>NC_053148.1:5241620-5866480 GCF_016808335.1 Panicum virgatum
TGTGACATTGAAGCCGAGCCAGAAGACGGTGAATGGTGGACACATCTTGAAGATGGATGGATGAATCCCGATGTGCATGACTGAAGGAAGATGTTCGCCGAGCAGTTGTTCTCTAACTAACACTAACCTAGTGTTATTCCCAGGCAAGCCCCGGAGCATAACCTATTACTTTAACTTATGAAATGTTATATATGTATTTACTTATGCATTAAGTTTCTAGGCATTGGATGAAACCCTAGTTGCATAATTCCTAGGTTCCATTGGTCGGAATACTAGTGTGTTTATATCGTTATTCTTGCCATGCTAAAATTAGGATTCGGTAGAAGTCGAGTAATGTCCTGTTACTCACGAGATATAGGATGTCTTTATGATTTGATTATGGAATATTGGAATATGGAGGAAAGGAAAAGAATTGGAGACCGGGCGGGGAAAGGTTAGCCCCGCCTGTGTCGGTTAAGGACCGTTCGTTGCCTGGCCCTGTGATCGAGTTTGAATTGTACTAACCGCATGCCGGGAGTAGGAGGTAGTCGAAACCGGTAAGCCGAGTACTGCCTTGTTTCGAAAGTATAGGACTCCAACTCACCTCCTGGGGTAGTCGAGTAGTCGCGGAGAAATGGGGTTGCATATGTTTACTTTTGGTGGTCTCACGTTGAGCTCGGCTGACCATATGATGGTGGGGCGGTCCTGTAGTTCGAGACGGGGAGGGGAATGGTTGGTTTGTATTGTCCGACGGGGCAAATACGTGCCGTGTTGGTTAGGTCCACCTTGCAAGGTTAAATCGGATTGATCCGCCGTACGTCGCATCTCGGATATGAGCACCTTGATCACAGCACCACATCGTAGTGATGCTATATGGAATTTAAATGATGGTTAGGAATTAATTATCTTGTTTTAATATTTCAATGTTTGCTATGGTTGCTTAGAAGGTGCAAATGCTAGTTGATGGTTTAAGCATATGGAAACTTAGAGCTAAAATATTGAAATTAAGGATCCACTTTTAGAAGCTTTTTCTGCAAAATAACCACCAGTCAAATGTCTTGCATGTCTAGATATGTGGGCTAAGTTATACCCACTGGTCGGGTAAGTTTTGTTGAGTATTAGTATACTCAGGGTTTGTTGTTTACCCTGTTTCAGGTATAAAAGCTAACCAGGATTAACATCGGTGGGCTCGATGTGACGTCCTCATGTGTTCATAGTTATCGTTTCGTTTTATTGGTTCTCAGTCAAATTTCTTCCTCTCAGGTCATATTCTCATCCGTTGCTGTCATTTATTTTATGTAAATTCTAAATTTAAAGTTATTGTGTAAATATATATGTTATTATCTATTTTTGTGAAATTATATTATGCTGGTACCGTCTGTGCTCGCCGTCGCGCGAGACTTCTGGTGTGTTTCGATCGGCCTGTGGGTTGGAAACAGGCTGTCAGGTTACACTTAATTAAGCTAATGCACCTGATGCGTTCAAATGATGGCCTGATGCGTTCAAATGATGGCCATTACGCTTAATTAAGCCGTTTAACTTGACGGTTCTGTCACATTTACCAGTAGCAAAGAACTTCCAAATATGCAAATATTCTACCTCTGATTACAGCACAACACTTGAGAGAAGATCCCACAGTTCATGATATACTAGATCAGGATATCCACTGTGAGTGCCCCTTGTCTATCAGAGATCAACCTCATTCCAATAAGGCATAAAAAATTATTCTCTTTCTTGCTCTAGTAGCTACTGAACCAATCAAATGTGGTAATAATTGTTTCAAGCTGTGACTAAGTAACCCTCTATATATCAGTCCACAAGAAAGTAACACTAGACACAAAAACAAAACAAGACACTAAGATCGATCCTGGACGGGATCCAATGGTCCACGTTGGTAACTTACGCAAATACAAGATCTAAGTCATCTTAAAAGGAGTAAATCTCGTTCTATAATAGCCACCGAAAAGAATGCCTTGACATGGTGCTGAGCGTAGACAGGGAAAGAGGCCCATGCATGTCTTATCAAACTCAGTTTTCATGTTTAATATATGAGGCTGGTTAAGTACCCGTGTGTTGCTACGGAAAAAAAAATCTATATTGTCAACACTAGTTAAATACTCATGTGTTCATACGGTCTCTTTCATCTATTAAATATTCTAACACATATCTAGTTGCAATAGATTTCATTTTGCATCACACATATATGTGTGTTTGATATATATATATTTAATTGAACCATTTGTTGGTATTCTTATCTCTTCTATCATACATGAATAAATGGTGACACATATCATGGGTAATACTTTTAAATAAATAATAACATAAATAATTTATTATTAAAGATAGAAATAGTAATTTAAAATTTTATATTGGTGCATTTAAATCTTTTGTTATAATTGTATAATTTAGATTTAGAGGTTACTTTAAATTTTAATAAAGATATAATTGGATAATTTATATGCAAATTTAGAGGGTTATTTGCATTATTTTTATAGTGGCATAAGTGGGTAATTTATACGAAGATTAGGGGGTTACTTTAATTTATTTTAATGGCAGAGGTGCGTAATTCAGATACATGTTTATGAGTACTTTAGTTCATTTTCATAATGGCAGAAGTGAGTAATTTATTAGAAAAGATAACGGCTCCAATGACTATTATGATTAGAGTTGTTGGACTAATGGTTGTATCTTTCTAATGTTTGTAAGAATTTGTAGGATTTCTCTATTTTTTTTAGAGTGTCCACTTAGGATTATATGTGACTTCACGTGGAGGCTTCAAAAGAAGCCTCTAATCAGTAATATTAAGGTGTTATGTTTGAAAAGACTTTCTCGACATCAGGAAGACAATGATCAAAACAAAGAATCTTCAACTCTGAGTTTGATTGATACTCTTCAATGCTCTTGATCATTTTCTTGAATGGCCTCAACGTGATGGTTTCCCCTACCATAACGAGCCTAACTTTGTACAAAGCGGCTTAAACGTTCAAGTTTGCCCAACTTACTTGCATACTTTGAAACCTTACAAATGACACCCCCTACTTTCGCGGATAGTAGACCTGTGACATATATAGTTTTGCATAATTCTCTATGCAATTGTCGTTTCTTAATAATATAGTAATATACCAAGAGCTAGTCAAGGTGCGTACAACTATAGTACAAGCGCAACACCATTCTTTTGCAGGCCATTATGTGGTTGCATTTTATCAAGGTTCCTATTCTGGAAGAATGCCAACTTCAAATGTTCATATACACGTTCGGTGGGCATGCTGCCGCTTTGCTCCGTTGGTGCGCCGGCCGGCGGAGAGCTGCGTGCAGCGCACAGCCGCATGTGATTCCTCCCTCTGTGTAGCCAGTCGCACACTCACACTTCCATTTTGATCCTGAACTACTCTGGCAGGCAGGGCCGTGGCTAAATTCAGACGACGTAAGCATGCATGCATAGAGTTTCCCTGCAGCAAGGTGTCCTTTCTATGCACAATCCTTTCAGGCGAGACGCAAAAGCATGCCAATATACTCGGATGTATTCGTCTCAAAAACAAAATATTCGAATGTATTTGCTTCTTGAATGACGAATTGTGGACATCCACAGGCATTCCTGATGAGGGCTGTGTTTAGTTTAAAAAAAAATTTCTCCAAACTTTACTATTCACCTATCACATCAAATTTTTTACCTCATGCATGGAGCATTGAATATAGATAAATAAAAAAACTAATTGCATAGTTTTGATATATACGACGAGACAAATCTTTTGAGACTAGTTAGGTCATGGTAGGACAACAATTACCACAAACAAACGAAAAGTACTACAGTGTGCCACAGTGTCCGATATGACCTTTTTTACCATCATTTTACGGATATAAACACAGCCAGAGGCAGAGGAGGGCATCATCAGATCCCTGACTTCGGTTCCGGATACTGATAGGTGAATTCGGGGCCACACGCATCAGATCGTGATATACACGGCTGTTGTCACACTCAATCCAATCCGGCCCCTACTAGCAGTAGCAGCCGGCTAGACTGCTTTTTCTAGTAAAGAATACTGGCTCTGTTTAGTTCTAAAAAATTTTCAAAATTTCTCGTCACATCGAATTTTTGAACACATGTATGGAGTATTAAATATAGTTTTAAAAAATAATTAATTGCACAGTTTAGCTGTAAATGATGAGATGAATCTTCTGAGCCTAATTAGTCCATAATTAGACACTAATTATTAAATAAAATGAAAGTACTACAGTAGCCAAATCTAAAAATTGTCGCGAACTGCCCACTGATGAAAACGTGCCACTCCAAATGATTCCAAATGATGGACTGCTCTAAAGTCTTTGCTGGACTGCTTCCAAGTCTTTGCTGGGATAGGGAATTCCGATCCGCTACCACTGGATCTGTTTGAAGGGATTAAAATTGAGTGCTGAATTTTAGCACCTATTAGCACTTATATTTTTACTAAGTTTTTAAATATTGGCTAAACTTTAACCTACCTATTTTAGCATTCCTAGTTGGATACACTAGTATTAAAGTTTAGTACTTTCATCTATTAGCACTTAGATCCAAACAAAATCTTAATCAGAACTCAGAAGTCAAAAGTAAAGGTCTTCATGTCCCTCTGCCTTATCGCTCTCGTACCTTTTGCCACTGCCGTGATCCATGCTGCTCGAAAATAAAGATGTTTTGGAAAAAAATTGTTTTGGATAGCGTGGCCTCCAAAGTTTAGTTTTAACTTCTTATTTTTATAAAAATATTTATCGCAAAGTGATATTTTTTTATTTTTATGAAAATATTTATCAAGACAAATATATTAGTATGGTTTTTTTGCATTTTGAAATTTAATAACTTAAAAGTTATTTATGATTTATATTCTCAAATGTTTGACCTAAATCTTATTCAAAATGATTTTTTTTTCGAGTATGGAGGGACTAGGGCATTTGGTTCTAGGGAAATATCAGGGGCATTTATGATAACGACTTTGCGTTGACTAGGAACGGTCCTCTATTTTGTAGTTACATGCGACGATATGGAGGCAGTAACTATCACGGGTTGTGTTTAATTCCGCGAAAAGTTCCCAAAAATTTTCACTGACGCACATCACATCGAATCTTACAATATATGTATGGAGTATTAAATGTAGTTAAAAAATATAACTAATTGCACAATTTGGTTGTAAATGACGAGACGAATCTTTTGAGACTAATTACTCAATGGTTGGACAATAGTTGCCAAATAAAACCGAAACGTGCTACAACAACTTTTTCGAGAACTTTTCACGAACTAAACACGCCCAAGGGCATTTGGTTCTAGGAAAATATCAGAGGCATTTATGATAACGACTTTGCGTTGACTAGGAACGGTCCTCTATTTTGTCGAACCAAATTGCTCAAAAGAAGCCCGGATCATCCAACCTCCCGTTCCAATTGAATGACCCAGCGCAACACATTGGCACTGGCACCACGCCTTCGCATTCGCAGCGACATGACCCTCCTGCTCCTTGTCCTCGTATCACTGGCCCAAGTCGTCCTGCCGGCGGCTGCCGCTTCCTCCCGGAGCAGCGGCACGAGCACCGACCTCGACGCGCTGCTCGCGTTCAGGGCACAGCTCTCGGATCCCCTCGGCGTCCTGCGCGGCAACTGGACCCCCGGCACGTCGTTCTGCCGCTGGCTGGGCGTCTCGTGCAGCCAGCGCCGGGAGCGCGTCACCGCCCTGGCTCTGCCCAACACTCCCCTCCACGGGAGCGTTTCTCCCCATGTCGGTAACCTCTCTTTCCTCGCCGTCCTGAACCTCACCAACGCCAACCTCACGGGCTCCATTCCAGCCGAGCTTGGAAGGTTGCGACGTCTCAGGGTTCTTGCTCTTCCCCAGAACAGCATCTCAGGCTACATCCCGTCGACCATCGGGAACCTCACCAGGCTCGAGAGCCTAGTTCTTTACAAGAACAGACTATCAGGGCTTATCCCGCCTGAGCTGCAAAACCTGCAAAATATTAGGCTCTTAGATCTGCAGATGAACTACTTGAGTGGCAAGATACCAGGAGAATTATTCAACAACACGCCCTACCTGAGCCATCTGAGCCTTGGCAACAACAGCCTTTGGGGACAGATACCACTTGGTATTGGTAACTTGCCCCTGCTTCAGCTCCTCGTCTTGCAACAGAATCAGCTCTCCGGCACAGTGCCTCCTAGCATCTTCAACAAGTCCTCCCTGCAAGTTCTGAGCCTCTGGAGAAACAATAATCTGACTGGGACCGTCCCTGACAATGAAAGCTTTAGCCTTCCCATGTTGCAATTTTTATCGCTCTCCGGAAACAACTTCGTGGGTAGAATTCCTGTGGGACTCAGCGCGTGCCAGTTCATCCAAGTAATATCTTTGTCAGAAAATGCATTTACAGATGTTGTGCCAACTTGGTTGGACAAATTGTCAAACCTCTGGTACCTTGCCTTAGGTGGAAATAACCTTGTTGGGTCAATCCCAGTTCAGTTAACCAATATCACTAGGCTTCAGAAGCTAGATCTCTCAAACTGCAAGCTGAAAGGGCAAATTCCGCCTGAATTTGGGAAGATGAAACCACTTTTCTATTTGCATCTTTCAGATAATGAACTGACAGGTCCAATTCCAGCTTCCATTGGTAACCTCTCTGATCTTTCTTTCCTAGTATTGGATACAAATATGTTGAGTGGCCCGATCCCAGCCACGCTTGGGAATCTTGGCTCTCTAGTTCTTCTTAGTTTCGGATGGAATCGCTTTGAGGGAGGCCTTGACTTTCTGGGCACTCTTTCAAATTGTAGGGAGCTCAGTTACCTTGGCATGGCATCCAACTCTCACTCTGGAAGTATCCCAGATTATATTGGAAACCTCTCCAAAAATTTAGTGACTTTCCATGCAAGTGATAACAACTTAACTGGCGGACTTCCTGCAACTATATCAAACTTAACTGGTCTCCAGTTCATAGATCTCGCAGGCAACAAACTGAACAAGCCAATCCCAGAATCTGTTGTGACAATGGAGAATCTTCAGGTACTTCTTCTCTCCAGTAACAGCATGTCTGGTCCCATCCCAGCCCAAATCGGTATGCTAAGAAGCCTTCAGCAATTGCTTCTTGACAACAACGAGTTCTCCGGCACCGTACCCGATGGCCTTGGCAATCTTAGTATGTTGCAACGTATTTCTATGTCCCATAACCAGTTGTCTTCAACCATACCACAGAGTTTATTTAGTCTTGACAACCTCATTGAACTTGATATGTCAAGCAACCACTTGGTTGGTACTCTCAAAGCTGATACACTAGGAAGCATGAACGCGATAAACAAAATAGATCTCTCCACAAACCAGCTACTTGGTCACCTTCCAGATTCATTCGGACAACTGCAGATGCTGACCTACCTCAATTTATCAAGTAACTCGTTTCAAGATTCGATTCCAAATTCTTTTGGCAAGTTAGCAAGCATGGAGACACTGGATCTGTCCTACAATAACCTCTCCGGCAGCATCCCAGTATACCTGGCCAGTTTTACCTACCTCATCAATCTGAACCTCTCCTTCAATAAGCTTCAAGGACGTGTACCAGAAGGAGGTATTTTCTCAAACATCAGTTTGGAGTCCTTGTTGGGGAACGACGCACTTTGTGGTGCTACACGCCTAGGTTTCCCCCCATGTACAGTCATATCTCACTCAATGAATGGACACATCCTAAAATTTGTACTCCCTGCTGCCCTTGCAGCATTTGGAGCACTAGCTGTTTGCTTATACGTAACAGTAAGAAGGAAAGCAAAAAATCCAGCAGCGACGACAGGTTCCAGTGATGTTACTGATGCAATCAGCCACAGATTAGTATCTTATCACGAGATTGTTCATGCCACTAATAATTTCAGCGATGACAATTTATTGGGAATGGGATGTTTTGGCAAAGTTTTCAAGGGACAGCTAAACAATGGAATGGTGGTTGCCATCAAAGTTCTAAACGTACGACTGGAAGAAGCTACAAAGAGCTTTGATGCTGAATGCCAAGTGCTGAGCAGGGTTCGACATCGCAACTTGATAAGGATAGTCAACGTTTGTTCAAGCCTAGACTTCAAAGCATTGTTACTTCAGTACATGCCTAATGGTAACTTGGATACACATCTGCACAGTAAAGACAAGCCACCCTTAAGATTCCTGACGAGATTGGATATCATGCTAGAGGTGTCGGTGGCAGTAGAGTATCTGCATTATCAACACCATGAGGTAATCTTGCACTGTGACCTGAAGCCTAGCAACGTGTTATTTGATGACGATATGACAGCACACGTGGCAGATTTTGGCATAGCAAAACTCTTGCTAGGTGACAATAGCTCGGTGGCTTCTGCAAGCATGCCTGGAACAATCGGATATATGGCACCAGGTTCTCCACCAACCATGACTCAACTAATTCTTTAGTAACATGAAAACTTGTTCTATTTTGTACTGATGCTTATTTGTTTTCAACGTACCTGAACAGAGTATGGTTTAATGGGGAAAGCATCAAGGAAGAGCGATGTGTTTGGTTTTGGAATCATGCTGCTTGAGGTATTCACTGGTAAGAAACCTACAGATCCTATGTTTGTTGGGGAACTGAGCCTTAGGGAGTGGGTTCACCAAGCATTTCCATCGAGGATCGGCCATATTATGGATGGTAATGTACCAAAAGACGATGAAATTGTGCATGGTTTTCACCACACCAGCAACTCTTCAGAAGTTTCTCATAGCACCCTGCATAGCACTCTCACATCGGTATTCCAGTTGGGTCTGCTATGCTCAAGTGAATTGCCTGACGAAAGGGTGACTATGACTGATGTTGTTGCCAAGTTGAAGAAGATCAAGGACGATTTGAAGCTGGAGTCCAGTTCAGCATGAGGTGGCCTATAATTTTTCTTTTTTTGGGGGAAATATCCGAGGTGGCCTATGATTTGAATCTAGCGGGCATGAGAACTTAGTGTTTTCATTTGTTTATTTTAAGGGAAAAGTTATGCTCATCGTTTGCAGATACTCCCTCCATTCGTTTTTATATGACGCCTTTTAGCCCAAAATTGAGCTAATCAACCGGCTTTCCTTACCGGTAAGTAAAAAAAAAAACAGAGGTCAGCGAGAAATGCGTTTATCGGGTTTCTCGAAAAATTCTCAGATTCTCCGTTTTGCTTTCGGGCAAAATTTAGAAAAAAAAATCCTCAATTTGTGCAGGAAATAACCTAGATTATTTTCAAACAATCTAACAGCAAAAACAAGATACAACAATGCATATAAATGAGAAATATTGCATCAACAGACAATCTGTTAACATGGTTGCCGCCGCCGTCATGGCTTTCTGTGGAGTCGTGGAGGGACCGAGGGAGATGGGGAACGGAATATGATAAGGTTTAGGGTTAGGAGGCAGTGGGGTGGTCTGATATTGGCCTGCACCAATTTGGTTTGGCGCGGGGATTCAAAAGCGTCGAAAATTATGGATGATAAGCAAAAAAAAATTGGACCCTACCGAGAAACAGGATTTTCGGTTTTCTCGGAAAATTCTCGCCAAGAAAATTTTCCTTTATCCACGTCATATACAAATTGAGCCCAAAATTGCACATACTCCCTCCATTCGTAATATTATATTCCCGTGGCTACTAATAACTGCATAAAGAAAGATTTCGTACCGGACTTATCTTGATATGTTTTTTTCATAATGTTCAGCTATTGGCCGTAGCGCACGTCGGCTTCCGCTGTACTTGCTCCATCCTAAAATATAAAATATTTTAATTTATTCTAAGTTGAATTATTTAAAATTTGAAAAGAGTAATAATATTTTGAATGCTAAACAAAAATAATTAGACACGTTATGAAATGCATTTATATTATTTACTTATTCGATTAAATTTAAACTAATTTAATTTGGGATAAATTAAGGATGCAGTGCCTACGACGAAGTACTGTCCGAACCGGAGCCGGACTCATCCCCGACCCCGAGACTCGTTCGATTAAAAAGTCGAGCAGTTCCTGGACTCCTGCACGACCGTACACTGGAGTCCGTGCCGTCGTCGTACTCGTACGCGGATCAAACATGCTGCCCCGACCGCTATAATTATGCGGCCGTGTCGTCCTCCGCGAGCACGTCGATCGACGGACTCGTGCGTTGCAAACTTGCAGTAGCGATATCAACGTCGTCGTCATGTCATGGGAGGAGACGCAACCTCCGGCGCCGGCGGCATGACCCGGGAGAAGACAGCGCCGCCGCTCTCCGCGTTTCAGATCAACCAGCTCCTCCACGACGTGGCTCACGAGGCCTACGCCCGGGCCGACGCGCTGACGAAGCTATTCGACGAGCTGGAGGGGGACTTCGAGGAGCTTGCCGCCGCCGGCGGCGACACCTCCGCCGCCTCCGATCTGCGGGCGCGGCTCGCCGAGCTGTCGCGGATGGAGGAGGAGCTCTCCGTGGAGTTCGA
Organism: Panicum virgatum; assembly: GCF_016808335.1. NCBI lineage: Eukaryota > Viridiplantae > Streptophyta > Magnoliopsida > Poales > Poaceae > Panicum > Panicum virgatum. Next base: position 5,252,022 of record NC_053148.1, read on the forward strand.
GACGAGGCTGAGGGACCTCGACGTCATGGTGAAGAGTCGGCTCGCGGCGCTCCGGGCGGGCGAAGACGATGCGGCGGCGACTACGGCAAGCGGCGGGGTTGACGAAGGCTCTAGCGCAGCCGCTGCCGATCTGGTTGACGATAGGAATGATTGAAACTTCTAATGGTGTTGCTTGTATAGCTGGGGTCTTGCACGCTCCACGCATAAAAGTAGAGGATTAAAATGTCTTTATTATTGTTGTTATTATTATTATAAGAATTTATTTTAGAAAAACTCTATACGACCTCCAACATATATATCAACGGTGAATCACATCACTCCCTAAACTATAAAATCAAGTCACCTTTGCAAAACCAAATATTTAACTTCAAAGTGGTTTTGCAGTCCGATTTTGCTTATGTGGCCCTCCACGCTAGAATGTTTGCTACCATGAAATTTCGCGAAAAAAGTCTGAACAGAAAATTTAAGATCGATAAATTTTCGAAAGAAAAGTGGTGGTGTAAAATTTTGTACAAGAAAAAATTGGGGAGCCAAAAAAAATTCAAGCAAAATATTTTGAGATAGAAAACTTGGAGATAAATATTTTGACACAAAATTCAAAGAAACAAAAAACGTTGAAGATAAAAATTAGAGCATCTGAAAATTAGAAAATTAGAAAAGACAAGGTGGAAGTGGAATCGGGAAGGGCGCTGACTGCAAAACCAGTATCAGGGCGTGTTGGGATACATATATCATTTACCTTGGACAATCTAAGATTTTGATTGTTCTATTTTGCCGTCAGCGTCTCAAGAGTTCTTCGTGGTTTGCATGTAAGGAGACTAATCTGCAAATGGATTAGAAACCAAACTATGTCCACACCAATCCATTCTCACGAAAGAAATTAATATTATCCACTCCAATTCAAACCATCACCAACACACACCAATCAAGCTCAAAAATTTCAGCTCATAATGTAATAGCCAAACTATGGTTACAACCCAATAAGAACCTATTTCTAAAAAAATTATAGTGTAGATCTTGTCACACTATTTTGCATAGAATAGCTGCCAGTCATACGAGTCATCTCTAACAAATCGATCAATTTTGATAAAATTTTATAGTGTAAACATGAGATTTTATTTTTAAGGTCCAGCTCTTAATACGAGACCGACATTTATATATAACTATGCTATTTATATAAAATATCTATTTCAGTCCACCCAACCCACCCCAACCCGGATTTACATAGAACCCGCTCTACTGCGTCCCATTACCTAATATAATCCATTTAAACCCACCCAAATATATTCTATATCAAAACTCAATCCATTAAACTCATGTTAACTTAATCCATTTGTTAGGCTAAAGGAGACACATGAAGATTAGTGGTAGTGGTGCGAGTAGCCGTACGGGGGTACAAATCTAACTCAAAACGTACTGTCTCTATAGTTGAGCTTGTAGAAGACAGCAACTGAGAGGTTTATAAGATGGAAGGTGACACATGAGCTATCGGACTGACATCTCATAAAGCAGAATAAAGTGGCCGACTTGAAGATAGCATCATCTTCTTGATCTATAAAAAAAAAGATAGCATTTTCTTTTTATTGTTTAAAATATAGCGACCCCTGAAAATGTGAAATTGGTGGTTAAAAGTAGTACTCTTTCAGCTCTAAATTACTTGACACTTTGGTTCTATTCTAAGCCAAACTTTTTACAATTATGACATAGTACAAAAAGTATACATATCTACAGCATCACACAAACAAGTTTCATTAAATCAACCGTGAAATGTACATTGATTTTATTTAGCATTGTGGAAATTAACAACCTATTTTCTAAATTTCACTACTGCAAAAATGGTTTTAAGGAGAGGTAAAAATATATTTTTAGAGACGGACGCGATACCTACCTCTAGTTTATGAGGTTACAAATGTTATTTGTACGTGCGGATAAAGCGGCTGCCCTTAAAAAAACATTTCTAGGGGCGGAAGAGAGCATAACCCGACTCTGAAAATAGATTTGCAGGGGCGGATCATGCCCGCGATCCGCCCTTACAGATCAAATAAAAAACAAAAAAAGTCGCTCGTCCTGGCGCCGAGCCGCCACCTCCACCCTGCACCGGTCGTTGCTGCTCCCCCAAGCCGCACCACTCCTGCTACCCCATCCGCGTCCCGCAGGAGTCTGCCGCGTCCGCGTCTGCACACCTCCGGCACCGCGGGAGGCCGCCGTGCACGTGTCCGCGCCCCGCCGATGCCACGGGAGGCCGCCACGTCCACACCGCGCCCGTGTCCGCACCGTGCCGGCACCACAGGAGGCCACCGCGTCCGCGCTCCGCCGGCGTCACGGGAGGCCGCCACGCCTGCGTCTACACCCCGCCGACGCTGCAGGAGGCCGCCATGTCCACGTCCTTGCTGCAAGAGGCCACCGCGTGCCAGCGTCGCTAGAGACCGCCATGTTGTGCCCGCATCTAACAGAAGATTGAGATAGAGGAGAGAGATGAGGCGATAGAGAAGACAGATGAAGGAGGATAAGTGGAAAGAGAGAGAGGAGTGAGTTGAGGATAAGAAAGAGGTGGCCGCCGATATTAATAGGTGCACCGTGCTGCCGCCCATAGGAAATTTTCTATCCCTGTCAGTCGCTCAGTTAGTTCAAACTTTGTAGGAGCAGGTCATAGGTGACCTGTCCATAGAAATGACATTTTAGGGGTGGGTGTTGGAGTGATCCGCCTCTAAAAATGCATTTTTAGAGTGGGTCAGCTGCTATAGTACCCGCAGTTTTTTTTATAGGTGTGAGTTATAGTTTGACCTGCCTCTAAAAAAATTGAGGTGTCGCTACAAATTGTTTTTGTATAGTAGTGCTTGATTAGAGAGAGAGAGTTTGACTTAGAACAAATTTAAAGTGATGGGCTATTTGGAACGGAAGAAATAGTAAAGGTAATGACTTGTTTCTGGCTGGCCGTAATTTTGCGGAACCATACGGCCTAAGGTGTGCCGAGAGATTTCTTTTTGTTGTTGCCACCAGCTCAACCCCATGTGCATGGGTCCCACTAAACATTATCTCCTCCACCATTCTCCTTCCTCTCCCGCATCGCATCTTGCCTCCCTCCCTCTGCGCATTGGGCGAGCAGCTCCCCCGGGCCCGGGGCACCACCAAACCCTATCGCTTCGGGCAGCCTCGATCCGCGGTGGGGGCTCAAGGAGGGCGCGGCGAGCCTTGCTCCTGCTAGCGCGGCGCGGCCGGCATGAAGGCGGAGGAGGAGAGGTGTCGGGATTTTCGCGCCGCGCAGGACGACGAGATGGAGGAGGCTCACGGTCGCAATGTCGCGGACTAGGCTGTGAAGGGGAGAGGCGGGGCACAGCGGCAGCGGCTACTGTGCACATGGAGGCTAGCGTCGAGGTCAGCTGCCGCCTCGATCCGATGCGGGCGGGCGTCAGGAGCGGAGTGCTCGCCCCCCATGGCAAATCCTCTCCCGTTCCTCTCGAATCTGTCAATTTGTCCAGGGAAAAGTGCAAATTGAAGATGGATGTAGGCGCACATGCAGGTGAGCTATCTCGTTTCTGTATTGGGCTGGTTCGAATCGATTGAGTTTTTGAGTCATTTTTGGGGAATTTTTTGAGGATTTGGCTGGATTTTCTTCACCCATCCAAGGAGAATGTGTGGATTCATGAACCAACCTAGATTCCCCCCGATGGTGAGGATTTAAACCCCCATCAGTGTTCTCGAAGGTGTGCGATGATTCTCATCCCGACCTCCATTTTGCAGTGCTCTACGTTTTTCAGGGTTCTCCATTTTGCTTATTGAATCAATTTTAATTTCTACAAGTACACTAAGTCAAGCATGTTGAGGTAAAGTACAATTTCTGCTAAGTAAAGCTACCGTTCCATTTTAGTTACATAATTGTTTTTTTATAGAAAATTCTTTTTTCAGTTAGGTGAAATTCTATTTTATATGTAGACAATTCTATTTTTCAGTTAGACAGCATCCTATTTTATTATTGAAGATGAGACTAATTGATAACTATATCAAGCTGGATGCATATAGAAATGACACATTTGCATAACTTTATTCAATACATTTTCTTTTCCAAAGCATGTTTAGGCAATAATAATATTTTTTAATTAGACAGCACTACTGTTATGATTATGCAATGATACTATTTTAGACCTAAGCACATCACATTTCTATGCTTATAAAAGTATATTCTCTGGAAGGCTCCGTCGATACCAAGATGAAAAAATTGTGATCAGTGTACTTTTCCTTCATATTTTAGACATTCGCACTTATTAGAGGGCATCGCATCTTGCAAGTGCATCTGTAAGGATCACCGGGGTGTCTGACCCTAGAGGGGGAGGGGGTGAATAGGGTCGCTAATCGCTTTATATCCTAGGGCTCAATCTATTTGCATGAGATAAACCTAACACGTCCTACACATACTAGTTATGACTAAGGTTTATCTATGCTACTCTCTACTTACCCCTAAAAGACTTGCAACTTATAGCCAATCCTAATCAAACTAACTAGGAACGTAAAGGCACGCAAGATAGAGTAAATGCGGAAACGTAATACGGTAAGTAAAGAGGTAAGGGAGAGAATATGCAAACTCCCGTGAAGACACCAAGACACACGATTTAACGTGGTTCGGTTAGGACACCAAGTCCTTTCCTACGTCCACGGCCACTTGTCCAACAAGAACAAGTGTGATGCCAAGTCTCTTTGCTTGATCACCGTCTTGCGTTCGCCACCAAGGCTTCCGGCAAGCAAAGGCTAAGTGGCGCCAAGTCACCAAGACAATGCCACCGCCACCGTCTCTCTCAAAGCGTCACCAACGGCACAGTCTTCACTATTGGAGCTTCTCACCAAGAGGGGTCTCATTCCCCGCACAAAGTGTCGTTGCCTCTCCACACCAAGTCGGAGGGTCACACGACGAGTACAATGATTGCTTGCCGCAGCAAGACTTCTCTCAAGCTTGCTCTCTCAAGAGCTAAGCCTAAATAAGTGCTAAGCACTCTCACAAGTGTGCTTAAGCCTATACGATGTACAATGATGCTCTATGGTGGTTGGAGGTGTTCTTCAAGTGTAGTAGGCTTCAGCAACTCCAGCACACCCCAAATGAGGCATGAGGTGGCATATATATAGCCCAACCCCTCAAACTAGCCATTGGAGGAAAGTTGATAGAAAAAGCTCGTAACGCCGGTTAATCCGATGCTCCTCCAATGGCCATCGTCGATTCAACCGGTGAAGGTAATCTGCCCACTTAAAAAACTAGCTGTTAGTTGTACGGGAAATTAACCGACGTACCGTCGGTTTAACCGGTGAATGTAACTGTCCCATGATTCCTGAAAAACTAACTCTCTGGACAATTACACCGACGTTCACTTTGCCTTCATCGCCGGTTTAACCGGTGCTTGTAAAACTCCTGCTGCTTCTTCGGCCTCCAAGTCCATTACACCAGTGAGTGTAAAACACCCAACGCCGGTTAATCTGGTGCCAAACCCTAGCTCGCAGCTTCTGTGTTCATTGCACCGATGAGTGTAATTTGCTCATCATCGGTTTAACCGGTGATAGCAAATTGTCTTCGTTTTGATCTTTTCGACTTGGATTTCTTCACGGTCTCTTCAATTCTTGTCCTTTGGACGAAGAGGTTTAGCTACGCCTATCCACCGTATGTGCGGCCCTTCGGACCTAGCTACGCCTATCTTCTCTTTGTCATCACTTGAATCTAAAAGCCTGAGAATGATCATCTTAACAATCATATTAGTCCAAGTGTTGTGTTGTCTATATCAATCACCAAAACATTATATTGAAATATGGCATGAGAGGTCATTTTCGCTACAGCATCCTATATGATTCAGACAAATTGTTTAGGCATGTCATATGTGCAGTCAAATAATATGACTACTTCCTAGTGTGATTAGTATAGGTGGTTGATGTGTGCTCATCCCACATATAAAGTTGTTGATGACCACATGAGAGGAAGTCTGATTAAACTTACGAGATGCTATACTAACATCATTAAAATGCCTACTGAACACTAATCAAAATGCTTATGACACAATGGTTATGATTTTAAACAAGAATTTTAAAAGGCTGGTGATTGGTTGAACACATGGAGTTCATAAAAGATATCATCATAGTAAACAAAGTTAACTAGTTTGCTTGCATGAATTAAAAAAAGGTTCCAGTAGCTCATACTAGTTTGCTTGCATGAATTCAAAAAAGGTTCCAGTAGCTCATAGAGTGCTTCCGAAATCATTTTGCACACGGGAAAAATCTATGCCAAAATTTGGATTTGAGCAATCTATTCTCGATGTGGGAGAGGGAGTGGAAGTGCAGATTTAGAAACTTGGGGTGGTAGGGGTGGGTTCACGACACACGCATCCCAACCCTGTGCATTGGGTTCATTGTCATAAGCATTTTCAGTACTTTACAATAGAAATTTTTTATCAAATAGTAGAAGCATTTCGGTACTTTTCTATAGACAATTTGTCAATTACTAGAAGCATTTCATCACTTTTCCAGTAAGCAACTCTGTGCATTTATCTAGGTAATAATGGTTAAGAATATGGCAAACTCAGTGTATTTATCTCGACAAATTTTCTGATTTTTCTAGATATGCAGCTCAATATATGTATTCAGGCAATAATGTGTTAACAACTAATCAGAATAATGTAAGTCTTTAAGCAATTTTTATTTCTCATGCCACACTATTTTTCCACTGCTACAAGTACTCTAATCATATTATTGTTTTGCTAGTATCCAGCATGAAAGGAGGAAGGCTCGAGGCGGCTGGCGCGAAGGACAACTATACTATTTTCACCGGAAATTATACTTATTCCTTATAGTATTTATATAGCTTGTGATAAGCAATTTATATTTTTCTGATTTGGCAAATGTGTTTCTAATATTTTGTGCTAATCATAATCAGAACTGGATATACTAAACTAAGATCTGCACTCGTTATATGATTCTGATCTAGAAGCACATATATTTAACCAGAATGATACATTATGTTTCCACCCTCAATTATAGGCTTTATTTCCTCTTATTGTGGCGGTATTTGTGCTAGATCCTACATCTTTTATGATAACACTGATTCTTTATTAGTCAATAATATATAGGAAATAGGCAATAATATTGTTTCAGATAGGCAATAATATATGTTACAATAAGTATTTTTTTCTGCAGAAGCAAGGTTACATGCGGATTCTGCTTACCGCTAGTAACAGGAACAACAACATTTCGTTTAATATGCATTTGCAATAGGATACTGAACTCATTTTATTTAGGTCTAGTAATAGGAACAACAGCGTGTAGTGGTTGTACGGATATAAAACTAAACCCTTTTTGCATAGGAATTGTAGAACTCTCGAGCCTCCTATATGGTGCTAAAGGTCTGCCCCTTGTCTGGTACTGGAGGTGTTAACCAAACCTTATCTTGCACTGCATCTTCTACAATATTTGCTAGCCCCTCTTCAACAACATTTTGCACAACATCACTAGCAACAACACTAGATTCTTGATTGTTAACAGAACAAGCATTTGCATTTTGGGTGCTACTACTAGCAACCAGTGTGGCACCAACATCATTATGGCTTTGGTGGCTCTGGACCCCCCGCTCATCGCATTGTGGCCATGCAACACCAAAGGTTGGCTGAGTGCAATAGGAAGCATTTGTACCAACTTCATCTAGGAAATCATAATCAAATTCAGGGGGCAGCTCATTCAAATCCATTGTTACTGCAAGCCACACAATTTTTTTATAATCAAAATATGCCAGGTAGTAATGTGTGCTTCCTTCATAAACAAAATCAGGTGAATCAGAGTGATGATGTTTTCAGTTTAAGGAACATTGTTTTTTAAGCAGATTTTTATGTGGTGAGCCTATAATGTGTTTACATAAAGGCATAACAAACAATTTTTGCCTGAGTATTTTGTAAACATGACTTCTAGAATAAAACCAACTTGGCATTTTTTTAATGTGTGCACATAAAGGCATAATAGAGTACTTTGTCTAAGCAATTTTTAAACATTACTACCAGAGTATAATTTAACTTGGGAAATGCTTGCATTCACATGAAAGCATAACTGAGCACTTTGTCTAAGCAATTTCTCAACATTACTGCCCGAATAAAACTAACTTTGGCATTTTTTATTGCGCAATAATGTGTTCACATAAAAGGCACAGTAGAGTTCTTGTGTCTATGCATTTTCTAAACATTACTACCAGAATACCACTAACTTGGGGCAATGGTAATAATGTGTTCACAGAAAAGCATAACTGAGCATTTTGTCTAAGCAATTTTCTCAACATTACTGTCTGAATAAAAGTTGACTTGCTGCATCTGATCTACACTTTTTTTCAGTTCCTGATAAAAAGGGGAGGAGGGGGGATGGGAAGACAAGCAACGTGGAAGGCAAAGATTTTTTGTACAGGATCAAGTAGATCATTCTTCAATGTGTATAGCTCACAAGATGGCAACTGCAGTTTATCTCTTGTAGATACAACAATAATGTGTTCTAGACCTATTTCTACTTGCCAGGCAACCCTAAATTTCTAGCAAGTTTTGTAAAAAATTGTGGCCTTTATAGATGCGCACGCATCTCTTTTGTTTGTTCTTCACCTATCATCCCATCTCCAGTCTTTTTTCTGCACACTTTTTTGCCTGACACAATATCCTGTCGATGTGGCCGTCGTCTCCTCTTCAGATCTACTTTTTTTTTGTTTTTCTTTGGGTCTATGGAGGTGGCGGGGTGGAGGCCAACATCCGGGCAATTTTTGGGAGGCAGCGTGCTGGGCGATCGGTGGGGGGGGGGGAGCGCTAGAAAGGTGGGCCTTGGATGTGTGGTGGGAAAGCTGACGGTTTGAGTTTTTTACTAAAAATAGACAGGCCGTGCGGATGGTTGTTTTTACTGCCGGCCGTATTTTAGCCGCCTCCGATAGTAAATTGTGAGAATTTACTAGTGCTAGTTTCTTTTACAAATCATCCAAACAAGTGCTTCACATAACATGTGATCGTGATTACTCGTAGAGGTAGAGTTGTAGGAGATCACAGGAACTCGATTCGGATTCCGACGACTGATCTCGAGTTGTTGTCGTGCACGGATCGGCATGCGCGTCTTCTATATATGTACGTTCTAGTAGACGTCGTCCTCTCCAAACGCACAACGCCTATCGTGCGAGATCGATCGGCAAACCATGAACACTGGAGGAGACGCGCACGCAACAGCCATGGACGACGACACCAAGCCGCCGTTCTCCATGGAGCAGTTCCTCGACGAGATGAAGGAAGCCGGTGGCTTCTTGGTCGACAGGGAGACCAGGGAGCGGTTCCACAAGCTCCTCGCCGACGTCGAGGACGCCTGCGCCCGGATGGACTGGCTGAGGGCGCTCTTCGACGTGGACGAGGTGACCGTGGCGCCGCCGCGGCGCCCGCGCCCTGTCCTTGTCTCTGATCTGGTGGCGGCGCGGCGGCTTTGGCAGGAGCGGATGCTGGACGAGGTGGCCGCCGAGCTCGACACGCTCACGAGGGATTACATCGCCATGGCAAAGCACATTGCGGCGGTGCGAGAGAGAACGCCCCCAGCCGAGGAAGATGAGACGATCGACAACGACGACGTACAACAGCTTAATTGGATGCTCCTACGCTGCCGCATCTAACCGAGATTTTGCACGCATATATAGTTATCATTAGAATTTGCTTAACTCTGTATAACTGGTATTTCTTCCGTGAATTTTGTTGGCCATCTACGTTGTTCAGATCATGAGTTTCGTTAAATTTCTCAACGACATTAGGTTGGTATATGTACTGTGTATATGTGCGCACGCATGCATATGGTGGTTGTGCCCTTGTGTGTGTCCCGTGCACGGCAGCAAGCCTATAGCAGAAGTACTCCCTCCGTATTATAAAGAAAGTCGTTTTGAGTTTGTTTTAATTCAAATATTTTAACTTTTGACTATAAATAAATCCTTTTAAATTGAGTTTGAAAATATAAAAGCAATGTAAATAGATTCATCTTGAAATGTAGTTTCGTAAAAGTATATATTGACTATATTTTATGATTTTTTATAGCAAAAATATAGTGGTCTAAGTTGTTTTTGGAGACCGTGTCAATGTCCGAAACGACTTCCTTTACAATACGGAGGGAGTATAAGTTTTGGATGTGCTTTTTCATTACACCGCCAAGTAGGGGTTTGCACCTAATAATTTTTTTCTTAATCACCAGCTACAACTAGTAGATGGTTGTACACCCGAGCAATAACATTAGAAATTTCAAATGTCATTAGTAATTTATTTTAAAAATCTATATGAATTTGCTAGATAGTTACTCCCTCTGTCTAAGATATTATGCTTTATTTTAAATCAAACTATTCTAAATTTAATTAAAAATATAGAGAAGAGTGATAATATTTTGAATTTCAGATGAGAATAATTAGATCTATCATTAAATATATTTTTATAATTTATTTATTTAATGTGTTAGATGTTAATATTCCTCTTTATAAATTTAGTTAAACTTAAATTACTTTACTATAGAATAAAACAAAATACCTAATATTACAAAATACCTAATATTTCAGGATGGAGGGTGAAGGTACAGTTTAAATTGTTTTGGATTTGACATCCTGACTGCATTAGTATGTTAGGATCTGATAAGCCACATGCAGAAGGCTAACTTCCCGTGCAGTGACAGCTATATATATTCGTATAAACTCCGAATAGAGGGTGTAGGTACAAAAGGGGAGTAACTTCACAAAAAAATAATATGAAAGCGAAGAAACTAACATAATCAAATCAACAACTCCGATGACGTGATGGGAGGTGGGTGGAGCCCGCTGCCGGCTGACTGGGAGGTTAGGGGTTTGGGGTTTTTGGGTTGGGGCTGGGGTGCCATGCCGGGGGGCAAGAGGGATGGCTGGGGAGGCCGCGCGGTCTGGTGATGGTGGTGGGGTGTGGACGGCGAGGCCAGCGGCGATAGCGCCGTTGGGTGGGTGGTGGGAGAGGTTGGTTTGGGCGGTGCCGATGGCGAGGGAATACATGGAGGAGAATCAGATGGGGGAGAACAAGAGGAAGGGGGAGACGTGGAGATGGCGGCGCTGGCTAGCGTCCGAGGCGACTCCGGCAAGGTGGACCGGGGGGGGGGGGGGGGGGGGGGGATCAGGCACGGGGTGAGTGTGTGTCGCGGATGGTGCAAGCTAGCGGACGATGCGACTAGGATCGGTGGCAGAGGCTCCGGCGGCGGCGGGGCGTTATAGGAGAAAGGTGTGCAGAGGAGGAATTTGTGCATGGAGGAAGTCGTTTGTGAAGGAACAAGATAAATAAAATGTGGGGGTTCACGTAGAATTTAGTGTGGTAGGGTTAAAAAAAATAACACTATAGGGAGAGAGCTTTCGGTCTAGTCGCTTCCGTGTATATATAAGAGCTCTCGGTATAGTCGCTTCCGTATATATTTGGTATTTCCAAAAATTTCGCATATAGCGACGCGACGGCAAATCTAGGATCGGTCTCGCCTGGATCTGTCATGGGATTAATCTTCGAGAGTCCCGCCGGCGATCCCGACGCCGCCGCCTTGTCAGCCGCCAGGAAGGAGCTAGCCGAAGCCCTGGAGGTGCTGCCCGCCAGGAGGGAGCGGCTCGAGGCTCTGGAGGCGTCGGGTCGCCGGATTCGGGACGAGTTCCAGGCGGCCGAGGACCGCGTCAAGAGGCTGCTCCACGGCGTGATGACCGGCCTGAGGCGGCTCGTGGAGGACCCGTCCGCCGACCACTCCGACCTCAACGAGCACCTGCGGGACGTCCAGGAGGCCACGGCCCAGCTGCGCGCGCTCTTCCGCGCCCACGAGGCCGTGGACAGGGACCTCGCGGCCCTGCAGTACGAGGCGCGGCTGGCGCGCGGGCGCGTGACGGCGTTGGGGGCTGCGGTGGAACTCGCGGGGGCGATGCAGACGTTCGCCAAGCTGAAACGGCTTCTGGCGGCCACTGATGCTTCGTCGGGAGGCGTCGAGAGAGCAACAACGATGGACCAGGATTAGGCGGATGGACAGTTAGGCATAAAACGAAATTCTAGGGATAATTGTTGCTTGGATTAATCTTCTTGATGATGATCTGTAGTTGGGAAATTTTTGGTGATGGCATGGGTTTATATACTAGGGCATCTCCAAGAGCTCCTTATCCTTTTTCTCCATCTTTATTTTTTAGGAAAAAAGAAAAAAAACAGTCTCCAATAGTATCCTATCTCAACTCCTCGTCTCCTAACAATTATGTATCATTGTGCACGATCTGACTCCCGATCAACCCCGCGGGCGGTTTTTTTTCGGCGCCGCCTCCTTCGCGCCATCGTCCGCCGCCGTCTCACACCCCGCCGTCGCCATGCATCGGCCGCCATGCTGTGACCGCCCTGCACCTCGGCATGCGCCTGGCCGCCTGCTGCCCCTGCGCACCTTGGCCCTAGCGCCAAGCACTGCGCCTATGCCCTGCCCCTGGACTGCAGCAGCAAAGAGACATGGTGTGTTTAGATGCCCCAAAACCCCTCCCAAAATCCAAACTCTCCATCACATCGAAACATTAAATATAGCAAATGATCCATGCATGGAGTACTAAATATAGGTAAATAAAAAAACTAATCGCATAGTTTTGATGTACGTTGCGAGACCAATCTTTTGAGCCTAGTTAGGTCATGGTATGACAATATTTACCACAAACAAACGAAAAGTACTACAGTGTGCTACAGTGTCCGATATGACTTTTTCTCCCACTTTTCCAGGGATCTAAACACAGCCACAGGCAAGGCGGCAGACAAGGGCAGGCGGCGGCAGGGGACAGCATGCGCATGCGGCAGGGGTCAGCAGCGGGAGAGAAGTTGCACAGCGCAGGGGCGGCGAAGTTGCACAGCGCAGGGGCGGCGGCAGAAGAAAAAAAAGATTTAGGGAAATTGGTCTGTCGCACATCCTCAAATAGTAATTTTGTGCACAGCACACTCTACTCTTTAAAATTGTGCACAGCACACTCCATTTTTTTATTTTTTGTCTCAAACACACCGCAGCACATAAAATGACTTATTTGCCCTTGCAAAAGCCGGGCCCACCCGTCAGCTCTCTCCCTCTCCTCTTTCCTCCTTCCGCTCCGCCGCTCTGCCCAATGCTGCTGCACCGCGCGGCACCGGTCGCCTCTCGCCGTCCCGCAAGCTCGCCGGCCGGGAGGGCAGAGAGAGGACGCACGGAGAGAGGAGGAGGCCGCTGCCGGAGCCGTACCCACGCGCTGCTGACTCGTCGGCCCTCCTGCGTGCGCGGCTGCGGTGCTTGCCCACGGCCCCGTCCTCACCCCGGCGCGGCGGAGCTCGAAGCCGACGCAGAGGGGCCCCTGCCCAGCGCGCTTGAGGTGGAGAGGAGGGGCCCCTGCTGCCGGCGCGGCGGACCTCCGAATCCAGGAGAGGGAGGTGGGAGGGCCGCCGGTGGAGCCCGCCCCGCCGTGCCATGGCGTTCAGGCCGCCGGCCGCCGGCGGAGCCCGCCCCGCCATGGCCACCGCTTGGGCGCGCGCGGGCGGTTCCGTGGTGCCGCCCTAGTGCCGCGAACCCCGGCCCCGCCGTCTTCCCGGCGCGGCGGAGCTCGAGGCCGCCGGAGAGGGGCCCCTGCCCGGCGCGCTCGAGGTGGAGAGGATGATGAGGACATCACTTCTACGGATACAAACGACACTCCTCAAGATGATATACAAGGTCCTATTAATCGCGCACGTGCTCGACAATTGAACTTACAGGTGAGTTCGTTCCTAAGTAATGTTTATTGTGAATCTGAGAATAGATTGCTACCTAATGACTTAATTGTACTTAGGAACAAAGGAGAGGACCAGCAAGGGTGTGGAGAAGGCCTTGGAGGCGTGGAGGACCAGCAAGGACGTCCGGATCAAGATGGAGGCCCAAACCGATTCGACTTCGTTTCAGTTTCGGACTCCAGGAACAGGCCGCACTAAAACGGACGCCCAGGTTGCATATGGAGTCGGATGTGGGCGTACTTGATATGGATGGAAATATAATTTCAAGACGCTTCCAATGGCTCTGGTCTCAGGCTCAAATTCATCCGGAGTCGACGGTAATCGTCTGTGGAAGTTGGCGTCCAGAATCTGTTCCGGTGCTGTGTCACTGTTTTTGGGCCGATGGCCCGTGTATCGTGTTGGAGCCCAATAGGGGCGCGTCCAGGAGGTCTTGCACGACCTAAACCCTTATTAGTAGCCGCCGCCGCCATCGTGAGACTTGGGTTTTGCTTAGATTATTCTGTCGAGAACAGTTTCGCCGCCGTGTCGGTTTGTGAGACCCCAACTTCGAGATTAATCTTTCATCTGCAGAGTCACTTCAATTGAGCTGCGTTCTTTCGAGTTCTTGCTTGTGTTCTTCGTTGCGCTTGTAGAGATTAGCCTTCTTGGCGAGGTCAACCGGGTTGTGACATGGTTGATAACCAGAGGAGTTGTGGTGCTAAGATTGCTGGATTCGGGTCTTAGGATCTGAAGCCGGATCGGTGTGTCTCGCTCCGCCTACAACGAGAGTTATCCAGAACCTGACGGAAGATCGGGAACCCACGTCCCCATTAGAGGAGGGCCCCTTCCACCGGCGCGGCGGACTTCCGAATCCTGGAGAGCGAGGTTTGAGGGCCGCCGGCGGAGGCCGCCCTGCCATGGCCACCGCATGGGCGCGCGGGGGCGGTTCCGCGATGCCGCCCTGGTGCCGCGGACGCCTCCTCCACCGCGCGGTGGAGAGGGCCGTCGTGCCGCCATGGCCTCCGCCGTCGTCATTCTCGAGCTCCGCCGGGGACCCGAGGTGCCGCCGCCGCCGGGATTCTCGAGCTCCGCCGGGGACGGCGCGTGCGCGGCTTGTAGAGGGGAAGGAGGAAGGGGGAGAGGGAGAGATCTAACGGGTGGGCCCGGTTTTTGCAATGGCAAAGAAGACCTTTTATGTGTTGCGGTGTGTTGGAGACAAAAATCAAAGAATGGAGTGTGCTGTGCACAATTTCAAAGAGTGGAGTGTGCTGTGCACAAAATCACCATTTGGGGATATGCCACATACCAATTTCCCAATGCTTTACGGATTCGTGGGAGCACAATTCTACCGCCATAATTTATGTTTTTGAGTAAAAATTGAGAACTATTGGAGTTCAACTTTTTTATACTTCCCCATAGCTATTTAGGGAGTTGGCAAACTACAAATATGGAGAAGAAATTATTAGGAGCTCTTGGAGATGAGCTTTTATTTGAACAAAGAGAAATCGTACGTTGCTTAATTGCTTATTAGTATCGTTCTCTCCGAACTCTATCCACGGTTCACAATTTGTTGTGTGTAATTGGGCTGCGTCCTAATTGGCATTTTAGGTGAATATAATGTGACGTGAAGTTGTTACCCTTGTTGGTAATAATGAATAATTATATGTACCATAGTAAGTTCTCATGCATCATTAAAAAATTGCAATTAGGTTTACCACTTGAGGATAATTGTGTGCTAGAATTTTTCATTTTTTACCTGTGGCATATATAGCATTTATTGTTAGTAAGAGCATCTCCAATTTATAGGAATAGAGATTTTGGGCGAACCGTCTCTTCAATTGAATATCCAAATTTAGATATTCTCTATTCCGAATTTCATACAGTCAAAGATGGACAGTAAGGATGGCTCTCTAAACTACGCACAAGATATGAAAAAGCTATTGGAGAAAAACTATTTTTACTCAAATGACTCTCCAAATAATGATTTAGAGATTCTTCAAAAATATGAAAAATGATTTGTACTCAAATGACTCTTTGAGATCGATGCTCTCACAAGTATATATAGGATGTGAAAAGTTTGAGGTTGTATAAGGATAGTTAAGCCCTACAAAGGTAAGGACACATGTAGTCAGCACACATTTCCCTTTTTCCGTATTCCTCCAACTACCATGAACACAGGTTCTACGAACACTTTATGTTGTAGGCTTGTAGCATAGCGGTGGCCTGGTGGGAGCTTCCTAATTCTCTTCCTCATAGTTTTCAAGATCGACTAAACAATTTGAATGAAATCCGAAACCGATTCATAAGTTTGCATCGCATGGCTGTGTTGAATTGAAATACGAATCTAGAGTTGGAGTCGGAGGTGTACTCGTAATAATCGGTTTCTACTCAGCCGACCCAGCCGGAGGTTATTTAATTATATATACAGAGACCACAAGCCCCCTACTTATCCCTTCTCTCTCTTTCGGGATTCGGGAACTTGGAGCGGCGGGCGATCGACCCATGGAAGAGATGAAGCTCGACGTCAAGCCGCCGCCGCAGGTCGCCAGCACCGACGACCAGCTCCGGCTCGCTGACCTTCAGCGCGCCTTCGCGCGCTTGGAGGCGCGGGTAGTGGAAACCTGCGGTATCTGCGGCGAGATCATCGTGGCGATCGACGCTGTGGCCGCCAATGTCCGCGAAATCCGGCGCCTGCGCGCGGAGGGGCTCGGCGCGGAGCTGGCGGCGCCGGTGCGCGAGGTCGAGTGGGCCTTCGCCAACCTCTCGGTCTTGGTGAGTCGGGTCGCGGCGATGCGTGGTCAGGGTTTACTTTACCGACCGGTCCGGCCAAAGCGCCGGGGTCCGGTACCGGTATACCGGTCCGGTTTGGCCGGAAACCGGTCGGAACCGGTCGAAGTCAAATTTGAATTCAAAAATCTCAGTTCAACCGGTTTGTACCGGTATACTGGCCGGTTTGGCCGGTATACCGGTGATTTAAAGAAATTTTCCGACGGTTAAAAAATAGATCCCCGATGTGAAATAAAAGGAAATTTCAGCATGAGCTATGCAAAAATTAATATAAATGACCACACCAAAGCAATAATTTATAATCATGCATACAAATACAATAGTAATAAGCGTGCATATAAATACGGAGTCATACACTTATACACATCAAATAAAAGTTCAACGTAGATATGGGAAGACCCCCATTTGGGACGCGGTTTGGTATTCGGCGGTGGACATGAAAGCGATACCTCGCACTCTAATCAGCTCAGCCTTGTAGTGTTGCTAAGTTTGGCCCGTCCACGCCGATGTTGTCTGCCATTCCTGAACTAATATAGTGTAAAAATGGGGGTCTTTCCATTCGTACACCCATCTCGTCGATTGCTGCATGCTGATGTCAGGAATGGGGTAGTGAAAAGAGTGCCTGAAATCGCTGTAGGAGGAAGAAGAGTACTGTGGAGTGTCGTTGTCCGTCGGTCTACATGTTTTCCTCTGCGATTGCGGTGCTCCATGGTCGGTGTCCTGAGTAGCATGTGTGAATTGAGTTTCCCTGCAATCAACCATATATCATAATTAGTAGTCAATACTCATAGTCAGAAATATGTGTGCATTTATATGTGCAATGTATACCTGTGAAACGAACACCACGAGCACCACCACTACCACCAGCACCACCACCAGCATCAGCGCCGTTACTATCATCATCATCATTGGCCGAGCTGCTATCCTTGGACTCCTGATACGGAGGACTACGCTCACCTTCGCCATCATCAGTCTCGGTGTCGCTGCTCACTGGTTTTGCTGTTCCTTTGCCTTTTCGACGCTTCGGATCACCCTTCGTAGGTCCCTTCTGCAACTTCCTCTTCCCTAGGTGAGTGTCACCCACATTTTTACGTGTCTAATCGCTGATGGAATCATCCCCCGTAGCCTCACGTAGATCTGACACGTTTATTTGATCTCTGACAATATAGGACGGGAGAGGGATGTCGCCGTCATCATCATCCTCGTTCAGAACTGGAGCCCGGTTAGATCTACCATATTCCATCCATTTCCGCACCGGATTATTCTCATCATAGAAAGAAAGATGGGCCAGCTGGTCAATGAAATCACCTTCTTCACGCATCAGTGGGCCGGAGACCTCCTCAAGTCGGAGACGAAGGTTGTAGTTGACATAGACAAGCTTATTAAGTTTCTTGTGCGACAACCGATTGCGAATCTTTGTATGCAGCAAGGCAAAAGTACTCCAGCTCCGCTCGCATCCACTGGACGAATAACATTGTGAAACAAGCCTCATGGCAAGGTACTGCAGCTTTGGAGTGCTTGATCCGAACATCATCCACCAGGACGCTGCATGTGCAACCGAATATGTAAGCAATATATTCGAATAGAGAAAACAACAATGTCGTACGGAGTAACTCTTACATGGGGATATCTTTCGGTCCATCGCCATCTGCATTGCCATTTCACTGCTATACTCGCCAACCCACGATTTCGCACATGTTCGGCTTCTTGTCCTGATCAACGAAGCGAAGGAACTTGTATATTGGTTGAACCGTGTCGATGATCAGCCAAGCTATGTGGTCATACACCTCACTTAGTAGTTCCTTGCATGCTTTCTTGTAGTTCGAGCCGTTGTCGGTGACTACGTGCACGACATTCTCCGGTCCAATCTCTTCCACTACCTTTCGAATCTCCTGCAATAAAAGACAGATTGTTTAGTAACATGTCAAAACATACTCAATGTGAATGGAACATGTTTAGGGGCTACCTTGAGCAAATATGCAGCATCTTGAGTTCTTCCAGTCGCATCAATAGACTTATGGAACCACATGACCCCATTGCAATATAGCAAAAAGTTGATGACACTCATTCTCGTCGGACCAGTCCATGAATCACACATCAACGTGACGCCAAATAAGGGCCAGTCTTTCTGAAACTTTACGTACCTCGTCTTCAAGTCTTGCTCGTTCTAATCAAGGTACTTGCCATCAATATTCCGTCCAGTGGGTGATGCGATACCTTCACTGCAACCATATGAAAATCATGAGATACAAGAATGTAAGCTCATAGGTATCATTCCAATGAAAGAAAACTTACCCCACTTCTGTGTCTCCCTGACCGCGCTGACAAAGTATGGACTTTCAGCCTATCTTCCAGGTACTCCTGCAATATGGAAAAAATTTGACCAAGCTTTACCAATAGCTTCCTTTGCATTCTTACCCTTCTGCGTCCAGGAGCCTGTATCAATTCTTGGTTGCGTCATTCCTCTTCTCCCACCAGCTGCAAGTTATAGTCCTCCACCACAGGATTCTCCCTCTGCGAAGTGGCCCTTCGAAACATCCTCTGCAAAGCATTCCCCCTCGTCGAACCACTACCCCCTCCACGCTCGTATGCACCTTCTCTCTGTTCCACCCCCAGTCGGAACTCTGCTTCCGCTCTCGATAGATCCATGGCACGCTGCACCTGAGCCTCCTCATCTTCTTCATCACCGGGATAGTTTCCTTCCGCTGCAGCCTTCTCCCGTCTCAACTTCTCTCGAGCCCGTTCAGCAGTTGCCTTCTTTGCCCTATCAAGGTCACGCTGAAAAAAGTCCCGCACATCAGGTGACACATTCCTGCAATGGACCACCTCTGCCCCGCGCCCAGCCAAATATTGTTTCAATCTAGTCGTACCACCTCTTCCTTTTTGCGTACGACAATAGTTGCATCGCCATCCGGGATAAAGATTTTTACCGTGTTCCCATACAACATCTCTGCCTGCCATTGTCTATCTGCATACATGGACAACAAAAACATATCAATCACATAAATAAAATCCTAAATCCTACACCTAAATCTTACCTAAATCCTAATTCCTACACCTAAATCCAAGCTAAAACCTAAAACATATCAGCCATACACCTAACTCTAACCTAAATCCTAGAACAAATCATCTAATATTTTAAATCATACACCTAACCAATCATTCTATTAAAAAAAATTCACTTCTTACCTTCTCTCCCGATTGCACCGGCTTACCGGCGATACCAGTCAGCTAGCCGCTCGTACCGGCCGGCTAACCGCCCCTGCGCGCCGGTCGGAGATCAGATCCGAGCCCGGGCTGGCTTACTGGACTAACCGGCCGGCTGGCCGGGCGCGGAGGGCGGCTTCCTAGCTGCGGGCGGCGGACAGGGAACGGGTGGGGGGCGGACAGGGTTCTGGGGGTCGCGCCCCCAGGCTGTCCAGAACCCTATCTATGCATGCAGAGCGCCGTGGGCTTTAATGGGCCGTCGCTTTTTTTCTTTTTCTTTTTTGATTTAACTTCTAAATTTCGCAAACTATACTAAATGAATGAATTTTTGAGAAAATTTGACACCATTAGATTCGTCGCACCTTGAAGTATTTTTAGAAATTTTTTCATTTTTTTGAATTCAAATTTGAATTTTGAATTTGGGCCGATTTCATACCGACGCAAACCGAAACCGGACCGGACCGATTCCCACCGGTTTGATTAACCATGTGCGTGGCACCGCCGTAGAGATGGGCCGCATCCGCATTGTCCGTAGCAGTGGCGACGAGGCGGCAGACGCCCTCGCCGTCGTGCTGCAGCGCATCCACATCGGTCTATGCCAGTGATTGATGCGGTGGTTCAGTTACTTGTTCATGTTTAGTCAGATGAGTTGTCATCGATCGTGACCTGAAGCAATGCAATGCAACGTGCGAATCCTATCAACATGTAACTGCAAGTTGCAAGCAACTAACCACTTCTCTGAGAATTACCAAGGAGTTGGTGAAAAACTTGTTAATATTATCCATCTATGGAGAAATATTATCCAGATCCAGTGTAGCCTAATTATTCTGTTGCTGTCACTGATGCAAAGTGAGTATTGCAAATATTTCACAAGAAAATGTGATGGCACACATCAATAACATTGACAGTAGTAGATATATATACATGGGATGGGCATCAGCCCAAATATTTCAGTACAACACAAGCGGGAGGTAGCAGTATTCGGGGACCAAGGCATTCCCAGCATGGGAATCTATAACTCAACCTACATCACAGACTTCCTTCTGGTTATTGAACTCCAATCATCAGCCGGTTGTATAATATTGGGGTCATGAACAAAGAAAGCGCGGATCCGTCTAGCTTCCGCACGCCAGGCACTCTTCACGGTTGTTCAGAGAACAGACCATTTGTGCCATCTTGGCTTCCACGTCTTCCTCTGTAGGCTTGCCATTAGCCACCTGCATATGCAAGTGCTTTTCGTGGTGAGTCAGGTTTCAGTAAGTTTTTGGGAAAAGATCGTGAAAGAACGTATGAGGGATTAAGGGACAGGACATGTACCCCGTTCTCCTTCAGAAGTGTGGTATCAACTGTAAACTTGATCGCATCTGCAGCTGCTCTTGTGCGTAGATAGTACATCCCAGTTTTCAGGCCCTGACATTGAACAAGGTTTTAAAAAAAACCATCATCACATGCTAAGTACTAACTGCTTGAAGATAAAAACCACACTGATGATTCAGTGCTAAATACCTTGGACCAAGCATGGAAGTGCAGCGATGTTAGCTTCCCAAAGTTGGGTTGCTCCATATGGACATTGAGGCTCTGGCTCTGGTCAATATAGCATCCACGATCAACCGCCATGTCAACCAAAGTTTTCTGCTTGATCTCCCAGACAGTCCTGTCGCAGTAATTCATACACTTTTATACACTCCAACAGTATCTGTATTCACTAGAAAATAATGATATAAAGGTTGAACTGCATACTTGTAGATTGCTTTAAGATCATCTTGGATTTCTGTCATCTTTTGGACAGAACCATCTTCATATATTATCTGGTTTTTCAGAGTAGGGGTCCAAATACCCATTTCAGTCAGATCATGAAGAAGATGTTTGTTAACCACAACAAACTCCCCACTGGAAGAAAAACAGAAACATCAATCATATGCACATGTAACCAAGAATACAAGCACTCTAAGGAGTATACTTCCAGACCTTAGAACCCGTCGACTGTATATGTTAGACGTGTAGGGTTCAAAGCACTCGTTATTGCCAAGAATCTGACTAGTGGAAGCAGTGGGCATTGGAGCAACAAGAAGAGAATTTCTGATCCCAACTTTAGAAATAGTCTCCCTTAGAGATGGCCAATCCCATCTGTTAGATGGGACTACATTCCACATGTCAGGTTGAAGAATGCCCTACAAAGGAAGAGGGATAGACAGTGCTTGATTAACTTTTAAGAACAACAATAGAAATGGGCTTCGGACTATTAAACTTTTTCCTTTTATAGGATAACACCAAACATAAAACCACACCAAAATAAGAAGCAAAACATAATTGAAACAGGGAATTTTGAGAACAAAACCTTGCTGACAGGACTGCCTTCATATGTTTCATAAGGACCTTCTTTAGCAGCAAGTTCGGCAGAAGCTTTCAGAGCATGATAGTAAATTGTTTCAAAAATATCCTTATTCAACTGCTGAGCCTGAAAAAGATATTATTTGTTACATACCAGCTAAGTAAAGAGAGATAAAAGTGCCAGCGCAGAGCTGGGGGGAAAGTACCTCAGGTGAATCGAATGGCATGCCAAGTAATATGAAAGTATCCGCCAAACCTTGAACACCTATGCCAATTGGCCTGTGCCGCATATTTGATCTCTTTGCGGTGTCAACAGGATAGTAATTGATATCAATAATTTTGTTGAGATTATAAGTAACTGTTGAGGTAACCTGCCAAAATCAACAAGGTATCAAAACATTTGTTGACATAGGTGAGAATCGAGGATATAAGACAAATAGGATCTGAACAAACCTCAGCAAGCTTGTCAAAGTCAAAATATCTATTTTTCGAATCAGTGCTGCCCACAAGCTTAGATGGATGGGACTCTAAAGGAACACCCTGTGAAATAAGTTTATCATACAGCACATCAGAATACAACTTTCATGATTGAATTCAGCTGAAGCACTGAAAAGATGTACCTTTTCCCTTACGAAGCGTGGTAAAGCAATAGATGCAAGGTTGCAGACAGCAGTTTCAGTAGGGCTTGTGTACTCTATTATCTCAGTGCACAAATTTGACGATTTTATTGTGCCCAGATTCTGCTGGTTACTCTTCCTATTGCATGTATCCTGCAGACAGTTAATAACCATTAAAAAGATGTTTAGAGCCCGATATTAAAAGCAGGCAAAAATTGCCAAAAGAATCACAAGTCCATATGCAGGAACACCTATTCGTATAGTTGGTACTTGGTAGATGCCAAAAGTATACCTTGTAAAGCATATATGGTGTCCCAGTTTCTATCTGTGCCTTCAAAATGTCAAACCAGAGGGTCTGTGCTGGAACAACTTTCTTTGCCTTGCCCTGAAACCAGAAAAGCAAGGTTACTAAAGTAGTTCCAATTTCAATCTATTATATCCAGCAATAGAATTTCCAGATTACTTCTTTTTCATATTTCTTGTACAAATTCTCAAACTCATCGCCCCAGCAATCAGCCAACCCTGGAGCTTCATTAGGGCAAAACAATGACCATTCTCCGTTATTCTGGACCCTTTGCATGAATAGATCGGGAACCCATAATGCGTAGAAAAGATCCCTTGCACGATGTTCCTCCTGTCAAATTACCATCCAGAATAACAAGTTTTTTAGATTTTTGCAAGGCCACTCAGAATTTAGAAGGAATCAATTTAATATTATTAGAGACCTAAATAGAAGACAAAACATGTGCATATATTGCTTCACCACAGGTAGGGAACCAAAATTTTGTGTATATATATCATGAGGATATGGACTAGAGCATTATTTTCATAAGACACTAGCTTGAACCAAAAATTAAGAATTGAACAACTGTCTTTAAGGGCTGCTGGCACAGGTTAAAAATAAATTTTAGGTGATGGAGTCAAGGTGGCAGTAAACATATATACAGTTAGCTTATCATTGCAGTTATTATAGAAGACTTGCAGTTATTATAGAAGACTGATGGCTTACTGTTTTCATATTCTAAAGTGATTAAAAACACCAACGATAGTATTACCTTCCCATGGTTCTTTCTCAGATCAAGGAACTCAAAAATATCAGCATGCCAAGGCTCCAAGTATACAGCAAATGCACCTAAGTTCCAGAAGTTCGTAAGAATTTATGAAGACAGTGGAATTCAAATTGGGAATAATGACAGAATATACCCTTTCTTTTGCCACCTCCTTGATCAACATAACGAGCAGTATCATTGAAGACACGTAACATAGGTACAATCCCATTGGATGCTCCGTTTGTTCCTCGAATGTAACTCCCAGTAGCACGAATATTGTGAACTGACACACCAATTCCTCCAGCTGATTTGCTTATGACAGCACATTCTTTCAGAGTATCATAAATGCCCTCAATGCTGTCATCTTTCATGCAGATAAGGAAACAGCTGCTTAACTGCATCATAAAGAATGCAACAGTTAATAAACAATCTTACAACCCACATTTTCAGATCATCTGGAGGGGAGCAAGGACGGTACTTGGGGCCTTGGAGTGCCAGCATTGAAAAGCGTTGGTGAGGCATGTGTAA
The DNA here is from genome assembly GCF_016808335.1 of Panicum virgatum. NCBI lineage: Eukaryota > Viridiplantae > Streptophyta > Magnoliopsida > Poales > Poaceae > Panicum > Panicum virgatum. The sequence continues at coordinate 5,276,262 of NC_053148.1, forward strand.
ACCAGCGCTGAGACATGAGATGGTATGTCTTGATGGCAGACTCAATGTCTTCCTTGTGTATCCCCACAGAAACCCTCATTAGCATGTGCTGTGGCCTTTCAACAACCTTCCCCGCAAGCTTCAAGAGGTAAGACCTCTCAAGAGTCTTGAAGCCAAAGTAGTCATAATCAAAGTCCCTATCATAAATTATCTCACTGTCCAAGCGAGCAGCATTCTGAAATGTGACAATACAAAAGCCACGTGAGGGACAAATACATTAAGGACAGTGCAGATTAACAACAGATTTACAGGATAGGATAGATACCCTTTTCTTTTAAAAAAAAAAAGCAATGGAACAGTAAATTTAACCGACACAAACAGAACAGCAGTATCTAAACAGGTGCCCTGTCAGAAATGTGTCAGGGCCAATCAGAATCTCACCTTCATGATGATTTCATAAATATCGTCAGCGACCAGAGGGGCCATCAGCCCAGATCTCTCGTTGAAGTGCATGTACATGTCCTTAATCCTACATCCACGACAGTCACAAGTCAATTCACAACCCAATCCACGAATCCAACCTTCCTCCAGCCGCTACGAATGGACTAAATTAAGCCAAAGTCAGACGTCGCTTACGTCTCCGAGAAGGACTTCTTGGTGTTCTTGTGCAGGTTCGACACAGCAATCCTCGCCGCCAGCTTCACGAACCACGAACAGAGAAAGGGGGGCAACCGACCCCACGTCAAGACAAAACACGACAGACAGGAGCAAGGGAAACCACGAAACAGAGGGCTCCAGGCCGTTGTTCCTCACCGAGGCGTAGTCCGGGTGGGAGGCGGTCATGGCCGCGGCGGTCTCGGCGGCGAGCTCGTCGAGCTGGCTGGTGGTGACGCCCTTGTAGACCCCCGCGCAGACCTTCTGCGCGACGAGCACGGGGTCGCAGTGGTCCTGGCTGAGGCCGTAGCTGAGCTTCTTGAGGCGCGCCGTGATCTTGTCGAAGTGCACCGTCTCCTGCCGCCCGTCCCGCTTCACCACGTACATTTTGCTGCCGCCTTCGGGCCACCCGCCGGGCGGGGACTTCCGTCGAACACCTGGTGCGCGCCGCCGCCGCCAAGGGCTGGGTGTGATGCGAGGGAGGTCAGAACTCAGAAGGGGGCGGTGGATGAGGAGAGAGGGTAGGGTTTGGGGGGGATTTAAATGCCTTCCCGGCTCGGAAGATGCGAGGAGCAATTATGCGGCGAGGGCTGGAGGATTTTTTTTTCCGGTGGGGAAGAAGATGTTTTTGGGTTTGGCGCGCGGGCGCGGAGCCGTTTTCCCGCGCGGTTTTTGGCGTCGTGGAGCGCGGGCGGGATTGGTCGTAGGCGCTGCCGGCTTTGCCGCCCGGGCAAATGCCCAAGAAGCCGACGTGTGGGGCCGCAGGTCCGTTCGGCCTCTCGCCCCCCACATGTCAGTGGAACCGCATAAGCTGCGGCGATGGTTGTGAGATATGGGGTGTCACGAGGTGGGGTGACAGTCCGGGCCCACGGTGTCAGCGTGACGGCGGCGGGCGCGGGCGCGTGCGCGAGCGGCAAGGCGGGAATCGAGGAGCGTGCTGGGCAAGCTTTTGCGGGCTCGTACGCTGGTTTTTGATACGGCGGCGTGGACTTTTGGGGTGCCGCCGGCCCGTATGATTTGGGACTTTTCCCACCCATAAACCTAAACGCAAAAAAAAAAAGTAAATTTCACTGCAGGTCCCTAAACTTATTTCGATGTCTCAATCAGCTCCATATACTCAAGAAGTGTACCATTTAGATCCCTAAACTTGTCTCGAGGTCTCAACCAAATCCAAATTAACATCATTAGATTCGTCTCGCGATTTACAACTCATCTGTGCAAAAAAATTTGTAAATATACTTCATTTAGTTCTTCAAATTCGCAAGATTCCATCGCAAATTTTTTTTGCGAAACATCTAAACACAGCCCAGACTCGTTCCTTCCTGACTGCCACGTGGGCGTGCCGCGTTTGCATGCCCGTTCCTTCCTTGCAGGAGAAGATGCTGCAACTGCCAACTGGGAATGACGAGGATTTGAAAATAGCGTGCGGGACAAGGGGGCGGGAGCTCGGGACGAGAGAACTCCGTGGTGTTTTTCAAAAAAAAAAAAAGAGGGAAGCGTGCGGGGGAAGGATGTCGTGTGAATTGGTAGTCCACCCGGCGGGCCTATCTGTCTGCTGGGTCGAGTTGGCGGCCTGCTTTTCTTTTCCTTCTTTTTTACTCACGGCGACACGGCCAGACTCGTAGAGCCCAGCTAGGCCCACGGCCAACGTTTGACGACGCCCGATCAGATGATCCCTCTGAAGAAAAGAATCACCGCAACAAATCTAATCGATAATTCAACACATGCTCCCCCCCCCCCCAAAAAAAAGATAATTCAACACATGCTTCAAAGAAAAAGATAATTCAACACAGAAAACAGTGGCATCTGCCATCTTTAAATACGATTCTTGCACCAAACCCAAGCGTTCTATTGAGCTACGTCATCTTTTTTTTCCATTAGCCGTTAGATGAGAAACCGACGTCATCAACCACTTCAACGTGGCTGTACATCTACCGGTTCTAATTGCTACGGGAATTCTCGCGATGCTCGAGAAGACAAAACGTTTTTGCCCTTCTCTCTCCCTCCCTCTCCTGCCTGCTTCTCCTGCCTGCTTCTTGCCGCACCACGGTAGCCCGCCGGCTCCACGCGGCCGTATAGCGTCCTCCCTCCGGCTGCCACGCGATGCAGGATGCCTTCGGATGCCCATGTACCTGGCGTTCAACACCTGGGGCCGCGCCTACCCGCTCTGGGCCTCCCACCTCAACCAGCTTCTGGGAGCACGTCGGTGGCGCCTGGTGGCCGCCATCCGCCTAGGTACGCTCGACCTGCCTCCTTCTCCTGCTCGCCAATGATCCTCGTCCTCCCGCTAAACATCTCAGCACCGAACCCCTGAAGCCCCTTCCCTGCCTCATTTAATGGATGATGCCCAGCCGCCCACCAACCACTCGAGGAAATGCCTACTGAAGTAGCAAAACTGCTCACTTCAGCTTCCTGTTAAATAAGCATCCCTGATCCCATGCAGTTTGGTAACCACCACCGTTAGCACAGACTGCAGAAACATTAGTGCACTATCTTTGATGGACATTGGAGTCTCCCTGCTGATATTAAGTTCTTGCAACAGCTATGGCTAAACAGTTTGCAACACCTTTGTCAGGGATGGTAATCTCTGTGAACTTTGCAATGCTCATCCCATCTCTGAACAAGTCATCTGTTGGCCTGCTTGGAATACTTCACGGAGAACAACTCCAACGTCAAAGATATTCACGAGATTCAATTCCCATGTTTACCTTATTGCTAGATGCACGAGTTAATACTTGTAACAAAAATCATAAATACCTATTACCTCCAATAAGGTCGCACCATTTAATCTGAGCTTCTTCTTTTCAAAAAAAAAAAAAACTGAGCTTCTGGAAGCTTCTGGAACAAAAACCAAACGGATGTCTCGTATTGAGTTGTAGCTAAATAGCAATTGAGAAGCTAATTTAGCAGCTATATACACTGACATCCAAATGAATCTGATGCCATTTAGCAACTGGGATAGATAAAGCTGACATCCAGCAATTAAACTGTTAATCCGTATCTTCAAATATTTCAAGTTTTGATATTCATGTATCAGGAATTATAACCATGAATCAAATTTAGTTCTTCAATTTATTTGTAACTGAGATGTTTCTTGGATAAGCAGATACATCTATGTTGATTTCCATAATGTACTCTTATAGATATGTCCATATTTCTCCCTTTATGTGTTTCTGAAGCTTTAGCTAATCAGTTTCTATCCTTTTATTCTTTAAAACTGCCAGGCTCCTGTTATTAAGTAATATTTTACTTTGATGGAGCCTAAAAACTTCAAGCCTCTACCAATTCTTTATTTATATTCGGACACCATCAGGAAGTCATTTACCTGATTTATCTATTAAGCTCATATGGATGATAGAGAACGGTTAGCTGTGTGAAGAATAATGCAGAAAAAGAATAACCTTGCTCTCAAATTATGGTGTCTCTTACTCTACGGATACTACTAAAGGTTCTCAAAAAAATATTAAATCCACATGTGAAAGTATGTGAAAATCGCTGGACCGCGTTTCTTTAAATCCACATCTTCATTAAAGTTTTAGATTCCTCGCACTCAACATATGTGACAAATAAACTACAACTTCGACAGTTTATATATGTTGACAAGGTTCAGTCAAGTATTGATGTTCCAGATAATCATAATCCAATAGCTGACAAGCTCATCAACACTGCAAGGAGACCACACATACATAGCATACGCGGCGTTGCCGCGAGCATTTCTAGTTTGCCACTAGTTACTCTTAATTAGAGGAGCTGATGGGCCGGACGGACCCAGTGAACCGAGAAGCCAAGAGATACGGCCCACGAACATGCACTGATCTTCGCCTTTTGAAATGGCAAATTTTAAATTATCTCCGTGAGATTTGGAGTCCGTCAAATCAAACTGCGGGCCGGGATTTGTATTTTATCATAGTGAGATATACCTTTTCACATCTTCAAAGACCATAACTTTTATACATGAACTTGGATGGAATATATATATATATATATATATATATATATATATATATATATATATATATATATATATATATATATATTGCAAACCTCGATGTGCTACAACTTTAGGCCTGTTTGGATGGGAGAGAGGTTATGAAAACTATCTAAAAAGTATACGTAACCCATCCAAACATGCCAGATTCTTCTAAATCCAATCACCTTATTATAACTCTCCACCTTGGTGCCTAGCGTGGTAATAGGCAGTCTTGATGAATGATGAGGAAAAGGAAGGCGTCACACTCTCTGCATCCAATACAAATGGAAGAATTTTGATTGATAAGTTGTTCAACATACTAACATGCCTAAAGAAAAGAAAGTAAAAAGATGGCACTCTTCTCATCTTCTGAGACTGCCACGAGCTGTCGATTATTATTGCAACCTCAGAGGAGCCAAAGCAGATCTAAAACAGCAGGCAAGAGCAGTTTATTTGTTACTCTCATCTTCTCAACAGTACGACGCACTATGCTGCTATATGATTAATTACGTTCACTTTACTATATGATTTAAGGGTCAATTTCTGTTGTTTGTTTAAAAAGAAAACGGAGTAATAAAGAGAACTAGAGAAGCCACTATTTACTTGTGTTCTACTCCCTCCTTCCTCCGTACCAAATTATTAGTCGTTTTTGCTTTTCAAGATACATAGATTTTGCTCACTATTACGCCTTTAATACGTGGGAGTGAGTAATTATGATAGGTTGGTGCACTTTTAATTGCATTTATGTTACGGATCGCATGATGGTGGGTGGAAGTAATAAGTGGGGTGATTTTTACTCACCGGAGTTGGACGGCGCCGGCGGGGATGTTCTGGAGCTTTGATAAGCCGTCTAGACAAAGGTTTACTCCATTTTTATTATGTAAAGTAAATGAACTATATGAACATAAGATAGGAGTAATTAGTTATCAAATAAGTAGATTCTAAACAAATGAGTAATTTTCTATGCCAACCGAGGAGCAATTTCAAATGTAAGAGCACATAAATATTTATACAACAAAAAATAATTACTTCCATAGATATCTTTATACACACAGATGAACAAAATTTGACTACACTCTTTCCATGAACAAAAGAAAGTGTGTAAACATCTATGCATGCATCTGACCCAGCATCCTTCTAGCTTGTAGCTTCTCCAATGGAAGATATGCAAGGTTATCTACACAATATTAGAGAAAAAAAAGATTAGACCAACTTCATCGGCAATGCCAAACATAGGTGAGACCACAAAAAATATCCATTCTGTGAGACCACAAAAATTGATTAGTTCAATGGTTCATATAGCTTCAATAATGCATACCTTACAAAATAATATGACTGATGAATTGCATAATTATTTGCACCAGAGTATGACATCTCATTGACTGTTGAAGTGGTTGTGCTGTTGTGTGGCAGCATTACCATCTGGTTGCATGATTCACATGTTATGAACTACTATAAAGTACAAAAATATTACTCTAAATTATGATACTACTCAAAATTCTGGAAATACTACTCTAAATAGTAGAAAATACTGCTTCAGTGGGGCAAAAATATTACTCTAATTTTTGAAAATAAGTTTGACGCCTTTACTCGTTTGCTGGCGTAAAGGAGGTTCGTCGTGAGATGCTTGAAACAAGTAGTGGCCTAGCTCCAAACCTGAAAAATAGAGGCACCACAACGATTGTAACGAGTTCAATATACTCTATGAATCCAACGTAGAAAAATCAGTTGTTCATGTGCATTAGTGCTACTGGTTTCGTGAAAAAAAATGCTGCATGATCATCTCAATTGTTCAGGTGAATCAGATGCGGTTTCTATGTGAGGATATCGACCAGTTTTTAAAATTAACGATGGATTTGCATCTCAGATAATTGGAGATAAGCATTGTGGGGTCGAATAAGCACAGGTGAGTCACCTGGTATACGGGCACTCCCCTGCGCCTTGGCCAACTGCACGAACTGCTTTCTGCCAGGGGCTAGTTGGACGGCCGCCTGTCTCCTGCTGGACGTCGACGATGGTGGTGCTGGAGCCCGTAGCTGGAGGCCAGTTGGACGGCCACAGTGTTGGGGAGCTCGGCTGTGTTTAGTTCCAAAATTTCTCTCTCCAAACTTCACTATTCACCTATCACATCAAATCTTTTGCTTTATTCATGGAGTATTAAATGTAGATAAATAAAAAAACTAATTGCATAATTTTGATGTACACGACGAGATGAATCTTTTGAGCCTAGTTAGGTTATGATAGGACAACAATTACCACAAACAAACAAAAAATACTACATAGATTTTGTTCACTATTACGCCTTTAATACGTGGGAGTGAGTAATTATGATAGGCTGGTGCACTTTTAATTGTATTTATGTTACGGATCGCATGATGGTGGGTGGAAGTAATAAGTGGGGTGATTTTTACTCACCGGAGTTGGATGGCGCCGGCGGGGATGTTGAATAATATTCAACACTCTGGCGTTGAATAGACAATATGTGAATTATATATATATATATATATATATATATATATATATATATATATATATATATGTGTAGTAAAATCTGTGCACCTAGAAAAGTCAAAATGACTAATAATTTGAGATGGAGGGAGTAGTGAACAAAATTACATCAACAGTCACATATGCTGCTAGATTTCCAATAATCCCTTTAGGATTGTATCGGTCTGGTAGGGATTGAAGATGATCGGTGTAGGGAAACCATAATCCCCTCAATCCTATCGTGGCCTAAAGAAGTCGAAGAAGAACAACACGTCTGTCACCTCAAGGTTTTGCAGCTGATAAATTGTTGTTCATCCTAAGATCTTCAATGTCTAAGAAATAATTTGGTACACATGCAAGCTCAAATTACTACTGATATATATTACGCAGCAAGTTTGTAGCTAGCTAGCTTTCGTGTGCCAATATGCATATCGTCTGTCTCAAATTAAACTCGCAACTGTAGTGAAGCTATTAGCAGGGAGCAGAGTCGTCGTAGGCTATAGCCAATGTTCGGGAAGGCGGAATTAGGCGGCCGCCTAGGCGCGCCTAATCGCTAGGCGACGGGTTCCCGCCTGGCCTATGGGGGTAAGCGGACCCCTAGACGGGGCGGGAGCCTAGGCGGAGGCAGGCGGCGCCTCGGCGGCGCCCAAGAGGCGTAGGCGGCGCTGAAGCGGGCTGCGCCGGCGATTTGGCTTCTTTCCCGTGGAAGCGCGCGCGGTTGGCGTCGGGCGCGGGAAAAGGAGGCCGCGCGCGGGAAAGATTGGAGGGAGAGGGAGCAAAAGGACGCACGGGTACGACTCGTAGTCGCAGCTCCTCGCAGTCGCAGCTCCTCGCCGCCTCCCTGTCCCTGCCTCGCAGTCGCAGTTGCCGGCCGTAGCTCCTCCCCGCCGGGCGCTCCCCTCCCCGCTGGGCGCTCCCCTCCCCGCTGGGCGCTTTCCTCCCCGCCAGTGTCTGCTCCCGCCGGCCGCCGGCCGCTCCCGCCGGCCGCCGGCCAGTCCGCTCCGGCCAGGCCAAAGGTTAGGCCTCCCCTCCCCTGCCTCTCTCTCCCTGCTCGTCTCCTCTGCTCCCTGCCTCCCTCCCTCTGCTCGTCTCCTCTGCTCCTTGCCTCCCTCCCTCTACTCCTCTGCTCCTCTCCTCTATTTAACGATTGGATCTGAGACCCTCCCTCTGCTCCTCTCCTCTGATCCCTCTCTGCTCCTAAAATTGTGTTATTGCTTTATAACATGCAAAACTAGTTTACCAGTGTAATTCAACTGTGTTTGGTTACTGTTTTGTTGTTGTATGCCAAGACTCGTGGCCAGTATGAATGTATGATGCACTTAATTATCACTATCAGTTCTGAATCAATTATTTAGTGTAGGATGTCAATTATGTATTTTCCAGTGCGTTTACAACATTTAAAGACAGCATTACAACATTAAAAGTTAACATTGGATGATGTCAAGTCCCATATCTATGAATAACAGGGTGCAGTCTGCAGCAAGAGATAGTAAGAGCTAGCATACCAAATATTGAATGCATGAAATGATCTATTGCATCCCTCAGGCTGTAGATATCGAAATATTTAAGTAGAAGCCTTAAAATTAAACTTTTTTTTATTTAAATGATAGTACTTGAGTTTCTGGTAATTCTATTCTAACATACAGTTTTAAAATGAGCAATGACTGCTGTTGCACTGTAGGGGTTGCTGAATTCATTATTTTAGCTGGTATTTGGTGCAAATGTTTGTCTAACTGCTTGTTTTTTCACATTTTTAATGAAAAAAATATCTGTCTTCATATTTTTTAAGCATCTAGGTAATTTATTCTTGGCTTGTATACTAGTAGGATGTCGACACCAGAGGAGGCTGCAGCTGCAACTGAAACTGAGGGAGATGGCTGTACTGCTGTCCATCTTGTTTATTTCTTGCTGCTGATATGGTCTCATGGATGGGAGATGGCTGAGATAATTTAGATAAGTATCTTCCTTGCTTGCTAGTATGTTTATCAGTTTTTCTATCCCTTGTATTACTGATATCTAACTGCAGAACTGTTCATATGGTGCAGATTTTAGTTGCTATGGTTGCAGACCACTTGAATTGGTATGTAGGAACATCACTTTTGCATCAACTAAGGTATGTCTTGGATCAGCTACTATGATTATTCAGCTAATACTGTTATTCAGCTACTATGTTTATATAATTTGCATATTTGGCAAAACGCTTAGAAAAACACCTTGAAACGCCTAGGCTCGCTTAGGCTCGCCTAAGCTCTAGGCTGTGGGTCACCGCCTAGAAACCGCCTAGCGCTTTTTTTAACATTGGCTATAGCTATTGAAATGAACCCAATATACTTGCCGCTGCGTGTCGCCACAAGACAAGAGCGACATGATACGTACATGCACCGACTAATTAATAAGCTACACACTTCGGAGATAGAAAAGTTTTCGATTCCGAGTCCTCACGAAGCGCACATACTACTCAAGAACACAAAGTAATCACGGCACAAAGCTGTAGACGCGCGCATGATCCCATCATCACATGCCAGTAGCTAGGAAGCACCACGCATGGCGTAGCCGGCCGGCCGGTGATCTCCCTAGCTAGCTAGCTAGCTAGCTCATCAGTCGTAGAGCGGCGGGCACTTGAACCCCGGCGGCGCGTGCTTGCCGCAGGTGATGAGCAGCTCCAGCGCGACGGGGAGGTAGATGTTGAGGTTGAGCAGGCGCGCGCGGATGGTGGTGCAGAGGCAGAGCGCCGCGTCCAGGTCCGCGACCCCCTGCACCAGCGGGCAGCACTTGGACTTGGCCTCCCGCCCGATCACCAGGTGGATCAGCCCGCTCAGCACGTCCACGCACGCGTTCAGCTTCAGCGCGTCGATCGGGCACGTCCGCCCCGCCGGCGGCGTCGGCGGCACGTACGGTGGTGCTGGTGGGACGTAGGGCGGCGATGGCGGAACGTAGGGCGGCGACGGCGGCACGTACGGGGGAGACGGCCGCGGCGTCGGCGGGGTGTAAGGCGGTACGTACGGCGGAGACGGTCGAGGCGTCGGTGGGGTGTACGGTGGTACGTACGGCGGAGACGGCCGCGGCGTCGGAGGGGTGTACGGCGGCACGTAGGGCGGAGACGGCCGCGGCGTCGGAGGGGTGTACGGCGGGTTGCAGGGCGGGCAGCTGGAGGGAGGCTTGCCGTGGTGCTTAGGCGGCTTGCCGTGGCCGCCGCCGCCGCCGGAGCCGGAGCCTGGGGAAGGCCTCGTCGGCGAGCCAGAGCCGCCACTGCCGGGCGCCGGGTACCACGGACGGCCGGGGCCGTGCCCGCCACCGCCGCCAGGCGCCGGCGGGGGGCAGTTGCTCCACGCCAGCGTCCCGGGCACTGGCAGGACGACCGCGGCGAGCAGCAGGAGGACGCGAACGGAGGTGGCCATTGCGCCGGCTCAGCACAGCGAAGTGATGGCCGTGAGCCAGTGACGAGCTGCGCACACCGCTCCCGTTCCCTTTTATAGAGGTCGGTCACAGGCTCACGGCTGGGCGAGTGAAGCGAAGCACGCTAGCACAGTGAGCTCGCTCTGGCGCACGACGCCGGCACGCCACGACGGCGGCGGTCTCACAGGTGTCGAGCCGTCGGCGCACGAGCCAGCCTGCAAGCGCGATTTGTCAACGCTAACCACGGTCGCGCCTCCGCAATCCCATCTCCGATGGTGGGTAAATCGCGTGCGCGGGGATGGGCGCCAGGTGTGGGCCGCGACGTGCGCAGGTGGCCGGCACGCGGCGAGGAGCCGAGGACGCGCGCGCAACCGGCCAGCGGCCGGGGGCTCACGGGCGGGTTAGGCTAGGCTGTGGGGCGCAGAGGAGGAATTCCTGCTTCCAGCAGCAGCAGCTAGCCTGCCGCCGGGTTTGGAGTCTTCCGGCGCTGGCCGCTGGGCTCTTCTCGGCTCTCGCCGCGCGGCGCAAGGTCGTCGGCCAGGGTCACGCACCACAAAGCCCTGTGATCTCCTCATGGCCGTCTTGGGAGAACTGCTGCGGTGTCTCTGCTTCCATGTGCGCCCGTGCGCGGACAACGGCGAGCGACGGGTGCGTGGCGCGTCCTCGTGAGCGGGCAGAGCTGCGCGATCGTCCTGGTCCTGGCTAAACGCTAGGTGGATATGCAACGATGCCCGGACGAATTCAGCAATGTAGGGGTCACAGGTTTCAAAGACTGTTCATGCGCGACCGCTGAGGGATCAGATCTCTGCTTGATTTGAGAGATCAGTTGCAGGTTCAGCTAGGGTTTGGGCGTTTGGCTTGGTTTAATTTAACACTGGATTCAGAGCTCCGACGCTGTATACCTATACCCAACAGAGAATCTTTGATTCAGAGATGAACTGATGTTGTATGCCCAACCGGACCTTCTTTCAGAAGCTGGGCGCCTCAACTATTCCGGCCTTGAACTTCTTGGGGGAACTCCTGGTGAAGTATAAGACAGACGCCCAACACTAACTTGCCATGCCAATGTATAATCACATTGCGCAATAGGTAATGGATCAGATTAATCTGAAACACCTGTACCGTTGCCCCCAAAAATGTGGACACCTGCACAGCCTATACTACTCACCCACAGCCAAACACCAAACACAGTGTTAGCTGATGTAATGCACTTGTAGTTATATAGGCACTAGAGTTTGGAGACGTATACGTTTTTGTTTGAAATGCGTATACTTGTGGTACCCTGTATAAGTGTACCGCATCAATCATCAGCAATAGAATTTTACTTTCACACAACAGCAGCATTCCCATTGCAGCTGATCCAACTAACTCCCATCAAGATTGCTGAACTGGGTGCACACCAACCATTCTACCCATGATTATTATTATAATTATCATTACATGCTGAAATCAGATACAACGTTATCTCGCTTTGGCAATCAGCCAAACAGAGTGTGATTGAGCTGAGCGAGACATCTGGGGGGTGCATGTCACACCTCCAGGTATCGGCAGTTAACATCAAAGCTAATTTTGCTATACAATTAAACCAAACAAGCATCCGGCAACCAGAAGAATCAGCAGTCTGCTCTTCTGTTACAACAGAACTGGCTGTTATCGATGTACCTTTCCTGTAATTAAAAAGTGAATCACAGTGAGCTTCATTATTCATCTTGGATAATGCTTTCAGAATTACACTGCTAAACTGGCAATGAGCTCTTCGTTCATGTGCTACTCACCGCGCTGAGTTGATCGAGGCCTCAATGATGCCGATGCCATGTCATTTAGATCTTGTATTGGTGTGAGTTGCTTGACAACTTCATCCATCGATGGACGTGACTTGCTATCACGGCTAAGGCAGTAATGGCAGATCTGAGCAACTTTCTGCACCCCTTTCACACAGTAGTTCAGGCCCAAGCGAGGATCTACGAGCTGATAGAGCCTTCGCCGATCATTTAGGTAAGGCCTTGCCCATGCCACCAGGTTCTGCTCCCCTGTAGGCCGCTTCTTGTCCATGGATCTTCTGCCTGTTAGCATCTCAAGTAGCACAACCCCAAAGCTATAGACATCACTCTTAGATGTCAAGTGCCCTGAACAGCAATGCATGGCATGAGTGACAAAACTTGACATGTAACTGCTTAAAGAAAGAATCATAAACTGACAGCTGTTGTTATTTTTTAGCTTTCAGGTAAGGATACAAATCCCATGGAGAAAAGACTATGGGATACAGACAAAGCTTATGGTCACGTGCAATAGCAAAAATATTATTTCAAATTCCTGTGATTATGGTTAGTGAAACAAATTTGGCAAGATAAATAATAGTACACAAGCAATCATATGTAACATTAGTTCTATCACCAAGAAGATTCGTTATTTATGTCTAGGGCCCTCACAATATCAAGAAAAGAGTATAACACAAAAACCTAAAATGAAGAAGAAAGTTTGGACCATAGTTGGTGGAAAAAAAAACACAGAATGACCCTAGTTCTAAGTCTTTAGAGAGAAAAAGAAAAGGTGATTTTAGCATTCAATTTGGCGAGAAAACAAAAACATATACAAGCTCAGAGAAACAGTGTAAAGTACCAACACGCAGCAGGTAACAGCAAGCTACAGAATTTTTGCTACAAGTAGCTACCGAAGTTAAAAGTTCTACCTGTCATTACATACTCTGGTGCAGCATAACCATAGGTGCCAACAACTCGAGTAGAGACATGAGTTTTATCACCCTGAGGACCAGCTTTTGCTAAACCGAAATCAGACAATTTCGCATTGTACTCCTGTAGAGCAAAATCACCACAGTTAACAATGTAGCAGAATTATATAAGCATGATATGGAACAGATTTAATAGATACAGTACCGCATCAAGAAGAACATTCGATGTCTTAAAATCCCTGTAAATAACTGGTTTGGGACCTCCATGGAGGAAGGCTAGGCCTTTTGCAGCACCCAGAGCAATCTTCATTCTGTTGGGCCAAGGTAGGGGAAGAGCCCCTTCAAGATTAAACAAAGTAAGATGACAGCTTCATAAAAGGGAGAAGACAGAAACAATATCATCAATCAGGAAAGTCAACAAGATTTAGGCATAGGTAATAAAATCAACTTTATGAAAAAGCAGGCAAAGCATTTTTTTTCCAAAAATAAGGGGATGTCCTAAGTCTATTAATTAAGAAGATATGAATAGGCATAATATCAAATGTCCAAGTAAAACCTAATCTATAACTAATCTGGGCAGGCTAAATTGCGCATGTATACCACCGGTGATCACAAGGTATTGTGCCACACGCAGTAACATGAAGGGCGGGTCTGGTGCAGTGGCAGAGCCTACCGTCTGTAATCGGAAGGTCCCGGGTTTGAGCCCCAGCCTCTGCACATTTGTGCGGGAAAGGCTTGGTGCTTAAAACAACCCTTCCCTAGACCCCGCGCTGTGTGGGAAGCCTACAGCATTGGGTACGCCCTTTACAGTAACATGAATATCCATAGTCGTGTCAAGTTAGAATTTAATGATTTCTGATGCCGCCGAGGACAAAAAAAAAATCCAAGATTGCTCAGAAAAATGTAAAGGACTTATCAGTGAAGCAAACCACAGGTTTGGTCCAAGGAGGAAACGAATGTAGTAACAAGTCTACTCAACTTATTAATCATGTTAGGTCATTGCTTACTTCTGAATAGATGATTTTCAAGACTTCCTCGTGCCATGAATTCATATACAAGTAACCTTTGATCATCCTCAATACAATATCCAATCAGCTTGACAAGGTGTTTATGATGCAACTGTCCCAGAAAGTCAACTTCTGCCTGAAAATGTGACCTCTTTTAAAAGCCATAGCTACAACTAATAAATACATTTCAGATGTCATACAATACTTACCACCCATTCTCTATGACCTTGAAGAGCATCTGGCTTCAAACTTTTAACTGCCACAGTAACACCTGTGCCAGGTTTTGCAGGAGCAGTGCTGTTTGGTTCAATCCATCCCTTGAAGACGTAACCAAACCCACCCTCCCCAAGAATACTGTCTGGCCTGAAGTTAAGGGTGGCAGATTTCAACTCCTGAAAGGTAAACTGAAGTAGCTTGGGGGGTGTTTTCTTTTCAATTGATGCATCAGCACCATTTTCACCATCATGGTTTCTCTGAAAATGATCACCAAGCTCCCGATTGCTAGCATTCAGATATCTCATCTCTGCTGCTACAGAGAAAACAAAATTGCAAGAGCACATGACACAGAGAAATGAAATTTTACCCACAACAGGTACTATTATAAGATGGGACACATTTACCAAGGCCAACAGCTATTCGCTCTCAGGCTCCCCCACATATCCAAAATGGTTAGACAAGTTGATAGGCATTGAGCCAAAGTACTATTATGTACTTGGCATAGTCATCCTCAGCTTTTAATACAGGGCAAAATCTATCCAGTTGACTTGAAGTATCATGTGTATGCTTTGTTATGTTATCCAGGTTAATCATTTGTGAAATGTGGAGTGTCACTTTCAGGCAATATGATAACATAAGTACATAACAGCAGCAAGCAACACAATCACATGTAATTGGCTCCTGGAACCAATGAATCAAAGACTTCTGTTCATGCTTTGACCAAATCAGCTTCAATTGTTTCCTTATGGTCAGAAAGTCTCACTTGACAATTGAAATGTGCGACAATGAATCATTGAATTGCATAACGCTACTTGGTTTGAAACGTAAGGAGAACAGAGTATTGACAGACAGGAAGGGAATTTTTCATACCAATCATTTGACCTCTTATTGACCAGCGTACAACAACCAAATAATTGTGCTCAAGTTCATAACATTTCATTCTCAATGCGTAAGTTGTTTATGAATGTCGTGGTGTGGCAAACCACAGCTGGGTGGCGGAATGCACCCGCCTAAGCCCAGAGGGTGAGTACTCGGGGGTTAGCTAGCGCCTAGTTCGATCTCGCCCAAGAACACGATGAACACAGCCGGTTTAGAGTGGTTCGGACCGCCGGAGCGTAATACCCTACATCCACTGTGAGTTGTATTGCTTGTGTCTGGAAGAGCTTGGAGCTGAGTCCAGTGTGTGTCCCCGTGTGTGTGTGTTGTAGTGTACAGCGAGCGCCTCCCTTTTATATCTCAAGGGAGATGCATACATGGCCGTTGGGTCCCCGACAGATGGGCCCATCGATGTAGTACAAAGTAACGTACTGCTCATTCATTATGGCGTCGCAGGCGAAGGAGATCTCTCTCCTGGATTTCCTTGCCTGCTCCTTGAATCCTCCGTTCAGCACGACCAGGCGTTGTCTTGTCGGAACGGCGTCAGGCGTAGCTAGCGGTGTCGCCTGCCACGTAGCTGAACGGGCCGTGTAGCTTGCGGCGTAGGCGGCATGATGGAAAAGCGCCGTGCCGTCGTATCCAATTAATGCGGCAGACGGACTCTGCACGGGAGCGGCGCAGGCGGCTGCACTGTGTACCTTGGTAACACGCGGTCTACAGTGAGGACTGACAAAAGCTGCCCCGCGTGCTGCGGCGGCAGGGCACGTCTCAACTATCCGCATTGAATGCGGTGGGTGGGCGAGCCTTCCAGCAGAAGACTCGCGCCCGCGCCCAAGGAACACGTGGTGGCTCCGGACCCCCGCCGGTGGTATGTTAGCTCTACGCGCGCGTGGGAGGTCCGGACGGGTGTGAGGAGGTCCCGGACCCCTACGGGAGGTCCGGGATCTCGGTGGCTGGCTCGGAGCTTCCCTTCCTCGAGTACACGTGGCGTCTCTGGACCCGTCCCAGAGCGGGGAGCGGGCCCGGGGCCGTTGGCCTGGTGAGGTAAGAGCCTGTCCTGTGGGCCCCGGTTGCTCCGCCCTTTACCGCGTAGTTACGGATGACTACGCGGGTCCTGCCTTGCTGCAGTAGAAGTGGGTATCCCTGCTACAAGGTACCGACAATGAAATTCATGGCAACTAATGCTGTATTAGTCTGTTCTAATCAGCGACTGATCACCATGAATGGCTTGCATCCTCGATTATGAATAGCTAAGAAGAAACATGCAAGGTTGAATACAGGTTGGTTGACAATTAGAGATTTTAGACCATTACATCCACATTTTAAGTAAGGCTTGGTAACACGATCCTTGTGCAAACTATGCAAATAGCATACTACATATGTTTAGTTTTGAGTTTCAATTCAAAGGCTGAAGCTTTACCCTTAATTTACCCTATAAAGCCTCCATGCCAATGTAATCAATGCTCTCTTTAGCTCTGAAGGAGTACTATGCAAAATCATCTGATCAAGAATACGAGCAAGAATGGCGGGGACAGAGCCCCAATAGAAGAAAGAAGTAGTTCCCTTTTTCCATGGATGATCAAGGCATCAATCACACATCACAACATCGCGCTACTCGCCAAACCAAGTCTTTGCCGCAAACCAACAAGCAAGCAGGAACAAATATTACGCAGAACCAAACAAACGATCACCATCCACCAACCAAGACAGAATTTAGGGGAAAAAAGAAAGAGGAAAGAACAAGACAAAGAATCCACCGCCCACCTGCGTCGTGGACGTGGCTGGCCTTGGCCGCGCCGGAGCCGTCGCCGTCCGCACCCGCCGCCGCGGCCGCCGGCCGGAAGCACGCCCCGCGGAGGCCCCCCGCGACGGCGGCCCAGCACCCGCACCCGCCCTGCTGCTTCCGGGGACTCATCTCCCTGCTGCCCGCCCAGGCGCGAGGAGGTCAACGGCCTACAGCTCCCTCTGCACGCCCATCCGCACGGCCGGTACGCGGCTGACGGCCTGGTCCGGCTCTCTCTCTCTCGCGCGCGCGTTGCTTTTCTCGCCCTCCCTCCCCACTCCCCCGTCCCGTCGAAATCCCGCGAGCGAGCCTTGCCGGGGCAGCAGCAGATAAGTGCGATGCGGGGGGCGCAAAAGGGAAAGCGAAAGCGAAAGGTGGCGCGCGGTGGGGGTGCACAAGTCGGAGAAGCAAGCGGGGGCGGGGGGAGTGGAGTGTGGCCGGCTCAGTGGTGGCGGCGGCGGTGGGCCGCCCGCCAGCGCGAGCACTGGCCCGGGCGCTGGTGCCGCAGCGACGGGTCGGCGTCGCCGTCGTCATGATGCGGGGATGCGGCCGAGGGGAAAGGGGCTTTTCGGCGCGGCCTTTTGCGGCGGCTGCGGCTGCGGCGCGGCCTTGCCTGCCGCACACTGGCTGGCTGGCTCGCTGCCCACCTCCTCCCCCTGGCTCGGCTGCGCTGTATCCCTCCCTCCCGCGCGCCAGCGTCTGCGCGGGTAATGGACCAAGTGAATGGCCAGCGCCGGTGAGACGAGGGCACGAGGCGGCCGGATTTTACCGCCCGCCTCGCCGGGGTGATTCGATTTGGTTTTCTCCGGCGTGGAGGAGCCGAGCGGGCGGTGGGAACGGAATGGTGGGGCGGGGGGCGAGTGGGAGCCTACGCTGCGCGGCACCAACGGCCAGGCGACGGCGGTAGAGGATCATCAAGCCGCGGCACGTGTTTTTTTTAATAAAGTGGCAAATGGGTGTTGACTGCGGGCTACGAAAGTAGAGAATGGATTCATACGCAAGAATATTAGATGTGAGGAAAACACAATTTGGAATTTGATACCAGAGATAAACTCGACAAATATTAGATGTCACACATGTGACTTGCATACACAAGATTGAACAATTTTTTGTTGCAAAACAATGTTTTTGTTGGTGTTCTAGCAACAGTTCGACTAGATCACACATCTGAACCGGTTTGTTAGGCCGGTTTTAGGCCAAAACACAGAATTCTGAGGGGCTGCTTGCTGCAACCGCTCTACTCGACCCCAAATAACGCCCGATAAACTGGAGTTTCTATATATCTTGTGGAAGATGGTTAAGCAACTCACTTATAAAGCCTATTAAGATCTAGTTGATGTTGAACTAGCATTTTAAAAACATTAAACTAGTATTTGAAAATATTGAAATAATATTTTGAAATATTGAAACTCAATATCTTTTTCCACCTTCTTCTCTAGCACCGATGGCCGGCAGTGGAGCGGGGACTAACATGGGCGGCGCGCACAGCCAGCACGGATAAATGCGGCGACGGGGGACGCATGCCAACCGTGAGAGAGGCGGTGCGGCGAAGGCATGGGAGTGAGAGAGGGTGAGAGTTAGGGTTCGAAGGTGTTGATTCAATAGTTAAAGGTGATTTCATGAATCTCAAATATTAGAAAGTGGAGAAGAAAATTTTTTCCGGAAGATATATAGGATTGCCACGATAAACTCTTGCACTCCAAAGGAAAAAGTGAACCCACAAAATGGGTGTACGATGGGCCAAATACCAGAGAATACTCGAATACCAGCCCAGCCCAGCGTGGCAACCACAAGTGGCATCAGCACCACCAGTGCGTTTTGGGCCTGGGCGGGCTGAAAAGAGTTCACCAAACAAAGATGTTCCCTCTTTGGGCAGCATATCCTGGATCCACCGTCCCAGCGGAGAGCAGGTGAAAAAGAACAGCTAATGAAAAGAGGCGCCAAAAAAGAGGAAATGTTCTTCTAGAAACACAAAAAATGACAGCAGTCAATTCTATAACGCAAACATATACTGATACATGATACATCGTCAGTGGAATTCAAGCGAATCGCACAACTGACTTCTCCCAAAGCAACATGCTTACATACTATCTGTATCTGTGATCGCCATGACTGCTTGATGGGGCCAAATTTAACGCCCGGACTCCAGAAGCCCTTGCACGATCCTCTTCTCCATGCTGAAATTACCAGAGCCGATCATCTCCAAGCTGGCCACAGACGATTCCCCAACCAGGCTCTCCATCTCTTCAGGGTTATGTTGCGCAGGCACCCACGGGTGCTGCATGACCTTGCTCAGCCTGTCCAGCTTCTCGGCGACATCTCTCATTGCCGGCCGCCTCTCGCCGACCATCTCCAGGCACTGCCTCGAAAGCTCCGCGACCTCCTCCAGCAGCCCGATGTCGTTCACATTCTTGATGCGGCTGTCAATGATGTCCATGAGTCTGCCCTCCTTCACTGCGCATAAGAAGCGTAGTGCAAGGCTCCTCTCATTTTCAGGCCCTTCAAGGTTGAACGCCTTCTTGCCGGTGAGAAGCTCCAAGAGAACGACGCCGAAACTGTAGACATCGCTCTTATCTGTCAGCTGGCACGTCTGCATATACTCAGGGTCTAGGTACCCACAAGTCCCTTGCACAAGTGTGACAAACTGAGATTCATCAGTCGGTGCCAGTATGGAGGCCCCAAAGTCTGATACCTTAGCTGAATAGTTCTCATCAAGGAGTATATTCGATGATTTGACATCACCGTGAAGGATTGGAGGCGAAGCCCATGAATGCAGGTAAGCTAAGGCTAGAGCAGACTCAAGGGCAATGCGCAACCGAGTCGAGAAGGGGATGTTATGGCAGCCATTGTCACCATGGATGAGCTGAAACAGTGTCCCATTGGGGACGAACTCATAGACCAGCATTGGAACCTCTACTTCAAGACAGCAGCCCAGTAGCTTAACGATGTTCCTGTGGTTAATCTGGGATAGGATGATCATCTCTTTGCCAAACTCCTGCTTTTGCTGCTCGCTGGTCATGGATACACACCGTTTGACTGCGATCAGACTGCCTTCCTTGAGTGTGCCCTTGTAGACTGTGCCATGGCCACCACGGCCGAGGATATTCTTGTTGTCGAACTTATCTGTTGCCTCAATGAGCTCTGCTTCAGTGAAGAGGGAGAAAGCAATTCCTTGCTTTAAGCTTATCTCCTGCAGCAGAAGCATCCCACCATGCTGTTGGAAATACTTCTGCTTGATCTTGGCCAACTTCTTCCTTTCATGGAACAAGTACGTGCAGGTGATGGCTATGACCACAGTTGCAGCCCCAATACTTGAACCTTTGAAGTTTTCAGATAGTTACTAACTTACTATTAGTACAAATTTTAGTAATGTGCAAACATGGCTCTAGATAAAATAGATTGTGTTTACCCACAGCTAGTGCGACGACATTCAAGGATCTTGGAGATGGACAATAGAAACTTCCAGGTATGTTGATGCAGCCGGCGCATGGAGGTTTGTTGGTAGCACACTCATCGATATCTGCGTACATGGTATGATACTTCGAGAGTTAGCTATGCTCTCCAACAATTGAATAAGTTAGCATGTAAAATGCTTTATGAAATTCTTTTGAGAAATTATTTATTGTATATATACACACCAATCAAAAGGTATACTTGCAATACCGACCTTGGCATCCATGAGGAAGATAAGGATTACCCTCGTATCCTTTGATGCAGTTACAGAGGTAACCTGAGCCTCTGCTGGAATCAACGCACATGCTGCTAGTGCTGAGGCAAGCATATGAACCATTTTTCTTCCTCGCGATATCACACGTCTCATTACCCACTGCCCAGTTCAAGATCACTGGGACACGGCCAGCATGCTCATCGAAAAAAGCCGTGGTGTTTAGATATGTTGTGTTGAACTGGAATGAGTTAGACTCCATAAGCACGGCATAGCCCCGGTACTCTGCCCTGTCTGTGGTGCTTCTGTTCGTATAGTAATTTGTAGTGTTGTACAGTGGATTGAAATACACACCGTCGTTGGACATGTCCTCAGTGAGTCCAACTCGGCAGCAGCCGGCACCTCGGCAGATCCCATCTTGTGCCATGAGATTGTTGTAGGGCGAGGACCGAGACACACCCAATAATCACATGCTGCATAAACATGAAGATTTAACTTATTAGCAGCCTAAAAAGTACCCACTCCACAGTACAGAAGAATTAAAACATGCAGCTAACCATATATAATCATAAATGAATTATTGTTGTGCACAGAGCTTACTCACAACATTGTCCGTCATGTATGCAAGAGTGTTGACACCGATAACCGTAAACATGTTAGACTTCCCTGAATAGAGAAATGGAGTGGCGGAGAGATTCCTGCCCCATATATCCTGGTCGATCTCCTTGCTCGACGGGTTGTAGGACATGGTTGAGATGTGTTTCATGATCCGAACCTGACCTTCGGACAACAATATAGTCTGCACCGGAATTTCTCCAGAGAATTTCAAGATGCTGTGGGCATCCGTCTTGCTGCAACTGAGCTCAAATCCTTCCATTGCACAGCCAGCACCAATCCCAAATGGATATGAAATGTCCACATCGCCGCAACGCTTCAGGCAGTTGGGTCCTGGCAGAGTCATCGTCTTGGTTTGGAATTGCAGCGCAACTGTGGAACTGAAGAGTAGCAGCAGAAGCATAGGGACTCTATCAATGGGGGTCTTGTAGTAATAGTACATAGTGTGTGCTATATTGTGTCACAATTTCTGCTTTGGTTAATGAGCACATACAGGTAATTGGTCTCTATATATACTAGTCCGGTGTTTACTTTCTCAATCAGCCATCCTTCTTATTTTTTCTGTAAAATGATGTTATTATATGGTGTCCACCAAATGCACGCCACGGTTTTGGTCACTTTGACAGGGTCGTGGCTGTCTAATTCAGTGAAGCATCTTACAGCTCCAACTGCTACATCAGAAATAAATATTGAAAACTCCTTCAAGTGAGTCAAACAATTAGAGGCTACAACGATGGTGATGGAAGAGTCATCGCGGAAACATTCAACAATAACTGGCAGCTGTATCGAGCGACGCTGGAAGCGGGTGCTGAGGCCCTCAAGGCGACGGCGCTGCACTTTCACCCACCTGCGGCATCGGTCGACGACGCTGGAGTAGTGCTGCTACACTGACCTGCATGATCACTTGAGAGCACTGAAGAGGAGGTTGATCATCAAGGCATCCTAGTCTCGCTAGCTGGAGGATGCTACTCGTCTCTCGATAGAAGTACCCCTTGGGTCCTTTTGTTTTGCTGTTGTCTGTAAGCGCTTGGCTCCTGTCACTGGGTCAGGAAGTTTCCTGGTTGTTTCTGGTAGTCTTTCTCTCTGAACTTGTTTTACAGTACTCTATTGGGTGAACGTGGATACCAAAACTATGTTAATTTCGTTGCTTCGAGTAATGAAATCAGGGCTCTGCCCGGCGTGAAAAAAAATAACTGGCAGCTGTACATGCTCAACCTTTACTCATATAAAAAGTTAACAATGTGCTGTATATAACTCGTGAAGTCTATGGTGAAGTAACTAGACTCTTCTAAAATATTGTTCATTTCTCATTGAGCAAATAAAAATTGGAATTAGAAAGAATTTCATTCCATTGCATCTCCTAATTTTATTTGGATTGGACAAGAAATTCCCTCGACTAGGACTTTGGTATACAAATTAATTACATAGATTAAAGGTTGCACATCTGCAATAGGCATCTATGTAGGTAAAAGAAAATTTTCCAAATGACCAACATCACCACCACTGGAGCACATTAATGCATGTAACTTGTGTTGTTA
Organism: Panicum virgatum; assembly: GCF_016808335.1. Lineage (NCBI taxonomy): Eukaryota > Viridiplantae > Streptophyta > Magnoliopsida > Poales > Poaceae > Panicum > Panicum virgatum. Next base: position 5,299,136 of record NC_053148.1, read on the forward strand.
GGATGTTGCGGTCCAAGTTTCCATTGTAAAAAGAAAGCCAGTGCAGTTCCACATCTACTAAAATGCACCTAATTCGTGTTAGGTATCTGATTCGATAAAGAATGTGGTCTGAATTGTCTACATATGGTAAAATTCTGAAACCTTCAACGGGTCATGACGGTTTCTACCCAGCACCAGCGAAGCATCTTCCTGTTACTCCCTGACTTCCTACTCCAGGGTAAAAGGCCAATCAAAGACACATATAGTAAACATGGCCTTGCTGACGATTCTTCAGATAATTTTATGAAATGAGACACTGGCAGTATCTGTGAAGAACCTTTCAATCCCTTTATTTTGCCGACAGAAAGCGGCTTAATTTAGTCCTTGGTGGATTGGTTTTTTTTTTGGGGGGGAGGGGGTGGGGTGGGGGGATTGAGAGGGTGTTTCCTGTTTCGCACGAGAAGCAGCTGATAGAAGATCGCAGTATTGAGAATTGGGAGTAGAATCAGCCTAACCTGGTGCTGACTGCCTCACCTGCTCCGAGGACTCCAGTGAGGGGGATTACGATCCCGCCCGGGAGTGGTTCATGGTCCTCCAGCTCGCGGACGGGCAAGAGGACAACGCTCCGGGTAATGACGGGAATGGCGGGGTAGACGCGCAGGCGAACCAACCGGTGGTGCCGCCTGCGGCCCCTTCTTCTTCGTCAAGCTCAGTGGCGCGGCAAGCACAGCTGGCGCAGCTCAAGGAGCTTCAAGCCAAACTCGACGAGCAGCGTCGGCAGACCCAGGAGCTGCGCACCACACTCGAGCAACAGCACACCGCGCGTGGTGCACATGCCCAGGCGGCGGCACGCGCTGCCCGGGAGCGGATCCAAGCAGATGACAATGTCGGCAAACCTCCGGAACTGAAAACAGCCGGCGAAAAACTCGTCACTGCGGCCTACCTACTCCAAGCGATGCCCGAGCCGTCGACGACTTCGGGTCGCAACCTGCGCTGCGAGGCACAGGTGCTCATCGAGCAAGCTGCTGTGCAGTAGGTCGAGAGCTCTGCGTCTCGCATGCGCTCGATAGCCCCGAAGCAGCCTGGTGGGACTGCACACCAGGACCACGAGGCTTCGGTGCACACTCCGCCAGGGGGGAAAGGAAAGGCAGCCGTAGCGCACGGCGCGAAGGCACCCTCGGTGCACGACCGCATCGGGAAGGCTCCCGCAAGGGAGCGACTCCATGACACGCACGGGCACGCCGACGACGGCGACGTCCGCTACATCATCAACGGCAGGAAGTACACCCCTTGACGGGGTGGACGCTTCGACCCCGAGCACGACAGGGGTGGGTCACCAGAGCCTCCGGGCACCCGGGTGTTCAGCCGGGAGATTCGAACTGCTCCTTTTCCCCCGTGCTTTCGACAGCCCACCACCCTCGTCAAGTACTCGGGCGAGACCGATCCCGCAGTCTGGCTCAACGATTACCGTCTAGCGTGCCAGCTGGGCGGTGCGACGGAAGACGCGGTTATCATCCGCAACCTTCCCCTTCACCTTGCTGACGCCACACGAACGTGGCTCGAGCACTTGCCCGCGGACCAGATCCACAACTGGGCCGACTTGGTCCAGATTTTCGTGGGCAACTTCCAGGGCACATACGTGCGCCCTGGGAACTCCTGGGACCTCAAAGGGTGTCGTCAGAAGCCCAATGAGTCCCTGCGCGACTACGTGCGGCGCTTCTCCAAGCAATGCACCGAGCTCCACAACGTCACCCACATCGAGGTCATCAATGTCTTCCTCGAGGGCACGACGTGCAGGAACCTGGTGCACGAGCTTGCGCGAAGCCGTCGCGCCAACACCAACGAGTTGTTCGACGCTGCCACCAACTACGCCGCCGGCGAGGAGGCGGTTGGTGCCATTTTCGACGACAAGCCGGACAAATGCAAGGAAGATGCGCCCGCAGAGGGCGGCAACGCCTAGATCAACGCCCCCGCTAAAAAACAAAAGCGAGGGAGGAAAGGGAAGAAGCAGGCCCCTCCAATCCAGCGTGGACCGGGGCAAGCAGAAGACTCCGACGAGGCCTTCGTCGCCGCCCCGGACCGCAAAGGACCTCGAGGCCCCCCTCGAGGTGGAGGCGGCCTATTCGACGACATGCTGAAGAAACCGTGCCCTTACCACAAGGGCTCGGTCAACCACACCCTCGAGCAGTGCGAAATGCTCAAGAAGTAATACAACCGTGTCGCGCATCGCGACGAGGACGAGAAGAAGGATGCTGGCGACAAAGGTGGAGATGACGAGTTCCCCCCGGTGGAGAACGCCTTCTTCATCTTTGGAGGACCAACGACGAACATGACCTCTCGGCAGCGCAAGCGTGAACGCCGAGAAGTCTTCTCCGTGACCAAGGTCACGCCGTCCTACCTCGACTGGTCGAAGGACACCATTTCCTTTGGCCGCGAGGACCACCCCGACTACATCCCGCACCCGGGACGGTATCCGCTCGTTGTCGACCCCATCATCGGCAACACCCGCTTCTCCAAGGTGCTCATGGACGGAGGCAGCAGCCTCAACATCATGTACGCCCACACCTTGGAGCTTATGGGGATTGGATTGAACATGTTTTGCCCCAGCAAGTCGCCATTTCATGGCATTGCACCGGGGAGGCGAGTCCAACGCCTCGGCCAGATCGATCTGCCTGTCTGCTTCGGCACGGCAGCCAACTTCCGCAAGGAAGTATTCACCTTTGAGGCGGTGGAGTTTCGGGGATCCTATCATGCCATTCTTGGTCGTCCCTGCTACGCCAAGTTCATGGCCATCCCCAACTACACCTACCTCAAGCTGAAGATGCCGGGTCTGAAGGGTGTCATCACCGTCGGCTCTTCGTTCGAGCATGCCTACGAGTGCGACGTCGAGTGCGTTGAGCACGCGGAGGCTCAAGCGGAGGACGAGGCCCTCGCAGCCACCCTCGACAAAATGGCAAGCGAGGTCTTGGACTCCACGCACCGACACGTGGGAAGCTTCGAACCTGCCGAGGGTATCAAGAAGGTGCCCCTCGACCCGAATCGCTCCGACGACAAGGCGTTGCAGGTCAGCGCCACCCTCGACAGCAAATAGGAAGTGGTGCTCGTCGACTTTCTCCGTGCCAACGCAGACATCTTCGCATGGAGCCCCTCGGACATGCCTGGCATACCGAGGGAGGTCGCCGAGCACTCCCTTGATATCCGACCCAACTCCAAGCCGGTGAAGCAGCGCCTGCGACGCTTCGACGAGCTCAAGCGCCGGGCGATCGGCGAGGAACTGCAGAAACTTCTGGCGGACGGATTCATCAAGGAAGTATTCCATCCCGAGTGGCTAGCTAATCCTGTATTAGTGAAGAAAAAGAATGGGAGTTGGCGGATGTGCGTAGACTACACTAGTTTAAATAAAGTATGTCCGAAGGTTCCCTTTCCTTTGCCACGCATTGATCAAATCATAGATTCAACTGCGGGATGCGAACTTTTATCCTTTCTTGATGCTTACTCCGGTTACCACCAAATTAAGATGAAAGAGTCCGACTAGCTCACGACTTCTTTTATCACGCCTTTCGGCATGTACTGCTACGTCACGATGCCCTTCGGCATCAGAAATGCCGGAGCTACATATCAGCGGTGTATGTTCCACGTTTTCGGGGACCATCTCGGGCGGAACGTAGAGGCATATGTCGATGACATCGTTGTAAAATCCAGGAAGGCGGACGACCTGGTTGCCGATCTCAGGATCGCATTCGATTGCCTAAGGGCTAAAGGGGTAAAACTCAACCCCGAGAAGTGCGTGTTCGGAGTCCCTCGAGGCATGCTCTTGGGCTTCATTGTCTCCCAGCGGGGCATTGAACCCAACCCTGACAAAGTCTCGGCCATCACTCGGATGGGACCGATCCGAGACCTAAAGGGGGTACAGAGGGTCATGGGATGCCTAGCATCCCTCAGCCGGTTCATCTCGCGTCTCGACGAGAAAGGCTTACCCCTGTATCGACTCCTGAGGAAAACCGAGCGCTTCACGTGGACCCCCGAAGCTCAAGAAGCCCTCGACAGGCTGAAGGCATCGCTCACTCACGCCCCCATTCTCACGCCACCCGCGGATGGTGAGCCTCTCTATCTGTATGTAGCCGCGACGACCCAAGTGGTCAGCGCGGTGGTCGTTGTCAAAAAACAAGAGGAGGGCCATGCTCTGCCCGTCCAACGGCCGGTGTACTACATTAGCGAAGTGTTGTCTGAAACTAAGACATGCTATCCACAGATTCAGAAGCTGCTATACGCGGTGGTTTTGGCACGGCGCAAGCTGCGCCACTACTTCGAGGCCCATCCCGTCACTGTGGTCTCGTCTTTCCCTTTGGGAGAGATAGTCCGCAACAGGGAAGCCGAGGGTAGAATTGCCAAATGGTCCGTGGAGCTGATGGGAGAAACTCTCACCTACGCCCCCCGCAAAGAGAACTTCCTCCTCTGTCGATCTCCCTCCTCCGGCCACCATACTTCGATTCCTCGCGCAAGAACTTTCCCCGGCACCTCCTCCACCTTCCCCAACCCCCAGGCCGGTTTCTTACGGCCGGAATCACCCCCGCCACTGCCCGTCACCATTGGAGGTGCTTGAAGCCTTGCTCCATCATCGATCCGCTTCTCCGGTCATCCTCCGCCCGAACCGATCGCGGGAATGGATTCGTGGTGAGTTCCTTGTGCTCCCCGGTCTTTTTCCCCTTCCGTGGTATGTCACCGGCGCCGGTGAACGGCCGTCGCCGTCGCCACCGCACTTGCCACCGCCTGTGGCGCGGTGTCAAAAGTTATGTATCGCGGACGGTCCGCCTGGGAAGTGCGGACGGTCCGCCGGTCAGATTAGATTTCGTCCAGAGACGATGTTGTCTCTGGTGGTTTAGCATTACTAAACTGCGGACGGTCCGCTATTGGAGAGCGGACGGTTCGCCGTTGAAACTTGAAATTTGTCCAGAGACGATGTTGTCTCTGGTGGGGTTCACAGGATTGAGCTGCGGACAGTCCGCTATTGGAGAGCGGACAGTCCGCCGTAGAGTCTAGGATTTTGTCCAGAGACGTTGTCATCTCTGGTGGTTGGTGTAAGCATCTAGGCCCTCTAGGTATGATTCGGTGATTAATGACAACCATTATTGTGACTAATGAGTTTGTGCAGCTTAATGGAACATAATTGCTCATTTGGTCATATGTTAAAGAGGCCCCTAAATTTCATTATTCAAAAGGCGATCTCGGTATTCAACTCAAATATATATCAAGACTAAGGATCTTTTTAGTCCTAAGTGTCGTAAGGTGGAGAAGGACACTTAGGTTAGTATAGGTTTTATAGTTTTGTAGTGATCGCACTATTAAGAGGGGTTAAGGCCAAGTAACTTGAAATGGACATGGTCAATCAAAAATAGATGCACACTATGGTCACTCAGGTTCTAAGAAGTTCAAATAAGTGGTTTTCAACTTATGTCTCAAGAATATTTGGATTTCATTCAAGACTCAAATCAGAAAAGGCAAAATCAGAAAAAGTCTATACACCGGTTTAACCGACGACTTCATTTTTCTATACGTCGGTTAAACGCAGCTAGCAGAGTCTGGACAAGTACATACACCGGTTAAACCGACGATATGAAAATTAACGTCGGGGCAGTTGTCCAGAAGGTTGGTTTTCCAGGGTGTTTCAAGGTTATATACACCGGTTAAACCGACGACATTTGAAATTAACGTCGGTGCATTTGTCCAATGAGTTGGCTTTTCCAGGGATTTTAGAAGTTATACTCACCGGTTAAACTGACGATGGATTTGAGTTAACGTCGGTGCAGTTGTCCAGAGGGTTGGTTTTTCAGTTGATCAGTGGACAACTACACTCACCGGTTAAACCGATGATACGTCGGTTAATCTGCCTAAGTTGTAACGGCTAGTTTTCCAAATGGACAATTTACATTCATCGGTTAAACCGACGATGGCTATTGGAGGTTCATCGGATTAACCGGCGTTGCATACTTTTCTGGCAGCTTTTCTCCAACGGCTCTATTCGTGTGAGCTGCCTATATATACCCCTCCAATGGGTCATTTTGCACTCTCTTGACACCAGGCAATATTCATACACTATACTATTGTTGAGAGCCACCTTGAGCTTCATCTTCCACACTTTTGTTCATTCAATCTTTCAAGAAGCAAGACTAAGGACTTGAGTAGAGAGAAGCTTGTGTGCATCCGTTCTTGGTGATCGGTTCTTGCTCAAGTGAAGGCCCTAGCTTGTTACTCTTGGTGATTGGCAGCACCTAGGCGATCTTGGTGATTGAAGGTGTTTCTTCCAGAGCTTGCCAAGGATTGTGGGAGCCCGAAGAAGTTTGTACGTGGCTTGAGCTCCACCACGCGGGGGTGGTGAACGGAGACTCTTAGTGAGCGCCCAAGTCTCGGTGACATGGGAGGTGACAAGACTCTTAGTGAGTGTCACAACGTGGATTAGGGGTGTGTGCCAACACATCGACACCACGGGAAAAAATCCGGTTGTCTCTTGCCCACTCTTTCATTTCAAATACTTACTTTCATGCAATTATTCATGTGCTTGACCTTAGAGATCATAACTTAGCTCTACCTTGCTTAGTTTCATATCTTGTTATATCTTTGATAGCTTGTGTAGTTTGCTTAGTTAGCCGGTTGGTAAATTGAGCCTTACTAGCATTGCATAGGTTAAGGTTGCTTTAATTGTTTTAGAAATTTGAAAAAGACCCAATTCACCCCCCCTCTCGGTCCATCGATCCTTACAATTGGTATCAGAGTCTCGTTGCTCATTTGGATCATTAGGCTTCACCGCCTAGAGCTATGACCAAGATGGGTGGTTCGCCGCCTCACTTCGAGGGCAAGAACTTTGCCTATTGGAAAGTTCGCATGGCCGCATATCTTGATGCGATTGCCCCCGAAGTGTGGTTAGCAACAAAGACTGGGTTCACCAGAACTCCCACCTCGAAACAACTCAAGTGGAATGCTAAGGCTAGAAATACAATTTTCGAAGCCATTAGTGAGGAAGTCTTTGCTAGAGTAAATGGCATGGACTTAGCAAGTGATATTTGGAAAGAGCTAATTGAAATTTATGAAGGCTCCACAAAAGTCCGTGAACAAAAATATCACTTGTTTAGAGCTAAGTATGATTCCTTTAAGATGCTAGCTCATGAAAATTGCAATGATATGTATTCTCGCTTGAATGTCATTGTCAAGGACATTAATGCTCTTGAAGTTTCTAAAATTGACAGTGGCTCCATCAACCGCAAGATTCTCATGCTCCTTCCGAAGCCCAAGTATAACATCATCAATGCTATGCTTTAAAAGGAGAATCTTGATACGATGGAAGTGGGAGAGCTTGTGGGCGAAATTCGCGCTCATGAAATGTGTATCCTTGGTATGTCCGAAGAGCCAACTACAAGCAAGTCAATCGCTCTCAAAACCAAGGCCAACAAACCCCGCAAGCTCAAGATGATCAAGCAAGAATCAAGCTTAAGCAATGAAGAAGAAGACCATCATGAAAGCTCATCCGATGATGAAGATGGAGAACTTGCTCTCATGATGAGAAAGTTCACACGCTTGAGTGACAAGATGAACAAGAAGGGTTATAACTTTGACCGTAAAAGAAGAATGTTCCGGCCAAGGGAAGATGTCAAGTACAAAACATGCTACAATTGTGGAGAAAAAGGTCACATCTCTCCCGATTGCCCCAAGCCAGACAAGAGAAAGAAGGACAACAAGAGCAAGCATCGCCATGAGTCAAGCGATGATGATGAAGATGAAAAGAAGAACAAGAATAAGAAACTTGGGAAGAAGAAGAGCCATGACAAGAAGACCAAGCTCTTCCCAAAGAAGAAAGGCCACACTAAGAGAAGCTTCTTGGTGGAAAAATAAGAATGAGTGACCGATGTCTCATCAAGTGAAGATTCAAGTGATGAAGAAGACATCGTCACCCTCACCCTCACCAATGAAGAACCACCGCTACCTCCGCCTCCCATGTGCCTCATGGCAAAAGGTAACACAAAGGTATGTGAGGTGGATAGTGATAGCTATAGTGATGAGGAGCTTGACCCTTATGAGTTTACTAACCTCATTAATGAGTATACATCCGTTATCAAGAGGGAAAATGGCAAAGTCAAGATTCTTGAGAGCACTCATGCCAAGTTAGAGCTTGCCCACTCCGATTTGGTTGGCAAGTACAATGACTTGCTCAAAAAGCACAATGAGTCACTTGTACTTGCTAAGCAAGTTAAAGAGAGCCACAAAAAGCTTAAACAAGAGCATAGGGAGTTGGCTCACAAATATCAAGAACTTGAATTTGCCTATGAAGCAATTGACCCAAGTCTTGAGAACTTTGTCAATGAAACTTTTGAAAAGGTCAATGCTTCTACTTCATGTGATGACCTACTCATTAATGCAAGTGCTACTAATATTGTGCTCGAGCTTGCTGCTTCTAGGGAAAAGGAATTGATGGATCAAGTGGCAAGCCTCAAGAGTAGTGTGGAGAAGCTCTCAAGAGGAGAATACATCCACAAGGAAATTCTCTTCAACAATGCTCGTGACTATGGCAAGAGAGGTCTTGGTTCATTTCCGGAGCCAAATCAAGGCACTACTCCTTCTCCGGAGATCAAGACTAGCTTCATCAAGGAAGTTGGTTCATATTGCCAACATTGCCAAGTCACCGGGCACCACACTAGGGAGTGCACCTTACCATCACGCCCTCTTCCCACTTTACCAAAGAATTACTCATCAATGTTTCAAAATAACCATATTCTTTTGAGTAAAGTGAAGGGTAAGGTGAAGGCCAAATTCATTGGCAAAATTGCTAAGGAGTCAAAGAAGAAGCTCCCCCAAGCAATTTTGGGTCCCAAAAGCTCTTGTCACACATGTGCAAGGCCCAAAGCTTGTTTGGGTTCCAAAAACTCAAAAGTGAATTCTCATGTGTGTAGGTGAACTACAAAGCCGGTGGAAAACATTGGGTACTTGATAGCGGTTGCTCTCAACACATGACCGGCAATGATAGCATGTTCACCTCTCTTGAAGACCCCGGCGATCATGAACATGTCACCTATGGTGATAACTCAAGGGGAAAAGTTTTAGGTTTGGGTAGAATAGCAATTTCAAAAGATTTATCTATTTCTAATCTCTTGTTTGTAGAAGCACTTAGTTTTAATCTTATTTCAATTGCTCAATTATGTGATCTTGGACTAACGTGTACCTTTGACAAGAATGGTGTTGTAGTAACCCTTGAAGAAGACAAGTCATTGGTATTCACGGGGTTTAGGCATGTCAATATTTACTTGGTGGATTTCTCTTCAAAGCAAACAAGCTCCATGACATGCCTCTTCACCAAGTCGTCTCTTGGGTGGCTTTGTCATAGAAGAATTGCTCATATTGGCATGAGCAACCTCAAGAAAGCCCACAAGAGAGGGATGATCACCGGCTTGAAGGATGTTACCTTTGACAAGAACAAATTATGTAAAGCATGTCAAGCCGGAAAGGAAGTTGCAACACATCACCCCATCAAGACAATGTTGTCTACCTCCAAGCCGCTCGAGCTACTACACATGAATCTTTTTGGTCCAACTACATACAAGAGCATTGGTGGTAAGCTCTATTGCCTAGTAATAGTTGATGATTTTTCACGTTATACTTGGGTCATGTTTCTAGGCGATAAGGGTGAAACTCCGGAAGTCTTCAAGACATTTGCAAGAAGAGCTCAAAGGGAGTGCAACTCCCTAATTGTGAAGATCCGGAGTGACAACGGCACTGAGTTCAAGAATATGAAGATTGAAGAATGGTGCGATGAAGAGGGCATCAAGCATGAGTTATCCGCCACCTACACGCCTCAATAAAATGGAGTGGTGGAAAGAAAGAACAAGACACTAATCACTCTAGCAAGAGCAATGTTGGATGATTATGGCACGCCCGAGAAATTTTGGGCGGAAGCAATCAATACGGCGTGTCATGCATCCAACCGAGTGTATCCCCACCGACTCCTCAAGAAAACTCCATATGAGCTCATCACCGGGAAGAAACCAAATATATCCTACTTTCGAGTCTTTGGTTGCAAATGCTTCATTTATAAGAAGAAAAGGCTCGGTAAGTTTGAGAGTAGATGTGATGAAGGTTTCTTTCTTGGTTATGCATCAAACTCCAAAGCATATAGAGTATTCAATCAAACCTCCGGGTTAGTTGAAGAAACATGTGATGTGGAGTTTGATGAATCTAATGGCTCCCAAGAGGAGGTTGTTGGCTATGATAATGTAGGTGATGAGGAGATTGATGAAGCATTGAAGAAAATGTCCATTGGGGATATCAAGCCGGAAGAGGTGCATGAAGGCAATGATCAAGGGGGGGGACCTTCCTCGTCTACACCAAGCACCTCCATGGCACCCCAAGTGGATGAAGATCAAGAAAAAGATGATCCACAATCTCAAGAAAATGTGCCAACGCCAACACCCCAAGTCCAAGAACAAGAAGAGCAAATTGTTCCACCACAAGCACAAGTCACCCATGATCCACCCCAACAAACATCCACGCATGTACCGCTAGTGAAGCATGGTCGTATCTCCAAGGATCATCCAATTGGTCAAATAATTGGAAGTCCTTCCAATGGAGTAAGAACTCGCTCTAAGCATACTTCATTTTGCGAACATTACTCGTTTGTTTCTTGTATTGAACCCACTAGCATAGAGGAAGCACTTGAGAACTCAGATTGGGTGATGGCCATGCAAGAAGAATTGAACAACTTCACCCGCAATGAAGTTTGGGTCCTCGAAGCTCCTCCGAAAGACAAGAACATCATCGGCACCAAGTGGGTCTTTCGAAACAAGCAAGATGAACATGGTGTGGTGATACGCAATAAAGCAAGACTTGTGGCAAAAGGGTTTTTTCAAGTCGAAGGTTTGGATTTTGGTGAAACTTTTGCTCCGGTCGCAAGACTTGAAGCTATCCGCATCCTTCTTGCTTACTCTTCACATCATAATATCAAATTATATCAAATGGATGCGAAAAGTGCATTCTTAAATGGTGTTATTAACGAACTTGTTTATGTTGAGCAACCTCCCGGGTTTGAAGATCCGAGGAATCCTAACCAGGTTTATAGGTTGCACAAGGCACTCTATGGGCTCAAACAAGCTCCAAGGGCTTGGTATGAGAGGCTTCGTGACTTCCTAATCATGCAAGGCTTCAAGATCAGGAGGGTGGACACCACATTGTTCACAAAAGACGTCAACGGGGACCTTTTCATTTGTCAAATTTATGTTGACGATATTATCTTTGGCTCAACTAATGATTTACTAAGCCATGAATTTGCTACCATGATGTCTAGGGAATTCGAGATGTCCATGATCGGCGAATTGACCTTCTTCCTTGGCTTTCAAGTCAAACAATTGAAGGAAGGAACATTTATTCATCAAGAAAAATATACTAAAGATATCTTGAAGAAGTTCAAGATGGATGAGTGTAAGCCGATCAAGACACCCATGGCAACCAATGGGCATCTCGACTTGGATGTGGACGGTAAACCGGTTGATCAATCCCTCTATCGTTCTATGATAGGGTCTTTGCTTTACCTTACCGCATCTAGGCCCGATATAATGTTTAGTGTGTGCTTGTGTGCCCGCTTTCAAGCTAACCCAAAGCAATCACACCTCTTGGCTGTGAATAGGATCCTTCGGTATCTCAAGCACACCCCAAGCATAGGCTTGTGGTACCCCAAAGGCGCTAGCTTAGATCTCTTGGGATACTCGGATTCGGATTTTGCCGGAAGCCGTGTGGATCGCAAGAGTACCTCCGGGGGTTGCCACTTGCTTGGGCGTTCTCTAGTTTCTTGGTCGAGTAAGAAGCAAAATTCCGTGGCTTTGTCCACCGCGGAAGCGGAATATATAGCGCCCGGTGCATGTTGTGCCCAAATCCTATATATGAAGCAAACCCTTTTGGACTTTGGTGTGAAACTAGATAGGATACCACTCCTTTGTGACAATGAAAGTGCCGTAAAAATTGCCAAAAATCCGGTTCAACACTCTCGCACAAAGTACATTGATATTCGCCATCACTTCTTGCGTGATCACGAAGCTAAAGGAGACATCTCTTCAAGGTGTGAGATCCGAGGAGCAATTGTCGGATATTTTCACAAAACCATTAGACGAGAGTACATTTGTTAGGCTAATTAATGAGCTTAATGTATTAGATGCGGCAAACATCATGTAAGTTGCCTTGTCATATAGAAAAATGCATACATATAGGACACTTGTCTAACCATGGTAAGATAGTGATGGGCATGGGTTTAGCTAGAGGTGGTGGTCCACTTGTTTTCCTCTAGGCTTGTAGAAAGGCTCATCATGAAGAAGCTTCCCGTGGGTTCAAACTTGACAAGTAGAACTTAAATTCTTGTGATGCATTTTTCTTGTCATATAGATGTGCACTTCATATTTACTCTTCTTTCGCATGTGGTTGTAGCTTGCACCATCATTACATGCGTAAGGGTCACAAAGGAGATCACTTGATGAAAATGAGACTTGTTTCATATGCAAGATCTTAATTCATGAAAAGTGAAAAGAGCAAAGTGTTAGGTACGTTATTGCCTAGTGAGTCATGTCTTGATGAGTTTGAAGCTCTCTATCTTCAATATTCCTATGACATGGCTCATACATTTTATTTGGCGCTTTGTCTCGCTTTGCGGCTTTTTCTTTTGTTTGAAAAGAAAAACTACTAAGCTAGTGTGCTATCCTAACTATTTTGAGGGGTAAAGTCGCCTATGCAAGTCCATTAACTTGAGTTTAGTTGAATTTTATAAGTTTATTGGACTTAGCATAGAAGAGTGAGCTGAGTGAAGGTTTTTCGGGTTCACCGGTTAAACCGACGATTAATGGATCTATTCCCATCGGTTTAACCGGCGTTACTAAGTTTTCTGTCTCAGCTTAGTAAAACCAGGCGTTCAACCGGCGTATTCAAATGTCAGATCATCGGATCAACCGGTGAACGTAACACTGATCTGACCTATCTATCGTGGTGCTGCAAACCACAGCTGGGTGGCGGAAGGCACCCGCCCTAGCCCAGAGGGTGTGTACTCGGGGGTTAGCTAGCCCTAGTTCGATCTCGCTCAAGAACACGATGAACACCAAGGATTTAGAGTGGTTCGGGCCGCCGGAGCGTAATACCCTACGTCCACTATGTGTTGTATTGCCTTCCCTCGAGAGAGTTCGAGAGAGCTTGTGTGTTGTGTTCCATTCTTGCTTGTAGCGCACAGCGAGCGCCTCCCTTTTATATCTCAAGTGAGACGCGTACATGGCTGTTGGGTCCCCGGCAGGTGGGCCAATGATGTAGTATAAAATAATGTACTGTTCATACATTATGGTGTTGCAGGCAAAGGAGATCTCTCTCCTGGATTCCCTTGCCTGCTCCTGGAGTCCCTCGCTCATCATGTCCAGGCGCCGTCTTGTCGGAACGGTGCCAGACATAGCTAGTGGCGTCGTCTGCCACGTAGCTGAACGGGCTGTGTAGCCTGCGGCGTAGGCGGCATGATGGAAAAGTGCCGTGCCGTCGTATCCATATAATGCTGCAGACGGCCTCTGCGCGGCCGCGGCACAGGCGGCTACACTGTGTACCTTGGTAATACATGGCGCACAGTGAGGCCTGACAAAGGCAGTCCCGCGTGCCGCTGCGGCAGAGCACGCCTCAACCATCTGCATTAAATGCGGTGGTAGGCGAGTCTTCCAGCGGAAGGCTTGCGCTCGAACCCGTGCCTCCGGGACACGTGACAGCTCCGGACCCCCACGCTGTATGGGAGGTCCGGATGGACGCAGGAGGTCCCGGACCCCTATGGGGGTCCGAGGCCTTGGCCGTCAACATGGAGCTTCCCTTCCTTAGGGGCACGTGGCGTCTCCGGACCCATCCCCAGGCGGAGAACAGGTCCGGGGCCATTGGCCTGGTGACGAAGGAGCCTGGCCCGTGGGCCTGGCTACTCCGTCCTTTGCGTGTAGTTACGGATAACTACGCGGATCCTGCCTTGCTGCAGTAGGAGTGGGTATCCCTGCTACAGGGTACCGACAGTGCCCCCCGGGCCCACCTCGGAGAGGTATGAACCCGCAGGTGGGGCCACTACTGTGTCTTGGCTCTGCATAGCTTGAAGCTTCCTACTGCAGGGGACTTGACCGGCCTTGACCGTCTATCGGGTTGTTTGCTGCCTCATCGCATCGCAACGGCTTACTGACTCACGGGCCCCACATACAGTGGTTCACCTCGTCACGCGCGCGAGGCTCGGCATTGTTGCGGCCGGAATAAACGGAATATTTATTATCGGCGCAGTTCCCGAAAAACTTGGCCACGCCAGCGCTTAATACGCGCACGTCAGCTCAGCTTCCGCCTCGCTTCACGCGCGCGGGCGACGGTTCAGATCCCGTCTTGTCACACCCTTGTTGATTACCCGCTCACCCTGACAGGTGGGCCTGGGCCCCCATGTCAGGGACTGGGCGGTTAACACCAGGTGCGGGCGTCGCTTGGGTTCCGGCGCCGGTTGAGTCAGGCTTTATAATGGGGCGAGCCACATACCGCGGTTACTTTCCCGCATTCGCCTTCTTCCTTCCAACCTTTGCGCCTCTTTGCCTTCGAGCTTTCCTTGCCCCTTTCTCCCCAACTCAGGCTGCTCCTCACCTCCACCGAGGGATGGCATCCCTTGTTCATCCCCGCCGCTTCCAGACCGAGGGAGAGTTGAACACGGTGCGCCGCCTGCTTGGGTGGAGTGCACAGGAGACCGGCTGGGGGGTCCGAGCAGGCTCGGTTCCCCTTGGCAACCTCCGCGCCGGGGAGTTTGTGCTATTCACCTCGCACATCTCCACCGGCGTGGGACTGCCGATTTCTTCATTCCTGCTGCTGCTGCTGGAAGACTTCGGCCTCCAACTTCAGCACCTAACGCCCCACTCCCTCCTCCTGACGTCCATCTTCGTGCATTTGTGCGAGATGTTCGTGGGAGTGCGGCCCTGCGTCATCCTCTTCCGCTACTTCTTCATTCTGGTGAGGTCCGGAAGGAGCAAGGACGAGGTGGGGGGGTACTACTTCCAGATAAGGAGTGACCTGCCGACTCCTTACATTCCCGGCCTTGCTGGCAGGAAGTGGGAGGAGTGGCGCAGGGATTGGGTGATCGCCACCACCGAAGCCAACGAGCGCCTCGCCCTGCCGACCGAGGGGCCCGCCTCCGACCGCGCAACCTGGAGGGCCAAGCCGTCCCTGCAGCCAGAATTCCACTCTGTGCTGGGCAAGATCAGGTCGCTGGCGGAGAGCGGCCTCACCTCGTGGCATGTGCTTGGAGATTTCCTGAAGCGCCGGATCGCTCCCCTGAAGTAGCGGCCGCGTCCTGCGTGGAACTTCACCGGCCTCAACGACTGCAGCAGGACCCACCATGGGGAGGGGAGCGACCTGACCCAGGAAGCCTTGGAGGTCCTGGTGCGGAATGTGACGGGAGACGCCTTCATCCCGGAGAACCTGATCCTCCCTCAGTGCATAGTCCCCCTCTGCGAGGACTCCGCGAGGATGGCGGTGCTGGCTACCCTGCCAACTCTGGACGACGGGGGGCTGGCCCCACGCCAGACCGGAGGCGACCCGAACCGTGGACTCCGAATCCCTGGCGCGTCCGGGGATCAAGCTACACAGCGCACTGCGGGGTCCGGCGCCACCACGAAGGGGAAGCAGGCCGCGGCCAGTAGCGCCGCCACAGCCGGTTCCAGCTAGGCACAGAGCAGCTCCGGTGCACCGTCGGGGGATGCAGGCCGGCGCAGGCTGCTCAGGGGTGACGGGACCCCAGTCACGGAGTCCGCGACGAAGCGCCAGAGGACCGCCGAGGGCGCGGGCCAGGGTAGCTCCCGGGCCACCGGCCCTCGCGGGTCCTCCGGGGCGACTGCGCCGCCACCATCGCCACCGAGAGATACCTCCCGCCGGCAGCAACAGCAGCAGCAGTAGCAGCCACGGGAGCAGCTACAGGGGATGCGAGAGCGGCAACAGCAGCAATAGGTGTAGCCTCGAGTTGCGCCCGCGCCGCAGCCACGGGTACAACAGCAGCAGCAGGCCCGGGTTGCGCCTGCATCGTCGTCGCGGGTGCAGCAGCAGCAGGAGCGGAGGTCGGGCCTCCGAGGACGCTGGGTACCCGGCTCTTCTGGGTTAGTGTTACTCTGCTCTCTTCCCCTGTGCTAGGTGCTTCTGCTTTTGCTGAAGGCTTCTCCGCTTTGTTGCCAGGGCTCCTCGCCCCAGCAGTTCTTCTTCCATCGCCGGCTCGTCAGCTGGTGCCCAGGTGACCGCGGCCTCGGCAGCGATAGCAGCGGCGACGGCGGGTGCGGGATCCTCAGGTATAGTGACCTCTGCCAGCCCAATGGTGCCCGATGCGGTGCTGACAGGCGCATCATTACCAGACTCAGCAGCACCTAACTCTGTAGCGGCGGGGGCGCCGGTGACGGGCGCGGCAGATGCAACGGCGGCGGAGGCGCCGGTCCTGGGCGCGGCCTTACCCAACGCAGCGACGGCGGAGGCGCCGGTCCTGGGCGCGGCCGCACCCGACGCAGCGACGGCGGAGGCGCCAGTGCTGGGCGCAGCTGCGTCCGACGCGACGATGGCGGAGGCGCCGGTCCTGGGCGCCGCCGCATCCGACATGATGGCGGCAGAGGCGCCGGCGCTGGGCGCAGCCGCACCCGACGCAGCGACAGCGGGGGCGCCGGTGCTGGGTGCAGCCGCACTCGACACGGCGGCGGCGGAGGCGCCCGTGCTGAGCACAGCCGCACCTGACGCGGCGGCGGCGGAGGCACCGGTGCTAGGCGCCGCCGCACCTGGCGCAGCAGCGGTGGAAACGCCGATGCCGGGCGCAACCGCACTCGACGCAGCAGCGGCGGAGGCGCCGGAGACGAGTGCTGCAGCGGGAGCTCCCACCTCCAGCTCCGATCCTGTTGTAGAGGAGGAGTTGGAGTTGGTCTTTGGCAGGCGGCTCCTACAGCTCCAACTCCCGGAGGAGGAAGCGACTCCCCTTCCCCAGGTGCTGACCCAGGTCCGGCGGTTGATAGTGGAGGCAACCTCCTACGCCGAGGCGGCCTTCCGGCGGGAGTGGTCTGCCCTGGAGAGCAAACGCCTGCGCCTCTCCGACTGGCACACCCGCCTGGAGGCGCACACGAAGGCGGAAGCCTCCCGTGCTGCGGAAACCTGGTCAAAGCTCAAAGCCGACCAGGAGGCCTATCAAGCCAACCTCCTGAAGGTGTTCAACCGGGAGCTTGCAGTATCGAGCCGGGAGAAGGCCCTGGCCCAGCGGGAGGAAACCTTTGCCTTGGAGGTTGTTGGCTTTGCGGCTCAGCGGTCCGGCCTCGAGACTCGCCTCGCGGCCTAGCAGTCCGAGCTGGAGACTCGCAGCCTGGGTCTCGTGGTCCGGAGGTAGGAGCTCGACTTCTTCTCTGCCACTCTGCAGGGATTGCGCGAGCAACTGCAGGAGCGAGCAGGCAAGCTGACTGATGCCGAGGCGGAGCTGGAGGAGGCCCGAAAGTCCCTCTATAAGCGGGAGGCCCACGCCACCGGGATAGAGAAGGAACTTGGGCGCAAGCGAGACTCGCTCAAGAAGCTGAAGGAGTGGGCGGAGCGGAGGGAGGCTAAGCTCGAGGAGAGGTCCCGCGAGCTCGAGGAGAGGTCCCGCGAGGTGGAGGCGGCCAAGGCGGCTCTGGACACCCGGGTGCAAGAGGTGGTCCAGGAGGCGGTCCGGAAGCACCAGGAGGACCAGCGTGTGGAGGCCCAGTGGATCGCTGACTGGGCGACCGAAGCGAGCCTGGCACTGGTGCCACTTGGACTGAGCCCAATCCAGGTGGCGGAGCCGCCAGCTTCGATAGCTGACGCCCTCCTAGTGCTGAATTCTGCTTCGGATAGGCTCCAGCATCTGGGGCCGGTCCTTGCTGGCCAGCTCGAAGCCGAGGGTCGCGAGCTGATCCGGATGGTGGCGGAGCACATCCTGACCTGCCTCAGGAGCCACGACCCAGCCATCTCGCTGGCGCCCGTGGTCGATGGCCCTGTAGCGGAGACGGAGGCCGCCGCTCGGGATAGCGTGCGGGAGGTCGTCGACTTCATTTGCCGCCTACTTCAAGCGGGAGCCTGCAGACCCTTGAGCTGGGCATTGTATCTTTGTATCTTTTGCATTATGTAACATCATTGTACTAGTTGAAATTTTGGAATAGAAGAAACTTCAACTTAGCTTTTTGTTAGTTGTTGGTTTGCGGTATACAGCACCCCGGCGCCCTGGCCCCCTGGCGGATAGGTTCAGTTGAGTGGACCTATCTGCCACCTGAGCTGTAGAAGATGCTCCGGACCTCCTTGGGCATAGGTGCCGCATAGTTGCAGACTGAGCGAGTGTCTTATGTCTTTCCCTGTGTAGCAGAAAAAGTCTGCAGAGAGAAGAATCAACTTGCTCGCATGCTAGAAATGGTACTGCGGCTTAGCTGCTTGACGTATGCAGATGTCGTGGCATAAAGCGAATGCCCCGGCCCCCTAGGAGATAGTCTCAGTTGTTTTTGAGTCTGTCTACCACCGAGACTGGATCTTGATCTGCATGAGACTTTAAAGTGGATGCCGGGACCCCCTGGTAGGTAGGCTCAATGATTGAGGCTGGCTACCACCATTCAAGGTTTGGACTGTGTACCACTTCAAAGTTACAGCTTAGTAGCAGGCCCGTGCGAGCTATTCTGGACCGACCCCCAGTCTAGTACAAGGTCCGGAGCTCTAGATATACAGGTCCGGGCACTTCAGTGTTTGTTACAGAGTGGTGGTGTGTAGGCTTAGGGTGTGAGACCAGGCTAAGGCGCTGCACAGGGCTTCGGACCACTCCAGGAAACAACACAAGTTCTCCGGACCTGGATCTGATGCTCCAGACCCTTCCTAGGAGTGGGTGAGGTCACTTTGTCGTATTCGATCCTTTGAGATATAGAGCTGGACATGCCGAGTAGGACTGAGGAATCCAATTCTTGAGCTAGAAGGAGGTCCGAGCCCCTAATTACCCGGCTCCAGGTACTAGAGCACTCATCACAGGGCGGTGGAGTGTGTAGGCTTTTGGGTACGGAACCAGCTAAGCGGCTACACAGGACTCCGGACCACCCCAGGAAACAAGCACCCCCTCTCCAGAGCAGGTCCCTAGGGGTTCAGACCCCTCCCTAGCAGCAAGATGGTCCGGTATCTGTACGGCAGTCCAGCAACTCAATACAGATCTTAGTTGTAGCGACAAGAGTGGAAGTCCGCACGGGGGTTAGAAAGTTAAAAACTCGAGAATTAGAATGCAAATTAAATTTTGACACAAAGACAGAACTGGGAGAAAATCTTTCCTTTGCAATCTTGATGTACATGGCTTGCGCGATGGATGCCAGAGGCCGGGTTTACGAGGTCGGACCTCTACCGCTCTGAGCCGCGCGTTAGCCGACGGTGCAATGGATGCCAGAGGCCGGGTTTACGAGGGTGGCCCCCAACCGCTCTGGGCCGCACGCTAACTCTATCTTATTACAAAGAAAAAGGTTATTTCCCTGCTCTGCCTAGGTGTAAAACTTACGCAGATGCTATATGTTCCATGGGTTGGGCAGTGGCACTCCATCTTCTGTGGCAAGGCGAACGCACCCGGGCCGGCATACCTCTGTAACCTTGAAGGGCCCTTCCCAGCTGGGGGAAAGTTTGTGGAGCCCTGCTCGGCTCAGGATCCGTCTGAGGACGAGGTCGCCAGCCCGGAGCTCCCTACTGTGCACGAACCGTTGATGATAGCACCGGAGCGCCTGGTTGTAGCGTGCATTTCGGATTGCTGCTCGCCATCTTAGTTCGTCAACGAAGTCCACGTCGTCACGCTGCAACTGCTCCTGCATGGATTCGTCAAAAGCCTGGACCCGTGGTGAACCCAGGTGAATTTCTGGGGGAAGGCATGCTTCAGCCCCGTAGACCAGGAAGAATGGAGTCTCCCCGGTAGCTCGGTTGGGTGTCGTCCGGTTGCCCCATAGCACGCACGGGAGCTCGTCAACCCATTTGGCACCATGCTTCTTCAAGCAGTTGTAGGTGTGGGTCTTGAGTCCTCTGAGGATCTCTGCATTCGCTCTCTCAACCTATCCATTGCTGCGGGGATGTGCCACGGACGCAAAGCATAGCTGGATGCCGATGTCCTCACAGTACTCTTGGAAGAGTCTGCTTTTGAATTGGGTCCCGTTGTCCGCGATGATGCGGTTTGGGACACAAATTCTACACACAATGGACCTGAGGAATACGACTGCTGATTTCTTAGTGATGTTCACCACAGGGGTAACCTCCGGCCACTTGGTGAACTTGTCGATGGCCACGTAGAGGAACCGGTACCCTCCGACGGCCCGGGGGAACGGCCCCAGGATATCCACACCCCACACAGCGAATGGCCATGAGGGCGGAATCATCTGCAGAGCTTGAGCCGGTGTGTGTATTTGCTTTGCATGGAATTGGCATGCTTTGCAGGACCTTACCAGCTCAGCCGCATCCTGGAGTGCTGTTGGCCAGTAGAAACCATGCCGAAAGGCCTTGCCAACAAGCGTGCGAGATGAGGAATGACTTCCACACTCGCCTCCATGGATCTCCGCGAGCAACTCGTGGCCCTCTCCCTAGGAAATGCACCGCATGAGGACAACATTGGCGCCACGACGGTAGAGATCCCCTTCTACCACCGCGTAGCGTTTAGCCAACCGGACTATGCGCTCAGCGGAGACATCGTCATCAGGGAGGATGTTATCTTTCAGGTAGCCCCGGATCTCGGAGATCCATGCATCGGGAGCTTCCTAAGCAGGTGGGAGTGGCTCTACGAGGTCACCAAGATCCTCAACAGAGCACACAGCCCAGGTTGGGCACCATAGG
Organism: Panicum virgatum; assembly: GCF_016808335.1. Taxonomy (NCBI): domain Eukaryota; kingdom Viridiplantae; phylum Streptophyta; class Magnoliopsida; order Poales; family Poaceae; genus Panicum; species Panicum virgatum. The sequence goes on from NC_053148.1 coordinate 5,319,968, forward strand.
TGGGATGCCACCGGGATTGCTAGCTTCGAGGTGCTAGCTTGATCCCCTTCACCCAGTTCGGCAGGCTGGGTGGTTGGCCTCAGCAGCCGTCTTTCGAAGACGCCCTCGGGCACGGATGCCCAGGTAGATGCTCTTGCGGAGAGATCATCTGCTGCTGAGTTGAGTTCACGGGGAACATGTTGCAGTTCCAGGGCGTCGAAGTCCTTCTCGAGCTTCCTCACGTGTATGAGCTATGCCGCGAGCTGGGGATTGTTGCAGTTGCAATCCCCTCGAACCTGCTTGATGATTAGCTGGGAATCCCCCTTCACCAGAAGCTGCCGGACCCCCAATGAGAGGGCTTGCGTCAGGCCAAAGATCAGAGCTTCGTACTCCGCGATGTTGTTGGTGGCCTTGAACTCAAGGTGCACCATGTACTTCAGCTGATCTCCGTTTGGGTCGATGAGGACCACACCAGCTCCGGCCCACTTCTCGCGGGCGGACCCGTCGAAGAAGAGTGTCCAGTGGGGCTCGGTGAAGACTGGTGTCCTGATTTCCGGCTCCGGGGGTCCGGCGTTGAAGTCCGGACCCCCAGAATTGCTTGGGGAAGGAGTCCACTCCGCTATGAAATCAGCCAGGATCTGGCTCTTGACTGCATGGCGAGGCTGGAAGTCCAGTTGGAACTCAGCCAGCTCTGCCGCCCACTTGGCGATATTGCCTGTGGCGTTGGAGTTGTGCAGGATCGCTCTTAGCGGGTAAGAGGTCACTACGACAACTCGGTGTGCCTGAAAGTAGTGGCGCAGTTTCCTGGACGCAATAAGTATAGCATAGATAAGCTTATGCGTCTCAAGATACCTGGCCTTCGCCTCGTGGAGGACTTCGCTGACGTAGTAAACTGGCTTTTGGACGGTCCGGACCCTAGTTACCGGGTACGGCTTGCTCTTATCCACCACATCAGGTCCTTGGGCTCCCAGCGGTTCTGGGTTCCCACTAGGACGAGGCTCCTCCGGACCCGCTTGTGCGGGATGTGGACCTTCAAGCTGGGGTGAGGCTGAGGGGCCCCTGTGTACGGGGTCCGGCTCACCATCCTTGGCCGGGGGGACCCTGGTGTTCCCCTGGCGAACTTGCTCCGTCCTTTCGGCGACTAGCACCATGCTGACTGCCTCCGCAGACGCAGCAAGATACAGAAACAACGGCTCACCGGGCTCTGGAGCCACCAATACTAGCAGCGAGGTGAGGTGCTGCTTCAGATCCTGGAAGGTCTGCTCAGCCTCTTCGGTCCAAGAAAATGGACCGGACCTCCTCAATGGCTTGAAGAAGGGGAGGGCCCTCTCAGCCAGCCTCGATATGAAGCGGCTAAGAGCAGCGAGAGATCCAGTAAGCTTCTGGACATCCTTGATGCGGCCAGGAGGCCTCATCACTTCGATCGCCTTGATCTTGGCTGGGTTTGCCTCGATGCCTCGATGTGAGACCAGGAAACCCAGCAGCTTCCCTGCTGAGACGCCGAAGATGCACTTCTCGGGGTTCAGCTTCGTGCGCGTGGCGCGGAGCCGGTCGAAGACGAGGGACAGGTCCTCCACTAGTGTTGACCCTACCTTAGTCTTGACCACAATGTCGTCGACATAAACCTCAACAATATCTCTAATTAGATTACAGAAGGTTTTGTTCATAGCTCGTACAAACGTGGGTAAGGCATTCCTTAGACCATACGGCATGACAATGTAGCAATAAAGCCCATCTACTGTTACAAAGGCAGTATGCTTCCTATCCCCTCTAGACATCTGAATCTGGTGGAAACCAGAGTATGCATCTAGGAAAGACAAAAGGTCACACCCGGAGGTGGTGTCCACGATCTGATCGATACGTGGAAGAGGATAGGGGGTCTCTAGGACATGCCTTGTTGAGGCTGGTGTAGTCGATGCACATCCGAAGCTTCCCATTGGCCTTTGGGACGACGACCGGATTGGCCAACCACTCGGGGTGCTGGACCTCCTCGATGAAGCCGGCGTGTAGTAGCTTGCGGACTTCTTCGCGGATGAAGTTCTTCCGCTCCACGGACTGCTTCCGAGGCTTTTGGCGCACCGGCGTGGCGTCGGGGTAGATCCTCAGATTGTGCTCGATCACTTCCCTGGGGATCCCGGGCATCTGTGACGGTTCCCAGGCGAACACGACGACATTTTCCCAGAGGAAAGCGATGAGCGCGTCTTCCTATTTCTCCTCTAGGTTCCCCGCGATGCGGGTGGTCCTGGTGGAGTCTGCTCCAATCTGCACCGTCTTCACGGGAACATGGTCCGGATCGGACGGTTGGACCTTGGGAGCCTTTGCAGGCGCCCTGGGTTGCGAGGTGGATGGATCCTCCTCGGAGCGCGCAGCCTCTGCCGCCAGAGCATGCAGTCTCTCAACTGCAGCGACGTCAGCGGTGCGGTCGCCCTGCACGGTGAGGACTCCGGCAGGGGAAGGCATCTTCAAGACCAAATACCCGTAATGAGCAATGGCCATGAAGCGGTAGAGTGCCGGTCGGCCAATGATGGCGTTGAACGGGAGGTTCACCTCCGCAACATCGAACAAAACGCTCTCTGTGCGGAAGTTCTCCTCGGTCCCGAACGTGACCGGCAGTGTGATGCTCCCCAGAGGGAACACCGGATGTGGGCCCACTCCGGAGAATGGGCGAGAGGGAGTCAGCTTGGACTCCGGGATCTGCAGCTGCTTGAATGCTGCATAGCTGATGACGTTGAGGCCAGCCCCACCGTCAATCAGCACGTGATAGAGCCTCACATTGGATATGACAGGAGCGGTGACTAGAGGTAGTACACAAGCTCCGGCCATATTCTCCGGGCAGTCGGATGGCCCGAAAGAGATGGTGGTGTTCATCCACCTCTGGTGCGAAGCCGTCTTCGGGACCCCCGGCTTCACCGAAAGGACCTCTCGGCGAAGGATCTTCACGTCCCACCGGGAGACAAGCTCCCAGCTCCCGCCGTACATTACGTACAGCTTCTTGCGGCAGTCGCCGTTGTCGGAATCGGAGTCGTCGTCGTGGTAGACGCCCTTCAGCTCCCGAGCGGGGGACTAGTACACCAGCTCCTTCTCCCCAGCGGCAGCTCCGCTGTCGGAGGCTTTCTCCTTGCCAGACCGCTGGCGAGGAGGGGGTGAACCGTCCTTGGAGGACTGCTCACGCTGCCCACCGACACGCTTCGCGAGCTTCTGGATCTCGCTGCAGTCAGCGGCGCTGTGGCGAGTGGTGGGATGCACTGGGCATGAACCTCCGCTTCCACCTTGCGGGCGAGGGCATTTGCCATGTGCATTCTGGCCCCCAGCCGCTGCTGGCGCTGCTGCTGCAACGACTGGTCCGCCAGAATGCGGTTCCCCGCGACTCCGATTCTTGTTCTTCTTCTTCTTGCTACCGCCCTGAGCGGTAGCACCGGAGCCACTAGCCTTGGCGTCTCCGTCTTGGGGGCCGAGTGCCATGCACAGCCCTCAGCGGCCCTGGCACACTTGTCTGCCAGGGAGAAAAGCGTAGTGATGCTTTCCACCTCGTGCGTCGCCAGCTTCTCGAGCATCTTCTCGTCACGTACCCCCTGGAGGAAAGCAGTGATAATAGATGCATCTGAGATACGAGGAATGGTACCCCGTACCTTGGTGAAGCGCGAGATGAAGGCCCGGAGCGTCTCCCTGGGTTTCTGCCTTACAGCGTTGAGGTGAGCCTCCACACCATGCTGCTGGTACGCACTGGCGAAGTTTGCAGTGAACCTCGCGCAGAGCTCCTCCCAGGACTGGATAGTCCCAGGAGTAAGGTTCATGAGCCAAGTCCGGGCTGGCCCGGTCAAGGCTACATGAAAGTAGCTGGCCATGACGGCGCCGTTACCACCAGCTGCTATGATGGCGGTAACGTACACCTGCAGGAATTCCGACGGGTTAGTGGTACCGTCGTACTTCTTCGGTAGGTGTGGGCGGAACTTGGACGGCCATGCCACTGCGCGGAGGTGATCCGCGAGCGCAGCACAGCCTACCCCAGCCACCGGGGCGCCCGACTGTATCCGGGCATTCACCGGAGGCTTGGGTGCCACCGCGTCCAGGTCAGCGTTGAGGTTGCGACCCTCGATGTTGAGACGGCGCTCTCGCGCCCTCTCCACGGAGATGCGGGCATTCTCTCCCGCGTGCCGGCGGTTGAGCTCCGCCCGCAAGTCTTCTGTTCGTGCACCCCTCACGGTGGGGGAGCGCCCGGATGCCGACGCACCGCCCTGACGCTGGCGGTAAGGTACCACCGCATTGCCGGGCGGAGGTCGTTGCCCAGTCCTTGCAGAACTGGGGGAGGCCTGAGCCAGGGGGAGGAGACGGTCAACGTCATCTCGCCACTGCCTCAGGGCATCTGGCGAGGCTGCAGTAGCCGGAGGGTTGCGAAGCAACTCCCTAGCCGCCGCCAGCGCTCCACCGCTCGCAGCTTGTGAGGGGGCCCTTGATGGGCGCCCAGACTCTTGCCGGCGAGCAGCGCGCGCCGCCGCTGACGGTGGCTGCTCCACAGGCACAGTTGCCCCTGGAGCAGGAACGCGAGAGGCGTGTGGCGTGGAGGACGCCACACCCTCCGTCATCTCCACGTCGTCCACACGAACCATCGAGATGAGAAAGAGATGAACAGCGACCAGCTAAACACCCCTACCTGGCGCGCCAAATGTCGTGGTGCTGCAAACCACAGCCGGGTGGCGGAAGGCACCCGCCTTAGCCCAGAGGGTGTGTACTCGGGGGTTAGCTAGCCCTAGTTCGATCTCGCTCAAGAACACGATGAACACCAAGGATTTAGAGTGGTTCGGGCCGCCGGAGCGTAATACCCTACGTCCACTATGTGTTGTATTGCCTTCCCTCGAGAGAGTTCGAGAGAGCTTGTGTGTTGTGTTGTGTTCCGTTCTTGCTTGTAGCGCACAGCGAGCGCCTCCCTTTTATATCTCAAGGGAGACGCGTACATGGCTGTTGGGTCCCCGACATGTGGGCCCAATGATGTAGTATAAAATAACGTACTGTTCATACATTATGGCGTTGCAGGCAAAGGAGATCTCTCTCCTGGATTCCCTTGCCTGCTCCTGGAGTCCCTCGCTCATCATGTCCAGGGGCCGTCTTGTCGAAACGGTGCCAGTCGTAGCTAGTGGCGTCGTCTGCCACGTAGCTGAACGGGCTGTGTAGCCTGCGGCGTAGGCGGCATGATGGAAAAGTGCCGTGCCGTCGTATCCATTTAATGCTGCAGACGGCCTCTGCGCGGCCGCGGCACAGGCGGCTACACTGTGTACCTTGGTAATACGCGGCGCACAGTGAGGCCTGACAAAGGCAGTCCCGCGTGCCGCGGCGGCAGAGCACGCCTCAACCATCTGCATTAAATGCGGTGGTAGGCGAGTCTTCCAGCGGAAGGCTTGCGCTCGAACCCGTGCCTCCGGGACACGTGACAGCTCCGGACCCCCACGCTGTATGGGAGGTCCGGATGGACGCAGGAGGTCCCGGACCCCTATCGGGGTCCGAGGCCTTGGCCGTCAACATGGAGCTTCCCTTCCTTAGGGGCACGTGGCGTCTCCGGACCCATCCCCAGGCGGAGAACATGTCCGGGGCCATTGGCCTGGTGACGAAGGAGCCTAGCCCGTGGGCCTGGCTACTCCGTCCTTTGCGTGTACTTACGGATAACTACGCGGATCCTGCCTTGCTGCAGTAGGAGTGGGTATCCCTGCTACAGGGTACCGACACTATCAATCAACCGGTGATAGCAGCGTTCAACCGGCGAGTTCAAAATGCATATCGCCGGATCAACCGGCGTTCAAAAGAGTTTTTGCTGAGTCTCGGGTGAACTGAACCGATGCAATCAACCGGCGTTCTCAACCTAAGCATCGGTTTAACCGGCGTTAAGGAAAATCGCGGGGCCCACCTATCATATATCTCTTGCCCGCGTCCTCTGCTCTCACTTTTCCGTGCCGCCGCCCGTTTCCTCCCATCTCCGCGCCGCCGCTCGCCTACACAGTCGCCGCCATCGCTGTTCCACGCCACCAGCACGCGCTCGCTCCTTGCACCGCCGCGTCTCGCATCACCGTGCATCTTTCACGCCACCCTCGCTTCGCCCGTACGCGCCCGCGCTGATCTCCTCACACGCCGCCTGCACGAAGCCGCCGCCGCTCGCTCACGCTGCCGCCGCCGCTCGACCACGCAGCCGCCACCACGCGCCACCCACGCACGTCCACGCCGCAGCGCAGCCTGCGCCGCTCGCCTGCACTCGCCCGCGCAGCCCTCACACCCAGTGCTCGCAGGGTGTTCGAGGTATTGCCTGACCGAGATGGGTCGCGAGAAGAGGAAGGGGAAGGAGGTTGTTGTCGAGAAGCCCGTCCGCAAGCGGACTCACGCAGAGAGAGAGAGAGGCCGAGAGGGTGGCCAAGGCCGCCGAGGAGCAGGCGTCAGGCCGAGAGAGGCAGAGACCGAGGTATGGGCAGGGTTCGAGGTGCCAGGGCCACCAGAGCCACGACTGAGGCAGCAGCAGAGTCAGATTGCCCAGATACTACTGAGGATTCAGATGTAGATTCAGAGGCAGCGCAGTCAAAGCAGTCTCAGGGGCAGAGCACTCAGGGGTCACCGACTCTACAACGTTCTGGCCGCACTCGGCAGACGTCCCCAGCACGAGAGACTTCTCCAGCGACCGAGCGTCGCACTGGACCGAGGACGCGAGGAGGTCACCAGCCACAAGAGCCTCGCAGGTCCACAACTACAGCAGCAGCAGCTCGCAAAGCCGAGGCCCTAGAGGCCGAGTGCGCAGTGTTCCGTATGGACACTGTTGTGCGTCTGGAGCCAGGAGTGCTGCTCCAGAACTTGACCAAGGCCAATGCGGCGAAGGTCAAGAGGCTCAGATGGAGTGTAGCAGAGGAGGACTGGTTCCCCGTGACCCGTGACAGCAGGGTCGACCGTAGGTTCTGGACGCTTCTTCAGGCCTGCTTCTACGAGACCTACCAGAGGCGGGGCCACAGGATCTTCCCACACAGGGTGCTCGACTGGGTCTCACTGAGGACAGCCGCAGGGGGAGCAGATGTCAGAGAGCATTTTGCTCACTTCAGAGGCCTGCCCAGGTTACTAGAGATGGAGCAGAACAAATATATTGAGGACTGGGTCAGAGTGTTCTTTGCCACAGCCTGGATCGCTCCCGAGCGCAGAGCCGTACACTTCGTGTTTGGAGGCCAGGTCTTTGGTTTGTCCAGGGCGACGATTGCATGGATTCTCGGAGTGGATTTGGTCGATGTCTCCCTGCACGAGATGGTATACGGAGACGCAAATCCACCGCGCAGAGCGATGATTGGCGGGATTGCACCTTCTCACGAGGCGATCTCTGAGTGCTTCCGCCAGCCATTTCCAGCGTCATATGCCAGAGTCCCCAGCTTACTGACCCCACAGGCATACGCAGTTCACATGGCCCTCCGGAGGACTCTGTTACCGAGGAGTGGCTACCCAGAGGGGTTTACTGGCCTGCAGCAGCTGCTACTACTTCACATCCTCACTCACGAGCTGTTTGATATAGTCGACTTTATTATAGCTGAGATCGAGGATGTGATCACTGATGGGATGGGTGTTGTACGTCAGCTTCCTTATGCTCACTAGATCAGTTACATCTGTTCTATGATCGTGCCAGCTGAGTCACCCATCAGTGCAGTATACCATCAGGATGAGGCCCCCCCCGGTTCCCAGTTTACCGTCCGACAGCTCCCCAGGACCGGAGGAGGGGCAGACAGGCTGAGAGAGCTGCTATGGCATAGCTATCACCTGAGGCGCAGGCCCGAGTAGCACAGGAGGACGAGACACTTCTGGCAGCAGAGGCACAGCTTCTCGGAGGAGATGATGAGATACACTGGTCTGAGCTTGAGTCAGACTCCTCCGAGGATGATGAGTACTTTCCTGCAGCACCCGCCAGTCACGACCACGAGGCAGGAGGGTCCAGAGAGCCAGCTCCCTCGTCACCCGCAGCCGCTACAGTCACAGAGTCCCAGGTGACTCAGCCGTCCGAGCTTACCTCTCTACTTCAGGAGCTTGTCACTCAGCAGAGAGAGGATCGGATCGCACAGGAGGAGGCCAGGAGAGCCCATGAGGCTCAGCTTGCAGCCATTTAGAGAGAGGCTGCCCGAGAGTGTGCTGCAGCCGAGGAGCGTTTTGTCGGGCTTATTGACCGAGTTTCTCAGAGGACAGACGCTCATTTCCAGCAGATGCAGCAGGGCATGATGGCGATGTTCGGGATGATCACACAGCTTTACACTCACACCGGACTCGCCCCGCAGCAGCCAGACCTTCAGGGTGTTGGAGCACCTCAGCTTGCAGTCACTCCAGCTCCAGCCCCTACTGCAGCTCCAGCTACTTCGGCGACACCGGAGACCACGTTCTCGATGTCCGCACTCCTTGGGTCTGCCGGTTGTCCGCTCTTCTCACCACTGCCAGCGACTACGCTCTTTTAGGACTCACCGTCAGCGGTTTAGTCAGTCGCCCTCCCCGTCGTACCACAGACACTACCTTCAGGGGGAGGAGGAGAGGAGTCTCTAGTTCCGCAGTCGACGCAGCCGGCAGCTTCAGCAGTCACGACTTCAGATGTTGACATTTCTTCTGCTGACCCGGCTACCACTTCTACAGACCCTCTTCTAGGCAGTGCCAGCACGAGAGCCTCCACGACAGCTACACCTCCAGTCAGCTCAGACCCTCAGCTCCCGTCTGTCACCGAGGGCTCTCCGTCCGACGACGACGACGACGACGACGATGACCCGGACCGCTTCCTCGCCGTACCACGACAGCCGGATCAGTAGCTCGCCTTTTTGGTGCTTAGATGCCAAAGGGGGAGAGAGTTAGGGGGAGTTGGAGTCAGGGGGAGGGTAGAGCTAGAGAGAGCTCATAGTTACATGACTTTGATGTTTTATATCTCATTTGATATTAGTTCATAGATATGTACAATTGACTCTTGAGTATGCTGTGCTTTGAGACATATCTATGGATTTCGAGTTTGCCTGAGTTTATCCTGTTTCATCTTTCTTGCTCTCTCGTTATTATTTATGTTTGTGTTGTCATCAATCACCAAAAAGGGGGAGATTGAAAGCATCTAGGCCCTCTAGGTATGTTTCGGTGATTAATGACAACTATTATTGTGACTAATGAGTTTGTGCAGCTTAATGGAACATAATTGCTCATTTGGTCATATGTTAAAGAGGCCCCTAAATTTCATTATTCAAAAAGGCGATCTCGGTATTCAACTCAAATATATATCAAGACTAAGGATCTTTCTAGTCCTAAGTGTCGTAAGGTGGAGAAGGACACTTAGGTTAGTATAGGTTTTATAGTTTTGTAGTGATCGCACTATTAAGAGGGGTTAAGGCCAAGTAACTTGAGCATGGACATGGTCAATCAAAAATGGATGCACACTATGGTCACTCCGGTTCTAAGAAGTTCAAATAAGTGGTTTTCAACTTATATCTTAAGAATATTTGGATTTCATTCAAGACTCAAATCAGAAAAGGCAAAATCAGAAAAAGTTTATACACCGGTTTAACCGACGACTTCATTTTTCTATGCATCGGTTAAACGCAGCTAGCAGAGTCTAGACAAGTACATACACCGGTTAAACCGACGATATGAAAATTAACGTCGGTGCAGTTGTCCAGAAGGTTGGTTTTCCAGGGTGTTTCAAGGTTATATACACCGGTTAAACCGACGATATTTGAAAATAACATTGGTGCATTTGTCCAGTGAGTTGGTTTTTCCAGGGATTTTAGAAGTTATACTCACCGGTTAAACCGACGATGGATTTGAGTTAACGTCGGTGCAGTTGTCCAGAGGGTTGGTTTTTCAGTTGATCAGTGGACAACTACACTCACCGGTTAAACCGATGATACGTCGGTTAATCTGCCCAAGTTGTAACGGCTAGTTTTCCAAATGGGCAATTTATATTCATCGGTTAAACCGACAATGGCTATTGGAGGTTCGTCGGATTAACCAGCGTTGCGTACTTTTCTGGCAGCTTTTCTCCAACGGCTCTATTCGTGTGAGTTGCCTATATATACTCCTCCAATGGGTCATTTTGCACTCTCTTGACACTAGGCAACATTCATACACTATACTATTGTTGAGAGCCACCTTGAGCTTCATCTTCCACACTTTTGTTCATTCAATCATTCAAGAAGCAAGACTAAGGACTTGAGTAGAGAGAAGCTTGTGTGCATTCATTTTTGGTGATCGGTTCTTGCTCAAGTGAAGGCCCTAGCTTGTTACTCTTGGTGTTTGGCAGCATCTAGGCGATCTTGGAGATTGAAGGTGTTTCTTCCGGAGCTTGCCAAGGATTGTGGGAGCCCGAAGAAGTTTGTACGTGGCTTGAACTCCACCACGCCGGGGTGGTGAACGAAGACTCTTAGTGAGCGCCCAAGTCTCGGTGACATGGGAGGTGACAAGACTCTTAGTGAGTGTCACAACGTGGATTAGGGGTGTGTGCCAACACATCGACACCACGGGAAAAAATTCGGTTGTCTCTTGCCCACTGTTTCATTTCAAGCACTTACTTTCATGCAATTATTCATGTGCTTGACCTTAGAGATCATAACTTAGCTCTACCTTGCTTAGTTTCATATCTTGTTATATCTTTGATAGCTTGTGTAGTTTGCTTAGTTAGCCGGTTGGTGAATTGAGCCTTACTAGCACTGCATAGATTAAGGTTGCTTTAATTGTTTTAGAAATTTGAAAAAGGCCTAATTCACCCCCCTCTTGGTCCATCGATCCTTACAGTTGGGCAGAGGGAACTGCGGACGGTCCGTCATGGGGTGCCGGACGGTCCGCCGTTAGGATTAGAAATTCGACCAGAGACGTCGTTGTCTCTGGTAGATTGGCGTAGGTGTGTTGCGGACAGTCCGCTACTAAGGCACGGACAGTCCGCCAGCAAGTCTAGAAATTCATCCAGCGACGTTGTAGGTTCTGTCGAGTTGGCAGAGGTGTACTGCGGACAGTCCGCTACTGGATCGCGGACCGTCCGCCGTATAGTCGTATGTTTATCCAGAGACGTGGGTAGGTCTGGTAGGTCGGCAAGTTTGAGTTGAGGACAGTCCGCTGCTGCATAGCGGACAGTCCGCCAACTAGTTCATTTTTTTACTATGATTCTTTTGTAAGTAGGGGATTTTAGCTGCACTAATTTGTGTCATATGCATGTGCATTAATGGGCATTTCATATATATTCATGCATATGCATTATTGCACCTCATTTAGGTGCACTAGAGGTACACATGTGGACGTGAGGCACACGGTGTTGGAGTCGACCCACAAGACGGTGTTCGACGGATATCGCCAGAAGATGGAAGGACCCGCTGAAGCAACCAAAGACCCGGCCCAAGGTCGGAAGGGCCCAAGGCCGGAAATAATATTAGCACTGACTTAGTGTTACCCTCAAGCAAGCCCGGGTGCACATCCTATTAATTTAACTTATGACACCTATATATGTATTTATTACTTATGCATTACGTTTAGGAGTTGTTTGAAACCCTAGTTGCATGAACCCTAGGTGTCCTTGAGTTGTACTAATATGTATAGGATGATAGAAATGCTATGCTAGATAGGGTTCGGTAGAAGTCGAGTAATTCTTGGTTACTCGCGAGATATAGGATAGTTTTATGTTTCTAGATATGAGTTAGTAATTATGGATGAAAGTCTTGGAATGAAAGAAAGAATAGAATCTGAAACCGGGCGGGAGAAGTGTAGTTCCGCCTGTATCGGTTAAGGACCGAGCCTTTGTTGGCCCTGCTGATCATGTTTGAACTGTACTAACCGCATGCCGGGAGTAGGAGGTAGTCGAAACCGGTAAGCCTAGTACTGCCTCATTTCGAAAGTACAGAACTGCATCACCACCCCGTAGGGCGAGTCGAGTAGTCGCGGAGAAACGGGATGCATATGTTTACTTTTGGTGGTCTCACATTGAGCTCGGCTGACTATATGAAGGTGGGGTGGTTCTGTAGTTCGAGGCGGGGAGCTGAATGGTTGGTGCGTGTGGTCCGATGGGGCATACGCGTGCCGTGTTGGTTAGGTCCACCTTGCAATGTTAAATCGAATCGATTCGCCGTCAGTCGCTCTCGGATATGAGCACCTTGGCATACGCGTGCCGTGTTGGTTAGGTCCACCTTGCAAGATAACCACCAGCCAAAAGCCTTGCATGTCTAGATATGTGGGCTAAGTTATACCCACTGGTCGGGTAAGTCTTGCTGAGTATTACTTGCTCAGGGTTTGTTGTTTACCCTATTTCAGGTTTAGGAGCTAACTAGATGTCATATCAGTGGGCTCGATGTGGCGCCTTTTCTTCATGTTTCGGTAGTTCTCGATTTATTTAATTTGTTTTATTTATTCTCTAGTAAAAATGTTATGTATGTTTGATTCTTTTCCGCTGCTATCTTTTCATTTTTAAATTTTAAATTTTAAGCTGTTTTGTAAAACTCTTAATATAATTTGCTATTTTTGTAAGATTGTATCATGCTGGTACCTTCTGCGCTCGCTTTCGTGCGAGACTTCTGGTGTGTTTCGGTCGGCATGTGGGTTGAAAACAGCCTGTCAAGTTACACTTAATTAAGCTAATGCGCCAACTGATGGCGGTTATGCTTAATTAAGCATTTTAACTCGGCGGGTCTGTCAAAGCTGCTCTCTCCCGAAGCACCTTGTTGGTGAAGGCCGGGAGCTTGTTGCCGAAGTTGCGCAGGTAGAACCACCCACGAGTCCACCCGGCATTGTTCGTGGTCATCTTGTTGGGGATGTAGAGATTCTTCCAGCTCGGGCGCAAATGGAGCATCAGGCTTGCAGCGCGAGCGCGAACCTCTTCGGTTGCCCCCTCACGTTCTCGACGAAGAGCTCGCCGCGGAAGAGGTGGATCCACAGATCCCAGTGGGCTTCGATCCCCAAGTATCCCTCGCAGACGGCGACGAAGACCGCCGCTTGAGAGATGGAATTGGGGCCGAAGTTGTGCAGCTCTGCTCCATAGTGGTCGCACAAGGCCCGCATGAACCTACTGACGGGGACGCCGAATCCCCACTCGTGCAAACGCATGAGGCTCACGACGTAGCCTTCGGGGGGGTTCGGCCCGGTCTCCTCCGGCCGCAAAGAAATCCACGCCGGCCGCTCCGAGCTGATGTTCATCGGTAGTAGCCGGTCGACGACCAGCTGCTCCAGAACCGCCTCTGTGGCGGTGGACTTCCCCCACGGCACCGGCTCCCGGACATCCGCCATTACTTCGAACTACGGGGAGATGTGGGAAGGCAAGCTTTGTGGTGCCTAAGGTACGCTCTCGCTCTCTTCTTCTTCTTCCTCTCGCTCTTGGCTGTGGGCTCAGGATGCAGGGGAGGCGAAGAAGGCAAGGGAGATGAAGGCAAATGGCCAGGTGAGCCCAAACATGCCCCCCTCTCTCGCTTTTATTTCACCACGATGCGCGGATACGCCACCATGGCCCAAATCCGCCGCATTCAATGCGGTAGATTTTGCCGTCGCCGACGGATGGGTCCCACGACCGCGGAGTCTCCCACGCACGCACTCGGCAATAACTGCGGCGCGGTAACCGATGGGCACGGCGCAATTATTGCGCTGTTCCATCCGTCAGGCGCCGCCCACGCTGCTTCGTCTACCCGATGTAGTCGCCTGAAAAGGCGCGCCCGCACCGCACTGCACGAACTGGGCCACGTCGCCCACGACTAGCGGAAGACCCGCGCACACGACTAGCGACTTCGCGCCGTTTGCGAACCGTGATGGAATATTCCTTTCGGGGGCTCTTCACCCTCGAGGGAATCTTATTCCGAGGCCTTACTGATCAGGGGTTCGAAGCCTGGCCCGTCGAGGGTTCGACAGGCGCCCAGATCGCCAGAGTCAGGGGCTGCATGTACGTGTCGTACAAGCTACCCTTGAACGCGCAGTTCGAGACGTCCTACGCAGTGTTCAAGGCCAGTTGAGGGTGCCTAGCAGGGGGATCCCATCGAGGGAGAGCATCGAGCCCTCAGACCCTATCGAATGGGTCCGAGCCCCGCCTAGCGAACCTTTGTGAGCGCTTTATGTGACGTGTCCATGGACCACGAGCCGACCCTTATCGAACGGGGCACGGACGTCCACTTGAACTACCCGATAACAGCTCACCGAAGCAGCCATAGCTCGCGGCCCGGGCATGGGTAGCATGGTGCGCTTCACCCCTCCTCCCTGCGGAAGGGCGACGAGGGCCGTAACCAAATTCGAGGGTTCCCTGAATGCCTTTACGTAGGCCAGGGCTCGGGGGCTCCTCGCACACTGCGGCTCAGGCCGCACCCTCGAATGGGTCGACGATCGTCGATTGTGAAGTTCCGTGTGTCTAACCAAAACTCCCACTCTTAACGCACGCCTGCTAGATAGTTAAGCTGGACACTGGGTTGCTGTGCCAGCTCGAAGAATGCCGAGGCCGGCTGAAAGAGTGCCGATGCCGGCTGAAAAAGACGCTGGACGGCCACCTCTGTAAAGCAACCAAGCGAGGCGACGTTTATAGCCCTTGGACGAGTACAAACACTCCTCCAAGGCCTCGAGGGCTACACCCGCGGGTGCGCTGACGCGCCCCCACAGAGGAAACCTCACACATTCGAGGACCGAAATCTCCTGCAGGGGTGGCACCCACCCATACACTTTCGGTCGTCCTCTCCGCGAAGGAGAAGGAGACTTCATTGCTCTTTACAAACAAAGATTACAAAGGGTTACCGGCTTAAGGCCGTCGAAAAGTACAAACACATTGCCACTTGCGTGGCAATTTTCCCTGTCTTGGGGAGGAGTGAGCGACGAAGAAAAGCACCAAGCCCCTGGCCGGCGCGACCGCACGGGTCCAGCGGGATGCTCTCCTCGCAAGCTTTCTTCTAGTATCTCCTCCACCGAAGACCCTGCGGGGGGTCGAGCTGGCAGACAGCACCCTCCACGCCGTCTCCCCGAGAGCAACCTTGTTGCCAGGGAGGACGAAGTGAAGAACAGCCACCAAACCTGGTGCCAACGCCATGGTCAGGTGTCGCCCTCTCCGGCTTTCCCCCGCCGCTCGCAAGCATTCTTCTAGCATCAAAGCCTAAAAAAGCCAGGCCACCCCGTCTGGGGGCCGGTCGTGAAAGGCAAAGGAAAACATTACGAGACTTAGGCGATGCTAGAAGTAAGAGCAGGGAAGTTGGAGAAGAAAGGGAGTCCCACGACCCCTATTTATAGCTGCACCGGGCGCCAAGCTTCAAGCCTGTCGAAGGGTGAAGGCTTGGACCGCCCGTGACGGCGCGGCCCTCCATGAGCGAAAGATACCCTCGGTCACCATGGTAAGACACGACGCGACAAAGCAAAGCTGAGCCCTTGGACGCTGAGCGGCGCAGCATCGGCGTTGGCTGACTGCCCTCGAACGGCGCGCCGCGAGGCGACCAAGTGAAGCAGGACCGAGACACTGAGCACGGGACAGCGTGGCAAACGCACCGGCTGCAGAGCAGCAGGCGCCATCGTGGCCCTGGCCCACTCAGCATGCTGACGTGTATTGTTCCCGAAACAAAACAAAAAGGGGTGCGCGCCTCGAAGTACTCTCTTCGCAGGCGCACTACCCCGACCGACGAGTTGTCACATCCGCTGGGCCGGCACCCAGGTGCGCCTGGCGGAAGCACAGCACCGATCGATCACGTCAAGGGGTAAAATCGCCGAAATATCCTTTGGCCGAATCCCTTGACTCGACCAAAGCCTCGGGGGGCTACTGTCGGGGACCACGATTATGGATACCCTAATCGGGGTACCCAAATCACCCTAAAAACGCAAACACCTATTAGGCAACTGAGCCCGCGAAGGCCCACGGCCTCTTTTCAATCTGGAAGAAAGAAAAGGACTCAAAGAAGCCCAGCACACGGCCCATCCGCACCCTCCTTGGACTCGCGGGGTGATCTCCGTCTCGCTCGAGGGCTCCCATCGAGACCCTCGACTACGCCCCGCGTCTCCGCCTCGCTCGAGGGTAGCGAACCTACCCTCGAGTGGGCAAATCATCTCCGCCTCGCTCGAGGGTAGCGAACCTACCCTCAAGCGGGACGAATCATCTCCGCCTCGCTCGGGGCCACCCCTCGACATAAGGGACAAACGGCCCTTCCGCTCACCCGTCCGTCGTACGGAGGCATTAAATGCCAACCACTCCTCCACAACGCCCAGGACAGACGGCGTCAGGCCGCCATTCCCCACAGTGGCTGTGACCGGCGTCCCGTCCGCCAACTCCGGTCGCTGCTCCGCCATCCCGGACGTTGTGGCAGCACTATGGAACCTGCGACGCAGGACGAGACGTGCTCGGCACAGCTCCTGTTACTATTCTGCCAACTCCGGCTGCCCGGACTCCACCTCACCACACGTATGGCCCCGGGCCCGCCTCCTGCTCGGGAGAGGGTCCGGTGTCGCCACGTGCCCCTCAAGGAGGGACACTCAGCACTAGCAGCCGGAGGCCCGGACCTCCCCCTCGAGGGGTCCGGGACCTCCACGTGACCCCCGGACCTCCTTAGTGCACACGCCAGCACTACGTCTAGGGGGGTCCGGGATCGCCACGTGCCCCGTTACCGCTGGCACACGTATATATGCAAAACCCTGATCTGCAGGACCCACGGAGCGACACCACGCCACATCTGGAGGACTGTACACCCTACAGCGACGACCACGCCGCCTGCTGGGGCTGGCAGGACGCCGGCGCGATCTCCGCAAGATCAAGGACGATACTCAGGACGACTGCCACGCCCGACGCCATGCCCCACAGTGTACTTCCCACATTGTTCGACCACTGCACCCCCGCGATTCGGGGAAAAACGACGACTTCCACGATCCCCAGCTCATGTACATCGCCCCTCTTTGTGACTATAAAAGGAGGAGACGGGCTTCCTTTAAAAGGGACGCCATCATCAACGACGACATAAACATCGCGCAATCAGACCACTCGATAGAACACAACACTCAACACCACTGAGCACCCGATATTGGCACTCGCCTCAATCAACTTCTCCTCTAGCAGAGACCTGGGAGCTTCCCTCCCTCTCTCGCCTCGCCTGTACCCCCTACTACAGGCACCTCCGGTGCAAGATGATACAGTGCCCTCGCACACCCCCTTGCTGGACGTACGGCCCCGCGGCCGGAAACAAGATAAACCCGTGCGTTACTGTGTTGCCTCTTGCATCAACATCTGGGACGAGAAAACACGCAGCATTACTAGCAATGTCTGGATGTTAATAGAAGTATCTTCGGGGAAACTTTCACCTAAATATAGGCCACACATGTTTAACTCACGAAGACATGAAGTATATGGTGAATTCAACGGCGCATAGGGCATGTAATTAGTCGCTATATACACTAGTCTAGCGTTTACTTTGTCAATAAGCTAGCTTTTACTCTTTTACCAAAAATGGGATGATTATTTGGTCTCCACTAAGTACATTCTACTGTTTTGGACTGTTCGACAGGGTCATGGCTATTTCCAATCAGTGAAGCATCCTGCCATCCTCCAATTCCAAATTCCATATCAGGAAAAATTATTGAAAACTCCCGCTAGAGATCAAACAACTGGATGCTACAGACCTACAGTGATGGCGATGGAAGTATCATCGTGGAAACTTTCACCTAAATATAGGCCACACATGTTTATGTCGTGAAGACTGAAGACCACAAGTCTACGGTGAAGTCAACGGGTGGCGACAAATATAGAGTAGTCGCTTCTCCCAAAATATCCTTCACTCCCCCCATCAAACAACTAATCAAAATCTGCAAACCGTCCCATTTCAATCGGTCATATTTATTTGGGAATTGGGATTGACAAGAGATTTGAGTATAGAGAATGTTTTTTCGTACAGGGAACAAACGATGGAAGATTGCCGTAGATTTGGGAGTAGAACCGGAGACTGGGATTTGGGAATAGAACTGGACTAACCTCGCACTTCCCATCGTCGCCTCCTCTCGTCATCGTGGGCAGCGGCCGTCATGGTCACTGTCGTTCCGGCCAGCGGTCGCCGCCGGACGCCCAGCCAACCCTCCGTGGTCTTTGAACCCTAGCAGCTTGTCGCCGTCCACCCGCGCAGCTATCGGCCGCCCCTCCTCGCGACGGCCGTGTTGCGCACTTGCGCTTGTCCTCACCGTCGTCGACTCACTCTCGTCAAAGCAGATTCAGTTGGGCCGCCCAATAACTTTTGGCTGGTGCGGGCCAGACACAATTTCTAAGGTCCCCCTCGAACTCTCTCGACCTCGTTCCCCTGCTAAGGGCGGCGGCGAGGCGATCTCGCGTCCGGCGTCGATCTCGCCGGCTCCTCCTCGCGTCCGGCGACCGTTCCGGTGCCAGAGGTAGTGAGGAACTGCGGGATCGATGGCCGTTGTATATACCCTTAGCTTTAGTAGCTAGTTTAGGGTTTCAATCATTCGCTTCGTTGACGGCGGCTCGAAGTTCAGTAGTCCCAGGCGGCGTCCGCAGGGTGGAGGCAATGTTGTGTCCTTAGAATAAGCTTCTCCAGCCCTTTCTCCACCTCGCCGTGGGCAGCGGTGATGGGCTGGTGATTTCCTACCTCATCAGATCTGGAGTTTCATTTGAAGCTTCGGATCTAGGAGGGCTTTTGTCCCTACCCTGCCTTCTTCGGGACTGTCGTCGGCGACGATGTCCTCTCCGGCGAAGCTTTAGGGAGGTATGCCTACCACTTTTCTGGAGATTCCGGGTGGTGGTTTACATGCAACTGTTTGGGTGACTCCTTTTCCCTTTCGGTTGTCTCGTTGTCCGTTGATTTGGGGGTGCTTGCAATGCTTGCGGCAAAAACTCCCATGTACTCCGGCGGCGCTTGTGTGTTCAACGGCTCTACGGTATGTCGATGTTGACATGCTACTCGTTGTGCCATTCAAAAATCTTGAAGTTTCTTCGTCGGGAAGGGTGTTGGCTTCGAGTTGCAACCTCGTCATGCATCTTCTCCTACCTCTAGTGCAATGGCTGCTCGTCGAGGGGTTCCTCCATTCGCCGGTGACGAAGATAACCGGGGGACTCTTGTATGGACTAATATGTAATTTTCTTTTTATTCAAGGGTGTTTGTGTAAGAGTTGCATTGTAAACCTTTACTCTTATATGTGAAATACAATCCCGGTATTCTAAAAAAAAAGGCCAGCAAAAAGTTTTTTAAAAATAAAACAGAAAAAAAAGAAAAGTCTTATCCAGCCCACACGTCTAGGAGACTTGAACGGCGCAGCTCCGCAGCGGAGTGAAGCACTGAAGCTGTCCAAGGCGGTTGGATTTACCGGCCGTGCTTCGGACCAGAGAAGATTTACTGGGCCGGTGCCGCGCTGTACAAGCCCACCTGGAAACGCTTACCTAGCCCATGGACCTCTCTTCTCTTGTCCAGTGTGTGATTAACTCCTGCATGCCAAGTGTTTTTAGGAAGAAAAAGGAAATTACACAGCTCTCCACCCTCAGAAAAAGGAAATTACACTTTGTAGATTACAAGAGAAACAAGACAAAGCGAAGCTATGTGAGATATCATATATGCACTAGAAAGGCTGCCGCGCCAGGTTGGGTTACCCATGAATAACATGTCAATCTATGTATATATTATTTGTATATTTAGAAATACTAATTATCCATCAAATTTAAGAGTTGTCATGGACCATAGGTTTCCTTCTCGTACAAGTTGTGATAATGCATGGTATATATTTTGGACTCTCCATTGTTGTGATACTATTACTTAAGTAGGATATTATTTTTGATATAGAAATGGAACTTTTTTTGTTATATTTAGTGTTTTTAGTTATAGTATTTTTTTGTATCATTTATTTTGAAAGTTTGTTGTGTAGCAAAGCTTTAGGTTTTAGAATTTTGATCACTTTTTTTACTCCAAACTTTTTGATGAAAAGACGTTTCAGTGTCTGAATCGTAGGTATAATGGGTTGCATGTAAACATTTGCGCGAATGAATTGTGAAAGTGTTTTGAGTTTAAAAGTGTGTTCTATAATAAAGTTGTATATTTTTGAAGCTGTAGATTTTAAATTTTGGAGCAATTTTTGTAGTGAACACTTTTTATTTTGAAGACATTTTGGTGTCTGTATTGTAGGTATAATGGGTTGCATGTACGCATTTGTGCAAATGAATTGCAAAAGCGTTTTGAATTTTAAAATTCGCTATATAATGAAGTTGTAGTTTTTGAATTCTTGATCAAATTCTATGTTGATCAACTTTTGATTTCAATACTTTTGGTATTTAAGTTGTAAGTATAATGTTGTTCGTGTAGAAGTAACGGATGGAACGGGTTGTTGTTTGATTTAATTAAAATTTGAGGGTTTTTCTATAAGAAATTGTGAGAGAGGATTTGCATGGGGGTTGAGATAATTAGTGAATATAGCAAGTTCAGCTCAAAATCTCAGAGTGGAGACCGGACCGCATATTGATTTCTCTAAAGTCGGAGGAGTTTTTTTTCCAAAATTTCAGAGAACGCACAGTCCGCCGTTCGGCGAGGCCCGTTTCTTGCGTCGTAGTATTATAGTTGATGCGAGCTTTAGTTGATGCATGTAGTAGTTTTTTTAAGTAATGCAGATAAGATAAATCCGTCACTTTGTTATTTTCGCATAGGTGTCATGGTGTGCGGCTCGTTATTGCATATGATATATTTTTGGGCATTATACTATGGAGACACTATTTTAAGTAGTATATTATTTTGGATATCGAAATGAAGCTATTACACTTTTTTTGTGGTGAAAGAAGGGGTAAGATAGTTTATTAGGGAGGGCGGAGCACAATTAGTCTGATACTTAATGTATTTGTGAAAACATGTTGCGATTAGTAGACATGTTATTTTTTTAGGAAGTAGTGGATATTAAAATATGACTCGTTATTGTGTAAGTAGCATGAGAAACCATAGAAGAATGGTGATCGAATTGTATGTATAGTGTATAATATGCGCTAGAATTTTTTAAGAAAAATAGCATGATTCTTGGGTGTTATAACCAACTACTACGCCACTGCTACAAGCCTAAGCTACCCATGGAAACCAAAGCATTTCTTGTATTGCTTGACGCATCTGACCTTTCCCCGCGAGGCCAAAGGGGGCATGTCGTTGCACTTTTTTTCTTCTCAACAGTTGGCCCAACCCTTTTTTTCTTCTTCAGTATGGAAAGCACTACATTTTGTTTTTGTAGGGACAAAACCGCACGATTCGCAAAAGAAAAAGATCCATACGTTCTGAGGCCAAACGTTACGAAACGCGCGATGATACGTGGGTCCAGATGGTGCAGGACCCTCGATCCATACAGGTGAGTGGTCAACGCCTCCTTTTTAGTGGCACCGGCTCCGTCAGGCCCCACCTGGAGCGCTTCTCAGACCCAGCGGTATTTAAGTAAAATTTCAGGGTCTTTCTAAGAAAGTTCCTGAGAGAGAGAAATGACGGCGGGTTGATTTTAAGAAAATGCAGGGGTTTTTTGGAAAATATTGCTGGCCGGGTGGAGGAGGACTGCGGGTTGGTTTTGGCAAAATTTGAGGGTTTCTTTGAAAATTTTTCTAAGAGAGAGGGATGGACGACGGGTTTTATTTAGATAAAGTCCGAGGATTTTTTTTATAAAATGGAGAAGGAAAGCTCGATCTCAGCCGTCCGCACAGCCAATCCGACGGCCGCGAAACGTGACCGACGTGGCCACGCTCCCGGGCCAGGGAATCGGCCGGGCTGGGGATGCCTTTTCTTGTTTAGAGATGGCGCCATTTCCTGACGGGGTCAAGAAATCAAGGAAGAAGTCTATTTTTGACCATCCAATTTTTGTCTCAGTTTGGTTTTGGTCATCGAACTCCAAAACCGATTATCTTTGCCATCGATCTATCAAAACCGTTCAAATTTGACCATCGGGACTGTTTTGATGGGTGGTTTTAATTTTTTTATTTACAATTAAGTCCTTAGATCTTAAAATGATTATTATTTTTTGTCCGTACCTCCGATTTAGGTCATTCTCCGGTCACGTGTTCGTAATGGTGAGCTTTATCTTTTAAAATATTCTTTATACTAGTTTATCACTATTTGTTATATTATTCTTATGTTGTTGTGTAAAAACAATAATATAATAAAAATAAAACAAATAGTTACAAAATAATATAAACAATATTTTAAAAGATAAAACTTATCATTACGAATGCATGACCACGAGAATCACTTAAATCGGAGATACGAGAAAAAATAGTAATCATTTTAAGATAGATCTTAAAATGGAAAAAAATAGTAATCATTTTAAGATCCAAGAATTACTATTTTTTCTCGTATCTCAGATTTAAGTGATTTTTGTAGTCATGCGTTCGTAACGATAAGTTTTATCTTTTAAAATATTGTTTATATTATTTTGTAACTATTTGTTTTATTTTTATTATATTGTTGTTTTTACACAACAACATAAAAATAA
This sequence comes from Panicum virgatum, assembly GCF_016808335.1. Lineage (NCBI taxonomy): Eukaryota > Viridiplantae > Streptophyta > Magnoliopsida > Poales > Poaceae > Panicum > Panicum virgatum. Next base: position 5,342,324 of record NC_053148.1, read on the forward strand.
TATACAAATAGTGATAAAATAGTATAAAGAACATTTTAAAAGATAAAGCTCACCATTACGAACGCGTGACCGCAAGAATGACCTAAATCGGAGGTACGGACAAAAAGTAATAATTATTTTAAGATCTAAGGACTTAATTGTAAATAAAAAATAAAATCACCCATCAAAACAGCCCCGATGGTCAAATTTGAACGGTTTTGATAGTTCGATGGCAAAGATAATCGGTTTTGGAGTTCGATGGCCAAAATCAAACTGAGACAAAAGTTGGATGGTCAAAAATGGACTTATTCCAGAAATCAAAGCCCTGTTCTTTCTCATCATGGGCTGCAGTGGACGGTCAGTATTGAACGAATTAGCTTTGTGTAATATTTAACCATTTACGCTGGAAAGATCAACAAATCAATGGAATGAGTGATGCTGAAGATGAAAGGTAGGTCATCGTATCATAAATCCCATTTGAGTGTGGAAATGTTTTTTTCACACGGGATAAAAAGGATGATAATTTGATTTTTTTCCCAAAAAACATTATGGATAGTTCTTTTTATAATTATGGAAATGTAAATATTGATAAGATTATGTATGTGTCAACTCATAAAGCTATGGCGGTGTGATCAATGAGAATCTGTCACTGGTAACGAAAACTCATCTTTAGAATATGCTTTATTTAAATCTCGAAAATCCCCACATGCGTATTTGTCCTTTCTTCTTCACTGAAACACTGCTGGCCACCCAATCAGGATTCTCTTCTTCTTGTATGAAACCAGCTTAATTGAGCTTTTTGTCTCGATGACAACCTTTTCTTCAAGCTCTCTATCCTCATAGGGTGAGGTGCCTGTTTAAAAGGCTGCACATTTGGATCAATCTTAATTTGATTAAGTAACACTGAGTCGATATACAATAAAATAGAAAGTTATGATTTTTTGTACCCTATAATATCTATCCAAATTCTGAGTTTTGCACAAAAAATGAAAATATAAATGGTGTTGCATATAATTTTGAGAACATGCAGTGCATATATTTCTATGAGAATAGATCAGCATTACATATATCTTTATACCAACCTGATTCAAACTTTCAGCGGCATCACACCAAGATGAAAGGTTACTCTAAGTACAGTAAATAACCTACGAGCAACTACATAGACAACAAAATTCTACTAGTTATCATATAGCGTACGACCTACAATCAACAATCTAGACAACAAACTAATACAACAGTAAAGCTATCCATTCGTGCAGTCTGCAAGACACTTCGAGGAGCCCTCCATGTCTGAGACGAGCACTTTGATGGAGTCTCATTTTCATGTGCAGGCAAACCTCCTTGCACCCCTACTTGTTCAGAATAAAGTTTGAATGGTAAGATGAACAATGGAAGATAAACACACGAGCAATCAATGTGTAGACCATAGTTTTTTTGTTATCTTAGCGTGAGGTTGTGGCTCCTTGACAACCCCAGATTGGCGATCCAACTTTTGCTCTTTTCTTATGCAGATAGCCTCAAACAATTTTCTTGTGTTATAGTGTTGCTCTATGTAGCTACTGATAGAACCTCTATTGTCCAGAAGAATTTCATTTAGCTGGAAGTGAGGAAGCTGAAAGCATGAAATGTGCTTTTAAGAAGCGTCTAAAAAGGAGTGCTGCCACTGCTTGAAATGGCAAATTAAGGGAACTGAAATCAGTCTCAGATGCGAATCAAAGATATCCAAACATAAAAGGTAGCCAGTTGGTTCAGAGATGGCCTTATCTGGGGAAAAAATGAGTGCATCAAAATGTACTACAGTTGGAGAATAAGAAACAGGAAAACTGCTGTGAATTTTAATACACTATAAGGAACTCTTAACAGGAAACTCAAGATACAGATGCATATCTCCTCACAACACGACTTTGTGAGGCCTGTAAGTTCAAGAAGAGTCAAGCTTATTAATCTCTAGTGAAAATTTGCAGCTTGAATGCATTGTAACTGTTGGTGTATATTGAGCCCATGTATAGAGGCCCGTCTAGAGGCCCATGTATAGGAACTATATATCCCACCCTTATAGGGTTTGGAGGAATAGATGGCAATTATTCTCTCCAACATGGTATCTATCATTCTTCCTCCTCTCCCACCCTCCCTCTAGCCGCCGCAGCCGGCACCACCTCCCCTCTCTTACTTCCCTCCCCTCTCCTCCCTCTCCTCTGCTCTGGGCGCTGCGGCTGCCACTCCCTCCTCTGCTCTGTGCGCAGGTGCGTCTGGCGCTCCCTCCTCTGCTCTGGGCGCGAGTGCTCTGGATCTGGGCCTGGGCGCCGCAGGACCCGGCTTGCGGCGGCCGCCGCCCGCATCCTCTGCCTGGGCCGCCCGCGGGGCGGTGGCGCTGCTCCTGCCGCAGCCGCCATTTTCTTCCCCACCGCCGGCCGCCCTCGATTCATCGTTTCCGGTGAGGCTCTCTTCAATTCCTTGCAAAGAGAGCTTCTCCTTCCTCTCCTCGATCGATTCTGGTCCTCACCCGATCGATTCCCCTTTCGCAGGTCCTCTCGGCGGAGCTCCATCGCCACCGTCGCCGGACATCGTCGCCCCGCCTCCTCGCCGCCGCTCCCCAGCTGCACTTGGCCGGTGAGCTTCGCCGCGCCCTTGGGCAGCTGGTGCGCGCGCGCGGCCGGCCTCCACTCGCCTCCTGGCCGCCTACCCCCGCCGAGCCGCCGCGGCGTCGTGCGGTGCGCGCCGGGTCAACGCAGCGGGCCGGACACGAACGAGGGCGGCGAGGCAGGGGCGGGCAAGCGGCAGAGCAGGAGCGGCGATAAAGGCAGGGGGCGGAGCGCGTGGTGGGGCTCGGGCGGGGGCGGAGCGTTGTGGCGGCGAAGGCGGGCGTGGGAGGAGGCAGGCGATTCCGTGGCCGTTGGATGGCCCGATCCGACGGCTGCTGTTTTTCTGGGTGACGTGGTCCTGTGAGGTGCCAGAGAATCCCCTAGGGTCGGCCGGCGTTTCGTGTCTTAAAGATTGCACTTTCGCAATATTTGTTCAGGCCTACTATACATATACTTTCTAGGAGTACAGAACAAGGGGACACGAAGTCCAGCAAAAAGCTAATAAGATTGGGCTACACATATTTCTCCTAGAAAGAGTGAAAGGACAAAACTAGACTAACCGAGCAAACCGAAACAATCAACTTTGCCTCTCAAAAGCAAATGGATAATCAACAAAATTTTATGGGTTCAAATCTACCGCCCAAACTCCAGTAAACCAACGCTCTTCTCCATGACAAACATAGTGCTGACCATCTCCACACCGGCCACCGCCGGCTCCCTGACTCCGAGCAAGCTCTCCATCTCCTCGGGGTCACGCTGCATCCACGGGTGCTGCATCACTTTCCTTAACCTGTCAAGCCTCTCAGCGACGTCTCTCATCGCCGGCCGGTTCTCACCGGCCATCTCCAGGCATTGCCTCGCAAGGTCGGCGACCTCCTCGAGAAGCCCATCGTTCTCCTCACCCTTGATGTGGTCATCTATCACGTCCACGAGCCTTCCCTCCTTCATAGCGCACAAGAACCTCATGGAAAGGCTCCTCTCGCTCTCAGGCCCTTCGAGGTTGAGAGCCTTCTTGCCCGTAATCAGCTCCAGGAGAACGACGCCGAAGCTGTAGACGTCGCTCTTATCTGTCAGTTGGCACGTCTGCATGTACTCCGGGTCCAGGTACCCACAGGTCCCTTGCACCAGAGTGACAAATTGGGACTCATCAGTTGGTGCCACTATCGATGCTCCGAAGTCTGATACCTTAGCGGAGTAATTATTGTCAAGAAGTATGTTGGAGGATTTTACATCACCATGAAGGATTGGCGGAGACGCACATGAGTGTAGGTAATCCAAGGCTAGGGCAGATTCATGGGCAATCCTCAAACGAGTGGAGAAGGGGATGTTATGGCTGCCATTGCTGCCATGGATGAAGTGAAACAGTGTGCCGTTGGGGATGAACTCATAGACTAGCATTGGCACCTCTACCTCGAGGCAGCAGCCAAGGAGCTTGACGATGTTCTTGTGGTTGACCTGGGATAGAATGAGCATCTCCTTGCCGAACTCTTTCTTGCGCTGCTCATCAGTCATAGATATGCACCTTTTGATCGCAACTGCACTGCCGTTCTTGAGAGTGCCTTTGTAAACAGTACCATGGCCACCACGGCCAAGAACATTCTTTTCATCAAACTGGTCCGTTGCCTCCATGAGCTCTGCTTCTGTGAAGATTGTGAATGTAGTGCCTTGCCCTGAGCTTATCTGCTCCAGCAGTAGCAGGCCCCCATGTTGTCGGAAGTATTTCTCCTTGATGTTGGCCAGTTTCCTCCTTTCACGGATCAAATACGAGCAGGTGATGGCAATGACCAGTGTGACAACTGTAACACTTAGGCCTGCATGTTTTCAGATTGTTAATGATACATTTTCTGTGTAAGAGAAAATCGTTAAGCCCACTGTACAAGAGGGATTTACCAACAGATATTATCGCTGCGCCAGAGTGTGAGAAGCTTTGATTCTTTGTGTTCTGGCAGTAGAAACCGCCTTGTGTGTTGATGCAACGCCCAGGGCATGGAGGTGTGCTAAGGGCACACTCATTGATGTCTGTGAAAATCATAATAGGGGTAGCACAATCTCAGAAATCAACAATTCAATTAGCTCCACAGAGATTGAATTATGTATGGATCAGTAATGTTTGTAATACAGACCTTGACATCCGCCATCACCAGGAAGGTAAGGATTGCCTTGGTAGCCTTCAGAGCAGTTGCAGAGATAACCAGAATGACTGGTTGAATTGATGCAGTAACTGTTGCTGCTACGGCAGGCGTAGGAAGCCGTATCGTTCTGGGCAACATCGCAAGTCTCATTGCCAACGGACCAGTTTAGAATCATCGGAACTTCACCTCTGTGCTCATCCCAGAAGGTTGTCGCGTTCAGATATGCTGTGTGGAAACTAAATTTGTTGGCCTCCACCACCATGGCATATCTGCACTGCCTTTCGCCATCCATGTCACTTGCATTAGCATCGCTGAAGGAAATATTGTGGTAGGACAGGCTGCTACTGAGTGCAACCTGGCAGCAGCCAACGCCAGTGCACAAGCCCTCTTGTGCTGCGAGGTAAGGTGAGGACTGCGTCAAGCACCCGATCACATACTGCATAATCAGGAAAGTACAACTGAGTTGTTAACAATGTATTGTATAAAATTATTTTAGTGCATCACATTGAAATCTATCTTTTGGGAACAGGGAATAGAACCATGTGTATTGAAGATGACCTGAACCCAACAATAACTTAGTGTGCGAGTGTGAGAGAGGAGGGGAGTTGCTCACGATGGCAGATTGCCTTGAGCCGGCCATGAGAGCGAGTGTGTCCGCTCCAATAACTGTGAACAAGTTCTCCTTCTCTGAGACCGTAAATGGCGTGCCCCGGAAGTCCAGGAGGTATGTGGTTGACCAGTTATGGCACATGGAAGCAATGTGACTCATCACCCGAACATGGCCTTGGAGCAGAGATATGTCAGCCACCGGCAGGTTAGAGAAGTAAGTCACATTCCTTTGGCCATCCTGAGACTTGTTGCAGTGAAGCTCAAATCCTTCTTCCATCGCACAGCCAGGGCCAATCCCAAACGGGTACACAATGTCTACGTCGCCACACTTGTCCGGGCAACCAGGGTGGGGCAACGACGAAGCACCCCTGACCACAGACTGCAATACAATCGCAAAGATGAAGAACAGCAGCAGATGCATGGGCAGCATCTTATGGTAGTCCATAAGAGTAGTCGACAGAGAGTTTGCTGTAGAACTTTCTGTATTGATGTGCGCACATCTGTGCATCTATATACATCAGTTGGCCCCTTAAAAGTCTGTTTGCGCGCTGAATTTTCTATGCAGATTAGGTGATGAATTTGACAATTTCTGAATGACTAGGCCAACACACGGGTTCCGTGCTGCTCCTCCATATGGCTGTTTCTACCAAACTGAAACTTGTACCGCGTATCAGTACATATTGTTTTGAGTTAAGCCTGTGAATCCTGACATTGACATTTTAGCTAACTATCCGAAAAAAATTGGTTTTGATTCGATGCGTTGAAGAAATAAAAGAATAACACCTTTCATCCAGCTATATACTATGCATTTGACTGGATCCGAAAAGAGGCCGGCATTTGCTTATTATGGACTACTGAGTGCACTGAAAGGGTCAATGGGGGAAAATTTCTTACTCCCTCCATGTTGGTAAAAGAAGTCGTTTTGAGTTTGTCTGAAGTCAAATATTTTAAACTTTGACTATAAATAATTTTTTTTTGGGTTGAGTTTGAAAATATAAATATAAAAGCGATGTAAATAGATTCATCTTAAAATGTAGTTTCGTAAAAATATATATTGATTATATTTTATAAATTTTTTATAGCAAAAATATAGTGGTCAAAGTTGTTTTTGGAGACTGTGTCGATGTCCTAAACGACTTCTTTTACCATTGAGAAGTTAGGTCAACGTGGAATGCTACAGTTTAGCACGAGACTCTAACCGGAGGATCAATCGCGCAGACGCTCCTAATCGGCGGACCATTTCGATCCCTGCTGCATCACACATTCACACCAAGGGCACCGAGAGATCACAGATCAGAGATGTGGGACATGGGACATGGGAGCGCTCTGACCCGTACCTTGCTGCTAGGTCTCGATGGTTCCACGGATGCCACCAGCGCGAGCCAGCGGCGGCGTCCATAGCCTCTTCGCTGCGTAGCGGACCTTTCCCCCTCTTGGTCTTCCTCCACCCGCTGCCATGACGCACCCTAGCGTAATTAGGGTACTGAGGGGAAATTACAAACTACTGTCTCTGTACCAAATTATAGATCGCTTGGAATTTTCTAGATGCATCATCTCTAGATACATCATTTATATATATATATATATATATATATATATATATATCTAGATATATTGTATATCTAAAAACATAACAGGTGCTAGTATTTATTTAGAAAAGGCAAATGATTTATAATTTGAAACAGAGGAAATACCTCTTATTATCCTTAATTGTAGTGACGTTATGAAACACTTTCTTCTAAGACTGAATAAACATGAGTACATAACTTGTCTCATAGCTAGTTAGACATCTCACTCTCATCTGCAGAGACTGATATTCTCTAGCCTCATAGCTAGTTGGAGATGGCAGCTACTAGAACGCTAAAAAAAAAACTAGGGGCTGCGCTTCCGCAAATTCCATTCAAATTTGTCAGCTCCTGCTTCCGCTGCCAGCACCGGGGCTGCGCTTTCCATCGAATAGTCATCTGAGGAGATTCCGTTAAGCAAGCCCAAGAGGTGTCCGTATCCAAAATCATTTTATACATTCGTGCTAGTAGGCAGTAGCTCAAACCGAAAAGGATTCTTGATGTTCGCATGCCAGAAGGCACGCTTTTACTGGATCTCCACAATAAACACAATGCCCGGGTGCCAGAAGGCTCGGTAGACAACAAAATCTTATGCTGGATAGATCCAGTATATCTCCGTTTTCAAAGTAAGATAAGCAATAACACGATGTGTTACTGTTAATCACAGATTAAGAAATTACAAAAGTTGGCGACCAACGAGGGTTTCATCCTCCCTCAGAGAGGAATTACAACAGTAGCAATATCCAATATCTTGCAAGTACCTCAGTTCTGGGATGGCTGCTGCTGCACTGAAGGGCCGGGCGCCGGCTGCTGTGACTGAGCGGGAGGGCCTTGAGGTGGCTGCTGTCCTGCTTGCACTGGTTGCTGAGATGAACTTGCGTGAGCTTGTGCTGGTGGTGCTAGCATCGGCTGGTATGGTGGATACTGGGGTGGGTAGGGCATGCGAGGTGGATGCATGTAGCTACCATATGGTGGAGGTGGATAGTATGGTGGATACTGACCATGGTAGTATGGTGGTGGCGCAGGATGGCCGCCCTGTCCTGAGCTGCTTGATGGCTGAGCTTGTCCAGCTTGCTGCGGCCCTGGGTTGCCTTCTCCATCCTGTGACTTAACTATAGCACCCATCCTCTGAGGATCCATGGACGGGTACAGAGTCCGCTCTGCTGCTGGTGGAGCTGGAATGTTGAAGTAGTATGATGCTGGTGCTGGTGGTTGATGCTGGCCCTCCATACCAGGAGGCTGAGGCTGGTCACTGCCTTGCTGCTGAGATATGACAGCCCTAGGGAGAAGTCCTCCGTGGGAAACCTGCCCCTGCCTTCCCGATTCATCCTCTTCGGGCTTTGGAGCCTGAGGCTTGCCCCACATGAGCTTCAGTCGCACACCCTTGATGACTAGTTTGTTAGCAAGCTCCTCTGCAGCCTTCTCAGCGCCTTCTCTTGTAGTGTATGTCACAAATGCACATGCACGCTGAAGCACCATCCTTACGGACTCGATCTCACCATGGGCATAAAACTGGTCCCTCAAATCCTGTTCAGTTACTCTGCTATCGAGTCCACCAATGTATAGTGTCCTTATAGTCTCATCATCTGGTGGTGTCAGGGATGGCATCTCACCTGCTTTACTCAAAAGTTTCATTGCAACTGGATCATTAACTCTGCATATAGTAAGAAGAGACTGTCAGAAACCAAGGCAGAGGGAAGAATTGAAAATTAAGGAAGGTGAATAGATACATTCACCCAACAATATGTAACAAGGTATTTCAGTTCAGCTCGTTAATTCAACCTAAAAAAGCATCACAGTTTAGCTTAACTAGACCAGAAGTTTGCCTGGGAAACTGCTTTGCAAGAAACAGATGTGAGAACCAGGTTAGGATGGTTTTTCATGCTAGAGCAATTCAGGTGCAAGCGCTAACTCTGCAAATGCTGCCTGATCACCGGAACATAGAGCAACTTAATTTTGGTGGTCACAATAAAGTAAAGTAAAAACTATAACAGAGAAAAAACAAAAGGTAACATGCATATTACATGCAATCTACAATTATTAAGAATAATACAGGGAGAGCATCGCATATTAGATAACTATCTGCTAGCTTCTGCTAGAAGAACATGAATGATGAGTAAAATAAAAGTATGCCACAATGTAACAATTGGCAAGCACTGAGACAAATTCAACCAGAGCCAAGACCATAGAAACAAAGCAATTCAATTCAATCATAATTTCGAAATGTTAAGCCAAGCTTTAAGTTGAATACAATAATATCTTTGACTGTATATGCATTGTCACCATCACATACCCATAGTAACGATCTTTGATGTTCTGTTGAGATAGCTCCCCGGTTTCAGGCATCTCATGTCGATATGGGCACTCAGCACCTCTAGTACATTCACCACGTACATAGAAACTGCAAACGTGAGCCCTGTTCCTCTTGTAATATGGTGCTGTCCTCTGAAGCTTCAGAATGGTATCATTTGGACGGGCCTTCCCATAGGAAGAATCATAGTCTATGCCAGCTCTGGCCTACATTTATAAACTTACTCTAGTTAGGAACAACTACTCATAGATAAAAGAGGAATTAGCGAGAATAAGTTTAACACTGGACCATATAAGCAGAGAATAAGTACAAAATATTTCAACTATGGGAGATCAGGCAAGTTACATATACAAATAGGGCATCAAAGAAATGACATTCTATTAGTATTTCCTAAGCACAATATGGTAGAACTGACCATCAATTTATTTACTATGTCATCATAGAAATGGTATTTGAATACATATGATAACTTCAGTATAAATGAAAAAAAATCTAAGAAATACAGTATTTGGATCCCAGCATTCAAATTTCAATGATGAAGAAACAAAACATACCCTTCGATCATGCTCTTCTGCAAAATATTCACGATTGACATCACTCCTTGGAATTGCATCGTTCGAATTGATGGCGAGCGCTGTATCCCGGACCTGAACTGGTAGACCATATTCAAGATCCAGCAGGCAAACCTGGCAGACATTTTTCAGCTTGCAACATGTCTGGCAGATCTCTGTTTTCTTGTACCTTGCATCCCGACCAGGTCTCCATCGGAAGACAGTAAAAGGACGTGCACATATTTTGCACTCTTTGTCATATTCTGCTCTTAACTGCCAGTAAAACAAGATCCTGTAAGACACTTAATCAAATATTTACATGAAGTACTGAAAGTGGTCGGGTGCTCTAGACTAAGAGGGGGAGGAGGTGAATTAGGCACTATTAAAACCTTAACCTATGGCACCAACTAGTTTGCACAAAACTTAAACTAAAACAAGCTAACTAGATGTGCAACTACGGTTCACCTTAGTGTGTTCATCCCAAAAGAGTTTTACAACCTATAGCCAATCCTAGCATGATACAACACTAAGAAAGTAAAGACATACAAGTTGCAATAAGAAATGCAGAAGCTTTAAAGAGAAGGATGAGAGGAAGCGAACTCTCGACACGAGGATTTATCCCGTGGTTCGGTTTGCCACAAAGGCGCCCCTACGTCCACGTTGTTGAAGCACTCACTAAGAGTATCGCTTCCCGGCAATCAAGTCTCTTCCGTGAACACAATCACGGTCACCTTGATCCCGATCTTCACTAAGGGAGATTGCCCACGAAGGAGGGGTCTCCGTCCCCCGCACAATGTCGTCGACGCCGCTCCACACCAAGCCGGAGGGTCGTTGACTTGCCGGCGAGCCACCAATTGCTCCAAGGGGCCGGCGCACCGTAATACAAGTGTGGTTCACTCTAGAACCAGCCACAAGGATCTCAACCTTGCTTGTTCACTCACTCAAGAGCTAATCTAGCACTCACACTTTACAAAACTAGTGCTAAAACCTAAGAATATGATCAATGAGCTCTTGTATGGCTTGGAGGTGTTCTTGAGTGTGTATGAGATGTATTGGGACTCCAACAATCTTCAAATGGCCGGGGGAGCACATATATATGGGCCTCCAAGTCGAACTAGCCGTTTGTAGCCGTTGGCAGAATTCTGCGTAGGCATCGAAACTTCCGGTGAAGAGGCGTCGGAACTTCCGGTCACTCACAGCAACTGAAGTAGCCGTTGTCTTGCTAACACAGTTGCAGCTACTCCAGAGACCATCGGATGAACCGATGCTATGGGCGTCGGTTCAACTGGTCACACCAGCAACTGGACTAGCCGTTGGACTTCTCTCTTCTGCTGACGTCATTATACCGGTGCTCTGCTCCGATGGACCACCGATTCAACCGGTGCTGAAGACTTGGCTCTTGCATGCTTGAAATCGTCTCTGAAACATAGTACATCCAATGCACCGATGCCTAGCTTGACGCCGTCGGTTCAACCGGTGACTTGGCTATCTTGATTTGGTTTTCGCTTGATCTCTATTTGGTGCTCAGATTTGCACCGATGCCAGGGCGTCGGAACTTCCGACAACCATCGGATGCACCGATGCAGCATGCATCGGTTCTTCCGGTGCTCCTGTTTTCTGCAGAACTCATCCAATTCAGCGTTTCTTTGAGTTCTTTCTTCGTGTATTGATTTGCATGGCCTTTTTACTTCATCCCTGGGATCTAGAAATGTTCACTTAATAAAACTATTAGTCCCATTGATTGCGTTGTCATACGATCACCAAAATCACTCGAAATGGCATAAATGGTGCCATGTTCGTTACAAGTACTATACTAAAGGAAACTACTAAAGGCAAATACTGAACATTCCACTCCAAGGGTATGCCCATCCATGTCCTTTTTTTTGCTCAATCTTCTACCTTGGGCCTCACCTCATACATCTCAATTTCCTTGCCAGTGTTTTTAAGGCGTCGCCTAGGCGACAAGGCAGTGATTGCTCGCCTCGCCTAAGGTGTCGCCTTAGTCCGCCTTACCCCGCCTTAGCCCACCTAGGCGTCGCCAAGGCAATAAGGAGGTGGTGGCTCGCCTTGCCTCGCCTTAACGCTTTAAAAACCATGTCCCTTGCTTTGCTACCTACTATAAATTCCATAAATCGAAGGTCTCATCTTGCTAACTATGGCCCAGTTTGTTTCATTCAGGCTTTCAGCCTGTAGGTTCTAACAATCCACAAGCTAGGGTGCAGCATATTGTTGGATTGTAACAATCTGACCTGTGAATTGTTACAACCCAATCCTTGTTTGTTTCAGCTTGTGATTGTAAAAGCAATACCACATTCAAAGATAAAACAAATGGCCTACACGATGGTAAAACCAAGCAAATCAACTCATATGCTTCTCTTGTAGAACCATGAACAAACAGAGAACTTTTACAAAATGGTACTTAGTCAAATTATTGATTATAAAACGTTCATGCACACTCCCAAAGCTAGTAACCGCCTTCATCGCGATCCATTCACAAACTCCCTGTCACATTGATCGAAGCTAACTAGTACAGAGCAGCAGCGACTTCAACTACAAGTGAAAACAGCTGACGCCATGCGTTCAAAAAACGCGACACGTAAGCAGATGCGCAACCTAGCCACCTAGGCCTTGATTCCATTCAGCATACGAAAATCACAAGTAAAAACCGAATCAAGCATGCCGCCGCGGCACACACCGCATCACGACGCCCCCGCCACGCCAACGAGAAGGCACACGAATCGGTCAGGTAGGGTTAGGGTTTGATGCGTTACCATCCGGACGTAGGGGTTGTCGCCGAGGCATGACTCGCAGATGATGGGGAAGTCCGACCGCTCCCACCCATCCGCCTGCGCGTCCCGCAGCAGCCGGTGTGCCATCCCCCTCCTGCTCTCCGGCAACGCCGCCGCCGCCGCCGCCGCCGACAAGCCGAGAGGTACGAGGCGAAGGGGGGCCGACGCAGGAAGACGAGACCGGATTGACAACGCGCAATCACTAGCAGGCTTGGATACCTCGCCTCTTAACCCAAGTGGTCTCTTACTGGGCCGGGCTTTAAAACACGTCGGCCTCGCCAGGCCTTTATTTATTTATGTAAGCGTCTACGTGGGCCGTGCTTTACGTATGTGCCTACGTTGGCCGGGCCCACGCGCGGTTGGTTAATTTCGGCGGCTGAGGCGAGACGGCAGCGGTGAGCAAAGGGCAAAGCGTCCAGGTGCGGCGGGATGGACGGCGGGCGCCGCGGCGGCGGGAGGAGGGAGGCGATAGAGAGGGAGCTGAAGAAGCTACGGGCGGAGCGGGAGGAGCTCGACGGCCGGATACGGCTGCTAGAATCGCAGCTCGAGGTGGGGCCTGAGGGAGTGGACGGTGCGGCGGCGGTGGAAGGAGTAGTGGACGGCTCGTGCGACGGAAGCGTCGCGTGCCGGCGACGCAGCGCGAACGGGTTTGCGCCGGACGATGGTCTCCCGGCGGACATGATCTACCGGTACAGCCGTCACCTCCTCCTCCCGGACTTCGGGGTCGAAGGTCAGTTGTTTCGTTTCCAATGTTTTAGACTTGCTTGTTGCTTCCATAGTTCCATTACTATGGCTGCCTGCGCCTGGTTATTTCATGAACTGCCTCCTTCTGCTTCGAATGTATTATCACAATTCACAAACTCGTATGCTCAGTTCAGTGGTGCGGTGTATTGCTCAAAAAAGGTGCAGCGCTTCGACTGAACCTCTGATGCTTTGTCATCTATCTGGCAGGCCAGCGGAAGCTGTCACAGTCTTCGATTTTAGTGGTCGGCGCCGGAGGTTTGGGCTCTCCCGCGGCACTGTACCTAGCAGCCTGTGGTGTCGGTAATGTTCACCTCTGCTGTGAAGTTGTGTTTAACACTTTAACTTTAGTTTCACAAGGAAGCAGTTAGATTTCTGAAACTCGAAGTTGATTCTTAGGCGTCACCCATCTCCTTTGGAGGAGTCTTTATGTAGCTTATATGTAAATTGAACATGTTATTGGGTTCAACCCTGATATTTTTGCATTTGCAATGCATTTGTTATCTTATTAGGTTGCTTGGGCATTGTGGATGGTGATGATGTTGAACTGAATAACCTTCATCGACAGGTAGAAATAATTTTGCGTGTTTTTTCTCCCTCTTATCTAGTGTTCTCAGTTTCTTGGGTTATTCTGATGTCTGAATTATCTGAATGATGCATACTTATTGGTAACAGAATTATAAGGGAAATCTATTCGTGCAATCATAAGCGACAAATGTAGTCAATTGGGAGAGAACAATCTTGAAAATAATTCACAATGAAAATCGGTAATTTCAATCTGTAACAGTCATATGGCGTATCAATGCTTATCTTGTTTTCTGTTCTTACTCTCAGATAATCCACAAAGAAGCATATCTTGGACAACCAAAAGTAAAGTCAGCAGCTGATGCTTGCCGTGAGTAAGAGTCCAACCTTTCAGCTGTTTCTCTACATTGATTACCAAGCAAATGTTGTAATATTTGATTCTATTATTTCACTAGTACCACATATGTTTCCTTAAATCAGGATTAATTCCTCTATCAAGGTGGTAGACCATCACCATACTCTGAAGCCGTGCAACGCTTTGGGGATTGTGCGGAAGTATCCTTACAGACTCTGATATCAGTGACATGACATGATTTTTTTTTCTGAAATGATATCCTCTTGCTTTCATCATTAACTAAACAACTACAGATATGATATAGTTGTTGATGCAACTGACAACCTTCCTACTAGGTATATGATCAGTGATTGTTGTGTTCTACTGAACAAGGTAACTTTCTTTTTTGTTTTTGTGAGTAATGCATGCTATACTTTGATATGGAATTCTGTCCTCAGTCCTCTGTCATGTTAGCCTTTTGTTGATTTCATGGCATCATTCAATGATCAATTGCTGGGATTTTACCTATTTTTTGCAGCCACTTGTATCCGGTGCAGCATTAGGTTTAGAAGGGCAGGTAAACATCTTCCTTATCAAAGATATTGTACTTTTTAACTTAACCTTATATTTTAATTCATTAATTGACTTCTCTAACAGTTGACTGTTTATCATCACAATGGAAGTCCATGCTATCGGTGCCTCTTTCCAAGTCCACCACCTGTGGCAGCCTGCCAGAGATGCTCAGACAGTGGCGTTCTTGGGGTTGGTAGGTGACTCTGTAAGCACCCTTCATCGCCATAACATATACTTTGCAGCAGACAAATATGAATAGAATATTTTTTGTCAACCTTCTTCAAATTCATACACAAACTTGTTTTTATGACGTGGACTTCAACCTAAATAGGAAATTAAATCATGAGTAAGGAGATCCAATGTTGTGCAATTTATTGTTTTTTTCATGTCCATATTCATCCTTAACTAATAAATGACTACAGGTTTTGGTAGGTTCACTCAATGATGTAACTCCTACAGTCGGTTCTTCTTCAAGATGTTCTTACTAAATATTGTGATATTATTGTGCATTTACCACAGATCAGTGTAGACACCTCATTTCCAGCTTCTTAGTTTATATAGTTAGCTGCTAGTTATTGTAATTAGCACCTTGTCAATTACTTTCTTAGACATAGTTTCGCACTGGTGGACTAACTACTCTTTTGTTGACTAGTTCCGGGAGTAATTGGCTGTCTACAAGCTCTGGAGGCTATAAAGGTTGCAACTGCCTTTGGTGAACCCCTCTGTGGAAGGATGCTACTCTTTGACGCACTTTCTGCCCGTATTAGAATTGTATGTGATATGTGACTTACTCTAAATTAGTTGTCATAAAATCACAACAGTCCAA
The DNA here is from genome assembly GCF_016808335.1 of Panicum virgatum. Taxonomy (NCBI): domain Eukaryota; kingdom Viridiplantae; phylum Streptophyta; class Magnoliopsida; order Poales; family Poaceae; genus Panicum; species Panicum virgatum. The sequence goes on from NC_053148.1 coordinate 5,357,841, forward strand.
CACTGTGATGCATCCCACTCCTTGCACCATGTGGGGGGTGGCACCAATGTTGCATCCGCCTTTTCCTATCTACCTTTAACTTGCACGTTCTTTTTAGTATATTTACCGCAGAACCAGTAGCATGAATTACAATAGTGGTATGGCGTCAGTTTGTCATGTACTCATGTTGCCAATCATGTTTGAGCATAAAAGAAATTTAATTGGTCCTGAATGGAATGTAATTTTTACAGGATTATTCTCAGATTAATGAGAAACATTGACTCTTCTTGTTCTAGTTGGAAGAACCTTTACATTCTAATCTGTGGTATCTTCGCGATGGTCATGTCTTGGGTGTGTTTGCATTTTTTTTTTGCTTTTGATTAACAATTGAAATTCTGGGAACATAGCAATTGTTCGCAGGGTTTCAAGACTTCCCTCTTTTAATGTTTTCAGGACCTTTGCTGAGAGCTGGTACCTTGCCTATTCCTGTAGTAAATTTTCAGTTACCAGACCAACAGACAGTCAAATTCCACTGTTTCTTATCCTTACAAACCTTTTAACTTAAAAGAGAGTTCAATTGTTAAGTAGTGACCAAATGATTGGAAAAATAACCTTAGAACTTGTTTGTGTTGGTTGATTGCATAACTATACAATTCAGTATCTTAATATAGCTCATTTCAAGTCTGACTCTATGTATGTTTGCAGGTTAAGCTTCGTGGAAGCTTGCCAGATTGCACCATTTGCGGTGAAAATTCAATTTTCACAGAGCAAGATTTTCAGAAGTTTGACTATGAGCACTTCACACAATCACCAATGTCCGATAAGGTAATGTAAATGGATGCAATGCGCATCATAACAAGAATGATCTTGAATTTTTGTTGCCTCGTCTACTTTTACTGCAGACAGCGCCAAGTGTGAATCTGCTCCCCAAGAACGCCCGGATCACTAGTAGAGATTACAAAAGATTGGTTGATAATGGCGAACCTCATCTGTTATTGGACGTACGCCCCACGCACCACTTCCAAATCGCTTCTATTTCTCCGTCTCTGAACATCCCACTCCCCATGTTGGAAGAGAAGCTGCCCACACTCAAAACCTCGCTGAAGGAAACAGGAGCAGCATCAGCCTCGGGTAAAGAGCCTGCCTTGGTTGTTCTGTGCAGAAGGGGCAACGACTCTCAGAGAGCCGTCCAGCTTCTCCGCGAGAATGGGTTTGCCTCTGCGAAGGATATCATTGGTGGGTTGCAGGCATGGGGACAAGATGTTGATCCTGATTTCCCTGTGTACTAGCAAAATGGATGTAACAGTTAAGTGGTGTTTATGAGGCTTTACTTAAGGTCCAACCTTTACATAGTGCTGACCTTGTGGAGGTGAGTTTGAGAAGATTGTTTTGCCACACGATTAGCTGTCATTCTCAGCTTGGGAGCCATTGGCTTATTTGAGCTATCTTTGTAACAGTTTGAATGCAGCGAGAGATGCTGCTGTGCAAGAACAGTAATTCCAATTATTATCAATTGAGCAATAGCACTATTAAAAAATATTATGGAAGGGGTGAATGTTAAACAGTTCTCAAGACCTGTGATTGCTTACACCACAGAAAATAAATTTGGACTATAAAATAGCCTTTTGATCAATCAAATGGCAAAAATGTTCGGTAAATTGAGATCACGTGCATGGAAAATTTTGATATTGATCCCTAAGTCAATCACTGATATTCCTGCTGCATTTTACTTTACAAAATTTGAAGCGAGTATATTCTACACAAGAACAGAAGTAATAACTGCATCTGTTGGGACTTAGGGGCTCAAGCACACTGGATGGTGTGAAATGGACAGCAGATTTACGTGAGGTATCTTCAGACTTCAAAGGCGTGCAATCCAATTGTAACCCTCTGGTTTCTTATTCTTCTATGATCAAGTATGGTCTAGGATTTGCTGGCTTGCCATTCCAGTGTTTCATGTCAGACAAACTTGTGTCCCAAAACAATAGGCGGTATAGGTATGCTATCTCTGTTACTATGATCTTTTCAGGTCCAGCATGTCATTTTTCCTCTGACTTCGGTTGATCATCCATTCCTTCCTCGCATTCCTTCAGAAGTCTTTCTACAGTAGGATCATAAGCAATAGCCATCTGCAAATATTTGGCAGCCTCAGAGTTCCGGCCTTCTCTGGATAATATACTGCAAAAACCAATGTCAGCACCTTCAGAAACTTTCCAACATTATAAGAAAGCAGGGCTATGTAAATGAAATCAGTAATGGACTTGAATTACAATATGTATGTAGCTGTGTGTGGACCCGAGAGGACCCCTATCATAACTAATTGTAGGCTGTTGGTAGCTGTCGGGCGTCACACCAATGGAAGATTAACAAAATGATCTAAAAAGGACTATTACCTTCCCAAAATAACCATCCCTTGGAAGTAGCACGTTTTGTTAATGGGCTTTTCTGGTTCCTTGAGCTCTGCTATTCTCTGCAGGAGCTTGATTGCCATCTCATTATCCCCCTACATTGGTAAACGTCATGATGCTTATGCCGTTCACTGTTATTCCTAATGTTCTTATAAACTAAATCCAAATGTAGCACACTCTACCTGCCGCTCATGTGAAAGACCTGCCCCGAAAAGTGCAAGTACAAGAAGAGGGTCATCTTCTTGAATCTACACAAGGGATAGCATTAAGTCTTAAATTTCTGCCTCAGATCATAATTTTGAAGTGCTGAAAACCACCTGAGGTAACAACAGACCTTTTCTATAGCATGTTTAAAACATTCTGAGGCTTCAGGAAACAATCTGTTTGAGAACAGGGTTTGTCCCATTCCAATCAAAGCTGTAGACAGATCTGGGTTTCTCTCTACTGCTGTCCTGTGGGTAACATTGTTCATCAACTTCTCTTGTTTGCAAATGGAGATGGTACCCAACAAGTGAACAGACAAACCTTAACACAAACTTACCTGATCAGTGGAATAGCTTGATCTCGCCGACCAGTTCCCAGATACTGTAATGCTTGCTGATGATAAACATATAGGTATACGGTTCAGAATTCATTCTGGAATGACATTCCAAGATTAAAAAAATGTAAATATTCGTACTTCAAGTAGCTCTTCAGGTGAACTGGACATGGATATATTTTCTTCCATACTTTCCAGTACAAAATTAGGAGTTGTACTCTCAATGGCAGTTCCATTATCAGAAGGTGTCAATTCCGTTTGCAAGTCAGCGTCTTCAAGAAGTGACCGCTGTAAATTCATGTGTGAAAAGAGAATGAATGAAGGAAAAAAAAAGGAGGGCATTCCTCAGTGTCTTGTATTGTGGTGACGGTGAGTGCGTGGTTGGGTTTGTGGTGTGGGGGTGGGGAGTGTGGAGCATCATGATTCAATTGCACATAATGCAAATAACTAGGACATGTAAAGTAGATGGCTGTACCTGCATCGTCTTAGAGCCCTCAAGATGAGACTTTTCTGCTCTGCTACCAACCTGAGCTCTAATATATGGCAATCCCAATAGCTTGCGTACAGCACCATTTCTCAGGGACAATTGCTGCACTTTAATCATAAAATTAGAATTTAACATCAAGTACATAATGTTGGCTTCATCATATCAAGCTTGTTCAAATCAAAATACATGGAAGGTTTGCTCAAAGGATAAAAAACAGGAAAATACAAACAAAAAGGGGAATTCATAAGCATTTTTTTTTCTGTCGGAGCTTTATGTAAGAGCAATAGAGATTGGGATTCATCTATCCGTTCTAAGCAACCTCTTCTGAATTCTTGACAACCCATGCATTGTGATACCATCTGCTCTAGGTTATTTAATATCTCTTTCAAGGTGTTCTTAGGACCATTCAGGCCATACTTAGTCTACTTTAGCCTTTACTTATTGATTATTGCAACATAAGCATAAAAAAGGTGTTGCAACACATGCCTACTGGTCGATATTTGACTAATGGCAAACCAGGAAAAAGAAAAGGAATGAGATAATTCTACCGGGTCATGTGCCCTCATCTTCCCTATTTTTTCGATGAGGTGTATTATTACTTTACCATAAAATCATATTCAGATTTAGGCATAGAGTTACTACAAAAAGAATACAAGATTCTCACGATAACCCAAACTGAAATGACTTCATAATACAAGTAAAACAATTGCTCTAACCTGAGCTACAGAAAATAAACCATTTGTAGTCCAGTACACCAGGCTTCCCTGCCAATCAAAGATTGTAAATAATCAGGTTCCGGCATCTGAATTACTATTCTATTAAAACACAGTTGCAAACAAGTATTATTAGACTACATGCTTTTGATTGGGGGTAGCAAAAACATCATTGACTAAACACTTCAGTGCAAATTAGTATACATCATATCATAATATGAGTACAATGCTTTTAGTTTGTAACCCTGCACCCAAACCTGATTTCTGTGGGGTGTGTGGGTGTGTATTGTAAATGTTTTCCCTTCTGCTATTGATGCAATGATACACAACCCCTGCGTGTTTGAGAAAACAAAACTGTTTTCCAAATCAAGTCTGCCACAGTTTTGCAGAACCTGCTTTCCCCTCAAGCTGCAACATCTAAATTCATCCAAGTCTGTTAACTTCTGTTAACTTTGTGACAGCACATGCAGTATAGGTAGCATCAATCTGTCATTATTGTGACAAAGGATTCTAATCTGACCGTGGAACACTATGCCAAATAGAGCATGTTGCTGGAAACAATTGTAAACACAAAGTATCTGCAGTAATTAAAAAATCACAGTTCTTAATGAAATAGATCCACCATAATAGTTAGGCCAAATTATTTTAATTAATCTCGGACTGCCAAACTTGACAATAGATTTCAAACATGTTGTGCACAGCATTCATTCCTAACCAAATAAAACCGAAATGCAAGAATCTAACCTGAGGAATCACAAATGATAATAAGAACATAGGGAATATGCAAGTAGCTGACCTGAGGGATCACATACGCGATAAGAAACAAAGGGATAGTCAGTACATCCAAGTATATTCTATAGTACTGCAAACAAGAAAGAATTATTTTAGAACAGGGTAGATTTACATATAAAAAGTAAGGAGGGAGAAGGAAACATGTGCAAAGTAGAACTATCTTTAGAACAGGGCAGATTTACATATAAAAAGTAGGGAGGGAGAAGGAAACATGTGCAAAGTAAACGGTCAATCCAATATTAATTCACAGTTATTTCAATGGACCTTACCAAAGGGGAAATCCTTAATACCTAACTATAGACAGCAAGATTGGGAGCAGCCAACCGAACATAATTCATTCCTCTAAGAAAATTGTGCATATTCAATGTACCAACCATAGCTTGATTGTATCATATCAAAAAGTCAGTATAGCAACAAGTAAGCACAGGCATTTTAGCCAAAATTCTTCGCATCAGTGTAACATCCATCATATAAATGCAATATCAATGCCATCTGGCAGTGGTGGATCCAGTGCAATACAAGAACACAATGAAGACCTGTGGGACATCGTTGTAGTGGGACATCGTTGTAATACTAGTATAATTCCAAAACCTACAAGTATTAGTTTTCAAAAAAACCTACAAGTATTCCATTGACCTCAACTGGTTGCCACCATACAAGTATATAGTTCATCGTCATTAGTCCAATATTTACTTCACACGACATCATACTGCAGTGTGGGCCATGTCCACCACTTCATTCCATCAAGTGTAGATACCCACATGGACAAAGTAAGCTAATAACACTATATGGGCCATATTTCACAAGGCCAACTGCCCAAGTGTGGTACACGCATCACATACACTTGAACAAAAAAAAACACTTGATTTAATGATTGATGGACGAACCATCCATGTTCTTCACAACAAAATCTGAGTAATGGGTCACTCATATTGATAACTTACTAAGAATTTGTGACAGCTAGTCAACTAGCTACATGTATCCCTGTGACTGGTTTTATGGATCATACCTTTGCCAGCAAGCCGAAAATTCCTGGAAGGTGTTTGATCTGGGACCCCTGAAAAGAAATCTGAGGAAACAGACCAAGGAGTCAGAGTCTCACAGACAATTTAGCACAAACAAGTTCCTCATCCCAGTGCTGGAAAATAATCTTGTGTCCAGGTCCGTGCTAGTGTCTAGATGCATAGTCTTTAGAGCTAGCTAATTTTCAGCATGAGTATTTTGCAGATTATAGTAGTTATTTTCTGCATTAAATGATATTCGCAAGCTTTATTGTAGCTCTAATTCAGTAATATATAGTGGAGAAACCAGAAAAGCTGCCAGCATTCGGCAGCACCAAAACCAATTTATCCTACTGTGTTCGTGTGTGTTTGTGTGAGCATCCTGGCCTGACCACTTTGAGCCTTTGAAGGATGTGACTTTCACCCAGCTTCATAAAATTGCAAGCTATCATTTCTGAGCCACTTAGTGACAAAAGGAACTGAGAATGTTCTAGATTTCATTGAAAAGGTTTTATCAGAGCACGGACAAACATATTGCATTCCCCTCTACGTTTACTCATGAGATGGAAATATCTCTTGAACCTTTCCATCCATAGGACCAACAATAGACAGAAATCAAAATCACCACCAACTTATGATTGATTGATTGGTCATACCAACTTTCTTGCATGATTATTAACCAAAAATTATATATGCAAATTTAAATTAACAATCACATAACCTACCAAAGGAAAAATTAACTCAGCCACGAATTTTAACTTGCTACACTGTGTGTGTTGTCCCAGTACTAGAGACTAGACTTAAAGAGCAAAACGAAACACGGTAGGAAAGGAAAACTAGTAAACAAAAGCTTTCAAAACAGAAATCGGCTAGAAAAGCACCTGAACATTTAAATAATGGAGACCAGCAACTAAGATAGGAAAGATAGGACCTAGAGTGCCATGTGGAAACTCAGTCAAGTCATGGAACCACAGAATACCACCCTGTTTAGTAGTCCAGAAATAAACAGAAGGAACTGTCAAATTTACGTTAAAGAAAAATGAAGTTAACTATGCAGCGTAATAATAAAAATAATCACAAATATGAATATATGCTTCATAAACAGGATACACTTGCTATTAGACAATATATATCTGGGAAAAACGGTAACTATAGTACTACCAATACTAGCGTATAGCTTGATATGTTTTTGTTTTTGGCTTTTTAGCCCATCAAGTCTAAGTGTTGCCCATACATCCATTTATTTTCTTGTATATATACCAGGTTTCCTTATTGATTGAATGCCAACATGGCATCCGAGCCTTGCAATATCAAACCCCAGCCATCCATATTCTTTGTGGATCCCTGATGTCGGCACCGTTAGCTTACTAACTTCAGCTGAATCCAGCCCACAATCTCTTAAAGCACCACACCATGGCCCCAGGTATACAGTTCCACCACCAGCCCAAAATTTTCAACACCTCCAAATCTCCAATGTAACTGCTGCAACCTCCAGATATGCAACTTAACAGTATGCACGCAAGATATCTCTAGTAGCTCAGTAGTGCCCTAAAACACCTTGGGTCGCATGTACCAATCATGTACTACAGTAGTTCACACTTTGATATCTTTTTTTTCCTTCTCAGAGCCAGGTGAAGTACAAATAACTGCATTAAACTCTATCCAATCGTCCAACAGCGACATAGTAATTCTAGGATTGAAATCTGATCAATATGATTGCTTTCTTATACTTGCAATAAGTTGTGTCATAAGTGCAACTGACAAATGAATGCTTTAATGTTAGACATCAGCTGTCAAATGCAAAACAATACAACAAACAAAGAACATGAGTACATATAAAATACAAACAATATGAATAACAAATATGGTTGCTAGCATTATGACCTTAAGACATCATAACTCTCTGCAGGAAACTTGAGAATAGTAAAATGAATAGACGAGAATTAAGTACAGAGATACCTTGAACATACATTATCAAATGCTGGGTGATGATTCAAGCACATACTCCGGATGCTCATCATCCAAAGAATAAAGCAAGGGAACTGCAACATAAGTAGAGAGGGCAGAAGAGATCACAACATAACATTAATCTAGTTAGTTTTTTTTAGGGAAACTATGGCAACCCAGGGGTTGCCTGAACTTTATTGCCAAAGAAACAATTTACATAGTTGAGTAATTACAGAGGAGAAGTTCCAAAGTAGCTAGTTCGGTTTCAAATGCTATACCATACGGGAAAAGATAGATTAGGAACACCACAATATAGACTCCAAAATTAATTGTAGCATCAATCATTAGATCCACAACTACACCACAATATATCATTACCTGTACTGAAAAATAGGCAAAATTCCAAAAAAAGGAGGGACAGCCAAGCTCCTCCTTTTTCCTCCGGAACAGAAGGTACTGTTCACGGAAGTTACTTCCCGGCTGAGGAGGGGGTATTGAAGAGGACACTTAAAAAGAAGATATATGAGAATCAAATCAGAAACACATGATGAAATGCACAATATAAATTCAACGTTACAAATGCATGTTTGAAATTAAGGCACCCGTAAGTTAAGTATTTTGAGATAAATAATATACTAAGCAGTACGCACTACCATGCTATTACTGTATTACTACATCGAAAGGGGGGGGGGGTATTGACCATTAGTTGTCTGTACTGGGTAGTACTGCATATAAATAAACCTATTGGGAATTTAGAATGCGTTTCTACTCAAATTTTGATAGGTGGAGAACAATATTGATAAAATAATTTTACAGGATGCATCGCTGCATCACCAGGTAATGAGAAGTTTGCAGAACAGTACTGCTTACATTTTTGCATTATTTGGCCAATTTTAGCAGTCTTCTGAAGCTGAACTATGAGGGTAGGAAGTATCAACAGTCTCATGGCCACAGTTGAAAGGGAGATCGTTATCCACCTGTAATGAACAGCAACAATTACACTTAAACTAGACTCACGGCCTCGATGACTGGGGATAATTCATAAGACGTGCAAAAGTACGACAAACAAGACTCATTCAAAAGCCCAAGCAAGGCCTCAAATTGCCACAAGAAAACGTGTTGCCGAAAAATAACGGGAAATGGATAGCTTTTCCCGCTGCAAGGAGCCTACCACGGCAGTCCGGTGAGGTTATGGAACCCGTCCATGAGCTCCGACATTGTGCTGACAGCCAGTTCCGACACTCCTCCAACGCCTTTGGCCGTGGCGCCGGCGGCACCTCCCACGGCATCCGCTGCAGCGCCCGCCGCGCTGGCGACATTTTCCTCGCCATCAAAGATATGCGCGTTGTCCAAGAATACGCTTTCCTTATCAGTGTACGCTTCCTCTCCGGGAGTGTCCGCGGCAGCGGTTCTCGGACTGGGGCCGGACCCGGAGCTAGAGCGGGAGTACCACGAGAAGCTTCGCAATTGGAGGGCGAAAGGGGGGAGCTCGCGAGGGGGCAACGGGAGAGTGGGAGTAGGAAGAGGGACGTTGTGGTGGTGGTGTCTGGGGTTCTGGGTAGCGGCGGAGAGGTGGGCAACGGCGGCGGCGAGCGTCGACGGGAGGAGCCGGCGGCGGCCGAGGAGGCGGATGGCCAGCGCCATGGGGCGTTCGTATGCAAAGGGGAAGCAAGGTCTAAACCCACATGTGCGAACTACTAACCGTTCGATCAGCACCAGACGGCTCAGATCGACTGAAACAAGTTATTTGTCGGAAGACCCTCTTTATCTCTCAAATTGCCGTTCAAGGCCTACGCTTCTTCCCCTTCCTCTCCCCACTCCGAACGGGCGAACCCTAGCCACCCTGCTCACTTCCTCGGCATTGCGGAAGCTGATCCTGCGGTCAAGGCGGCGGAGAAGAGATGGTGGTGGTGTCCGGCGGCGGGGGGAACGCGTGGGCAAAGGAGATGACCATCCGCCGCAGGATAGCCAGCATGTGCGCCCCACAGCCTGGAAAAATTCTCCGTTCTCTATATCAAGAAGGGATATTTTTCTTTCAAGCTGCTAACTCGAATTATTTGTATGGATTTGGGTTCAGATTCAACAAGACGCAGGAACATTTCCCTACTCTGAAGGACTACAACGATTATCTGGAAGAAGTTGAGGATATGAGTGAGTTGGTTGTCCTGTTTGTAAATTTGTCATTCGTGAATCACACCTATTTGGGAAAACTTAGCAGGATTTGATTTTCCTTTTGAAGCTTTCAACCTGATTGAAGGGATAGATGTTGAAGCGATCGAAGCTAAAATTGCGAGATACCAAAAGGAAAATGCTGAGCAGATATTTTTGTCCCGAGCGAAAAGGGTGTGTTCTTCTTTGCCATTATCCTCTGGAGGCAGCAGCATTCCAGTTGAAATTTCTTGCTCTAGCCACATAGTGATATATTTTGACTGAGAACAGTTTATCTTTATGGCCGATTTATAGGCTGAAGATCTTGCGGCTGCACTAAAAGCAAGCAGGATGAACCCTGTAAAGACCGACGCCGATGATACGGTCAGTAGATATTTTTAAGTTATATGTTTCCTGTGAAATAATATTTTGTGAGGTTGTGGAAGTATGCTGTCTTCAACTTAGGGGTCTGAATATCTGATATTGTGCTTACATCAGCAACCCCTTAGGAATGCTGCCTGTTGGAGAATATTCGGCACAGCCATTAGTAGCTCAACTAGGCAAATTTCTAGTAAACGCCATCAGGAGTGAAGCTGGAAATGCCCTCCAACCCGGGCAAAATCAATGGACATGTATTAGATTGATTAAAATTATGCTAAATAATATTTCTTTAGGTCTAATTACTATGGAAATTTACAAGGGGTGAACTGAGTTGGGCCCGTGCTGCAGTACGCTCAGCATGGACCCTGGCTCCGCCCCTGAACACCATCAGAAAATGGTAGTGATTAAAAGATCTAACTGCTGAAGTGCCAACTTTAAGATTTTATCACCTTGACATCCTACCAACATGTTTTAGTCTAGATGGAAAATTTTTACCTATGCTAGAAGATGATTTGGTGATTAAAGGATCAACCCTTAGCAAACTGAATCCTTTGCTACTATGTTTCAGCCAAGGATGAAACTGCACTCCACCTTCATTATGTGTGTTTAATCTCCTTGGACAGTATTATTTTTTTATCAATGTCATGCATCTTCAGAAATTGCCTGCATAATTCGCTGACCACGTGTCATAACAACAGATGAAGGTTTTATCATTTCACTTTGGATCCTTATGACTATTCAGTTTCAACTGGTTTCACGCCCATGTAAAGAACTGCTGCTAGCTATATTTTCCTTTTGTTATGTCCAACGAATTGAGATGGTTTGGACCAATTGAGGAGAAATTTACCCAGCATTGGCTGAGATGGTTTGGACATGTCCAACGAAGGCCTCCTGAGGCGCCGGTGCGTAATGGGGTTCTTGAGCGGGTCGATAATGTAAAGAGGGGTAGAGGTAGACCTAAACTGACGTGGGACGAGTCGGTTAAGAGAGACCTTAAGGATTGGAATATTTCTAAAGAGATAGCTTTGGATAGGAGCGCTTGGAGACTAGCTATCAATGTGCCTGAACCTTGAACTTATTTCTTTCGGGTTTCATCTCTAGCCTACCCCAACTTGCTTGGGAAAAAAAGGCTATGTTGTTGTTGTTGTTATGTTTCTCTATTCTGTACTGCTTTAACTTAATACTGTTTTTCCTTAAATAAACTTTTTTGTGCTTAGATTGCTGTGGTACTCTGATTAAAAAAACAGGTTGCTATGGTATAAATGACAACAGTTAGTGCTCTTGAAATCTATAACAGGCTGCTGGGAGTTCCCAGGGTATTAGCGGTGGGGCAGGAGTTCAGGGCCAGTATGCGCCTGCTGCTGTCCCTGGCGGGGCTCAGCCTCGTCCCACAGGTATGGCTCCTCAACCAATCGGCGGTCGGTCAGATCCTCTTCAAGGAGATGATGAGGAGACCAGGAGACTACGTGCGGAGAGAGCAGCACGAGCAGGCGGATGGACTATTGAATTGAGTAAGAGGAGAGCGATGGAGGAGGCGTTTAGTGCCATATTCCTCTAGATCTGATCCAAAAGCAGCACCTGGCCTGGTCGAAAGCCAGTATATTTAAGATGGCCTTTGAACAACTACACGATATTGAATGATCTGTAATTTTATCATCTTTTGTTTATGGAGTTCTCGCTTAGGGTATTCAAGTTCATATATCAGTATCAAGCAAACTAGCAGTTGCAAAAGCTTACTTTCTTTGCAAGCTGGGAATTTGCAAATTGTTTTTCACCTTGTCAGTCTCAGGTCATCGTGACAGTCAGACAGGTAACTGTGCCTTACTGTCACTTGTAACTGTTCCTTCGTAAGGACAGGATATGCTTTACTAGCCTCGCCACCTCTCGAACATTTTTTTTGTTCATCTGATGTTTTTTTTAGAATTTAGTTGAATCAAATACTGTGGCCTGTTGCAACTGTTGGCTTATGAAAGTACTTCAAAAGCTCATATACAGGATAGTTTTGGTAGATTCTAACAAGCCAATTGCTGCTCTGTAACCAATTGCCAGCTTCCAATGATCTCAAGTACAGAGCTCAGAATATATAAGCAGGTAACTTACCATAAGAACCCGAAGAAAACTGATGGTTCCAATCTTTCCACCTGGAGCTTTGTTAGAACATCCCTGCCCAAATAAGTGACGAGAATGTTTTTACTTCTGTACAACATCACAACAATGTCACTGTTTACATGTTACAGTTTTGCTCTTCTAATTAATCAAAGGCTTATCTAATGCATAAATGATCAATAAAATGAAATTGTTACACTAGGTGCAACTTTGAAAGGGAGCTATCTCCGCTTGACAACTGGGCTTACTTTGCACACTTCCACATCAAATCCAAAATCCATGAGAACAAGAATCCATGCACGCTGTTGCTCTGACAGCTGGTCCCTTGGTCCTTTGACCTCCACAAGTTTAGCTTCACCTCCTCCTCTTTCATCAAGGAAACGCCATAGCAGTAGATCAGGCATTCCACTAGACCAGCTTCTGTAATCAACTGCTAGATGGCGGAGGAGCAATGCCAAGCGATGGCCGCCAATGCATGCAACAACAGCCCGTAAGTCAGTTAAGGAATGACGGTCCCAATTAACCCCGTGGCAGGTTGTGCCCTGATGCAGCTCCCAGGAGATGATAAGCATCTCTTCAGCCATCCCATCTTGTATCTTCTTCAGGTGGGATTCTGCAAGGTCCTTTCTTGATTTGTAGAAATCATCTGTTTCCAGATCAAGGGGAGCCATCTACATAAGAACGCACAAATCAAGTCACAGAAATGTGCCGTAAGGAACATGTAAAAGATTATGATCAGGTCCAACAATCTATCACAAAATCAATAGGGATTTAATGAGAATCCACTACAAGGTTCTGATGACTTTGCAGAAAATATGACTGCACCACTAATAAACAAAAGCGTTGTTCATAGGTCATATACCTGGAATTTAGACTGGAAAACATCTTGTATGTCTGAAAACATTATGTCCCACATCAGAAGGCCAAAGATAGTCATCCAAATGCCGCCTTCTGAATGGGTACCTTGCCAACCACCACCTTCATCAGCATAATATTGTAAAGCCAACTGCTCAACCCCACAAAGTTCCCCGTCATAACCATAAAATAAATTTTTTGCTCCTGTCTCACAATTTAAGGGCCTTCCTTCAATATTCACCTAATAATAGGAGAAGCATAACAAGCATAGATCATTTAGCATGAAAATAAAGTGGGCCAAAAGGTGAACTTTACCATCAATGACAATCATGGTGATATATACCTCTTTTATATTTCTTTTGACATAATTAGCATAACTGGGAATTTTCCAGCGTCGTGGAGGTTTGCTTAAACGCAGCACCCTCCTTTGCAGCGCTAACTTTGAACCAGCACGAACCCATGGATCAATTACTCCTCCTTCAGATATGGAAATGCTCTCATTTGGACGACCCATATGCTCCAAATCAACAGATAGCCTCAGTGTCCAATACCCTCGCCGTCTATCACAAGGAATTTTACTGAGTAGTATCTTTAGAATCCTGATTGCATCTTCATACCTATAAATTTCAGTTGGCATGAAGTCCAGATCCCCAGAGAATAACAAAATGACCAAGATGCTTTCTGGGGAAAGAACTTAATAATCCCTTTAACAGAAAATGTACGCGCAACCAACTATAATTTGTACTTGTGCTTGTGTCAAATGCCCATATATCTACCAGCTACATCACTAAAGCATCCTAATATGTAGCACGAGCCAGAAGGCATGTCAACACAACCTTAAGGGAAAAAGAATTCTAGTGTGCTTAAGGTTTCAGGTTCACCCAAAATTTTAAGAATCACAAAAATCATGCATCTGAAGAGAATTCAAGTTGATTCATAATTTTAGCAGTTATTGCAACTTACCTACGGTCTCGTTCATAAACAGAGACACCTAAGGTGAGTATTTTCGAATAGACCCAGGAAGCTGAAAAGCGTGAAAAGAACGATGGAGGATGTTCAGGTGAAGTTGCATTTTCGGGTTTTGACATAGCGCATAATCGGTTCTCAGATAAATCAATGCATCTTGTCACCAAGTCCATGTTATTATTATCAAGGGATTCATCCATCACTTGTGCAACTCGGATAGCCTGTTTGCAATGCAAGATATTAAAAACACAGCTGGCGAGTGGCTCACTATTCTTCTTTTTGAAAAGAGGATTGGATTTTTACCTCTTCATACTCAAGCATATCACTTCTTTCTTGAAAAGGGCGGTGAGAGATGCTGCGAGCATAGTCTGGGAACTTCACTACACCAAATTCCACTAATAGAAAGGAAGAAAGATCTTGATCGCCATTTAGAAAAAAGAGCCTCTGCATGATTGTACTTTGGTCATAGATGCAAATATAGGTGTTGGATGAAATGATAATGTTGCTAGAATAGTCAGTGCAAGCAATATTTAAGCTCTATGGTTAAATGCAGTAAGCTTTCACCTGGATACGCCACAGAAGTTCATCTGCCATCTTAGAAATTCTTATACAGGTTCCTGTTAGTTTTAGGATTCGCTCTGGTAGTGATGAACTGCATGTTCCCGAGATGAACTGTCATGACACTGAGGCCACAATTCTCAACAATGCAACAAGCAAATAGCCTTACCAGGTACCATTATGATATAAAGACAGAAGGGTGCACACAAGCTCGTGTCGACGTGTGCAGGTTGTCTTATCCTAAAAGGGAGAAGGTCAGTGAGAAAACAAGGTAGAGAATGAAAATCAACCCCCCTCTAACAACTAACAAAAAACCCAGATAGCACAAATCTGTTTCTGTACATGCACTTTTGTGTTGACATTATTTTAAAAAAAACTCGGCCGGGTGGAGAAAGACCGCCCCACCGGTATTGACTTTCTAGAAGAAGCCTCGGCTTCCCCGACCGAGAAAATCCCCGAACCCTGGCCCCGCCCTGACACTGGGGGCCGTAGCCCATGGGAACCCTGCCTGGGCCATGTAAGGGTCCTCAGGCCGACCTGGGCCGTCCACACCAGTGCATTGGCACCGGGGCCAGCGAGGGGATTTTTTTAACCTCAGCCTGAAATTCGCTCCCACGGGGAGTCGAACCCAGGACCTGAGGAGTGCCGCTGGGTTCCTCTAACCAACTCAGCTAGAGGCCCTTTGGCGTGTTGACATTATTTTCATCAAGTGCTTGTGGCCAAAAACTATGGATGGACGGATTTTATATTGCCTCATCAAGTTGTCCTATTCCTTAGAAGTAAAATCATTTCACGGATTATACACCTACCGTTGTGCATTGTTGTTTGGTGTTATAGGGACATCCCCATGCATTCTCAGATATTTTCAATTCCACAGTTCCATAATCAAATTTGATAGTTATCGGGGCTTATTATATGAGTATTCAAAAAATATGTGCCAATATGAAATCCTAAAGTAGTATATAGCTTCCAAATTGGTAACTACAAATGGTGATTCTTAAAATCAACCTTTCAAGGGACCAATGCTTGGGCAGCGGCTGAACCTCAGACAAACAATATATCGACTGATCAAAGTACGTGTACGTGTGAGTGATGATAAAAGGTATTGAAGACGAGATTGAAAACCTTCTGAAGCTCCTTTAGAATTTCTTTCATTTCAGGAACACTTAAAACATCAAGAATCTCCTTCATATCATATTCAGATGGATCAACTGTGCAAGAAAGCATGTCGATATAACCTGCCACTGAATAGAGAAACAGTTTTTCAATTCGACAAGCTAAAGGCACAATAGCAAGAAAAATTTAGATGCCAGGTTATTACCCTTCAGCTCCATTGCTGCATGCTCCAGATCTAATATCTCACGATACGAGATAGTGCTCTTTCGGAACCATGGCCCTGTACGAAAATTAGTTAAGCAAGTGCTAGGTTATTGGTTCAGTAAGTCTTATTTCAAAAATATTTCTTCACTAAGAGGCTCCATTTAAATAATTTTAATCAAGCTACTGAAGCTACACATGCCCTAAGCTTGATCAGTTGATTGTGAGTCGCTTCTATTAAAGAACATGTAACAAAGTCAGGACTCAGGACATCATTGCGACACCCAGCACACAAGCAGTGGCATCTCAGATATGAAAGCCCCGAGTCCTATGGATCAATCTTGACAACCTTATCACCTGAATGAGAATAAAATAAGTGTAGCAAATATTTGATAGTGCAGGGATGGGAATGTTCTTTCCAAAAATGCCCAGAATGGGCAAATTAAGTGGAGGAAGGTCCCTTTTGATAAATTAGTGCTGCTGATTGTATGTCATACATCCCCAATACTTGCTCAAGTGCATTAAATAAGACTCTACTTTAAGGTATGAGCATATGCAAGGTGAAGAAAGGAACCAATTAAAATTTTACTTATCACTGTTTGACAGGAAAGCTAACCTTTTCGAGTGTAAATCCTTACAAAAAGGTGTTGCCCATCATCTGACAACGACTTAAAAGAAGCTGTTAAATGACATAACATATAATAATCAATTAAGATGTGTTCAATGAGAAATTAAAGAACTAAGTGAGAGGGGAAGAAAAAATAACAACCTAAAAATGATTTTTCTATATCACTAAAAACATGTGTATGGTTGGCAATAACATCTGATATCATCAAATTAAAATTTTTCTGGTATCTTGCAATGGTAGGTCGCTGAAAATTTCCACTTTTAATGGTGCTGATGAACTTTTCCCATAAGGATTGCGAATACTTTGGATCATCATTCCTCTGATATTTCTGGACAGTAATCTGGATGAGAACATTGCCAAGCTGTTGTTCAGGCAAACCAACCACATATCCCTAATAAGAAAGCATAATGAAGCGTCAGCAGCTGAATGGCTATTTACTTACTATGAAAAGCCTATCTGCAAAATAGAAATGGATAATCAAAGACCTAGGCAACCTTAGAGCAGAAATCTTACAACCTTCCAACAGCAGGCTGACTGATTAATATCATCAGAAAGCTGGTATACAAGCTTTGCTGGTATACAAGCTTTTTTTATGGTCTGTTAACTGAGACAGAGCAGACCTAATGCCCTCTGTTTGAAAGAAACTCACAAAACTGCTCTACTGTCAAACATACCACTAAACCAAATAAGCATACAGAAATTATACTCATTGATCCCATCATCTCCCATAATTATTGATACAATCAAGTGGACATTGCTTGCATTTACAAAGATGAAGCACAGTAACTGTCCTATATCTCTCTTTTTTTGTACAACTGTTGGGTCTGAGGAGATGTAGCCAAAATTTCCTGGCACAAATATATAAAGTAATATTACTGGAGTTTAGAGGTGCTCAGCCTGTGAATGCAGCACTTAAATGATAATTCACAAAGGATTATTGACAATTGATTAATTGTGTTCAGTACCATCAGCTAGCATCCGTTCAGATTGCATTGGGTGAGATCTTATAGAGAAACTATTATGCAAACCAAGGCTACTTTATTCATCACCAATAAATGTTTACTTATTTAACTCAAAGGAATTTTAAAGAGATAGTAATAGAGGGAGTTTTGTCAGCATAGTGCAGTGCATTAAGCATTAAAAGCCACCTTCATATGTCTAATCAACAACAAAAACTAGTGGCAGAAGGGTAACATTCTAGCAAAATAATAACAGAACTTCACCTCGCATTCAACATACTGTCTATCCATTAGAGGAGCCAAAACTTTAGCAAGCTCTCGAGGCAAATATCCAAGCATCTCCTCGCATTCAGATGCTGCATAAAGCACCTACTGATGATATTAAGAAAAATCCACTATATGGAGGGTATTACCATATATTTTTGTAGTTGGAAAAGATGGAAACCTTTATAGCATCAGAGTCCTTAGCATTCTGAGGATCTCTCTGAAAAGTAATGCCTGCATCTTCTCTCAATTCAATGTTCTCATGAAACCTCCGGCCAACTATGACAGTGTCAACTGCTATGATGGTGCTAGAATCCAAGTCTGCACATGCATCAATACTGCGAGATGTTGCCATTGTTGGATGCCTGCTAGAAGAGTAGTGTTCCACTGGAACATTACTTACATCATCCTTAACATTTGGCAAGAGAGTATTTGAAGGTACATAGGTACTAATCGTCTTAGAAATGCCAAGTAAGCCATTCAGACAACCAGGTGATGAAAGAGAAGGTCCAGTCTTTGAACCCTCAATGTCAATATCCAGCGAAAAGAATGCTTGGTCTCTAGATAAATCCTCATCGATCTGTTTCACACTTTCTGTTTCAATCTCGTTTTTCAAATTGTTTGAAGCAGGCTCAGCGGAAACCTTTTTACTGAATCTAAAATTAAGAAGGGTGCTCTGTGTTAATTTTCGTTTTGTTCCTCTAGTAAGGCATATATCTGCAAAGATAATGCCAACACAATAGTCAATGTTAAGAATAGTATCGATACATATGGCATGCTCTTTATGCACCGAACACTAGCAATAGTATTCATAAGCAATCGTAAATGTGCAGTAGTACGTTTGTAAATTTCACTCAAGCTTGTTCGCCCACTGAACCAACCAAACCAAGAGAAGGAATGAAAGTGGCATGATGGATATACACATTTGGCTAGCTAGTTTTGACTGACAAACCACTGCAACACGAACAGGAACAGCCACAAATCATATGAATTTGTGATTTGAGATTAGCTAATCAAAGCATGAAGGTTTGTCTAGAGCCTCTACGCCTTTGTTTGTTTGTTCTGAGACGTCGCAAAATTTCACTAGAACTTTGGGACAAACCCAGTCAGAACAAGTAGCGACACTCTCTCCATCCAGTAAATGCAAGGGAGCACTCAACATTGCAGGTATTCAGGACAAGCGTTGGGTTCGTGCTCGTACCGAGGTGGGTGTTGACGCAGTAGTCCGACCCACGGATGGACTCGCCGCATACGGGGCAGGAGACCCATTCCGCGCTCACACCCACGCCGCCGCTTCCTCCAGACGACGGACCAGCCTCTGCCCCCGCCGCCTCGCCCGAGCCGCCCCCGTCGTCGGCCTGGATAAAACCCAGAGATGTCAATTACCGGCGCATTTTCGCGGGGTTCGGGGCGGCGGGGTTTGACTTTCAACCTGAGCGGTGGAGGCGGCAGGGAACGGTGAGGACGGGGATAGGACGGCGGCGAGCGAGGCCGGGAGAGGGGAGCGGCGCCGCCGGCCGATGAGGCGGACCAGGCTCTCCCGCCCTGTGAGCATGGCCGCTGGGGAGGCGCGCAGAGGTGGCGGCTCGCGACCGGGGCCCGGGGGCGGGAAGGAATGGGCGCTCCTTGGGCTGGCCGCGTCGCGGGCTTTGCGGGCCGCGGTGTGAACGCGCGGGTTGGGCTTCTGGCGTTTTCCCGCCGCGGGTAGCGCAGTGGTTTAGGTTGGCGCAGTGGGCATGGCAGTGGGTGTTGGGGTACTGTGGGGTGCACCCTGCAGCGTAACAAAGCCAGCTCAGATGATTCCGTTCCTCAGTTTTCACACTGTTTTTGACTCTAAGACGGGACGGGTCAAGTAGCAGTAGATCTGCAAGTTACACTTTTACTTGTGTTTTATATATAGTTGAGAATATTTTTTATCTATAATTGTACGTATATAACGCAAGTGAAAGTGAAAGTAAAATTAACATCACTCCTCGTTAGTCCTAGAATGAGTTTTTTTTTACACGTCTAAAATGACGTCTTCGTGAAGAGAACGGAAATATTAATAATAATAGAAAAAATCACCGGAGACATTAAAAAGACTTATTAAACTATACATCCACACATGAAAAGAAGTAAGATAGATTGTCATTCTCACATATTAACCTTTTCACAAATGCTAAAGGTCATTAACTTTGATATTACAACTACAATTTAACAACACTAGCTACAAAAAGATATATCACATCAATCACTATTTTTAGTAGTTCAATAGTACGCATATGAGATTAGCCATTTGGTAATTGGTATGCAACATAAAAAAAGGTGAAGTGAACTGTAGCATCATGTCATAGTTAAACACCATGTATGGAAACTCTAGGTGCATATAATAGCCACAAAAACCACAATGCAATGCAACATTAGCAACATAAATTCACGTGCGGCTGACTCTGTGCATCACACTTTCAATTTCTAAACACTAAAGCATGAAATTACTAGATCAAAATTTGTCAATGCCTACCTCCATTCAAATGCACTATTTGATACTTCCCTCATCTCTAGAAAAATAATTCATAGAAGGTTACTTTTTGTCCTCCATCCACTCAGTCAAGTTTGGCAGCTCACGTATCTTAGAATGGAGGAGAAATACGTTATGAAGATAACATGGTTTTAAATAGCGGGCTATGGTAAATAGCGGCATATTTTTTTCCGAGGCTAAGAAGCTATAGCGGCTATGACAAATAGCGATTTACTACTAAATCATAAAAAATACAAGTAATAGATGCACAACAATATAGTAATTAGCAAATTTCATAAACATAACTATATTTCTAGAGCTTCGGGAACATTACTTAAGTTGACAATATAATAAAATTCATACAGTCAAATATTCAGTTGTCCAAAAGACTAAAATAATAGCACTAAGCTAAGAATAAGACTATAGCGGCGTTATAGCTACGCCATTTAGCGCAGCTATAGCCCAATTTAGCAGTCATAGCTGTCATAGCGGCACAAATACAAATAGCGTAGCGACAACTCTCTAAAAAAAGCTATAGCGGGGCTATAGCCGGCTATTTAAAACCATAAAAGATAAATTACTCTTTGCCAAATTTATATTATTACAAGAATACACTTAGAAATCAACCGACCTCACGAGTAATTAACGGACACGATAACTACGCCACACAGGGCCCCATCCCACGTGTGTGCCCCTTGCAAAAATATCCCCTCCGCGCCCCCGCTGTCACGTCTTCTAGAAAACGCCGTTAACCCCCCGGACTGTGCCGTGCGTAAACCTAGCTATAGCTAATTATGCCCTTTCCCCGTCGCTATCCCGGGCCATCGCGTTGCCGGATCGAGCTCGCCTCTCTCGAACCTCGCTTCGCCGCACGGCACAAAAAAGCCCGGCCGCGCCCTGCCCCCCGCACCCTCATCCCCTCCACACGTTTCCGCCTCCCCGATCCACAGCCGCCGCCGCCGACACAGCACCGCCCCCCTTCCCCTCGCAGCCCTCGCCGCAGCCGCAGCCGCAGCCGAGGCCGACCGACCAACCAGCCAGCCAGCCCCGCTCCTTCGTCGCCAGGCGGCGCGGGCGCTGCGGGGCGCACGCCGGGAGCGAGCGGGGGGCCGCGAGGCGCGGCTATTGTTGTCGTCTGTGGTAAGGAGCGCGGGCGCCAGCTCATCCCCTGATTGTCGCGCCCCGTGAGGCGCGAGGTTTCGGTGGTTACGTACGCGCGCCGCTTCGCGTGCGTGATCTGATGAGGTGTGTCTGGTTGGTGCGCGCAGGGAAGGCGGTTCGGGGGCGTGCGCGGCGCGGAGGATGGCGTCGAGCGCGGCGGAGGCGGCGGGCCGAGTGGCGGACGACCACGACGGCTGGGCGTCGGACGGCGAGGCGGACATGGAGATGGAGGCGGGCGGCGAGGCCCACGGACGCGATGCCGGCGCGGACGACGTCGACGACGCGTACTCGCTGGTGAGTGTAACCTCTGTGCTGGTGGCGGCGATGTGGGTGGGTGCCTGTGTTGCTGTCGATCTCGCAAATCTGAGGAGCCCGGCGCGTTATGGCGCTTCTGTGCTCTAGATTGGTGATTGCCTAAGGTTCCTGCCGTTTTTTTATTCGCCTGCGAAAATCGAGCTTGAGATCCTTCGGTTCAGGGCTTGGTGGGTACCATGTCCGCGCCGGATCGTTGAAACATTGATAGATCTTCACCCGTACTAGGTTTAGTTCTATCAGGATAGAAGTTTGTATGCTATAATTTATGGTTAGTTTTGTGAAGTAGGTGTGCTGCTAACATTAAGGGTGAACCGCGTGGTAAAGCACACGTGGAGAAGGACAAAGTAGAGAATGTTACTTGCCACCAGACTAGCAAATTAGCTTATAGTAAGCAGTAATTCTACTAAATTTCAAAGCGAATGCCAAATTGCAAAGAAACCTTAGTTTAGTGGTAGTACACACGAACATGTGAAAGGAGCTACTTTATTTTGCTGGCTGAGTTGCGGTGTTGAACTTTCCTCAATTAGTCCTTGGTTGCTGAATTATTTATGGGATAAGTTGACTTGATGTCAACTAGGCTTGTGGAGCAGATTTGTTTTGGCCAATCATGTAGCTGTAGATTGCTATCTATTTTTTTTGTGCTTATCTTCAGCCAATAATGACTTAGTGTACCATCCGCTCTGATAGGTCGCTTTCGTACAATGCATGTGTTGCATAATTTCCTATGCCCAACATGACACGGTGTTGCAGATGCATTCTTTCACTGCTCTTTGAATTGCCTTAGACCAAAGAGCATTGAAAATGGATTTCAATTGGTAGATAGGACTTATGTCTTATCCTTTCTATTGGAGCTAAGGCTAATTCACCTTTAGAATTAACTGTTCACTTAGTGTTTTCTTTTGGGGGGATGGGGGAGATAATCAATGATTAAAAAAATCGTTTGATGTACTTGTAGGATTATTTCTAGATTTTGATACACAAATTGAGGCATGATGAATTTTGCTTGAAGCCCTAAGATTGTTCGGACCTCGTTGTTGACCTATTGATATTTGGCAATGTTTCTGCAGATCACTAGGGTAAGTGACACATCAGCAGCTGAAGCAAGGATAGGAAAGGATATACAAGGTATTCCATGGGAGGGGCTAAACATAACTAGGCAGGACTACAGAAAAGCTAGGTTGGAACAATATAAAAACTACGAAAACTTCCCTCAATCTGGAGAGCTCATTGATAAGGTATCTTCACTAACATCCATGCTTATTTATCAAAATTTGTTTTATTATTTCAATTGGTCTAATTTCCTAATTATTTAAAAACAATTTTCTTAGTTGTGCAAGCAAGTGGAGCCGTGCAGCAAGTATTACGAGTTTCAGCACAACACTAGATCGGTGAAGCCATCAATTCTCCATTTTCAGGTGATTCATTGTGACTTCTTTTGGGTGCAGGATATGCAGTAATCATGTGTAATCTATCTTTTCGAGAACAAATTGCTATGAACTATCTTTTTTCCTTCGTTCTTGTCATAATTTATTTATACGCTTTATTTGGTAACACTTTTTACCTGAAGTGACCATTGTTCTTAAGGCGTTAAGGCGAGGCACGGCGAGCGACTCCGTCGGCATGGCGAGGCGACGCCTAGGCGGACGCCTAGGCGAGCAAGGCGACGCCTTATAGCAGCAGGATGTAGGGAGAAAAAGAAAAAAGAGAAGGAAGGAGAAGGGAGAAAAGGAAAAAGAATAAGAGAAAGGAGACAACTTGGCCCAGCCCACTAAAAGCCCAAGCACCACCCCACATCCCCACCAGGCCTGACCTAGCTCCCCTCTCCCGAACACTCAAACGCGCCCACCCTTCGCTCGCGAGTCACTGCCGGCGGCGGCGGCTACCTTCCGCTCCGCTCCCTCCTCGCCCTCTCCCTCCTCCCTCCCTCACCGGAGCTAGCAGGAAGCTTCCCCCTCCTCTCCCTCTCCCTTCTCCTTCCCTCAAGTTCTCCAGATGAGCCGCTACCTGCTGGATCGGCGCCAGCCGCCAGAGCCAGCAGGGAAGCCTTCCCTTCCTCTCCCTTCTCCCTCCCTTCCTCACGCTCTCCAGATGGCTGCTGTCCGTCGGATCGACGCCAAAGCTAGCAGAAAGCTGTTTCTCCTCTTCCTCCCCCTTCTCCCTCCCTCCCTCTCTCACTTTGCTGCTGTTATGGTAAGGCGTCCATGGACGCCCAGCATTTTTTTTCGCCTGGACGACTAGGCGACGCCTAGGCGACGCCTTAAGAACCATGGAAGTGACAAATAAATGCATAATGACAATTATATCCAACAATAACAACGAAGCCTAGTCATAAAGAACTTTTCTCAGGTAATAAATGTATCCAAGAGCTGCAAACAAAGAGGATAGGTCATAGGTATAAAAGGATAATAACAGGCATAAAAGCATAATCAGTTTCATTCTCTGCTACGAAATGGAGACTATTTAATATGTTTTCTGCACAATCTTGTCATATGATTCCTATGGCTGCTCAATACTGACTAACTATTTCTTCTGTAGCTTAGGAATTTGTTATGGGCAACCTCAAAGCATGATGTCTATTTTATGTCGGAGTCCACAGTAGGCCACTGGTCATCACTGTCTCACAAATTGTCAACGGTTCTCGACTTCTCAGGGCACATTGCTCCAGCAGAGGTATTCCCTTCCTGCTTGCAACCTTGTGATCGAATATTCATTTTATTTTTTTAATGTCTTCGTCTCTAAAATTAAACAGTTACCATTGCTAATGCAAGTCTGGTCCTCTGTTATTTTTTTTTCACCAGAAGCATCCTGGCAGTTTACTAGAAGGATTCTCTGGGGTTCAAGTCAGCACACTTGCTGTGAATGAGGGTTTATTGGTAGCTGGTGGTTTTCAAGGAGAACTAATTTGCAAGGTAAGGTACCAACTATGACATGGTTGAGTATTTGCCTAGGTTGTACTCCATCCCAAATTATATGTTGTTTTGCAAACGACCCTCTAGCTGACTTGGTTAGATGGGCTCAAGTAGCACCTCCCCAGGTCCTAGGTTTGACTCCCCGTCGGAGCAAATTTCAGGCTGGGGTTAAAAAAAATCCCCTCGCCTGCCTCCATGCCAAAGCACATGGAAGGTTCGGCCTGCTTTCGACCCATACTCTCACATGGGGAAACGGTACGGGCAACGGTACCCCTATGTAAAGGTGGGGCAGGGGTTCGGGGATTTTCTCGAACTGCGTGAGAAGACCTTATTCTAACGCTCGGGGGGCGGCTTGCCCCTTGCAGACCAAGTTTTTTTTACTATGTCTAGATACAGTCTAAATTATGTATCTACAAAAATCAAAACGACCTATAATTTGGAACGAAGGGAGTATTTATTAATGAGTTTCCTTTTCCAACTAACTACGATGTAGTTTTTAACAGTTCATTTTCCTTTCAGTTTCCTATATACAATAGTATTCCGTATATTAAAGATCTAAAATGGAATATGAAAGTTGAAGGATCTAAAATGGAATATGAAAGTTGAAGGATTTTTATACTCCGTATTTCTTATATGTATCCACTGCCAGCAGGCTTTCTTTTTTTTTCTTCTTATTAACAATCTTGGTGCTGATTGAGTTAAAAAATGGAGGTGCTGCTTGCTTGCTCAGCAAAATTTTTATGTTGTTACAGGGTTTAGCAGACCGCAATGTGAAATTCTGTACAAGGACAACTTTGAGCGATGCTATAACGAATTCCATAGATATACACAGATCTACAAGGTAATTTTTTTTTTTGACTTTTCACAATTGATATGAAGATGTACATTATCATAAAAATCTGAAGGTTTCCAAATTGCTTTGCAGTGGAAGCTTGTGCATTACAGTATCCAATAATGATTGCGGTGTCCGTGAATATGACATGGAAAGATTTCAGCTCTTGAATCACTTCCGTTATAACTGGCCAGTGAATGTAAGTTCAGTTCATTTGGACCATATTAGCTATTTCTTGTTTCATCATCCATACATGACTGTTCGGAATTGCTTTCTTAATAAAACAGCACACATCTGTGAGTCCGGATAGGAAACTTTTGGCTGTGGTTGGAGATGATCGGGACGCACTTCTTGTGGATTCACGAAATGGGAAGGTATTGAGCTAAACTGGTTTATTCACAACCATCGTTGTTTAACTGCCATTCTGTCATTGCATTAGCAAAGTAAGCTTTCTTATTCTTTTGTATCTCTAATACAGTAGGCCAGTAGGGCTTCCTCTTGTTCTGTGGAAGACTTTGTTCATCTGTCTTTTGCCATCACAAAATTTCCGTATCAGTGACAAGGCCCAGTTTGGAGGCATTATTTTCCTGTTTTCTTACTGAAAAGAAACATGAGGGCTGAAATACTGAGTAAACGGTGCTTTGCAGGTAACCTCTACCCTAGTCGGCCATCTGGACTACTCATTCGCAACGGCATGGCACCCAGATGGGCGCACCTTCGCAACAGGGAACCAGGACAAAACCTGCCGTGTCTGGGACATGCGCAATCTGTCGACCTCCCTTGCAGTCCTTCGGGGCAACATTGGTGCGATCCGGTGCATCCGCTACTCCTCCGACGGGAGGTTCCTGGTGTTCTCAGAGCCCGCCGACTTCGTGCACGTGTACAGCACTGCCGCAGACTACAAGAAGCGGCAGGAGATCGACTTCTTTGGTGAGGTGTCTGGGATCACGCTCAGCCCTGACGATGAGTCTCTGTTCGTTGGGGTGTGCGACCGTGTCTACGCCAGCTTGATGCAGTACAGGATGGCCCATGCGTTCAACTATCTTGACTCGTACGTGTGAAGAACTGAATATCTGGTGTTCTCTGTCTGATGCTGGCTATCGGTCACTGCTCTCAGTGGCGGTTCTGGTGTGCGGTTCAGGTAATGTATCCGCCTGTTCTCGTGCGCCTGTTCTCGTGCGCTGTTCCATGGTGTACGGCGAGTTGAGGCTCGGGCGAGTCTGCCGTGTAAATAGTTTTGTAGTTGAAGTATAATGTCAAGGACCGCTACTGTCTGAACATGACTATATGAGCAATGTATGTTTGTGCGGTTAGTTTCAGACTCTAGAATCCGAAAATATGTTGTCTCGACCAATTCCTAAGGCCTAACGCTTGTTCACGCGTGGTTACTAAAAATAGCTGCTACTACTTTCATTCACAATGGGCATGTTTGGATTCTAGGGATTATTTCTAGCCCATCATTTTTAGTCCAAAATTCTCAAATACGAGGGTTAGTTTTTCGCTATTTATAAATATCCTATCCTAAAAAACTATCACATCCAAGGTGTGATTATTTGGATTATTTTAGGTGGGGTTTATCGTAGTAAGAGAGGTAATGGGGCTTCAATGATTAGAAAAATGTGCTTTAAAGGCCACATAGTCTTTGGATTTAAATATGTGAAGGGCTATTTTATTGGAGAGCTATTTGCTTGAGCTAAATAACTTAGCCAGCCCAGAGCTAGTTCTCTAAACACGCTCAATATATGTTTTTTACTAAGCCCTACTTTTCTAATTTTAAACATATTTATTTATTTATTGATTATTGAAAGGTGTGCCAGCATCTAAATATAAAATCAATATGTATTTATAAGTCAGAGTGATTTGATTTAAAACAAGATCAAACGTCCCGCCTTTTTTTTGAATTGAACATCCACTTTTTGAAACAAAGGTCATCTGTGATTCTCAATTAAGGAAGTGCTAACAGTCTGGGAGATCTCGACCGTTGAGTCGTCATCCAACTACCGCCGCAGCCCCTGTACTGCGCATTACACGCTTGCCGCCACGGCAGACGGTACTCGAGCTCGGAATCTCATCCTGTCCTCTCCGCCGGGTCGGCCCTCACGGCGAAGACAAAAATCCCTCCCACTCAGCAGTTCAGCAGCAGCAAGGCTCCCTCGGTCCCTCCAGTTCCAAGCTCGCCAATGGCCGCGGGGCCGGTGGCCGCGCCCTCCTCCATCGTGGTCCCCTCCGCGCGCCGTCACCGGGCGTTCCCGCCGGCGGCCGCCTCCGCCGCGGCCCGCGAGCCGCCGCGCGCGTGGGGAGCGGCCGGCGCGGAGGAGAGGGCGCGACGCGGGAAGGAGGCGGAGGTCGATGACGAGGAGGCGGAGAAGCGGCGGAAGGAGGAGGTGAACCGGAAGATCGCGTCCCGGAAGGCGCTCTCCGTCATCCTCCGGCGCGAGGCCACCAAGGCCGTCCTCGACAAGCGCAAGCCCGGCAAGGGCACCCGCCGCCTCCTGCCCCGCACCGTCCTCGAGGCCCTCCACGACCGCGTCGCCGCCCTCCGCTGGGACTCCGCCCTCAAGGTCCTGCTCCCTTCCAGACCCCAAACCACCTCCTCCGTTGCAGTTGCAGCAGACCTTCTTATCCGGATGAAACGTTGCTTAATCCTGCTGCACCCATTGTCGCGCAGGTGTTCGAGCTGATGCGGGACCAGGTGTGGTACAGGCCACACATCGGCATATACATCAAGCTCATCACCATGCTCGGCAAGTGCAAGCAGCCGGAGAAGGCGCACGAGCTGTTCCAGGCGATGATCGACGAGGGCTGCGCCCCCAACCTCGAGTCCTACACTGCCCTCGTATCCGCGTACAGCAGGAGCGGTCGCTTCCGTGAGGCGTTTGAATTGCTTGATCGGATGAAGGACACCCCTGGTTGCCGGCCGGATGTGCAGACGTACTCTATTCTAATCAAATCCTGCTTGCACGCCTATGATTTTGAGAAGGTGAAGAGTTTGCTAGCGGATATGGCGCGTGCGGGTATCCGCCCCAATACAGTCACGTACAATACATTGATTGATGCATATGGGAAAGCAGGAAAGTAAGTGATAGCAACAACCTGTGCTTTTTATAATCTAAACTTGTAACAAGCTAGTTCAGTTCATGCTGCTTTGTTTTTCAGGTTTGCTGAGATGGAATCAACTCTTCTGAAAATGTTGTCACAAAATTGCAAGTCTGATGTATGGACAATGAATTCTACTCTTAGAGCTTTTGGCAGCAGTGGTCAGATTGAAACTATGGAAAGCTGCTATGAGAAGTTCCAGGCCTCTGGTATCTCCCCAAACATTAAGACCTACAATATTTTGCTCGACTCATATGGTAAAGCTAAAATGTATGAGAAAATGGGAGCTGTGATGGAGTACATGCAGAAGTATTACTACTCCTGGACAATTGTCACATACAACGTAGTTATTGATGCATTTGGAAGGGCAGGAGACCTAGAACAGATGGAATATATATTTAGACTAATGAAATCCGAGCGCATAAAACCCAATTGTGTTACACTCTGTTCACTGGTTAGAGCATATGGAAGGGCCGAGGAAGTTAAGAAAATAAAGACAGTATTGAGAATTGTCGAGAATTCAGACATAACATTGGATATTGTGTTCTTCAATTGTTTGGTGGATGCATATGGGAGGGTGGGTTGCTTGGCAGAGATGTGGGATGTTCTTGATTTAATGAAGGAGCATCGATGCAAACCAGACAAGGTGACTTGCACCACAATGATCAAATGGTTTCTTGTCAAAGGGATTGATGATCATCGTGTTCAGTATCTACGTGATCTTAAAGATGGGCGAGTTACAGATGATACATAGGTGTGAACACAAAAGCTGCTGATTGAAGTAGTGGCTTTTATCTGCAACTTTCAAGGAAGTGGAATCAATCTTACAGAGCCTTGGTTTACATAGATGCATTTATCTCACCTGCCCTCCACATCATGAGTTGCTGAATGCTACTGAATCAAACATTCCTCTGATATCATGAGTTGTTGTCATGAATGCTGCTGAATCAAACATTCTTATTATATGCCCTATGATGGCGATTGTTTATGGAGCACATGAAAACTCAGCTTTGCAATTTCAGTAGCAGATCTATCTGGGAACATCTTAGCACAGCTAAGCTACTAATGGTACTGGGTGGGGCATGCCATTAATGAAAAGTTTCTGGAGAAGATAGAAGCAAATTTTGGTGATTGAAGAATAATGGACATGTTTTAGAAGCAAGGGGGACGATGCTGGTGAAACTGGTTAGATTCTGATATGCTGTTGTGACTTAAAAAAATTGATCATGGAGAGAAAACTTCCCCTTCGGTGGATGCATATGGAAGGGTGGGGTATTCTTCACTTGATGAGGTGCAGACCAACCAAGGTGACATGCACTACATGATCACATGATCTTTAAAGGAAATGGCAAACAGTGGGTTGCTGATCAGCACCTATACGTGAGCTCAAACATTAGCAACATACAGATGATCCATAGCACAAAAGCATCCCAGGAACCGACTTCTTTCTGCTTTTCTTTCCAAGGATGTGGAATCAATCTCTGTTAGAGCATTGGTTTACAGAGATGCATGACTCGCATCTTGCCACTGATATTCCCCATGGTGTGATGTTTATATAAGAAACAATTGCAATTTTTGTAGCTTATGGATGGACCAAGGATTTCCTTGAGAACGAAGATCATACTTGGCATTTACATAGCAATGGTTCCAAAGGTTATGTAATGGTTATCCTCCTCGTCCCTCGTCCTTGGACTCCGCCTGGCCCGGAAGAACTCGTCGGCGAGGTCATCTCTCATCAATGCCGGCGGCAGGAAACAACAATGAGCGACTCGAATTGGGTCCCGAATCTTATTCAATAATTCGATAATTTTTAATAACT
The DNA here is from genome assembly GCF_016808335.1 of Panicum virgatum. Lineage (NCBI taxonomy): Eukaryota > Viridiplantae > Streptophyta > Magnoliopsida > Poales > Poaceae > Panicum > Panicum virgatum. Next base: position 5,388,517 of record NC_053148.1, read on the forward strand.
CGCTAATCGGATATGTTTCAACAAATCGTTGTTGGAATTTTGGAAAGTGATATTCACTGTTAAGGAAAACTAAATAATATTAGGAAAGCATTTAATCCACCTAAATGTGATTAATGAAAGTTATTGGGTTGTAATCGATGGGCTTAGATTAGTTTTCAAACTAAGGGCAAGGCTCTGCACTCGCAGTACTATAAATCTAAGGGGGTGGCTGACTTCTTTTGGCATCCAAAAACCCTAAACATGATTAGTCATCTTAAATCCGATTGCTAAGCGTGCAAGAGGCGAGCAGAAGCTCTCAGCCTGCTGTTCATCTACATCTACAGCAAGTTCTTCTTCAACTAGGGCTACAAGCTCTAAATCTAGTGAAGATTCAAGTCTGCTTCACCTACATCATCACATTTACAAGATCAGAGGCGTCTATAGCATTGCAAGGCTCTAGTTAGTCCTAAGTTTTATGATTTCCGCATTAAGTTAATGATTAGTAATCATGATTAGGCTAAGCTAAGATCTTGTTCAAGTTCATAATCTATTTATGGTTAATTAAATCTAACAATCGTGAGATGACCAATCACTTTCTCATTACCAGAAAAACGACGCTCATTTCTGAAGCAAACATTGTCATAGAAAGAACAACGTGATGATGCTTCGAAGCCAGGAAGCTTTAGAAAGGAGAAAAGACCAGGTCGACGCGACGGCAAGCTGCCCCCGCGCGGCTGCCGCTACGGCCGTGAATCCACCGCCTGCCCTGCTTAATTGGCCGCCGTGCTCTCCGGTCTCTATTGGCTGGCTGCTCCTATGTGCTGCAGCTCTGCGCCGTGCAAGCTCACCGGCACTGTGTTGATACAGAATCGCGCCAACACACTCGAATGTGCTAGAACGCACAGGAGATCGTCAAAACGATCTGAACCAGCGATGCCCTGGCGGACCGGTCTGACTGGTTCCGCAGACCGGTCTGACCGGTGTGGAGCAGAGAACTGCGGAGACCTAGAAACACGAGCTCGGGAGGGACCCCGTCGGAGCTTGCGCGGCTAGGGTTGCTCTCAGGTCGGCAGGCCACTCAGAACGTCTTCAAACGTCGTCGAGACAAAAGAAGAAAGCAATCTAGGGTTGGAAAAGACTAGAGTTTGAGAGATAAAAAGTAATGCGATATTTTGATTGATTCGATTGGGAATACCTCAATCGGCCTTAGCCGTTATATTTATAGGCCGGGGAAGTCGTACCCCTCTCCAAGTCGGTTTATATAAGAATTTCCAAAATAAAACGAAGTCTACTCGGATTACAACTGGACAGACCGGTCGGCCCGACCGGTCAGACCGGTTGGCCTCTGAACTACCAGAATTGGCTGCCAACATATGCCCTCCTGCTTTTTGGTGAGTTTCACAAGCCAAAAAGCAAGAACTATCCTGATGTACATGTTTTACACAGAGCATACAAGTCTAAAAAATAAAACTAAGGGCGATATCCAATACCGGCCATCTTCGTCCTCATGCACTTTGTCATACGCTAGGATAGAACTTCTTCAAGTACCTCCCATTGATAGCGCTTGGTAGACGCTCACCTTGCACCGTCTCCACCATATACGAATTACCGGAGATAACTTTGATAATCTTGTATGGACCCTCCCAACTTGGCGACCATTTGCCAAACTTGTTGCTTTTCATCCCAAGTGGCAAAATTGTCTTCCAAACCAGATCGCCAACCTGAAAAGATTTAAGTTTTACCTTTTTGTTGTAAGCTCTGGCCACCCGAAGCTTGTCTTTCTCAATCTCCTTCAAAGCCTTCAAACGCTTGTCGGTCACCTCATCAATATTATCCATCATCAATTCATGGTAATCAACAGCGGAGATGTCATTTTGCTTTGCCAATCTATATGTGTCCAGATTTACCTCAACGGGTTAAACAACCTCTAGACCATACATAAGCTCAAAAGGAGTAACCTTAGTAGCACCATGTCTAGATATACGATGAGCCCACAATGCTTCGGATAACACTTCATGCCACCTCTTAGGATTTTCTTCTATCTTCTTCTTGACAAGTTTGATCAAAATCTTATTACTAGACTCGGCCTGCCCATTGGCCTGAGCAACTTAATCTTATAAGTTTCGGCAAAGTCACGCACCTCTTTTGATATAAATGAAGAACTTTGATCCGCTGTCAAAGTTTGTGGAATGCCGAATCTATGAATAATATGCTCAGTAATAAACTCAATTACCTCCTTATGTGTCATATTCTTCAAAGGAACCGCTTCGGTCTATTTAGTGAAATAATCCGTAGAAACCAACACGAAGCGATGCCCCTTCGAAGATGGAGGATTAATTTGTCCAATGAAATCCAACCCCCAACCTCGGAACGGCCATGGTTTAATAATAGGATGCATTAACACAGCAGGCACCAATTGCATATCACCAAACCGCTGACATTCTTCACACCCTTTATAGTATTTGAAACAATTGGATATCATGGTGGGCCAATAGAAACCGGCCCTTCTAAGTAACCACTTTATTTTGGGAGCCGATTGATGAGTACCACAAATACCTACATGAACCTCACCCATAGCAACCCGGGCATGATCCGAGTCTAAACACTTGAGAAGCAAATCTTCGGCAGTTCGACGATAAAGCTCATCGTCAATTAAAACATACTTAAAAGTAAAATGCCGAATATTTCTCTCCGCTCCACGACCAGGATCTCTCAAATATGATATAAGAGGGACCCTCCAATTCTGAGTTTCGGCCGAGACAATTGAATCGTCTTTCTTGGCCGAATCAGAACCAACAGCAGCATTACCGGTCAGACCGGTCTCTGAACCGGTCAGACCGGTCTCGCTGACCGGTCGGACCGGTGCATCCAGAACTAGACACTCGGCTTTCGTTTGCATCGGCTTGCGAATGTTGAAATATTTTTTCGTAACATTATAGCCAGATGCTTGCTGAGACAGAGTATTTGCCTTTCCATTCTCTTCTCTCAGAATATGTTTGATAATAAATTCATTGAAAGAAGAAATAATATCGAGGCATTTATCAGGATATGCATTTAGAGAACCATTATAGCACTGGCATACCTTAGACACTTGCTGCACCACCAGAAGAGAATCTCCAAAAGCTTCAACATGATTCACGCCCATGGATTGCAAGAATTCCAAGCCAAATAGAAGAGCCTCATATTCAACTTGGTTATTTATGCACTCTTCTTCCAATCGGTTTGAAAATTCAAAAACAACACCATTCGGAGAAATAAGAACAGCACCAATCCCTTGACCATCATCACAAACCGATCCATCAAAGTACAACTCCCATGGTGTGCAAGTAATATAGCCGACTTCTAGATCATACTTGTCATTAATCCGATGCTCAACAATAAAATCCGCACGGGACTGGACCGGTCTGATTGATCGGCACAAGTGGTCTGACCGGTCGCTTCTGGAGCTTCTGTTGTACTCATCTGATTTACATTAAATGATTTAGCCGATTATCCATTGTTGGCGCTTCTTAAGTACCTATTTTATTATACAATTAGGAGAGGTTTTGGTAATTTCTTCGGGATGATTCATATACTAACCCACCACTTGGCACCCGAACTTGACCGTTTTCGATTTTGTCCTGGATTTTGGAGCATGTTGTGTTTTGGCAGAAAATTGGATATTTTCGGAGATGTTTTGACGCATGGTCGCAACTGGGCTAAGATGAGGAATAAGGAGAAGAGGCCGCACGCGAAAGATGGGACCGAAATGGGCCAGAAAGGGCCCAGGCCGGCCGGCCTGGGGCCCTCTGGGCCGGCCGGCCTAGCCCATTCCGAGGCCCAATCGGCCTCAATTTTCTTCAGCGCGAAGTATGCGTCAACCCTAATCTGTGTTTTACCAAAACCACCGACCAGAACCGCCTATATATACCCCGAAGCCGCCGTCAAAGAGGGGGGGATCAGAGAGGAAGCATCCAGAGACGATTTCCAAAGTTCCATTTGAGTTAGACACAAGAGAAAGACGACATCAGAGGCCTCATCGTCCATCGACGCAGCTGCTAGTTGGAGGACAGCAAGGGATCCATCCCTTGCTGGAGATTTCGTCACCATGATCGACTACACTTCGCTTAGCTTCATGGGGGTAAAGTCCTCATTTGTTCATGGGGTTGTAAGGAGATCTTGAGTTGTAATTGTCGAATCCTTTATGAGATTGATCTATCACGATTCTTGTTGATGATGTTTTGATGCCTAATAGTTCGCGACTTGGCTTTGGGTTTGCTTTGCTCTTGCATGGTTTACTTAGATTACATCAACTATCGTGTTCTTGTTGATTCGTTACCGATTATCCTCGTGTAGTGACAATATGCGGGAGGGAAAGATTTTGATCTTGGAACACACCTTTGGTACATTAGATCTGTTCTTCGTTGCTTGGCGATTACATCTCTAGTGATCCTAGACCCTATGGACAAATGCTCTTCATATCTTGTGCACACACCTATCATTGCTCACTAGTCTAGATTAGATTAGATTGGTTAGATTAGATCTATTTCACACTCAATCATTCAATATAGATCTTTTACCAACATCATTAGTGCTTAGTTAAGCATAGTAATACACTTGTTCCGTGGATTGATAAACCTTGTGGGAATACTCTAAGGGAAAAGCTACACGATCCGTGCGCTTGCGGTACGTAAATTGGCGCTCTAAGGAGCGTCAACATCCATCGGCTTTAGTACAGCAGAAACAAAACCATCCTTATTGCAACTAATCAAATCATAATCGGACAGATCCACGCCCGATAAACACTTGACGTTGTCGTGTGCACTAATAGAATCCGAATCGGCTAAAGCAACAAAGGATGAAGTGTCCCCATGAACAATCTCAACCTCATCGCCGATCCACTGAACAAGAAACTGATACAAGGTAGAAGGAACACACTGATTTGCATGAATCCAATCCCTCCCAAGAATCAAATTGTAGTTACCTTGCACCTCCGAGACGAAGAAAGCCGTAGCAAGCGTCTTGCTCCCAATGGTGAGCTCCATGGAAGCAACTCCCTTGGCGCTAAGGGGCTCGCTCCCTCCAACACCACTGACCATCATGTTTGTCTTGATCAAGTCCTCGTCTTGGCCACCGAGCTTCTTGTATAGCGAGTAGGGCATAAGATTTACAATGGCCCCACCATCCACTAGCATGCGAGTCACCGGCTTCCCGTTGATGTGTCCCCTCAGGTAAAGAGCCTTCAGATGGTTGTCCTTCTCGCTTGGCTTCTGGAACACAGCTTCACGGGGCCCAAACTGAAGATGAGCCAAATCCTCTTCCGGAACCACGAAGTAATCCGAAGACAAGTGCACCACATTAATCTCCAAGTTGGTGCGCTCCGGAGACGCTTCATAATCCACCAATTCCTCGTCTTCTGCTGTTAGAGGAACTGCTGGGGCTTCGTCTACAAAAGTAACCGAAACGGCGGTGCCGATTCGGCTGTTGGCTCTGCAGTAGGCTCTACCGGTCTGACCAGTTGGTCAGAGCGGTCTGACCGGTCTATCTGACCAGTCTGACCGGCCGACTGCCACGGTCCGACCGGTCTGGCTGGCTGATCAGCTATCTTGTCCTTCCAAACCTTGCTCTGAGGAAACATGGGCCTGTATCTGTTGAAGTCCTCATCCCTCATGTTCTCTTTTTCCTGCTCCTTCTTTTCTTTGTTGCGAAGGCGCTGCAATTTCCTCTTCTGTGTATGAGTTAAACTTGAAGGGCACCACCTAGGCTGATGGTACTTGTCCGCTGCGCTCTTGCTGCTACCGGACTCATGATCATTGGCCATGACCGGCTTTTGTGAAGGAACCTCAACCGATTTCTCTATGTCCATCGGCTTGTTGCTCGTATCCTTTATGGGCACCTTGACTTCACCGATTTGAACTACATCGGTTTTAGGCTTCTCTGGATCAGCAACAGGCTTCTGCTCCTCTTTCTTTTCCTTGATGCGATACTCGAATCTTGGAGCAGGAACCTGGCCCGGCCTCTGGTGGGACCGGTCTGACCGGTCAGAGGTGACCGGTCTGACTGGTGCAGCCTGCTGCACTGGACCAGATTGGCGTGGTCCCAATCGGTTGTGCACGGGCACCCTGGAGCTTTCCCCTTGATAATGTGGAGGATAAGGCATCGGGAAACACTGCATCCATATCCCTTCATGCTCCCATGCCGGATTTGTTGCACATGACGCCGGTGGCACCCATGGCATGGTAGCATACATCTTCTGGGGAGGATACAATGTGACAACATCACCTCTGTGCCTGCTGGATTCTCTTCTTGGGGACACTGGACGGTCTTGACGCGGTGGTGATCGCGGTCTCTTTTTTAGCGGCCGATCGTTTTGAACGGCCTTTGTGTACTTGTTCAACAACTGGTTGAAGGTGGGCTTCTGATTAGCAGTTCTTCCCTGCACCTTCACCTCGTTGGTCTTCCAAGTACCCACTTCCGGACGCTTTGGCTTGAAAAACCAGGGACGGACACCAGAGCGGTCTGACCGGCTGGAACCGGTCGGACCGGTCAGAGACACCGGTCTGACCGGTCGTGCTTGATCAGCAGACCGATTTTCTGGTGGAGAGCTTTCTTGCCCCCCAGTCTGGAATTTCTGACAATAATCTTCAGAGTATCCTTGCCATCATCAGTCTTTTCTTTGATAACTTCCCGGGCAAGGATCTTGTCACTTGTATTTATCGGTCTTGGATCACCGGTGACAACATGCTTCCCCTTAGTTCCTTCGGCTTGTTCCGACCGAATGAGCACCTTTGGATTGTTCAATTCCAGTGTATGAACAGGGAAAGGAGCCTTGTCAATTTGCGTCTCAGAAAGTACCAATCGTCCTTCATTAATGGCCGATTGTATCTGTCGACGAAAAATATTACAATCATTAGTAGCATGAGATGTAGAGTTATGCCACTTACAATATGCATGTCGTTTAAGTTCGTCGGGAGATGGAATAGCATGTGACAATCGGATGTTACCATTCTTAAATAATTCATCAAAAATCCGATCACACTTAGAAACACCAAAAGTAAATTTCAGCTCCTCTTGCCGATTGTTTTGAATCGTCTTGAGAGACGGAACTGAACCGGGTTTGGCCTTTGATGGCCAAACAAACTTAGCAGCATATACTTCCTTGCTATCATCGTCCGAACTATCCGAATCATGATCAAGAATATGTGTGTTGGACTGATGAAGCTTGAAAGTATCTTTGGCATTTTTAAGTTTAAACTCTAAACCCATGACATTGACTTGCAAGAAATTCACAGTATGATATTCGAAGCCCTCGAGTTTCTCTTTCAAATAAGAACGTAAACCATTAAACACCAAATCCGCCAAATTCTTTTCGGAAATTGTCAAACTAAAACACCGATTTTTAATTTCTTTAAATCTTTTGAAATAATCTGAAGAAGATTCATCACGTCCTTGCTTAATCGATGTTAAGTCCAACAATTTTGCTTCGGTTTCCCCACTAAAGAAGTGATCATGAAACTTATGCTCCAACTGAGCCCAATTGTGAATAGAATTTGGAGCTAGCGAGGAAAACCAAGAGAAAGCCGTTCCAGTCAAAGATAAAGAAAATAAACGCACACGCAAAACATCATTGAAACCGGCTTCTCCTAATTGCAAGACATATTGACTAACGTGTTCCCAAGTTGTACGAGAATTATCACCATTAAATTTAGTAAACTCAGGAATACGCCAACCAGCAGAAAAAGGAGTAAAATCAAACTCAGCGGGATAAGGTTTTTGATATAAACGTGTAGTACCCATATCCACCCCAAGCTTACTTTTAATCGCATTTGCCAGATCCTCTTTGAACTTAAGGAGATCGGCCTGATAGTGCTGGCTGGTATAAAACTCAGAAAAATGATGTGCATTAGAATTTCCATGCGCCATCGTCTGTGAAGAAGTCGGGATCGGCCCTTGGTTAGGCCCAGATCCTCATGGCCCTCCCGTTACAGGTAGTAGTGCGAGGTGGTGTATACAGTGACAATTCATTAGTTCGGCTAGGGGCAGCCGAACCTGGAATTGTCTCGAGAGGCGTCAGCGACGGTACTGAGTAACCGGTCTGACTGGTTTGATAACCGATCTGACCGGCCTGTGGGTCTGGTCCGGCTGGTGCTGTGTGCACGGTCGACGGTGGCGGGGTTTGCCCTGAGAACGAATTTGGCGGCATACCATAGAGTGGTTCAGATGTGAACTCAGGGGTAGCCGAACTCGGATCTAATGAGTTAGGATCTGACATGGGTTGTTTACCTTTAAGTGCATCAACATCACTACTCAATTTAATCAAAATGTCACCCGCAGCAGCTTGTGCAGCAACAATCTTTTGATCCATTATGGATGACATTCTATCAAACATATCAGAGGGAGAGAGGCTTACATTGGGGATCTCTTCAATCTTATCCTTGCTAAGCTTGAGAGACGGCAGTACGAACTCCTCCACCCTCTTGACGAGGCCACCACGATCCTTCTTGAAGCCTTTCAAGAATTGTGCCTTGACGTGCTCCTCCACAAGAAGGTAGGCATTGCGCTCCTCTTCGGTGAGCTCCTCCATTGTAGCCGTGATGTTGTTTTCCTTGTCTATCTCTGAAGAGCCCATCTTCTTCAAGGAGTAGATAAGATCGGTTTTAAAACTAGATTAATCTGTCCCCAGCAGAGTCGCCAAAAAGTGTGTTGACACAGAATCGCGCCAACACACTCGAATGCGCTAGAACGTGCAGGAGATCATCAAAACGATCTGAACCAGTGATGCCCTGGCGGACCGGTCTGACTGGTTCCGTAGACCGGTCTGACCGGTGTGGAGCAGAGAACCGTGAAGACCTAGAAACGCGAGCTCGGGAGGGACCCCGTCGGAGCTTGCGCGGCTAGGGTTGCTCTGAGGTCGGCAGGCCACTCAGAACGTCTTTAAACGTCGTCGAGACGAAAGAAGAAAGCAATCTAGATTTGGAAAAGACTAGGGTTTGACAGATAAAAAGTAATGTGATATTTTGATTGATTCGATTGGGAATACCTCAATCGGCCTTAGCCTTTATATTTATAGGCCGGGGAAGTCGTACACCACTCCAAGTCGGTTTATACAAGAATTTCCAAAATAAAACGAAGTCTACTCGGATTACAACTGGACAGACCGGTCTGACCGGTCGGCCCGACCGGTCAGACCGGACGGCCTCTGAACTGCCAGAATTAGCTGTCAACACACTGCTCGAGCTCTGCGCTCGGGCCGCCACGCATCGCCTTGGCTCGTCGTCCACTATCTGGCGACGTCCACGTCGAAGAGGGAGCTTCAGCCTTCAGACGAGGGAAGCGGTCAAGAGGAGTGGAGAGGAACCAGCAGCGCGTCAGAGGGTGCCGTGAGCTGACAAATTCACCGACGTTACCTCCGCCATCGCCGTGGCTTCAGAATGGCAACGGGGAGGAAGAGGAACAGTGTTGGGAGGGGGTTTTATGAATAAATGTTAGCCCATTGAGTTTTTTTTCACAAATAATTGGGGGTTCTTTTGTAAACTTACAATCCAGTATTTTACACAAGACCCCTGAACCGGATCCCGATTAATAATTGCTATCCGTTTTACAGGGTTTTGTATAATTTGTTGAGTACCATATGGTGATCCATTTTAGAGGGTTTTTTGCAGGGGCGGATCTAGCTGTGGGTCTAGGAGGCTCCAGCCCTCTCTAGACCTCCACAAACAATGGAGCCCCTCTCTCCCCCTCCCCTGCCTCCATTTTTGAGGAGAAATAATGAGGAAGAAGGGGAAGAAGAAGAAATAAAGCAAGAGGAAGAAGAAACTCAGCTCCACTTGATCTATTTTGGATCCGCCACTGATTTTGTGTAAGCTTTGTTGAACGGCTCCCACCGGCGGCTGCGAGCGCGCCATGGCGGCTCCGGTCATCCACCTCGGTTCTTGGACAGTACGTAGGACTGGCTGCGCCGCCAGTTACTGCGCTGTTTCCTGCACCGCGAAGCCTACCTTGACGAAATGTGAAGAGAGATGGCGTCGTCGGCCATGGATTTCGATCTTGTCTAGTCAGTGTCCACCACGTAGGGCAGCCGCAACGCAGACAGCTTCCGTTCCAGCGGCGTGTCAAACGACTCTACGAGTGAGGAGTCCCGTTCCCTCCTCCCTATGCAGCAGGGATAGCACCCGTGGATGCGGGTGCAGGTGAGACGAAAATCCGTCCGCAGACAGACCTGCAGGGTTGGGAAAAAAAACACCCGGACCCATGGATGGAATTTTGCATCCGCTCCCGCATCGGTCGGGTTTCGGATGCTCACGGGTTTGGCAATAGACATAATAAATATGCACATATCTATTAATTTAAACAGTCAAATAACACATTTCTATAAATAATAAGAGCAAGTTAACATAAAATTCATAAGTCCAAAGTAACAAATAACAATTTAGTATAATAGCACCACCTCAAATCAACAATTAAGTGTTACATCCACATATTTATATGCTGGACATTGTTAAATGGGTTGGGCCGATGCTATCTGATTTGGGGTTTATAAGTATGATGCGGATATGGCGCGGGTGAACCCGCATCCGCACTCGCATATTAGGGGCGCCATCCATTCTCGAACCACAACTGGCACGGAGAGATGGTTCTAATGCTACTTGTCGGAGATATATTGCCGGAGAGACGCTGCCGACCACAACGCCGGCGAGCTCACGAAAGCGCACACACGAGCTGGAACACGACGAGCACAAGAACACGGTCTCGTTTGTGCCGCAAACTTAGCAGCATTTTTCACCCTTGATCATTGCTTAATTATATATAAAGGAAAAGTTTACAACTGAAGGCAGCGCGACTCAGAGCTCCACAAACTGCATGGCCTAACAACCAGCCATGCCTACATCTTGCAAAACCGAAAAACTAGCAAGACACCAAGGGGGACAAGAATTATTCAACCGGAGCTCAGCTGCTTGGGTGGAGGAGGCGAAATATATTTATTTTATTTCTCACCTTGCTTGTTGGTGTAGCAGCACGAGAGAGGCGCAGCGCTAACACGTACGTACCCATCGAAGCAAAGGGCAGTAGGGCACAATGCAATGATCGATTATTGAGTAGCAAGCTAGTGGTGGATCACTGGTCGGTTATGAGAGGGGAGGCAGCAGCCGCTCTGGCTTTGGGCCTCGGCACCGGCACCGGCACGGTCATGTAAATGTCCAGCTCCATCACTACGTACGAGGACGTAAACGGCTTGACGATGCCAAACACGTAGCCCTCGGCGCCCCGGAGCGCGCCGGTGCCGCCCACCACGGCGTGCTCCCTGACCCCCATGTCGTCGTCGTCGATGCCGGCCATCACGATCGTGCTCCCGTTGTAGGGCCCCGCGGTGAGATGCAGCGTGAAGCTCACCGTGTACACCGGGCGGGTCATGGAGGCCGTCATGTAGATGCCGTACACGCGGCCGATGGGCTTGGAGTTGTTGGCGACGGCCTCGGTGACGAGGTCGTCCATCACGATCGTGTCGCCGAAGTAGTTGTGCGGGGGCCACAGGGACGGGTTCGCCGGGCCGGGGCCCTTGATCAGCAGCTTCTCCGTCTGCCCCGGCCCGTCCAGGATCTCCTGGACGTACACCGTCAGATGCACAGCGCGGCGCCGTAGTGCCGACACAGGCGGCGGCGCCAGGATCGTCAGAGCCACGGCGGCGGCGAGGAGCAGGAGGAGGCGGCGGCGCTTGCTACTAGTAGTGTTTGCAACCGAGCTGGCCATTGCTGCTGCCTGATCTCTGGAGCTTTGCAACTGCGAGCTTACTCTCTGCAGCTGTTGTTGCGTAGTATAAGTAGGTGAGGTCTTAATATAGATATCATCCACTAGTAGTGTTTGGTTTGCAGCTGATGAAGAACTAGTGCAAGGACATTAACGAGTGGTTGAGGTGGTTGGATCTGCAGCCTGTGTTTGATGGACAGTTAATGAGTGGTGGACATTAATTGTTCGTTGAGATGTCAATTCCTCGGTGTAGTGGCCTTGTGGATCACACGCGTGGAGAAAACTTCAGTGCATAGTGGCCTCGTGGATCACACGGGTGGAGAAACCTTCAGTGTGCAAAGCCGTGCTCCACGTGTGCATTTGTACCCAACCTCGACATGTATGTGTTGTTTTAGATCAGTCTCAATGAAAATTTTATGGGTACACTTTATCTAGACTGCAAATTAGATATTTTATGGTGAGAAATTTTCCTCATATTCTATGAAACTTCATCATTTTCTCTTCTTGTCATGTTCATCATTCTCTCTTCTTGTCATGTCAGCAAAATTGATGATATTTAATACTACGAAATCCCTCATAAAACTCCATTGAAACTGGCCTTAGAGCAACCTAAATAGGGAACATATCTAGTGCAAACTATAATCTTCGTGAAAACTCGTGCAAACCACACCAAAAAAATTGTCTAAATTCACCAAAAAATCACACATATAGATGATATGATGATACACAATCTTGTAAAATATCTTGTCCAAACTCGACTTCGTTTGTGAGATATAAAAATAAGTTATTTTTATATCTCACAAACGAAGTCGAGTTTGGACAAAATATTTTAAAAGGTTGTGTATTATCATATCATCTACATGTGTGATTTTTTGGTGAATTTAAACGACTTTTTTGCCGTGGTTTGCACGAGTTTTCACAAAAATTATGATTTGCACTAAATATGTTCCCACCTTAATATGTATATGTTGTTTTAGTGCGAGTATTATAACAAATAGTAGGTAAACTGAATGCTGAGGTGGAGAAGAGATGAGAAGAGAGAAAGAAGCGGGATTACAAGCTGTTTCGATATAAGAAACTTTGTGAGAAAGACAAGTGGCCAATATATTAATGATAAAAGACTAACCACTGTACAAGTGGGCTAAAAAATAAGATGGAAAAATTCTTGCGGCCAGCAGCACACTAAATTATTAACCTTGCTGTTACAAGATTTTGTTGTGTGGACCACACCACCGTTTTACAATCTCAAACAAACAAGGTTGTGTTTGGACCCACATAACATGTAGAAATGCGCTTTGTTCTAACATGACAATCATACTCATTCGTCTTTGGCTGCTGCACTAATAGGCGGACGGTAACATGTAGATTACCCGGTACATTCGTCGCAAAATATGGGTTTGTTTAGTACCAAAAATTTTTTGCCAAATTTTTTTGGCAATTTTTACGACGCTAATTAGGAATATTAAACGTAGACTAATTATAAAACTAATTACATAGATGGACGGAAAATCTCGAGGCGAATCTATTAAATTAATTCATTATTAGTGGTTGTTTACTTAGCACGACATTGTCTAATCATGTATTAGATTCATTATTAGCTGAGCCGCGTGCGAGCCCCGCTGTAAGGATCACCGGGGTGTCCGACCCTAGAGGGGGAGCGGGTGAATAGGGTCGCTAATCGCTTTTTGTCCTAGGGCTCAAACTAGTCGCATAAGATAAACCTAACACGCCCTACACATGCTAGTTATGACTAAGATTTATCTATGCTACTATATACTTACCCCTAAAAACTTGCAACCTATAGCCAATCCTAATCAAACTAACTAGGAAAGTAAAGGCATGCAAGATAGAGAAAATACGGAAGCGTAATACGATAAGTAAAGAGGTAAGTGCAAGAGGGATGCAAACTCCCGAGTAGACACGGTCATGTAACGTGGTTCGGCACAAACGCCTACGTCCACGGGACACCGAGGCTCTTCCGATCACGTCTTGCACTACGCCACCAAGGCAATGCCGGCAAGCAAAGGCAAGTGCCCACAAGACTGCCCACAAGACACTAAGTCTCATGCACCGCCACCGTCTCTCTCGGTCACCCGGCCGAAATCCACTACGGAGCTTCTCCACCAAGGAGGGGGCCTCCTCTTCCCCCGCACAAAGTGTCGTTGCCACTCCACACCAAGACGGAGGGTCACACGACGGATCACAAGTTGCTTGCCGCAGCAAGACTTCTCTCAAGGGAGCTCTCACAAGAACTAATCCCTATTACAAGCACTAAGCACTCTCACAAGTGTGCTTAAGCCTATATGATGTACAATGAAGCTCTAGGATGGTTGGAGATGATCTTTTACTCTTGTATACTTGTATGATCTCCAGCACTATCAAATGAGCCGTGGGGTGGCATGTATATAGCCCACACATCCCAAACTAGCCGTTGGAAAAAGGCTGAAAAAAAGTGCTATCACCGGTTAAACCGATGCTCTCATTTTTGTCATCACCGGTTTAACCGGTGAGTGCAATTTCCAACTAGCCAACGGCTACTTCAATCGACCGACGTAATCAACCGGTGAATGTAATATAAACGTCGGTTCAACCGGTGAGTGTAATTTCTTCTCCTTCCTTGGAAAACCATCCTTCTGGACAACTGCACCGATGTGTTTGACCGGTGATACATCGGATCAACCGGTGTATGTATTTTTCCTGATCTTCATTTGGCAATGCACCGACGTATGCATTTTATTCAACGTCGGTTTAACCGGTGAGTGTATCTTCAGTTTCCAGCTTCTGGACAATTACACTGGCGTGTGTCTTTTCCTTAACATCGGTTCAACCGGTGTATTGAATTTCTTCACAGTCTCTTCGATTCTTGTCCTTTGGACCTCCGCCATCGCCGTGGCTTCAGAATGGCAACAGGGAGGAAGAGGAACACGAGTGTTGGGAGGGGGTTTTGTTAATAAATGTTAGCCCATTCAGGGTTTTTTTTCACAAATAATCGGGTTTTTTTGTAAACTTACGATCTAGTATTTTACACAAGACCCCTTAACCGGATCGCGATTAATAATTGCTATCCGTTTTACAGGGTTTTGTATAATTTGTTGAGTACCATATCGTGATCCATTTTAGAGAGTTTTTTTGCAGGGACGGATCTAACTATGGGTCTAGAGGGCTCCAGCTCTCCCTAGACCTCCACAAACAATGGGGCCCCCATTGAGCCCCCATCTCCCCGCCTCCATTTTTGAGGAGAAATAACGAGGAAGAAGAGGAAGAAGAAGAAATGAAGCAAGAGGAAGAAGAAATGAAGCTCCACTTAGATCTATTCTTGGATCCGCCACTAGTTTTGTGTAAGCTTTGTTGAACGGCTCCCACCGGTGGCTGCGAGCGCGCCATGGTGGCTCCGGTCATCCACCTCGGTTCTCGGATGGTACGTTGGATTGGCTGTGCCGCCAATTACTGCGCTGCACCACGAAGCCTACCACGATGAAATGTGAAGAGAGATGGCGTCGTCGGCCATGGATTTCGATCCTGTCTAGTCAGTGTCCACCACGTAGGGCAGCCACAACGCAGACAACTTCCGTTCCAGCGGCTTGTCAAACGATGCCACGGGTGAGGAGTCCCGTTCCCTCCTCCCTAGGCAGTAGGGATAGCACCCGTGGATGCGGTGCACCCGTGGATGCGGGTGCAAGTGCGACGAAAATCCGTCCGCAGACCTGTGGGGTTAGAAAAAAAACACCCGCGACAGACCCATGGATGGAATTTTGCATCTGCTCCCGCATCAGTCGGGTTTCGAACAGGTTTCGGATGCTCGCGGGTTTGGCAATAGACATAATAAATATGCACATATCCATCAATTTAAACAGTCAAGTAGCACATTTCTATAAGTAATAAGGGCAAGCTAACATAAAATTCATAAATTCAAAGTAACAAATAACAATTTAGTATAATAGCACTGCCTCCAATCAACAATTAAGTGTTAAATCCACGAATTTATATGCTGGACATTGCTAAATGGGCTAGGCTGATGCTATCTGATTCGAGGTTTATAAGCGGGTGCAAGTTCACCCGCGGGCGAAATTCTAGACCGGCATCCGCACCCGCATATTACGGGGTGCGGGTGCACGCTGGATCAAATTTGGGATCCGCACCCGGACCATCTGGTCTGAAATCCGTGGGTACCTGCATGGTGCAATTGTCATCCCAACCAGACAATGATCCGACTGTGTTTAGTTCCTCCCTAAATTTTTTTTGAAAGAGAATCTTACCATTTAGGAGTATTAAATAAAATTTGTTTATAAGATTTTTTGACGGATGGGTTGTAAATCGCGAGACGAATCTAATGAGGTATATTAATATATGATTATCAGATAGTTACTGTAGCATCACTATTGCAAATCATAGATTAAGTAGGCTAATTAGATTTATCTCGCGATTTATAACTCATCTGTGTACAATATTTTGTAAACATATTTTATTTAAAATTCTTTTTGACGTGATGTGGTGCATAATTTTAAGGAGATCAAGGCTGCTAACATTGACCCACACGTTGGCTTGCAGCTGTCCATCGATCTGAGTAGTAGTATTTGACATTCTTAATTTGCGTGCCAATTGCTGGTCAAAGTTCAGAAAAAGTTGATTATTTTTTTGGCTAGAATGATATCATATTTGAAATCAAATGGACACTAGCTAGTACTTCAGAAAGCTTAAGGCAGTGTTTAGATTTCAAAAAAATTTCAGCACTACAGTAATTTCAAATATTTGACGAAAATCCGTCCGCAAACAGACCTGCGGGGTTGGGAAAAAACACCTGCGACAGACCCATAGATGGAATTTTGCATCCGCTCCCACATCGGTCGGGTTTCGGATGCTCGCGGTTTGGCAATAGACATAATAAATATGCACATATCTATTAATTTAAACAGACAAATAACACATTTCTATAAATAATACGAGCAAGTTAACATAAAATTCATAAGTCCAAAGTAACAAATAACAATTTAGTATAATAGCACCACCTCAAATCAACAATTAAGTGTTACATCACATATTTATATGCTGGACATTGTTAAATGGGTTGGGCCGATGCTATCTGATTTGGGGTTTATAAGTATGATGCGGATATGGGTGCGGGTTCACCTGCGGGCGAAATCCTAGATCGGCATCCGCACTCGCATATTACGGGGCGCGGGTGCACACCGGATCAAATTTGGGATCTGCACCTGCACCCATCGGGTCTGAAATCCGTGGGTACCTGCATGGTGCAATTGCCATCCCTAGACGGTGATCCGGCTGTGTTTAGTTCCTCCCTAATTTTTTTAAAAAGAGAATCTTACCATTCGGGAGTATTAAATAAAATTTGTTTATAAAATTTTTTGACGGATGGGTTGTAAATCGCGAGACGAATCTATTGAGGTATATTAATATATGATTATCAGATGGTTACTGTAGCATCACTGTTGCAAATCATAGATTAAGTAGGCTCATTAGATTTATCTCGTGATTTATAACTCATCTGTGTATAATATTTTGTAAACATATTTTATTTAATTTTTTTTTGACGTGATGTGGTGCATAATTTTAAGGAGATCAAGGCTGCTAACATTGACCTACACGTTGGCTTGCAGCTGTCCATCGATCTGAGTAGTAGTATTGGCTTGCGTGCCAATTGCTGGTCAAAGTTCAGAAAAAGTTGATTATTTTTTTGGCTAGAATGATATCATATTTGAAATCAAATGGACACTAGCTAGTACTGCAGAAAGCTTAAGACAATGTTTAGATTCCAAAAAATTTTCAGCACTACAGTATTTTCAAATATTTGACGACTAATTAGAAGTATTAAATGTGGATAACTGACAAAATCCATTTCATAACCCCTGAGTATAATTACGAGACGAATGTTTTAAGTCTAATTAGATCATAATTAAACAACCTCTAATGATTAATTAATAGTCTTAGTAGATTTGTCTCGTGATTTTCCTTCCATCCGTGTAAATTATTTTATAATTAAATTATATTTAATTCTTCTTATCTTCGATTAAAAATTGCTACAGTGAATCTCATCATTTTACCGGATCTAAACAAACGTGACATATTAATTATTGCATCATCGTTAGCAGGGTCGGACTGACCGCCGATGCACATGCACATGTTCATATTATTACACACGCGATCGAAGCGTCGACTCTGCACTACTCTGCAGCTACCCACGGATCCATCATCGATCGCCGTACTCTGATCCAAATCCAACGAGTTGATCGGTCGAGTTGGTACGGTGTTACCTTCATTATATCCGATCCGATCCGATCCACAATGCAGAACGTCATCAGTAGCTAGCCGTTGCCCACCTTGTAGTACAGTTTAACTAATCTCTTGGGAAGGAATGGATGGATATATCGGGACTAAGGACCATCATCATTTTTTTTTTGAACGGGATAATGACCATCATCATTCCCTGACCCAACGCTGGTCCATGCCTTCGAATCTTCTATCTCGATCACTCTGCAACGCATGCATCGCGTGCATCTATATAATAATATAATATACTCTAATCATGCATGCATGCATTGGTTTCTTCCATTGCAGCTACCGCTTGCCAGCAAGTTGCTTTGCAACTGCTTAGTCGTATTAGAGCAACTCCAGCAGATAGTCTAAACAGCCGCATATCATAAATTTAGAATATTAAACATAAAAAATACACTCTAGCAGACTTTCTATTAGACCTCTATTTTGAGCCATTTCTAAGAGTGTCTAGAAAACCCTCCATTATAAATTATATTTAAAGGTTATTTTTAGAGTTGAAGCAATTTTGAAACCTCTAGTATACAACAGAGGCCTCCCTTATTTAATATTTAGAGTGTCTAATTTAAGTGCTATTGCAGAAGATGCTCTTATATTATACTCAGCGCCCGCTCGATTGCACGGTCTCGATTCTAACGGCGATAACGTGCTGCCATCGATTCTCGAACCGCAACTGGCACGGAGAGATGGTTCTAATGCTACTTGTCGGAGATTGCCGGAGAGAAGCTGCCGACCACAACGCCGGCGAGCTCACGAAAGCGCACAAACTCGCACGAGCTGGAACACGACGAGCACAAGAACACGGTCTCGTTTGTGCCGCAAACTTAGCAGCATTTTCCCCCCTTGATCATTGCTTAATTATATATAAAGGAAAAGTTTACAACTGAAGGCAGCGCGACTCAGAGCTCCACAAACTGCATGGCCTAACAACCAGCCATGCCTACATCTTGCAAAACCGAAAAACTAGCAAGACACCAAGGGGTACAAGAATTATTCAACCGGAGCTCAGCTGCTTGGGTGGAGGAGGCGAAATATATTTATTTTATTTCTCACCTTGCTTGTTGGTGTAGCAGCACGAGAGAGGCGCAGCGCTAACACGTACGTACCCATCGAAGCAAAGGGCAGTAGGGCACAGTGCAATGATCGATTATTGAGTAGCAAGCTAGTGGTGGATCACTGGTCGGTTATGAGAGGGGAGGCAGCAGCCGCTCTGGCTTTGGGCCTCGGCACCGCCGGCACCGGCACGGTCATGTAAATGTCCAGCTCCATCACTACGTACGAGGACGTAAACGGCTTGACGATGCCAAACACGTAGCCCTCGGCGCCCCGGAGCGCGCCGGTGCCGCCCACCACGGCGTGCTCCCTGACCCCCATGTCGTCGTCGTCGATGCCGGCCATCACGATCGTGCTCCCGTTGTAGGGCCCCGCGGTGAGATGCAGCGTGAAGCTCACCGTGTACACCGGGCGGGTCATGGAGGCCGTCATGTAGATGCCGTACACGCGGCCGATGGGCTTGGAGTTGTTGGCGACGGCCTCGGTGACGAGGTCGTCCATCACGATCGTGTCGCCGAAGTAGTTGTGCGGGGGCCACAGGGACGGGTTCGCCGGGCCGGGGCCCTTGATCAGCAGCTTCTCCGTCTGCCCCGGCCCGTCCAGGATCTCCTGGACGTACACCGTCAGATGCACAGCGCGGCGCCGTAGTGCCGCCACCGGCGGCGGCGCCAGGATCGTCAGAGCCACGGCGGCGGCGAGGAGCAGGAGGAGGCGGCGGCGCTTGCTACTAGTAGTGTTTGCAACCGAGCTGGCCATTGCTGCTGCCTGATCTCTGGAGCTTTGCAACTGCAAGCTTACCTGCAGCTGTTGCGTAGGATAAGTAGGTGAGGTCTTAATATAGATATCGTCCACTAGTAGTGGCCGTGTTTGGTTAGTTTGCGCGAAATTACTGTAGCATCTTTGACCGTTAATTTAGAGTATAAAATGAAGTCTAATTACAAAACCACCTCCACAACCCCCGTGTAAATCGCGAGACGAATCTAATGAGGTATTTGACCGCGCAATTAGAGGATGGTTACTGTAGCATCATTGTAGCAAATCATCAATTAATTACCGTCATTAGATTCGTCTCGAAAAGTTACACTCATCCCTGAAAAATTTTTGCAAATAGACTTCATTTAGTACTCCATACATACGAGATTCTCTTTTCGAAAAACATGAGCAAAAAATTTTCAATGTAACCAAACACGTGTTTGGTTTGCAGCTGATGAAGAACTAGTGCAAGGACATTAACGAGTGGTTGAGGTGGTTGGATCTGCTGCCTGTGTTTGATGGACAGTTAATGAGTGGTGGACATTAATTGTTCGTTGAGATGTCCTTCTCACTCTGCTGTGGCTCACTAGTGGCCTCGTGGTCGTGGACAGGGTTAACCATTTCGTTTTCGTTGCAAATCCCGGTGTTTAGCGGAAACGAAATTTCGTTCCGAAATTTCGGTAAATTTCGGCGAATTTCGGTGACTTTTGGCCGAAATTTTTTGAATTTTGAATTTTCAAACGAAATTTTCCGAAAAATACCGAAATTTTTTTTCCCGGTAAGTAGCGAAAACGAAATTTTTCGCCGAATTTCGGCGAAATTTCGCCGAAATTTAAAACCCTGGTCGTGGATCACACGGGTGGAGAAAACTTCAGTGTGCATAGCCGTGCTCCACGTGTGTATTTGTTGTTGGATAGGTACCGCAGGACAGCTGTACCCAACTTCCACATGTACTCCCTCCGCATTGGTAAATGAAATCGTCGAGGACACGAGTCTCCAAAACACAATTTTGACCTCTTATTTTTTAAAAAATATTTATAGAAAAGTGCATATCTTATTTTTTAAAAAATATTTATAGAAAAGTGATAGATGTAAATTTTTATGAAAGTATTTTTCAAGAAAAATCTATTCATATAATTTTGACATTTGTAACTCAACAACTTAAAAATTATTGATGATTTATATTTCCAATGTTTGACCCAAATCTTGTCCAAAACGACTTCCTTTACTAATCGGGAGGGAGTATGTGTTGTTTTAGAGCAACCTCGACATGTACTGTATGTGTTGTTTTAGTGCGAGTATTATAATACATCGTAAGTAAACTGAATGCTGATGTGGAGAAGAGATGAGAAGAGAGAAAGAAGCGGGATTACAAGCTGATTCGATACAAGAAATTTTGTGAGAAAGATAAGTGGATAATATATTAATGATGAAAAACTAACCACTATATAAATGGGCTGAGAGATAAGATGAAAAAATTCTCGCAGCCAACGGCAGACTAAATTATTAATCTTGTTGTTACAAGGTTTTGTCGTCTGGACCACACCACCGTTTTACGATCTCAAACGAATAAGGTTGTGTTTGGACCCACATAACATGTAGAAATGCACTTTGTTCTAACAAGACAATCATACATGTTCTGTAGGAATATGGGGTAGCAAAAACAAAAATTTTCTACCACATAAATAAGGATTACTGCAGTTATAAATCACGGGCTTACCATTAGACGCATGGTTGCGGAACTTCTGTTCATCCACGTGAATAGTAGCAAGGGTTAGGGTTTTTAGGCGCCCCCTCCTCTGTTTATATAGCCCCTTAGGTGGGCTGCCTTGGGCCCCACCTTGGGTGCCCCCTTTTGGGCCTAAATGGCCCATTAGTGCACCTAAGCCCAGTCTAATTCGGATCTCATCCTTATCAAGCTTCTTTCCCTTGTGTGACCCTATGAGCTCACATGCGAATAGACATGGCCCGAGTACTCTTACTCGGCCCAATAGTAGACAGTGGCCTCTACCAAGACATGTCAACTCTTATACGCACACAAAGATCATATCAGACGAGCCGCCACAATATCATATACATGATGTTCCCTTTGACTCACGATATTTGGTCTAGCTTAAAGCCGACCACTCTTTCTCGATCCTGTGATTCGGAATCCTTGCTTAACTCTTAACCCCAGCATGGCCATACATTTCCTGATCCGAATCACTCGATGGGCCCAGAGATATCTCTCTCTTGTAGAGAGGGGCAAATCTCATCTTGACCGACTATATCTCACAGCATGCTTCTTGACAGACCCGAAAGGCACATTTATGACTACCCTGTTACGGTGCAGCGTTTGATGGCTCCTAAGTAAGTCGGTTCACATCTTGAGTACATACGACGATCTCAGGTCTTAAGACACAACGTACATATTGTGTAATGAGAAGTCATCATCTCGTGTTGGGTCAGTTCAATCTCATGTCTCACATGAGCCCACATTATTAGTTTGACATCCCCATGTACATGACTTGTGAAACGTAGTCAATCAACTAATACATGTGCTAGTCTAATATTCATGTGTGTCCTCACATGAACTCCGACTAGGAACACTTTAGAATATCCATACAAGTAAAGAGTTTCACAAATACTTCACATAAGCATTAATCAATACAAGTTGTCATCCATGGATATTCAAGGAACACTTTATTAATCAGGAATATAAGGAAATATGATTGCCTCTAGGGCATATTTCCAACAGTCTCCCACTTGCACTAGAGTCAATCCAGAATGTATCTAATACTCATTGCTCTTGTGTGCCTTTCATGCTTGGGCTGTGGAAGGAGTTTTGTCAACGGATCTGAAATGTTCAGGTCCGTGTGTATTTTGCATATCTTGATCTCACCCCGATCGATGAACTCTCGAATGAGATGAAATCGCCGCATAACGTGTTTACTCTTCTAGTGATTCCTTGGCTCCTTGGCATGCACAATGGCTCCACTGTTGTCACAGTAGAGATCCAGTGGGCTAGAGGCATTAGGGAACACACCAAGCTCAATAAGGAACTTCCTTATCCAAACACCTTCCTTCGCAGCTTCCGAAGCTGCGATGTACTCGGCTTCTGTTGTAGAATCGGCCACCGTCTCCTGCTTGGAACTCTTCCAGCTAACAGGACCACCATTTGTTGTGAACACGTAACCTGATTGGGACTTTGAATCATCTTTGTCAGTTTGGAAGTTGGCGTCGGTGTAACCCGTTACAATGAGCTCTTCCTCACCTCCATAGACCAAAAACACATTCTTAGTTCTTCTTAAGTACTTAAGAATGTTCTTCACAGCTGTCCAGTGACTCTCACCCAGATCAGACTGGTATCTGCTCGTAATACTTAGAGCATAAGAAACATCTGGGCGTGTACTTATCATTGCATACATGATAGATTCAATTGCTGAGGCATATGGAACTTTACTCATGCGCTCTCGCTCATCAGTCGTCGTAGGACACTGAGTCTTGCTAAGATGTATGCCATGTGACATAGGCAAGAACCCTTTCTTTGCCTCTTCCATGTTGAACCGCTTCAACACTTTATCGATGTAAGTATATTGGCTTAATTCTATAAGCCTCTTTGATCTATCTCTATAGATCTTGATGCCCAGTATGTATGCTGCTTCTCCTAAATCCTTCATCGAAAAATTATTTTTCAATGAAGTCTTTACGGACTCAAGCATAGGAATATTATTTCCAATCAGCAGTATGTCATCTACATACAAGATTAGAAATGCAACATAGCTCCCACTTTCCTTCTTATAAACACAAGCTTCTTCTTCGTTTTTAATGAAGCCAAACCCTTTGACTACTTCATCAAAACAAATATTCCAACTCCGAGATGCTTGCTTTAATCCATAAATAGATTTTTGAAGCTTGCATATCTTTTCAGCATTGGCCGCATCGACAAAACCCTCGGGCTGCATCATATACACGTCCTCGGTCAGATTTCCATTAAGGAAAGCTGTTTTGACATCCATCTGCCATATTTCATAATCAAAATATGCAGCAATAGCTAGAATAATCCGAACATATTTAAGTATCACCACGGGCGAGAAAGTCTTGTCATAGTCAACTCCTTGAACTTGTCGAAAACCTTTTGCGACAAGTCGAGCTTTATAGATGTGAACATTTCCATCTATATCTTTCTTCTTCTTATAGATCCATTTGCACTCGATGGTTCTCACACCATCAGGCGGGTATATCAAGTTCCAAACTTGATTTTCCTTCATGGATTCTATTTCGGATTTCATGGCATCTTGCCATTTCTCAGAGTCAGGGTCTGCCATTGCCTCTGCATATGTTGCAGGCTCATCATTGTCTAACAATAATAATTCCCGCGCTGCGCGGAGCCTTGCTGACCTTCGTGGTTGCGGAGGTGCTTCTGTTGCCATAGGCATCTCAACTTGTTCAGCTACATTAGCGTCACTTGTAGAGTCTAGTCCTATTGGCTCATCTCGAACTTCTTCGAGTTGCACCGTTCTTCCACTTTTCTCTCCTTTGAGAAACTCTTTCTCTAGGAAAACTCCGTTCCGAGCGACAAACACTTTGCCCTCAGATCGATTGTAGAAGTAATACCCTAAGCTCTCCTTTGGGTATCCCACGAATATGCACTTATCCGATTTGGGTGCAAGCTTGTCAGACTGGAGTCATTTGACAAATGCTTCACAACCCCAAATCTTTAGAAAAGACAAACTGGGAGTCTTGCCGGTCCTTATCTCATATGGTGTCTTATCTACGGATTTTGATGGCACTCTATTTAATGTGAAAGCTGCTGTTTCTAGAGCGTAATCCCAAAACGATAATGGTAGGTCCGACTGGCTCATCATTGATCGAACCATGTCCAACAGAGTTCGAATACGTTGCTCAGACACACCGTTTCTCTGAGGTGTTCCAGGCGGCGTAAGTTGTGGAACAATTCTGCAACTCTTTAGATGATTGCTAAACTCGTGGCTCAGATATTCACCTCCACGATCAGATCGTAAAGCTTTAATTTTCTTGCCACACTGATTTTCAACTTCACTCTGAAATTCTTTGAATTTTTCAAAAGTTTCAGACTTATGCTTCATCAAGTAGACATAGTCATATCTACTCAAGTCATCAGTGAAAGTTATGAAGTATTGGAATCCACCTCTAGCAATCGAGCTCATTGGTCCACATACATCAGTATGTATGAGTTCCAGTAAGTCCGATGCTCTCTCTGGAAAACCTATGAATGACGTCTTGGTCATCTTGCCTAGCAAACAAGCTTCGCATGTCTCATATGACTCAAAATCAAACGAAGTTAGAAGTCCATCCGAATGGAGCTTCTTCATGCGTTTCTCGCTTATATGACCGAGGCGACAATGCCACATGTAGGTAGGATTCAAATCAGCAAGCCGAGGCCTTTTAGCATTAATATTACAGATAGGTGAATCATCAAGATTTAAAACAAATAGCCCATTCACAATGGATGCAAAAGCCACAAATATATTATTCTTAGAGATAGCACAACCATTGTTTTCACTCGCAAAAGAATAACCCTCCTTCATCAAACATGAAGGAGACAAAATGTTTCGACTCAAACTAGGAACAAAATAACAATTACTAAGCTCCAAGACAAATCCTGACGGTAGGTGAAGTTGCATCGTCCCGATGGCCACAGCAGCATCTCTTGCATTATTGCCGACGCAGAAGTCAACTTCTCCTCTTTCAACGCTTCTACTCTTTGTCATTCCCTGCATCGAATTGCATATATGAGCAACCGATCCGGTATCAAATACCCAGAAATTAACATAAGAGTCGGCAAGAAATATTTCTGTAATATGAACAACAAGCGTACCCGAGGTGGAAGAACGGTTCTTCAACGAGGCGAGGTACAGCTTGCAATTCCTCTTCCAGTGTCCCTTCTTGTGACAATGAAAGCACTCATTATCTGCAGCTGATCCAGGTTTAGCCTTGGGTGCAGGGTTTGGCTTAGGGTTCGCAACCTTAGCCTTGCCCTTCTTCTTCTTCCAAGAAGAACCTTTCTTCTTTAAAGCAGGCTTGTTCTGGACAGCCATCACATGGCCGCCGCTTGTGCTCTTCTTGATGTCACTCTCTGCTGTCTTGAGCATTCCACACAGTTCAGTCAGGCCCTTTTCAGCCCCATGCATATGGTAGTTCGAGATGAAGTTCCCACAGCTTGGCGGTAAAGAGGCGAGAATGAAATCAGTGGCCAACTCTTGGCCAAGTGGGAAGCCCAGCTTCTCCAACCTCTGTGTGTAACCAACCATCTTGATTACATGCGGACCCACTGCAGTGCCTTCTTCCAGCTTGCTCTTGACAAAGGCCTTGGACACATTGAACCTTTCACTCCTGGCCTGAGTTTGAAACATGTACCGAAGCGCCACAATCATATCGTGTGCCTCATGGTTTGTCTCGAACTGCATCTATATGTCAGGTTCCATGCAAGCGAGCATAAGGCAGCTTATTTCAAGGTTGTTGTCACAAGCCTTTCTGTAAGCAGTCTTTTTCTCAGCAGGTGCATCATCAGCAGGCTCTTCTCGTAATGGGGTATCTAGAACATCTTCCTTTTTCTCTGCCCTGAGAACAATTCTCAGGTTGTGGATCCAATCCGCATAGTTAGTCCCATTCAGTTTGTCATTCTCAAGGACCGAACGCAATGAAAAGGATTGGGTGTTATTGCGGACCATGATCTACAACAAAATAATAATGCAAAATACTAAGACAAACGTATTCATGATGGAGTAAACGATATTAAGCAATTAACAGAATTTACTCCCACTAAAATCAATATTCCTCTGTTGATTCTTAGCGATTCAAGACCCACAACTATCAAGTCGACTAGTGAGCTTTAGCATCACCGCTAGAAGATTAGATAGATCGGTAAGCAACTCTTTGCTAATCATATCACATATGACTCTTGTTGTTGGGTGACATCTCCATGTCTCGCTCCCGACCTTTATGCCCCTAGGTCCTTAACCGTTAAGATGACCTTGTCAAGCTAACCAACCCTTTATGCGTGCATGTATCCGATACAGCCTGTCTAGTCAAGGAAAACCAGTGGCGCCCTAATTTCATAGACCCACCACCAATCATACAAGACATGTGACAGTGCAAGGTTTAGTTGGTAAGGCATGATAGCTCCAAATTTGTGAGGGATCGTTCTACTTCTACTCTGACGCACGTAGTAGTAAAACATCAAGAACGGCAAGCACATAATTGTGAATCAGTATGGCCCTTGTTCTTCTGGTGATCTCCATCTCCATAGAATTTGTTCGCCATGTAGATCTCCATCTTCATGGAACTTGTTCACCATGTTGATCTCCATCTCCATGTATATGTGCACCATCCTTCATGTGATGAAAACTCCAAGAACTAGAACTTGCTATTACACCTAATAACTAGTCAATAAAATTACATTCACGACTTGGATGATCACAGGTTGGCACGCAGGCCATTACATCAAATGCAACAATTCATATGGCTCCAGCCGAATTGTCATAATCACGACACGCAGGTCATGGAATAATTACACACATGCATCACATACACATAGAGGCCATACCGATAACAAAACCTGCAAAACAGAGTTATGCGATTCCGACGTTCGAATTTAAAACGCCGAAAACTCTATCTTCTGGGCCGAATTTCACAAATCTAAATTTCGCGAAAATAGCAGCACTGTTCTGAACCAAGTCTAATTTTTCTATAGATACAAATCGATATAAAATTCGGCTAAACCCGAGTTCGTATTCAAAAGTTATGACTGTTTTACTGCAAAACACGCTTTTGCAACAAAACATAATTCGCAGTAGATCCAATCTACTGCCCTATGCATCCCATGCATCTGGCTTATGTCCTAAGTTTTGATTTGACCAATCACATTGATCTCCAACCGCAGCGACCAGGTTTATGTGCATCACTTAACTCCGATGGCGGAAAACCGACCGGTAGAAGTATGTCATTGCACAACCTTCACAGCTAGTTTACGAAACTAGGTCATAGATCGATCTGAAACTACGCATATCTCCATATGCACATATCCAAATCTATAACGAGACATCACTGGCTCTTGGTACCACTGTAGGAATATGGGGTAGCAAAAAAAAAATTTCTACCGCATAAACCAGGATTACTGCAGTTATAGATCACGGGATTACCACTAGACGCGCGGTTGCGGAACTTCTGTAGCGCGTCGGTGTAGTGCAGATGGAAGCCGGCAGTGCAGTTGCGTGAACCTCCTCACGAACGGCTCGTCCTTGTGCAGCAAGCGCAGCACCTCCACGAAGTCCACACGTACGGGAAGAAGATTCGCACTCCGGATTGCTAGATCCGCGAGAACGAACTATGGCTAGATGCACGAGGAGGAACAGGGAGGGGGGCGCTACTGTAGTGTGCCGTTACTGTTCACGGCACTGTTCATCCATGTGAATAGTAGCAAGGGTTAGGGTTTTCAGGCGCCCCCTCCTCTGTTTATATAGCCCCTTAGGTGGGCTGCCTTGGGCCCCACCTTGGGTGCCCCCTTTTGGGCCTAAATGGCCCATTAGTGTACCTAAGCCCAGTCTAATTCGGATCTCATTTTTATTAAGCTTCTTTCCCTTAAGTGTGTGACTCTATGGGCTCACATGCGAATAGACATGGCCCGAGTACTCTTACTCGGCCCAATAGTAGACAGTGACCTCTAGCAAGACATGTCAACTCCTATACGAACACAAAGATCATATCAGACGAGCCGCCACAATATCATATACATGTTGTTCCCTTTGCCTCACAATATTTGGTCTAGCTTAAAGCCGACCACTCTTTCTCGATCCTGTGATTCGGAATCCTTGGTTAACTCTTAACCCCAGCATGGCCATGCATTTCTTGATCCGAATCACTCGAGGGGCCCAGAGATATCTCTCTCTTGTAGAGAGGGGCAAATCCCATCTTGACCGACTATGTCTCACCGCATGCTTCTTGACAGACCCGAAAGCCACATTTATGACTACCCTGTTATGGTGCAGCGTTTGATGGCTCCTAAGTAAGTCGGTTCACATCTTGAGTACATACGACGATCTCAGGTCTTAGGACACAGCGCATCTCCCCGCCATTGTCGGGGATGAGGCCATGGACGAACCCGGCGGAAGCATCAGGGTCGAGCTCGACTGCGAGTGGGAGGGTGCCTCTCGGTGAGTGCCTAAGTTGTCGCGTGAGTTTGATTCGCATTCGAAGCAAGCAGCCTGAGACCTACAATGAGATTTTCGTCAAGTGCCCTAATAACATCAGGGTGAGTACGGTTCATTTGGCTTCTGAATTTGTGCTTTTGCTCTGAAATTAGTGTCGTTGATGTCACCAATTGAATGCAGGAAGATCCAACAACTTGTGGCTACATCTGGTCAGAAAGGCAGTATGAGAAGGACCTGCATAACAAGAAGTTCAATCTAGATGAAGCAGACCTGAAGCAGCAATTTGGGGATTTGAAGCAGCAAGTTGGGGAGATGAAGCAGCAGCTATCTCAGATGAGGGCAGAGATTGAGTTTGCGCTTCGTCAGATTTGGGAGATGAAGAAGCACAAATCAGTTGAAATGAATGCTATTGTAATGACTTTAGCAGTAGGTTTAGTACTTGGCATGCTTGTGACAGTAATGCTGAAGTGAATTGTAACCTTAATGATGTATCCATGTGATAGTAATGACTATGAATGAAGGACAACTCATGAATTGTGCCACTGTCATATATTGTTCTTCCAAATTGACATTCCAAATTGACAGAAACATTGTTCACATCCATGTAGCTAACAGCAACATTGTTACCAGACTAAATAGACCAACAAACAAGGTTCAAATAGACATTGTTTATCATACTAAGTAGACCAGCAACATTGTTCACCAACAAATAGACCAGCAACATTGTTAAACAAACATGGTTCAAACAGACATTGTTCAAACAGACCAACAAACAAACCAGCAACATTGTTCACATACATGGTTCGCCAGACCAACAGGCTAAACAGCACCAAACTAAGTAGAATCAAAGTGACATTTAAACATGGCTTCTCTAGAATCCTAGCCAATCTTTAAGGCTTCTCACAACACTTGGTTGAGGTGCACTCTCTGTCATCATCTTCTTCTTCTTAACTAGTGTCTTCTTCTTCTTGGGAGACTTCTTCTTCTTAGCTACCTTCTGTTTCTTCTGTTGGGATGGGCCAGCAGAGTCATCACCTTCTTCTCTCATCCTGTCATAGAGTAAACTTCATCAGTAAGTATTTGACATCAAAATGCAAGATAGTAAAGATTGTTGGCCTTACCTTTTGTTTGATGGTCCTTCTCCTCCTGCCTCTGCTAGTTTTCAAGTCTTAGCAAAGTGGCCATACTCTTTGCACCTCTTACATCTAACCTTTTTTTAGGCATTTTTCTCGAAGCTACCTCTTATCCTCTGAACTCTTGGCCTTCTAGCTGCTCTTTTCTGTACAGGTGTCAAAACTTTGAAGTCAAGCTCCACAGCAGACCACATAGACCTATCTGGCATTGGTTCAATTCTTCCTACATAAGCAGCTCTGAATCTCTCAACTGAATAATATTCATGCACAAAGTCATAGATCATAAGGCCTCTGTTGGATAGAATTCATGCCAAGCCATGCTTGCATGGTTTTCTAGTGATTTGCCACTCTCTGCAGGAGCATTTTCTGTTCACCAAGTTGACAGTGTGCCTTTTGGTATTGTTCTAGTGGTCAATTAATGTTACTTCGGCAAACTCATCATCACTGACTGACACTTTCACAACTCTGAGATTGTGGCTTATTGCTTGGAGTTCTTTCATGACACCAGGCAAAATTGTTTCAGTCATTTCTCTCCCGATTTTCCTTCTCAGGTACCTCTTCTCCATTATTAGTTGCCTTAAAGCATTAACTAACTCATGAATAAGTAGTCCTTTCAGATGCCTAATTTGGCTATTGAAACTTTCAGAAACATTGTTGGTCAGGTAATCACATTTGCTCACCTCAGAAAAGCCACATCTATATCAGATTCTACCATGCCATTGCTGCAGATATTCTATGGCATCAGGAGCTACTTCATGTATTTTTGCCATGTGCCACCTAAACATTCCCTCTGTGTAGTTTCTTGCAGCTGGGTAGAAGTGTTCAGTGAACACATCTCCAGTGTAGTACTTCATGAAGTTAGCATAAAGATGTCTCATACACTCTCTGTACTCAGCCTGTGAAAAGACAACACCAACTGCTATTTCAAGTCCTTTACAGGCATCTGTCATGATGACCATTCCTTTAGAAGAGCCTACTACTCTATGTAACTGTGTCATGAACCACTTCCAGTTATCTTCAGTCTCAGAGTCAAAAATAGCATATGCCACATGATATAACTAGTTATGGCCATCTATACCAGTAGCAGTAGCCAATTGACCAGTATAAGTGCCATTCAAGCTAGATGCAACAATTCCTAAAAAAAAAGTCTGCATCCCTCTAGCCAACCATCTATACAGGGCTTCAATGCAACAAAAATCATGTTGAACCTCTTGGCTTTCCCTTTACCAGAACATTCTATCTCTACAATTGACCCTAGGGAACATAGTTCTACTTGGGCCTTCCAATTGTACAACATTCCAGAACTTTCCTCATATTTACCATGAATCCTCTCTAAGGCTACCTTCATACCTGACCAAGCCTTTGAGTACCTCAACTTAATCCCGAAATCTCCTTCTAATTTCTCCTTGGCTTCCTTGGCACCCTTCTTTGGATATTTCTTCAGCCAATTAGCCAACCTGTCAGCACACCAGCCTTGTGATGCCATCTTGCCAATCCTCATCTTGGTAGTTGGACATGTGTGATTTGCAGGGAGCACTTTAATCTGCAAAAACATCTTAGTTATTGTGATGCCATGAAAACATCAAAAATATGAAAATGCATGAAAACACAATGAATTACCTCTATTGTCCTCTCACCATATACCCTTGAAGCATGAATGTGCCATGGGCATCCCTCTGCAGCACAATGGGCAATAAATCTGGTAGGGTCTGTTTTCAACCCAGCAAACTCGAAGCCTTCCTTCACAGTATAATATCTTATAGCTTTTCTGAATGCTATAATGTCTGGAAACTTAGAGCCTATCTCAATTTTTGGATTTTCAGGATCATGAATCACATTAACCACTTGGGGATTTACATCATTCACCTCTGCCTCAAGAGGAATGCCTCCTTCAGCAGCAAGATTATCAGATGGCTGTGCATTCTCATGTGGCTGTGCATTCTCATGTGCCTGTGCATTCTCATAGGGGTGTGTATGTGGCTGCGTATGTGCATGTGCATGTGCTTCTGTCATATATATGTGTTCATCATTGATACTGACGTACTCTTCATCATTGTCAAACAAGTCAGGCTCACGGTCAGGCTCCGGCTTGTGGTCAGGCTCAGAAGCATCTGCATCCATATCTGCAGGCCCTTTAGAATATGCTTTCTTGGATGCAGACACTCCCCCACCTTGGGTGACTATAGGTTCATGGGTTTCATTGTGATCGACAGGTGCATATGCATATTGTGTATGAATGTGAATCATATCCAAACTAACATCATCTGGTGGCAGCACACAAAGAGGAGCTAGTGTATCATACTCGTGTTCAGCAACAACATCTTTGTCAAAGATTGATACAATCACTCGGCAAGACATCTCAGACTTGTACATTTCAAACAAATCAGTCATTTGCCTTTCATCAACAGCCTGACACCCTCGCCACATCTTTTGTCATGAATCCAAATAGTGGGAACCTGATTTGGTGCCCATTTCACCTCCTTACTTAAACTCTCCAGCAACAAATCAAGAGAAAAAGACCCTATCTCCACATCCCACTTAATCACCGTCCCCTTTGAGTATGATTTCCTACCCAAAGAGTTCGTTGTGGGGAAACCTTCAACCTTAATCTCTAGCGAGAAGAAGCCAAGCCAAAGAAACAAATAAAGTCAAATATTCTGCTCGAAAGGATCCTACCGAACACAGTCAAGCCGCAAATCGATTCTACCGAACACAGTCATGCCGCAAATCCCGCAAATCTACCCTACCGAACATAGTCATGCAGCAAATCCCCGAAATCTACCCTACTGCACACAGTCAAGCCGCCATTATCCCCAACACTATCCTGCCGAACACAGTCATGCCGCCAACCCCCATCAAAATCGATCGAATCGATCCTACCGTGAAGTCAGAGATGAGGAGGATTTGGCCTCGTACCTATTCTCGCCACCTTCCATCGTGGACGCCTCCCTCTACATCACTCGGCCTCCATCGACAGCAGCCTCCACCCCTTCTCCGCTGCCTTGACCGTCGCGCGCCGTCGCCGTCGCTGTCGCACCGTCTGTTAGGGTTCGTCGCCTCCTCAGGTCGATTCCCCATCCGCTCGCTCAGGTGCCTTATCCGAATGATGCAGGGGCAGTTTGGTCTGATACGAAAATAGGTATCCCATAACTCACCTGCAAGTGGGCCACAGATCGCAGATGCCTTACAAAATGGCAAGTTTCAGCTAACCCAAGAGTTGTAATAGCATATTTCTTATTTCATGAATTGTAATGGCAGTTGTCCAAATTGTAAAAGTTATAATGGCATGGATCTAAATAACCCATTATGTAATGGGTTTTGTCAGTTATCCACATTTAATACTCCTAATTAGTGGTCAAACGTTCGCAGTTACTGTAGCACAGGGAAAAAATTGGGAACTTAACAGGAGCGTCCAATCAGATCCATGAACCATGTTATTAAGCTTCAAATTCTACCAATTTCACCTGATCATGTGGTAATCAAGTGTTGTATATACTCAGCATTTAGTACTCTTCAGGTGTTCATATTGTGACGGAAAACCAAATTTGGCATAAAAGGAAGAACAGATTTTGTCAGAAAGAGAGTTTTCTGCCTGAGATCTTTTACGGTGCACAATATCACCATATACTACTATTTAAAAAGAACTAGTATGATAGGATCGGGTGGTTCCAGAAAATTGTATACTATTGGAATATTGACTAGTAGTATAGGTGGTATAGATAGGTAGTATATGTAGTATGAGGATATTATTGTAAACAAAGCTAAGATTATTTTTTAGATAAAAATACCGACATGAGCACCTGGGGCGTGAACTGGTGGTCTGTTCGTCGGAGCCCAGTGGTCTGTTCGCCAGTGCTACACCCGGTGGTCTGCTCGCCGGAGCCGGCTCTCGTCCGGAAGTGCCGCCGTCCCGCTCCTCGGCCGTGCCGCCGCTCTCGATATCCATTCATGCGTAAAGCATATTACATTTCAGCGAAATCACCATCAGCAAGCAAGAGCAATTGCTACCAGACTTGGTGATCTTTCATCTACTCCTAACCGACCCCAGATTCAGGAAACTAAGCTGCAGGTTGTGTCGCCTGCGTCCGTCTCAGGAAAGCCAGAACATAACATTTACCTCTTCAGTCCTTTGTGTGCACGGGACCACGCGGTGGCAGCCGGTTGCTGCCTCGATGCGTCGGGTGTTGGTTGCCGGCACAAGGACCTGGCGGCGGCGACAGGTAGTTTCTCGGAGGCGAAGTGGCGAACCTCTTGTGGCAGGGCGGGTTCGGATAGGTCCACCGCGGCGTGCTCCCGGGCGGCAAGGAGGTGGCCGGTTCCTGCATTCGCTCGGCGCTGAGAGCGTCCGCAATAATTAGCTATTTAGCTAGTTAGATCTAATGTGGCAACAGAAAAGTAAGAGAGAGTAGTCACTAATGATGAACAAATAGCTGATCTATTTCACATAGTCCAAGAATATATGAGAGAAGCATATGGGTTCAATAGTATAAAATAATCTTTTCTTTTTTCTTTCACTTCCACATCAGCAGACTAAATAGCTAGTTCTAACTATTACCATTGCGAACGCCCTGAGGGCAGTCGGGGGGAGGTGGGCGGCGGCGGCGATTAATTGGTGCGATGGGAGGCGGGTGGGGACCAAAGGTGAAAAATAACTCTTAATGGTAATACCTAAGCAGCACGGATACGGATACGTGTATCGGTATCGGAAGGATACGGATACGCGGATACGCCATTTTTCTAAAAAACCCGATACGCGGATACGTTTACCAAAAAATATAAATAAATAGATAATAATGCATATTAAATAGCCACACTCAGATACAACGAAAAGCAGTTAAAACACCTAAAAACAGTGTGTGCATTTTACTTTAAAAATTCATTTATTACCTTTATAGGATTAAAATGTGAGAAAATAAAAGTTATAGGAATTAGAATGTGAGAAAATAGAAGTTTTAGGGACTAAAATATAATTATTAAAAAAAGAAAGGGGCAAAATAAAAAAACAAAACCTTATCTTATCTCCCCCTCCCTCCCGGTCTCCCCGTCTCTCTCTCTCCCATTCTCTCTTCTCTCTCGGTCTCCCATCCCACCCTTTCCCGGCCGGCCGCCGGCGCCTCCCTTCCCCGGCCGGCCGCCGGACCCACCCTATCCGACAGCGCGCAGCCTCGAGGCCAGCACCGGTAGCTCCTTCTCCACGCGCGCCGGCAGCTCCTTCCCCACGCGCGCCGGCGGTCGGATCCGGCTCGGGGCGGAGCGCGGCGTCGAGCAGGACGAGCTCGCCGGCGTCGGGCAGGACGAGCTCTCCGGCGTCGGGCAGGACGAGCTCACCGGCGAACCAGCGCGGCGGATCGAGCGCAGCACGCGAGCAGGAAGGCCGCCTCGGGCTCGAACGCGCGGCGGCGGAAGGGGCGGCGGCCGGGATTCTTCCCCGCGGACGGCGACCATCTCCCTCAACCTTGTTCCCCAGCAGCTCCTTCCCCACCACTCTCGGCACAAGCGGGTGCATCTGCGGGCGTGGGGCGGCGGATGCGGCGGTGCTCCTTCCCCACCCCTCTGTCATCTGCTAGTTGGGCTACTGGGCCGTATCACACACAGATACGTATCCAATCTTGAGTTTCTAGGCCCAATACGGCCCAGTATGCCAATACAGCTTGGATACATATCCCCTGCGTATCCATGGCGTATCCATATCCGATACGTATCGGATATGGGATACGGCGGCACCCCCACGTATCCGTGTTTCATAGGGTAATACTGTGCATCGTAAAAGAGCTTTCGCGCCTCGAGGGCATCGAGTTAGACAAGGATGAGGGGGTGCTGGCCTATAGAGCTCGTCGGAGACAACACGGCCATACCAAGGATGAAGCGGGTGGGGAGGGTGAAGGGGGCGACAAGGTAAGCCGCGGAAACTGCTCCGGTAACGAGTTGGGAGCCCGCACGTGCTTCAGCGTTCCGCGCACGGGCACAGACAGCTTCTAAAGACAAATGGGTCACACTTAGATGATGAATGATTGACAACTGTAAGGATCACCGGGGTGTCCGACCCTAGAGGGGGAGGGGGTGAATAGGGTCGCTAATCAATTTTTAACCTAGGGCTCAAACTATTTGCATAAGATAAACCTAACACGTCCTATACATGCTAGTTATAACTAAGGTTTATCTATGCTACTCTCTACTTACCCTTAAAAGACTTGCAACCTAGTCAATCCTAATCAAACTAACTAGGAAAGTAAAGGTATGCAAGATAGAGTAAATGCGGAAACGTAATGAGGTAAGTAAAGAGGTAAGTGCAAGAGGGATGCAAACTCCCGAGTAGACACTGTCATGTAACGTGGTTCGGCACAAACGCCTACGTCCACGGGACACCGAGGCTCTTCCGATCACCGTCTTGCTCTACGCCACCAAGGCGATGCCGGCAAGCAAAGGCAAGTGCCCCTAAGACACCGAGTCTCGTGCACCGCCACCGTCTCTCTCGGTCACCCGGCCGTAATCCACTACGGAGCTTCTCCACCAAGGAGGGGGCCTCCTCTTCCCCCGCACAAAGTGTCGTTGCCACTCCACACCAAGACGGAGGGTCACACGACGGATCACAAGTTGCTTGCCGCAGCAAGACTTCTCTCAAGGGAGCTCTCGCAAGAACTAATCCCTATTACAAGCACTAAGCACTCTCACAAGTGTGCTTAAGCCTATATGATGTACAATGAAGCTCTATGGTGGTTGGAGATGATCTTTTGCTCTTGTATACTTCCTTGAACTCCAGCACCGTCAAATGACCCGGCCTTGGGGGTATATATAGGCAGCACAAGCAAATATAGCCGTTGGAGAAAAGCTGCCAGAAAAACCCTTAACGCCGGTTAATCCGACGTACCTCCAAAGCCATCGTCGGTTTAACCGGTGATACTAAAACTGCCTGCCTCAAAAACTAGCCGTTACATGTACAGGCAATCAACCGATGCTACGTCGGTTTAACCGGTGAATGTAGTTGCCATTTGAACTCTAAAAACCAACTCTCTGGACAACTGCACCGACGTTCACGAAGACCCAATCGTCGGTTCATCCGGTGTATAGAATTTCCTCTGTCTTCATCTGTCAATGCACCGACGTATACAAATTTCCTAACGTCGGTTCAACCGGTGAAACCAAACTTCCAGACGTGCTCCAAGTCAATGCACCGACGAGTGTAAAATACCCAACGCCGGTTAATCCGGTGCCAAACCCTAGCTCGCAGGCCTTCTCTGTGATTGCACTGGTGAGTTCATTTTGCCCTACGTCGGTTTAACCGATGATAGCAAAATGCCTCAATTTTTGTCCCTTGGACCGAAGAGCTTTCAGGGCGCTGCCCTGAGACCGGGTGGCCCTTCGGGCCTTGCTACACCTCCGCGGAACCCCCGTAGGGGTGGCCCTTCGGGCCTTGCTACGTCTCTCTTCTCTTTGTCATCACTTGAACCTAAAAGCCTGAGAATAGTCATCTTAACAATCACATTAGTCCAAGTGTTGTGTGTGTCATCAATCGCCAAAATATTATATTGAAATATGGCATGAGAGGCCATTTTCGCTACAACAACAGTGAATGAATTTGATGTATGTCTTAGCTCGTGATGTGCAAGTATAGGATGCGGCAATGACGATTGATGGCACGTGGTGAAAGGCGAGCTCCAGCATGGGTGCGATGAACCATGCGGTGATGACAGGAAAGCAAGAGGTTTGGTGTTGATGCATCATAAGATCGTGAAGGATAAGTGAAAGCTTGGTGCCGAGGAATCTGAGGAGTCCGGACGGAGTTATGGGGGCGATCCACAAGATGCACGACTAGAGCAAGAATACAAGACGAGATGGTGATGAAGACGATGTCGGTTAAGTCAAGGATGAAGGTGATGGTAAGTTCGAGTAGGTAGCCCATGCGGCGCGAGCGTGAAAAACTTGAAGGCGTTGAATCTCCGTGAAGGCCGGACAAGCATCGACATCAAAGGTGGCAGGTTTGCCGATTTGAGCCTTAAAATCAAGTGGCGGCAGGTTTACCAATTTGAAACCTGGGGTGCGTCCAGTGCGGCTGGATGGTGGAGATAGAGGGCATGTGGCATCATCACGAAGTTTGCCTCAAGACGAAGCGATTTCGTGAAGCCGGCGTGTCCGTCCAGTGGGTCCGGTAAAAACTTGGACGGTTAAACCTAAGGGGTATTTAAGTTATGTGCTTAATGTAAGAGCATTTTGCTTGTTCGCCAGGTGACTATATATAAGTGGGAGCTGTGTGGGCAGCCCACCTCTTTGTATTTTCTCTTGTAGAGGTCCTCTTATTTGTTTATGAGAGCTAGGGTTTGAATGAGGGAGAGTGGAGGGCTCTTTTGTTTGAGTTTTTTTGCCATTCAAACTGTGATTAGGGTAGAAGTAGTTTGTAATAGGATCTCGTGGAGTATTTGAAGTATCAAATTCGTGTCCGTCTATTTCATAGAGAGCGTTTTTCTTTCTCCCTATTTTGAGTGCTATTTTTTAGTGATTTTTTGATTTTTTTTCATTTTAATTGTGAATTGTGTAGAAATTTTTGAGGGGTTTTGTTTCTATGGTCTTTGTGAGTAATATTGCTTCTATCCTCTTTTAAATCTCTCACGAATCAAAATTTTGAGTTTTTCCCACAAATGAGTTTTTGATGGGGCGTTTGATTTTTTGTTCAATTCGTGATGGATTCTTAATGGGCGCGGCACACTCGCGTGCGGCCCAGCTAGCTCGGGCGTGGCTCAAGTCGGAGCCAGCGGACCACAGCGCGGGGCAAGCGGCCCAGATCGCAGCCCAACTCGCGGGGAACTGCTGGAGCTGGCCAGCAGGCCAGCACGTGCAGTGCAGCCCAGGCGGGGGCAGACAGCCTAGCAGCTGAGCCAGGAGTGAAGCAGGCTGATCCAGCCCAGTCAGCAGGCAGTCAGCGCTAGCAGGCTGCAGCTACAGCTCACTGCCAGCGGGCCGACAGCAGTTTGCAGGCCACCGCTCTCCACCGCAACAGGTAACCGCTAAACACGGCCTGCTGCTAGGATCCTTCAGCAAGTGCAAGCGAGTACCAAACAGCGGCATTGGCCAGGTTTGCTTCTTGCAAAATGCACCTCGAGTTTGATTCAGTTCATCAGCTTAGTGTGAATTTGATCCTTGTGAGAAAATTCTTCCATACTACAGGTTGCAACGGTTGGTTCAATTGTTCATTCTGTTAGAAATCTAGGCAATTTTCGGTATATTTTAATTCCAAAATTAAATGTATAAACTAGCAATATTTCTATGACTTTAAGGAGTAAAATAAAACATGTGAACATGTTTATACTTATCACACATATAAGCATAAACAATATAAATAACCAAAGTTTCAGGGAGTACCCTAAAGCGGGGCCGTTGCCGGAGGCATTGGCTGCGCTGTTACCAACTGGAGTAGACATCTACTCGGTTGGCCTCAGTCGAAGTAGTCGAACTAAATCGGTGCAGGAAGAAGTTCGCAGTGCAGTCCCACGAACGGTCACCAAGATGTAGTCGACGTAGTCGTTCGGCCACCAGAATGTAGTCGACGTAGTCGTTCGGCTCGTCCACCAGGAAGTAGTCGTACAATCGGGCAAAGCCTTAGTATTTTTGAGCAGTCACGCTAAAGCGTTACCCAAAAACCTGATTGCCCGCCTATCCCGTGCAGGATCTCAAGGCGAGCAAGGTTTCGGAGGCCTGCTCACGCTAATTTTGTGCGCGCAGAAATTAGTGTTGGGGAACTCAGTTGTTGCAACTGGAGAGGGAGAAGAGAGGAGCCGAGTTGCCTCAGTGCTCTGGTGCAGGATGGATGAGGGGAATGGCACTCCTTATATAGTGACTCAGGTGCTCAGGATCGTTGAACCTGGACACCATCAGAGTCATTTAGGTGATGCGGTTATGGCCATTAATTACAGATTTAATTGCACGTTTAATCGCACGATTAATTGCTGTCAACGGCAAAATAGCCATCACATCGCACCGCGCCACGCCGCACCGCCCGTCCGGCCGGCCGCGCCGCGCCGCGCCGCGCCTCGCCACGGCCACGGCCACGGCCACGGCCACGGCCCGGCCCGGCCCGGCCCGGCCCGGCGAGGCGAGCGAGCGCGCGCGCGTGTGGTTCACCGTCCTCCTCTTACCGGCTTCACAAGTGGTGTACAAGAAGTCCACCTTTTAAGTCGGTTGAGATCCTCCTCAATTCCCGGTACGGAATTAAACATTGATTCCCTAGCATTAATAGTGGGCTTTAAATTCTTTTATTGCTTTAGAATAAATGGGCCAAGCCCATTACTCCAACAATCCCCACCAAGAAATTCAAGCCACACTAGAAATACCATCATTCTCTCATTGATATACCAGTATTCGACAGAGACTGTTAAGTTGAACTTCCATCTAGGACAAAGGCTACACTTATTCACAACTGTGCAATGGACTATGTCTTGAATTGCCAGTTTTGTGCAAACAAGTTTGACCAGAGCCCTACACTGGTACTAGGCTGCAAAAGCATCCCCGCGGTTTGGAGCTTATAAGTCATACTCCAGGCCCTTCATGAGTTTCTAGAGAATACCCAATTCTCATAGACCATGACCAGTGATCAAACTCATATAGGTGTGTTCCTTTCAGATGTTCTGTAGGACAACATCTTTGTCTCAAGAAAACAACTCATTTGTTTAAAAGAAACCACCTGGCACACATTAAGGTATAGACCAACCTGCCATACAGATTAGAAGAGAAATGCACCTTATACACGGAATGAGCCCTTTTCACAAAGGTTCTCTTCTCACAGTCAGACTTTAGTTTGTTTCACCATCCTAATTCACGGGATCTCCGATCACATAGGACAGGTTTCCACTATAGAATGACTCACGTGGGTCTCAAGCCCAATTCCACAGATGCATTGTCTATCACATTTCGTGAAAGACCCTTTGTAAACTGATCTGCCAGATTTTTAGCCGTCTGAACATAGTCCAGGGCTATAACTCCGGAGTTTCTCAATTTTCTGACAGATTTCAACCGCCTTTTCACATGTCTAGATGACTTCATGTTATCCTTTGAACTATTCACCTTGACAATTACCGTTTGATTGTCACAGTTCATTAGGATTGCCGGTAACGGTTTTTCAACTATCGGCAAGTCCATAAGGAGCTCACGAAGCCACTCAGCCTCAACAGTGGCGGTATCTAATGCTGTGAGTTCTGCTTCCATAGTTGACCTCGTTAAGATGGTCTGCTTGCAAGACTTCCAGGAAACAGCTCCACCACCAAGTGTAAACACATATCCACTTGTGGCCTTTATCTCATCAGCATCAGAAATCCAATTTGAATCACTATACCCGTCTAGTACCCTTGGGTACCCGGTGTAGTGAATTCCATAGTTCATTGTCCCCTTCAGATAGCGCATTACTCTTTCAAGACCCTTCCAATGATCATCTCCCGGGTTTGAAACAAACCGGCTCAGTTTGCTTACAGCAAACGAGATGTCAGGTCTTGTAGCGCTCGCTAAATACATTAATGAACCAATGATCTGAGAATATCTCAGCTGATCTCGCATTATCCTTTTGTTCTTTCTAAGAATTAAACTGGCATCATATGGTGTTGAGACAGGTTTATAGTCGCTATAACCAAAGCGACTTAACACCTTCTCCACATAGTGAGACTGTGTAAGAATCACCCCACCATTGATCTCTTTTACCAGCTTTATATTAAGGATAACATCAGCTTCTCCCAGATCCTTCATCTCAAAATTTTGAGATAAAAACTCTTTGACTTCCTTAATCACATTAAGGCTAGTGCCAAAGATCAGTATGTCATCCACATACAAGCACAAAATCACTCCTTCAGCCCCACCATAGCGATAGTACACACATCTGTCAGCTTCGTTCACAACAAAGCCGGCAGAGGTCAAAGTTCTATCAAACTTTTCATGCCACTGCTTAGGCGCTTGCTTGAGACCATATAAAGATTTTAACAACTTACAAACCATTCCTTCTTGACCCTTTGATACAAACCCATCCGGCTGATCCATATAGATCTCCTCTTCTAACTCTCCATTGAGGAAAGCCGTCTTAACGTCCATCTGATGAACGAGAAGACCATAAGAGGCTACCAAGGAAAGTAACACTCGAATTGTGGTCAATCGGGCAACTGGTGAATAAGTGTCAAAGAAATCTTCTCCTTCTTTTTGTGTATAACCCTTGGCCACAAACCTAGCCTTGTACTTTTCAATAGTACCATCTGGCCTAAGCTTTTTCTTGAACACCCACTTGCATCCAACCGGTTTACATCCATAAGGACGTTCAACGACCTCCCAGGTTCCATTAGACATAATAGAATCCATCTCACTCCTTACTGCTTCCTTCCAATAGTCAGCATCAGGAGATGAATATGCCTCTTCAATGGTTCTGGGTGTATCATCTATGAGGTATATAATGAAATCATCACCAAAAGACTTCACAGTCCTTTCTCGGAGCATCATTGTTATCCTCCTCAGGATTTTCTACAAGTGTATGTTCATTGTGTTCTATCGGCTCAGCAGAGCCATCATCCTTGATGAACTCTTGCCTAGATGAACTTGTTTCATCTCTCATGGGAAAAATGTTTTCAAAAAATGTAGCATCTCTGGACTCCATTATAGTACCAACATGCATGTCAGGTACACCAGATTTCACTATTAAAAATCTATATCCAACGCTGTGAATAGCATAAGCTAGAAAGATACAATCCACAGTTTTAGGTCCAAGCTTACGTTTCTTGGTTATTGGCACACTCACTTTTGCCAAACAACCCCATGTACGTAAGTATGACAGTGTTGGCCTTTTCTTCTCCCATTCCTCGAAAGGAGTTATCTCTTTATTCTTTGTAGGAACACGGTTTAGGACATGACATGCAGTCAATATAGCCTCACCCCACCATTCCTTGGAAAGTCCCGCTGTATCTAACATGGCGTTAACCAAATCCGTTAGAGTGCGGTTCTTTCTTTCGGCAACCCCATTTAACTGAGGTGAATAGGGAG
Source organism: Panicum virgatum (assembly GCF_016808335.1). NCBI lineage: Eukaryota > Viridiplantae > Streptophyta > Magnoliopsida > Poales > Poaceae > Panicum > Panicum virgatum. Next base: position 5,431,616 of record NC_053148.1, read on the forward strand.
GCGTCCTCTCATGAATAATACAATGTTCCTCGCAGAATAAAGTAAATAAATTTGAGAAATACTCGCCACCACGATCTGACCTAACTCTTTTGATCTTTCTCTCAAGTTGGTTTTCTACTTCAGCTTTATAGATTTTAAAGTAGTGTAAAGCTTCATCTTTTGACTTCAACAAATAGATGTAACAAAATCTAGTACTATCATCAATCAAAGTCATGAAATATTTTTTACCACCTTTTGTCAACACTCCATTCATTTCGCACAAATCGGAATGAATTAATTCTAAGGGTGCCAAGCTCCTTGCCTCCGCGGTCTTATGAGGCTTACGAGTTTGTTTTGATTCAACACATACATGACACTTAGAATTTTTGACAAAAGTGAACTTTGGAATTAAGCTCAAATTAGCTAAGCGCATCATACAACCAAAATTAACGTGACAAAGCCTCGAATGCCAAACATTTGTTTCATCAACGTTAATAACATTGTATGCAATTTTATTACAAACATCTGACAAAGAAAGACGGAACAAACCTCCGCTTTCATAACCTTTTCCAACAAAAGTACCAAACTTAGACAAGATACATTTATTGGACTCAAAGACTAATTTGAAACCATCTCTACACAGTAGAGAGCCGCTGACTAAATTCTTCTTGATGGTGGGGACATGCTGCACGTTCTTCAGCTGCACGGTCTTCCCCGAAGTAAACTTCAGATTTATCGTACCAACACCAAGAACACGCGCATGTGATCCGTTCCCCATCAGCAAGGAGGAAGTCCCGCCGGTCTGGTAAGAAGAGAACAAAGAAGCATCAGCACAAACATAAATATTAGCACCAGTGTCAACCCACCACTCGGGTGAACCAAAGACTGAAAGAACAGTAGGTAATAAATTACCGTACCCCGAAGTTCCTCCAGGCTCGCTAATAACCATATTGGCGGAGTCGTTGCCTTTGCGGTTCGGACACTTTGCAGCAAAGTGATCCGTACTAGCACACACATAGCAGGCTCCCGTCTTCTTCTTCTTCTTAAAAGTGGTTGTCTTCTTAGTCTTTGGTTGGTTCTGCGGTGGCTTTTTCTTGTTCTTATGGGAGTTGTTCTTCTGAACAAGATTGGCACTTGAAGCACCAACAACTCCTTTCCCACGTATGTCCTTTGCTCTCGCCTTCTCCTCAACATCAAGAGTCCCTATGAGTCCATCTATTGTGAACTCCTGTCTCTTATGTTTTAGAGAAGTAGCAAAGTCCCTCCAAGAAGGTGGCAGCTTAGAGATTATACCTCCAGCCACAAACTTATTGGGTAACACACATGGGGACTCTTTGCTGCAATTTTTGAGATCTTTTGCCAGAGTATGTATTTCATGAGCCTGTTCCACTACAGTATGGTCTTCGACCATCCTGTACTCAAGGAACTGCTCCATGATATACAACTCACTCCCGGCGTCAGATACTCCATATTGAGCCTCAAGAGCATCCCACAAAGCTTTGCCAGTTGGCAGCCGGATATAAGAATCCACCAGGTTATCACCGAGAACACTAATGATCAAGCCTCGAAAGAGGATATCAGCCTCATCGAACGCACTCCCTTCCTCTGGAGAGAATTGTTCAGGCTTACCCTCTTTCACATGGATCACTCTCGATAGTGTTAACCACAGTATAAGCCGCTCTTGCCAACGTTTGTAATTTGAACCATCAAAAGGTGATGGTTTGATTGATGCAGCAAAGCTAGATACCGAAAGCCTATTAACATAATCAGGTTTTTGGATTGTTAGAAATCTAGGCAATTTTTGGTATATTTTAATTCCAAAATTAAATGTATAAACTAGCAATATTTCTATGACTTTAAGGAGTAAAATAAAACATGTGAACATGTTTATACTTATCACACATATAAGCATAAACAATATAAATAACCAAAGTTTCAGGGAGTACCCTAAAGCGGGGCCGTTGCCGGAGGCATTGGCTGCGCTGTTACCAACTGGAGTAGACATCTACTCGGTTGGCCTCAGTCGAAGTAGTCGAACTAAATCGGTGCAGGAAGAAGTTCGCAGTGCAGTCCCACGAACGGTCACCAAGATGTAGTCGACGTAGTCGTTCGGCCACCAGAATGTAGTCGACGTAGTCGTTCGGCTCGTCCACCAGGAAGTAGTCGTACAATCGGGCAAAGCCTTAGTATTTTTGAGCAGTCACGCTAAAGCGTTACCCAAAAACCTGATTGCCCGCCTATCCCGTGCAGGATCTCAAGGCGAGCAAGGTTTCGGAGGCCTGCTCACGCTAATTCTGTGCGCGCAGAAATTAGCGTTGGGGAACTCAGTTGTTGCAACTGAAGAGGGAGAAGAGAGGAGCCGAGTTGCCTCAGTGCTCTGGTGCAGGATGGATGAGGGGAATGGCACTCCTTATATAGTGACTCAGGTGCTCAGGATCGTTGAACCTGGACACCATCAGAGTCATTTAGGTGATGCGGTTATGGCCATTAATTACAGATTTAATTGCATGTTTAATCGCACGATTAATTGCTGTCAACGGCAAAATAGCCATCCCATCCCATCCCACCGCACCGCACTGCACCGCCCGGCCGCGCCTCGGCCTCGGCCTCGGCCACGGCCCGGCCCGGCCCGGCGAGGCGAGCGAGCGCGCGCGTGTGGTTCACCGTCCTCCTCTTACCGGCTTCACAAGTGGTGTACAAGAAGTCCACCTTTTAAGTCGGTTGAGATTCTCCTCAATTCCCGGTACGGAATTAAACATTGATTCCCTAGCATTAATAGTGGGCTTTAAATTCTTTTATTGCTTTAGAATAAATGGGCCAAGCCCATTACTCCAACACATTCAGTACATGCATGGTCGGTGCTTTTAATACTGAAATAGGTCAGCTATATTCGTTAAGTGTCTTTTTTATGCAAAAGTGAACAACCTTTACCTTAGCATTGTTTATTTACTATTTGCTTGCTTTGTCGGGTAGATTGAGAAATGGATTAGTTTTTCACAAAATGAATTGGAGCTCGTGTATATGATCTGTTGTCTGTTGAGTGTTGAGCTTAATTTTGTTGCTTGCTAATTAGCTTGTGCTCTTTGCTTACTATCTTACTCAAACCGCTTACATTTGGTTTTGAGCTTTGATAATTATTATTGAATCACTGCATGTCTAGTGAAAAAAGCTCTTTTGCGAGTTTGATTGGACAAGCTTTTTCAATACTTTAGTAATTTTATGCTTCCGCTTCGTCCTGTATTTGGTTCAAGGAAATTGATTTTCTCTTACTTCCGCTTTATGTTAAGAATTTCTAATCGCTCCTAAGATGAGTATGTCACCACTTTACTCATATCATCTTGGCGATTAGAAAGATATTTTGATCAGTGGAGTTTTTTTTCAAAAAATAAAATTATCAGCTTCCATTGAATCCTCCTCTGATCTCTTGTTCGGCGTTGCCTCCACCATCATCACTGCCTCTAGAGCATCTCCAGCAATAGCCCCTAAATCAGACCCTCTAAATGTTAAATGAAGGCTGCCTTTATTTTTTAGGGGCTTCTAAATTTATTTCAACTTCAGCAATAGCCCCCAATTCCAATATATAATAGAAGGCTCCCTAGAGACCCCCTCGGAATGGAGGGTGGAGGAGGGATTTTGGAGACCTCCCTAAAATAGAGGGTAAAGTAGAGAGTCTGCTGGAGTCTATTTTTTTGGCTTAACCCTCTAAACTTAGGATAGGGAGCTGTTCAGAGGGTCTGCTGGAGTTGTTCTCAGGACGGAACGAAGCTAGGGAGGGGGGTTTTTGAATAAATATTGGGTTATCGCATAAACAGTCGCGACACGTTAAGAAATTTTGTGTAAAAATATTGGATCGTGATTATTAATCGGCGTTCTATTTAGAGGATTTTGTGTAAAATAGAAATTCGTTTGAGGGGGCTTTGCGTAAAATCTGTTGAACGGCTCTGGCCGTCGGCTGCGATCGCGCCATGGCGGCTCCAGTCACCCGCCCGGCCGCCCCGGTTCTTGGGCGGTTGGGCTCATGGGCTCGATGGACTCCACGCTTGAGCCGCCAGCCGGAGCGCCGTTTCCGGCACCCCGAAGCCTACCACGCCGGAATGAGAAGAGAGAGAGATGGCACCGCCGCGCCGGCCATAGATTTCCGATGCTGTCTTCCACGCAGCGAGCACCCCCACAAACGGCTTCCGTACCATCTGTGGAAAACGACGCCGCGGGGCGAGGCCTTCCGTTCCCTCCCCTCGCTAGTCGGAGATTCCTTCCGCGGCGGCCATCGGCGACGAGTTCGAGACGTCCGGGATCGCCGGGCACATGCTGGATCCTCTCCGTACCTGCGTGCGTATGGCAACGAGGTCCAGACCTCCACACCCACCCCCACCCCCCATGGAGGCGGCGGAGGCCGTCCTCTGGCATCCCGGATCAACAGTTCGTCAGAGATCCGCCTGAGCCTGAAGAGCCTCGATGTTAATCGTTCTGATCGCTTGCTGTATGCGCTGACAGAGGTGACTACAGTAACCACTAACCAGAAAGCAAAATGTTGCCGGAGGATCCTCTTGGCCTTTATGTCTACTGCAAAACACATATACTAATAATTTAAGACACATGAGTCATTGGTAAGCTCATCTATCAATTGCACCTGCCCAAAATTTCATCGAGATTCTTTGATCATGCGGTGCTACTGTATGTGTTCATCCATTATTCAGTGTTGTTCTGGCCTCGCATCTGTGCATGTGAGCTACCTAACCCAAAGCCAGTTTCATTGATGAGCAGCCTCATCAGTCATCACCATAATTCCTGCTTCTGCACTCTTGCTGGTAGATATCTGACAATATGTCCAGGTTTTGTGTAGCCTCATCTCGGTTCATTTGCTGCTCTTGCTGGTACTTGTCTCATGAACTCTATGATGTGTATGAATTCTGATCCATACTGTTAATATAACTGCATGAAAATCTCTAAAATGAAACTGTGAACCCTGAATCCTTTCAAATTTCTTGTTTTTCTAATGTACTCTGCACCTTCCCGATTTCATGGGGTTTCCTTCGTTCCAAAACCAGTCATCGGATGTTGGCAGATTGGCACTGTGCTGAAGTAGCCAAGTAGGCGAGCAGAGCTCGTTTTCAAAGTCACTTGTTGCTTTCTGGTACTGTCTGGGATCCCTATTGCTGTACTATGAGCCCCATAATCAGAGAGGCACCTAAAATAGATGGGAGTTATCATGACCACAGACAGAAAACCTTGATACCTGGCTTTGTGGGGAGATTTATAGTGCTAGTGTCCATGAGACCGTGCGTGCACAGATCATACGCAGGAGATCTGCCCTTGAGGATAGTTCAACTTCTTGAAAATTCCCCAAAACAACTGCTACTTGCAAGATTCCTGACAGAATGCAGCCCGTGTAGTGAGCCATCCACTGTAGTAAAAAGAGGAGGAGCTTTTTCCAAGTGTAATGTGACATATTCTGATACCTTTTGTTCAATCAGAAGATGAAAAACTTGTGGATGTTGCACGATTATTTGCAGATTGGTGGTCACTTTCTTGCAATACACTTTTGAAATACATGGCGTCCAATTCACAGCAAGGCAATTGTTCAAAAAAAAATAATTTGCAGCAAGGCCAGATGTAAAGGCTGCCAGATTGTACAGTGGAATACCTCTTTAAGAAATAATTCGCAGCAAGGCTAGATGTTCTTGCCTTCTTGGACTCCTTTCAAAAAAAAAAGGAAAAAATCTACTTTACCTCCTTCAACTATCGCAAAAGTCTGATTTTCCTCTTTCAACTACAAAACCGGATATCCAGCCTCCCCGAACTATCAAAACCGTTTGTTTTACCTCTCTCGGCGGTTTTACAAGCGGTTTTTATATTTTTTTCATAAATTTTTCACTCTTTTTTTCACTCAATTGAGATAGCAAGAATGGATAAAAAATCATATTAATTGGCATAGTGGTAGAGAAGAGTATAGAGAACACAATTTTGTAACCTTTTGAAGTTGAACTCAAACAAAATTGAAATTTCAAACTTTGAAGAAATAAAGAATCCAAACTTCATTGAAGTTTTAAAGCATCAAGATGAGCTCCATTTTTGACAAAATTTGAATTGTATGATACATATTAGAGGTGCATAATTAAAAAATTTGGGAGTATAGGTTTTGTAGAAAAATTTAAGCTTCTTAGAAAGGGTCAAATTTAAGCAAAATGTAATCCTTTTTATTTATTTGCATATTTGATTTATACATATGCAAATTCTTGAGTATATTTTAAATTTGTGATAATAAATAAATTTATAAAATTTGGCTCAAATTTGACCCTTCATAATAAACCTTGCTATAGAACTTATACTCACAAAAATTCCCTAGTTATTTACCTCTAATATGTGTCACACAATTCAAATTTTGTCCAAGATAGAGCTAATCTTGATGCCTTAAAAATTCAATAAATTTTCAATTCTTTATTTTTTTGAAATTTTAAGTTTCAAATTGTTTTAGATTTAACTTTGCAAAATTGGGTTCTTCCTACTCTCCTCTATCAATATGCAATTTTTTATGATTTTTTAATCACATTTGCTGCCTCAATTGAATGGAAAAAGAAATTAGGGGGAAAAATATATGAAAATAAATGTAAAACCACCTATAAAATCATTGAGGGAGGTAAAACAAACGGCTTTGATAGTTGGGGGAGGTTGGATATCCGATTTTGCAGTTGAGAGAGGAAAGTCAGACTTTTGTGATAGTTAAGGGAGGCAAAATAGACTTTTTTCAAAAAAAAAAAGAAAGGAAATGAGGCCCCGTTCGGCTTGCTGGATAAGCGGCTGGCTGGGCTGGTTTGGCTCGATAAGCAAGTCCGGCCCCGTTCCACAGCAAAGCCCAGCCCGAACGGCTGGTGCCTCGTTCCTCTGATTCCCCCACCCCGTCGTCTAGCGTTGCCGTCGAGGTCTGCCTGCGCCGCGCCTCCCTCTCCGGCAGTCCCCGCCTTTCCGTCCTAAAAGCCTCCCTCTTCTCCATCACTCCCCACCAGAAATAAATAGATCTGCAAAAAGCTCCACCTCCTTCACCCAACTGGTCGGCAGGGGCGGCCGCGGCGCGATGGGGAAGCACGAGTTCCTGACGCCGAAGGCGATCGCGAACCGGATCAAGGCCAAGGGCCTGCAGAAGCTGCGGTGGTACTGTTAGATGTGCCAGAAGCAGTGCCCCGACGAGAACGGGTTCAAGTGCCACTGCATGTCGGAGTCGCACCAGCGGCAGATGCAGGTGTTTGGCATGGCGCCCGAGCGCGTCGTGGAGGGCTTCTTCGAGGAGTTCCTCGAGTCGTTCCTCGCCCTGATCCGCCGCGCGCACCGCCACTCCCGCGTCGCCGCCACCGTCGTCTTCAACGAGTACATCGCCGACCGGCACCACGTCCACATGAACTCCACCAGGTGGGCCACGCTCACCGAGTTCGTCAAGTTCCTAGGACGCGAGGGCTACTGCAAGGTCGAGGATACACCCAAGGGGTGGTTCATGACCTACATTGACCGTGACTCGGAGCAGGCCGTCAAGGCGCGCCTCAAGCGCAAGAGGATCAAGTCAGACATGGCTGAGGACAAGCGCCAGGAGCGCATGATCGCCCACCAGATTGAGCGTGCACAGAAGTCCCTAGCCAAAGCCAATGATGGCGATGACGGTAATGTTGCCGAGGGCGAATTTGAGTCTGAGTTCGACAGTGAAGAAGAGTATTCAGGTTCAGATGATGGTGGAGAGAAACGGGAGTGTCGTGGTGTGGCAAACCACAGCCGGGTGGCGGAATGCACCCGCCTAAGCCCAGAGGGTGAGTACTCAGGGGTTAGCTAGCGATTAGTTCGATCTCGCTCAAGAACACAATGAACACAGCCGGTTTAAAGTGGTTCGGGCCGCCGGAGCGTAATACCCTACGTCCACTGTGTGTAGTATTGCCTCGAGAGAGTTTGCGAGAGCTTGTGTCCCCGTGTGTGACTGTGTGTAGTCTAGTGTGTCCTTGTTGTGCACAGCGAGCGCTTCCCTTTTATATCTCAAGGGAGGCGCAGACATGGCCGTTGGGTCCCCGACGGATAGGCCCATCGATGTAGTACAAAATATTGTACTGTTCATACATTATGGCGCTGCAGGGGAAGGAGATCATACTCCTGGATTTTCTTGCCTGCTCCTGGAATCCCCCGTTCAGCATGTCCAGGCGCTGTCTTGTCGGAGCGGCGCCAGGCGTAGCTAGCGGCGTTGCCTGCCACGTAGCTGAACGGGCCGCGTAGCTTGCAGTGTAGGCGGCATAATGGAAAAGTGCCGAGCCGTCGTATCCAATTAATGCGGCAGACGGGCTCTGCGCGGGTGCGGCGCAGGCGGCTGCACTGTGTACCTTGGTAATACACGGTCTACAGTGAGGTCTGACAAAGGCTGGCACGCGTGCCGCGGCGGCAGAGCGCGCCTCAACCACCCGCATTGAATGCGGTGGGTGGTCGAGTCTTCCAGTGGAAGACTCGCGCTCAAGCCTGCGCCTGCGCCCGCGCCCGCGCCTGCGGGACACGTGGCGGCTCCGGACCCCCCCCCCCCGGTGGTATGCTGGTTCTACCGTGTGGGATGTCCGGATGGACGTGGGAGGTCCGGGACCCCTATGAGGGGTCCGAGGCCTCGGCTGTCAGCTCGGAGCTTCCCTTCCTCAGGGACACGTGGCGTCTCCGGACCCGTTCCCAAGCGGGGAGCGGGTCCGGGGCCGTTGGCCCGGTGAGGTAAGGGCCTGACCCGTGGGGTCCGGCTGCTCCGCCCTTTAATGCGTGGTTGCGGATAACTACGCGGGCCTTGCCTTGCTGCAGTAGAAGTGGGTATCCCTGTTACAGGGTACCGATAGTGGCCCCCGGGCCCACCTTGGGGGAGGTACGAGCCCGCAGGTGGGGCCACCACTGTGATTTGGCTCTGCATAACTTGAAACCTCTTACTGCAGAGGTCTTGACCGGCCTTGACCATCCATCGGGTTGGTTGCTACCTCATCACATCACTACGGCTTACTGACTTGTGGCCCCCATGCACTGTGGTTCTCCTAGTCACGCGTGTGTTGCTCGGCATTGTTGCGGCTGGAGTAAACGGGGTATTTACCACCAGCGCAGTTCCCGAAGAGCCCGGTCACGCCAGCGCTTCAGGCGCGCATGTCAGCTCAACTTTCGCCTCGCTTCGCGCGCGGACGACGGTTCAGATCCCGCCCTTTCACACCTTTGTGGTTACCCGCCCTCCCTGACAGGTGGGCCTGGGCCCCCTTGTTAAGGATTGGGCGGCTAACTCCAGGCGTGTGCGTCGCTTGGGTTGCAGCGACGGTTCCGGGGCGCGCCGGTTGGGTCAGGCTTTATAAAGGGACGAACCGCATACCGCGGTTACCTTTCCGCATTCGCCTTCTTCCTTCCAACCTTTGCACCCCTTGCCTTTTGCTCTTTCGCGTAGATTGCTCCACACTTCCACAGCGAAATGGCATCCCTTGTTCATCCCCGCCGCTTCCAGACCGAGGAAGAGCTGAGCACAGTGCACCGCCTGCTTGGGTGGAGTGCACAGGAGACTGGCTGGGGGATCCGAGCAGGCTCGGTTCCCCTCGGCAACCTCCGCGCGCGGGGAATTTGTGCTATTCACCTCGCACATTTCCACCGGCGTGGGGCTGCCGATCTCTTCGTTCCTGCTATTGCTGCTGGAAGACTTCGGCCTCCAACTTCAGCACCTTACGCCCCACTCCCTCCTCCTGACGTCCATCTTCGTCCATTTGTGTGAGATGTTCGTGGGAGTGCGGCCCTGCGTCATCCTCTTCCGCCACTTCTTCATACTGGTGAAGTCCGGGAGGGCGAAGGATGAGGTGGGGGCATATTACTTCCAAACAAGGAGCGACCTGCCGGCACCTTACATTCCCGACCTCACTAGCAGGAAGTGGGAGGAGTGGCGCAAGGATTGGGTGATCGCCACCACCGAAGCCAATGAGCGCCTCGTCCTGCCGACCGAGGGACCCGCCTCCGACCGAGCATCCTGGAGGGCCAAGCCGTCCCTGCAGCCGGAGTTCGACTCCGTGCTGGGCAAGATCAGGTCGCTAGCGGAGAGCGGCTTCACCTCGCTGCACGTGCTCGGAGATTTCTTGAAGCGCCGGATAGCCCCCCTGAAGCAGCGGCCGCGCCCTGCTTGGAGCTTCACCGGCCTCAACGATTGCAGCAGGACCCACTGCGGAGAGGGGAGCGACCTGACCCAGGAAGCCCTGGAGGTCCTGGTGCGGGCGGTGACGGGAGAAGTCTTTGTCCCGGAGAACCTGATCCCTCCCCAGGGCGTCATCCGCCTCTGCGAGGACTCACGCCTGAGGACGGCGGTGCTGGCTACCCTGCCAACTCTTGACGACGGTGGGCTGGCCCCACGCCAGACCGGAGGCGACCCGAACCGTGGGCTCCGAATCCCCGGTGCATCCGAGGATCAAGCGATTCCGAGCACCGTGGGGTCCGGCCCCACTACGAAGGGGAAGCAGGCCGTGCCTGGCAGCGCCACCACAAGCAGCCCCAGCCAGGTCCGGAGAAGTCCCGGCGCGTCGTCGGGAGATGCAGGTCAGCGCAGGTTACTCAGGGGCGACGGAACCCTAGTCACGGAGCCCACTGCGAAGCGTCAGAGGACCGCTGGGGGCGCGGGTCAGGGTAGCTCCCGGGCCTCCGGCCCTCACGGGTCCTCCGGGGCGACCGCGCCGCCACATCACCGCCGAGGGATAGTTCCCTCCGGCAGCAGCAGCCACAGGAGCAGCAGCAACAACAACAACAGGAGCAGCAGCAGGAACAGTCCTGGGTTGCGCCTCCGTCGACGCCACGGGAGCAGCGGCAGCAACAGAAGCAGTCGTCCAGCCTCCATGGTCGCTGGATACCCGGCGCCTCTGGGTTAGTGTTATTCTGCTCACTCCTCTTGTTCTAGGTGCCCTGTTTTTTGCTGAAGGCTTCTTCTCTTCGTTGCCAGGGCCTCTCGCCCAAGCGGTTCTTCCACCATCGCCAGCTCGTCAGCCGGTGCCCAGGCGACCGGGGCCTCGGCAGCGACAGTGGGAGCGTCAGCGGGTGCGGGAACCTCGGGTGCTTCAGTACTGGGCGCAGCCGGACCGGACACAGCGGCGGTGGAGGCGCCAGTGCTGGGCGCGGCCGCACCCAACGCAGCGGCGGTGGAGGCGCCAGTGCTGGGCGCGGCCGCACCCGACGCAGCGGCGGTGGAGGCGCCAGGGCTGGGCGCCGCCGCACCCAACGCAGCGGCGGTGGAGGCGCCAGGGCTGGGCGCAGCCGCACCCAACGCAGCGGCGGAGGAGGCGCCAGCGCTGGGCGCAGCCGCACCCGACGCGGCGGCGGAGGAAGCGCCAGCGCTGGGCGCAGCCGCACCCGACGCGGCGGCGGCGGATGCGCCAGCGCTGGGCGCAGCCGCACCCGATGCGGCGGCGGCGGCGAGCGCGACGGCGACAAGTGCTGCAGCGGTGAACACAACAGCTATCGAGGCCCCGATGCTTGCGCCAGAAGCTCCCACCTCCAGCTCCGATCATGTAGCGGAGGAGGAGTTGGAGGTGGTCTTTGGCAGGCAGCTTCTGCAGGGTCCTTTGGAGGAGGAAGCGACTCCCCTCCCCCAGGTGCTGGTCCAGGTCCGGTGGTCGATAGAGGAGGCAACCTCTTCTGCCGAGGCGGCCTTCCGGCGGGAGTGGGCTACAATGGAGAACGAACGCCAGCGCCTCTCCAACTGGCACACCCGCCTGGAAGTGCACACGAAGGCTGAAGCCTCCCATGCTGCGGAAGCTCGGTCCAAACTCAAGGCCGACCAAGAGGCCTACCGAGTCAACTTTCGGAAGGTGTTTGACCGGGAGTTCACAGTATCGAGCCGGGAAAAATCCCTTGCGCAGCGGGAGGAGGCCTTTGCCGTGGAGGTTGTCAGCTTTGCGGCTCAGGTCCGAACTTGAGACTGGCCTCGCGGCCCAACGGTCCGAGCTTGAGACTCGCAACTAGGGTCTCGAGATCCGGAGGAAGGAGCTCGACAATCTCTCTGCAACTCTGCAGGGATGGCGCGAGCAACTACAGGAGAGGGCCAGCAAGCTGGCTGTTGCCGAGGCGGACCTGGAGGAGGACCGAAAGTCCCTCGATAAGTGGGAGTCCCTCACCGCTAACATGGAGAAGCTGCTTGGGCGCTAGCGCGACTCTCTCAAAAACCAAAAGGAGTCAGCGGAGAAGAGGAAGGCTGAGCTCGAGGAGAGGTCCCGAGAGGTGGAAGCGGCCAAGGCAGCTCTGGACACCCGGGTGCACGAGGCGGTCCAGGAGTCGGTCCGGAAGCTCCAGGAGGACCAGCGCGTGGGGCCCAGTGAATCGCTGACTGGGCCACCAAAGCAAGCTTAGCACTGGTGCCACTTGGATTGAGCCCAATCCAAGTGGCGGAGCCGCCAGCTTCGATTGTTGACGCCCTCCCAGTGTTAAACTCTGCTTCGGATACGCTCCGGCGTCTGGAGCCGGTCCTTACTGGTAAGCTTGAGACCGAGGGCCGCGAGCTAATCCGGATAGTGGCGGAGCACATCCTGACCTGCCTCCGGAGCCACGACCCGGCTATCTCGCTAGCCCCCATGCTTGATGGTCCTGTGGCGGAGACGGAGGCCGCCGCTCGGGACAGCATGCGGGAGGTCGTCGATTTCATCGCCGCCTACTTCAAGCGGGAGCCTGCAGACCCTTGAGCTGGGCATTGTATCTTTGTTTTTCTTTTGCGTTATGTAACAAACATTGTACTAGTTGAAAATTTTGAAATAGAAGAAAATTTCAACTTAGCTGTTTGTCAGTTGCTAGTTTGCAGTATGCAGCACCCCGGCGCCCTGGCCCCCTGGCGGATTGGTTCAGTTATGTGGACCTATCTGCCATTCGAGCCGTAGGAGACACTCCGGACCCCCATATGAGGCTGGGCAAGCGTCCTTGGGCATAGGTGTAGCATAGATTGCAAGACAAGCGAGCATCTTATTCCCTGTGTAGCAGAAAGAACTACAGAGAGGAGAATCAATCTCGTTTATATGGTAGTAATGATACCGCAGCTTAGCTGTTTGACGCATGCAGAATCGATCTGTGATGTCTGGGTCAAAGCGAATGCTCCGGCCCCCTAGGAGATAGACTCAGTTGTTTTGAGTCTGTCCACCACCAAGACTAGACTTCGATCTGCATGAAACCTTTTTAAAGCGGATGCCGGGACCCCCTGGTAGGTAGGCTCAATGGTTTGAGGCTGGCTACCACCAGTCAAGGCTCAACCTGTGTACCACTTCAAAGTTACAGCTTAGTAGCAGGCCCGCGGGACCTATTCTGGACTGGCCTCCAGGCTAGTACGTCGTCCGGAGCTCTAGATGCACAGGTCCAGGCAATTCAGTGCTTGTTACAGAGTGGTGGAGTGTGTAGGCTTAGGGTGCGGAACCAGGCTAAGGCACTACACAGGGCTCCGGACCACTCCAGGAAACAACACGATTTACCGGACCTGGTTTCGACGCTTCAGACCCTTCCTAGCAGTGGGTGAGGTCATTTTGTCGTACTCGATCCTTTGAGATATGGAGCTGGACATGCCGTGTAGGTCTTAGGAAGCCAACTCTTGAGCTAGAACGAGGTCCGGGCCCCTAATTACCCGGCTCCGGGTACTAGAGCACTCGTTACAGGGTGGTGGAGTGTGTAAGCTTTGGGTACGGAACCGGCTAAGCGGCTACACAGGACTCCGGACCACCCCAGGGAACAAGTACCCCCTCTCCAAAGCAGGTCTCTAGGGGTCCGGACCCCTCTCCTAGCAGCAAGAGGGTCCGGACCTGTTCGGGAGTCTAGCAACTCAATACAGATCTTAGTTGTGGCGACCAGAGTGAAAGTCCGCACGGGGGTTAGAGAAGTAAAATCTCGAGAATTGAAATGTGAAATTAAATTTTGACACAAAGACAGAACTGGGGTAAATTTTTCCTTTGCAACTTGATATACATGCCTTGCGCGATGGGTGCCAGAGGCCGGGTTTACGAGGGCGGACCTCTACCACTCTGGGCCGCGCGTTAAAGCTTGCCGATGGTGCGATGGATGCCAGAGGTCGGGTTTACGAGGGCGGACCCCAACCGCTCTGAGCCGCACACTGACTCTATCTTATTACAAAAGAAAAAATTCATTTTCCCGCTCTGCCTAAGTGTAAAACTTACGCAGATGCTCTATGTTCCATGGGTTGGGCAGTGGTACTCCATCTTCTGTGGCAAGGCGAACACATCCGGGCCGGCAAACTTCTGTAACCTTGAAGGGCCCCTCCCAGCTGGGGGAGAGCTTGTGGAGCCCTGCTCGGTTCAGGATCCACCTCAGGACGAGGTCGCCAGCCTGGAGCTTCCTACTTTGCACGAACCGTTGATGATAGCACCTGAGCACCTGGTTGTAGCGTGCATTTCGGATTGCTGCTCGCCACCTTCGTTCGTCCACGAAGTCCACATCGTTGCGCCGCAGTTGTTCCTGCATGGACTCGTTAAAAGCCTGGACCCGTGGTGAGCCCAGGTGAATTTCTGGGGGAAGGCATGCTTCAGCCCCGTAGACCAGGAAGAATGGAGTCTCCCCGGTGGCTCGGTTGGGTGTAGTCCGGTTGCCCCATAGTATGCACGGAAGCTCATCAACCCATTTGGCACCATGCTTCTTCAAGAAGTTGTAGGTGCGGGTCTTGAGTCCCCTGAGGATCTCTGCATTCACTCTCTCAACCTGTCCATTGCTGCGGGGATGTGCCACGGACGCAAAGCATAGCTGGATGCCAATGTCCTCGCAGTACTCTTGGAAGAGTCTGCTTTTGAATTGGGTCCCGTTGTCCGCAATGATGCGACTTGGGACGCCAAATCTACACACAATGGACATGAGGAATGTGACTGATAACTTTTTAGTGATATTCACCACAGGGGTAACCTCCGGCCACTTTGTGAACTTGTCGATGGCGACGTAGAGGAACCGGTACCCGCCGACGGCCCGGGGGAATGGCCCCTGGATATCCACGCCCCATACGGCAAACGGCCATAAGGGCGGGATCATTTGCGGAGCTTGAGCCGGTGTGTGTATTTGCTTTGCATGGAACTGGCATACTTTGCAGGACTTTACCAGCTCAGCCGCATCCTGGAGTGCTGTCGGCCAGTAGAAGCCATGCCGAAAGGCCTTGCTAACAAGCGTGCGAGATGAGGAATGACTTCCGCACTCGCATCCATGGATCTCCGCGAGCAACTCGCGGCCCTCTCCATGGGAAATGCACCGCATGAGGATACCATTGGCGCCACGGCGGTAGAGATCCCCTTCTACCACCACGTAGCGTTTAGCTAATCGAACTATGCGCTCAGCAGACACATCGTCATCAGGGAGGATGTTATCTTTCAGGTAGCCCCGGATCTCGGAGATCCATGCATCAGGGCTTCCTTGAGCAGGTGGGGGTGACTCCACGAGGTCTCTAGGATCCTCGACAGAGCTCATAGCCCAGAGCGGGCACCACAGGTGGTATGCCGCTGGGACCGCTAGCTTCGAGGTGCTAGCTTGATCCCCTTCACCCAGCTCGGCAGGCTGGGCGGTAGGTCTCAGCAACCGTCTTTCGAAGATGCCCTCGGGCACGGATGCCCAGGTAGATGCTCTCGCAGAGAGATCATCTGCTGCTGAGTTGAGTTCGCGGGGAACATGTTGTAGTTCCAAGGCGTCGAAGTCCTTCTCGAGCTTTCTCACGTGGATGAGGTATGCCGCGAGCTGGGAATTGTTGCAGTTGCAATCTCCACGGACCTGCTTGATGATTAGCTGAGAGTCCCCCTTCACTAGAAGCTGCCGGACCCCGAGAGACAGGGCTTGTGTCAGGCCAAAGATCAGGGCTTCGTACTCCGCCATGTTGTTGGTGGCCTTGAATTCAAGGTGCACCATGTACTTCAGCTGATCCCCACTTGGGTCAATGAGGACCACACCAGCCCCGGCCCACTTCTCGCGGGCGGACTCGTCGAAGAAAAGTGTCCAGTGGGGCTCGGTGAAGACTGGTGTCCTGATTTCCGGCACCGGGGGTCCGGCGTTAAAGTCCGGACCCCCAAAATTGCTTGGGGAAGGAGTCCATTCTACTATGAAATCAGCCAGGACCTGGCTCTTGACCGCATGGCGAGGCTGGAAGTCTAGTTGGAACTCAGCCAATTCTGCTGCCCACTTGGCGATGTTGCCCGTGGCGTTGGAGTTGTGTAAGATCGCTCTTAACGGGTAAGAGGTCACTACGACAACTCGGTGTACCTGAAAATAGTGGCGCAGTTTCCTAGACACAATAAGTATCGCATAGATAAGCTTATGCGTCTCAAGATACCTGGCCTTCGCCTCATGGAGGACTTCGCTGACGTAGTAGACTGGCTTTTGGATAGTCCGGGCCCTGGTGACCGGGTCCGGCTCGCCCTTATCCACCATATCAGGTCCTTGGGCCCCAAGCGGTTCTGGGTTCCCACTGGGACGAGGCTCCTCCGGACCCCCTTGTCTGGGGTCCGGACCTTCAGGCAGAGGTGAGGCTGACGGGTCCCCGTGTCCGGGGTCCTGCTCACCATCCTTGGCCGGGGAGACCCTGGCGTCCCCCTGGCGAGCTTGTTCCATTCTCTCGGCGACCAGCACCATGCTGACCGCCTCCGCAGACGCAGCAAGATACAGAAACAACGTCTCACCCGGCTCTGGAGCCACCAATACTGGCGGTGATGTGAGATGTTGCTTCAGTTCCTGGAAGGCTTGTTCAGCCTCTTCGGTCCAAGATAATGGACAGGTCCTCCTCAATAGCTTGAAGAAGGGGAGGGCCCTCTCAGCCAGCCTCGATATGAAGCGACTGAGAGCGGCGAGAGATCCAGTAGGCTTCTGGACATCCGTGATGCGGCCAGGAGGCCTCATTGCTTCGATCGCCTTGATCTTGGCTGGGTTTGCCTCAATGACTCGATGTGAGACCAGGAAACCCAGCAGCTTTCCTGCCGAGACACCAAAGATACACTTCTCGGGATTAAGCTTCGTGCGCGTGACGCACAGCCGATCGAAGACGAGAGATAGGTCCTCAACTAGTGTTGACCCCACCTTGGTCTTGACCATAATGTCATCAACATACACCTCAATAATATCTCTAATTAGATTACAGAAGGTTTTGTTCAAAGCTCGTACAAACGTGGGTAAGGCATTCCTTAGACCATATGGCATAACAATATAGCAATAAAGCCCATCTACTGTTACAAAAATAGTATGCTTCCTATCCTCTCTAGACATCTGAATCTGGTGGAAATCAAAGTATGCATCTAGGAAAGACAAAAGGTCGCACCCGGAGGTGGAGTCCACGATCTGATCGATACGTGGAAGAGGATAGGGGTCTCTAGGACATGCCTTGTTGAGGCTGGTGTAGTCGATGCACATCCGAAGTTTCCCATTGGCCTTTGGGACGACGACCGGATTGGCCAACCACTCGGGGTGGTGGACCTCCTCGATGAAGCCAGCGTGTAGGAGCTTGCGGATTTCTTCGCGGATGAAGTTCTGCCGTTCGACAGACTGCTTTCGAGGCTTCTGGTGCACCGGCGTGGCGTCAGGGTAGATCCTCAGATTGTGCTCGATCACTTCTCTGGGGATCCCGGGCATTTGTGACGGTTCCCAGGCGAACACGTCCACATTTGCCCGAAGGAAAGCGTTGAGCGCGTCTTCCTATTTCTCCTCCAAGTTCCCCGCGATGCGAGTGGTCCTGGTGGAGTCTGCTCCGATCTGCACCGTCTTCACGGAAATATCGTTCGGATCAGATGGCTGAACCTTAGGTGATTTTGCAGGCGCCCTGGGTTGCGAGGTGGATGGGTCCTCCTCGGATCGTGCAACCTCTGCCGCCAGAGCATGCAGTCTCTCAACTGCAGCGACGGCAGCAGTGCGGTCACCCCATACGGTGAGGACACCGGCAGGGGAAGGCATCTTCAGGACCAAATACCCGCAATGGGCAATGGCCATGAAGCAGTAGAGAGTCGGCCGGCCAATGATGGCGTTGAACGGGAGGTTCACCTCCGCAACATCGAACTGAACGCTCTCTGTGCGGAAGTTCTCCTCAGTCCCGAACGTGACCGGCAGTGTGATGCTCCCCAGAGGGAACACCGGATGTGGGCCCACTCCAGAGAATGGGCGAGAGGGAGTCAGCTTGGACTCCGGGATCTGCAGCTGCTTGAACGCTGCATAGCTGATGACGTTGAGGCCAGCCCCACCGTCGATCAGCACGTGATAGAGCCTCACGTTGGATATGACAGGGACGGTGACTAGAGGTAGTACACCGGCCCCAGCCATATTCTCCAGGCAGTCGGATGGCCCGAAAGAGATGGTGGTGTTCATCCACCTTTGGTGCGGCGCCGCCTTCGAGAGCCCCGGCTTCACCGAAAGAACCTCTCGGCGAAGGGTCTTCACGTCTCGCCGGGAGACAAGCTCCCAGCTTCCGCCGTACATTACGTACAGCTTCTTACGGCGGTCGTCGTTGTCGGAGTCGGAGTTGTCGTCGTGGTACACGCCCTTCAGCTCCCGAGCGGGGGATTGGTACCCCAGCTCCTTCTCCCCGGCCACGGCCCCGCTGTCGGAGGCCTTCTCCTTGCCAGGCCATTGTCGAGGAGGGGGTGAGCCGTCCTTGGAGGACTGCTCACGCCGCCCATTGACCCGCTTGGCGAGCTTCTCGATCTCGCGGCAGTCCGCGGCGCTGTGGCGTGCGGTGGGATGCACCGGGCATGAATCTCCGCTACCACCCTGCGGGCGCGGACGCTTGCCATGTGCGTTCTGGCCCCAAGCGCTGCCGCAGCGGCTGGTGCCGCTGCTGCAACGGCTGGGCCGCAGGGTTGCGGCTCCCCGCGACTCCAGTTCTTGTTCTTCTTCTTCTTGCCACCGCCTTGGGCGGTAGCATCGGAGCCACCAGCTTTGGTGTCTCCGTCTTGGGGGGCTGAGTGCCATGCGCGGCCCTCAGTGGCCCTGGCACACTTGTCTGCCAGGGAGAAAAGCGTGGTAACGCTTTCCACCTCGTGCGTCGCCAGCTTCTCGAGCATCTTCTCGTCACGTACCCCCTGTCGGAAAGCAGTGATAATAGATACATCGGAGATACGAGGAATGGTACCCCGTACCTTGGTGAAGCGCGAGATAAATGCCCGGAGCGTCTCTCCGGGTTTCTGCCTCACGGCGTGGAGGTGGGCCTCCACACCATGCTGCTGGTATGCACTGGCGAAGTTCGCAGTGAATCTCGTACAGAGCTCCTCCCAGGACTGGATCGTCCCAGGAGTAAGGTTCATGAGCCAGGTCCGGGCTGGCCCAGACAAGGCTACATGAAAGTAGCTCGCCATGACGGCGTCGTTACCGCCAATTGCTGTGATGGCGGTAACGTACACCTACAGGAACTCTGACGGGTTAGTGGTACCGTCGTACTTTTCCGGCAGGTGGGGGCGGAACTTGGACGGCCATGCCACCGCGCGGAGGTGTTCCGCCAGCGTAGCACAGCCCACCCCGGCCACCGGGGTGCCCGACTGTATCCGGGCGTTCACTGGAGGCTTGGGTGCCACCACGTCCAAGTCGGCGTTGAGGTTGCGGCCCTCAATGTTGAGACGGCGCTCGCGCGCCCTTTCCACGGAGATGTGGGCGTCCTCACCCGCGCGCTTGCGGTTGAGCTCCGCCCGCAGGTCTTCTGTTCGTGCACCCCTCACTGTGGGGGAGCGCACAGATGACGACGCTCCGCCCTGGAGCTGGTGGTAAGGCACCACCGCATTGCCTGGCGGAGGTCGTTGCACAGTCCTTGTAGAACTGGGGGAGGCCTGAGCCAGATGGAGGAGATGGTCAACGTCGTCCCGCCACTGCCTCAGGGCGTCCGGTGAGGCTGCAGCGGCCGGAGGGTTGCGAAGCAACTCTCGAGCCGCCGCCAACGCTCCGCCGCTCGCAGCTTGTGAGGGGGCCCTTGACGGGCGCCCTGACTCTTGCCGGCGAGCAGCACGCGCCACCGCCGGTGGTGGCTGTTCCACGGGCACGGTTGCCCCTGTAGCAGGAACGCGCGAGACGTGTGGCGTGGAGGACGCCACACCCTCCGTCACCTCCATGTCGTCCACTCGAACCATGGAAACGAGAAAGAGATGAACTGAAAACCAGCTAAACACTGCCCCTACCTGGTGCGCCAAATGTCGTGGTGTGGCAAACCACAGCCGGGTGGCGGAATGCACCCGCCTAAGCCCAGAGGGTGAGTACTCGGGGGTTAGCTAGCGATTAGTTCGATCTCGCTCAAGAACACGATGAACACAGCCGGTTTAGAGTGGTTCGGGCCGCCGGAGCGTAATACCCTACGTCCACTGTGTGTAGTATTGCCTCGAGAGAGTTTGCGAGAGCTTGTGTCCCCATGTGTGACTGTGTGTAGTCTAGTGTGTCCTTGTTGTGCACAGCGAGCACTTCCCTTTTATATCTCAAGGGAGGCGCATACATGGCCGTTGGGTCCCCGACAGATGGGTCTATCGATGTAGTACAAAATATCATACTGTTCATACATTATGGCGCTGCAGGGGAATGAGATCATACTCCTGGATTTCCTTGCCTGCTCCTGGAATCCCCCGTTCGGCATGTCCAGGCGCTGTCTTGTCGGAGCAGCGCCAGGCGTAGCTAGCGGCGTCGCCTGCCACGTAGCTGAACGGGCCGCGTAGCTTGCGGTGTAGGTGGCATGATGGAAAAGTGTCGAGCCGTCATATCCAATTAATGCGGCAGATGGGCTCTGCGCGGGTGCGGCACAGGCGGCTGCACTGTGTACCTTGGTAATACACGGTCTACAGTGAGGCCTGACAAAGGCTGGCACGCGTGCCGCGGCGGCAGAGCGCGCCTCAACCACCCGCATTGAATACGGTGGGTGGGCGAGTCTTCCAGCGGAAGACTCGCGCTCAAGCCTGCGCCCGCGCCTGCGGGACACGTGGCGGCTCCGGACCCCCCGGTGGTATGCTGGTTCTACCGCGTGGGAGGTCCGGATGGACGTGGGAGGTCCGGGACCCCTATGGGGGGTCCGAGGCCTCGGCTGTCAGCTCGGAGCTTCCCTTCCTCAGGGACACGTGGTGTCTCCGGACCCGTTCCCAAGCGGGGAGCGGGTCCGGGGCCGTTGGCCCGGTGAGGTAAGGGCCTGACCAGTGGGGCCCGGCTGCTCCGCCCTTTACCGCGTGGTTGCGGATAACTACGCGGGTCTTGCCTTGCTGCAGTAGAAGTGGGTATCCCTGTTACAGGGTACCGACAGGGAGGATGGCTCAAAAGAGGCCAACAAGGCAACCGGGAAGATTGCGATTGCTCTTCAGAAGTCTGCACCAGGGCCGAAGGTTAATCCTTTCGAGGATAAGCCAAAGGTGAATCTTGGTTTCGATGAAGAAGACTCTGGTGTCCGAGAGAAGGAGAAGGATGAGGTGGCCAATAAGAAGGGGAAGGATGTGAAAGCAGCGGAGGCAAGAAAGTCAGCATTGGATGAGCTGATGAAGGATGAGGAGAAGGCCAAGGAGAGGAGCAATAGAAAGGACTACTGGCTGTGTCCCGGGATTGTGGTCAAGGTGATGAGTAAATCATTGGCACAGAAGGGTTACTACAAGCAGAAAGGGATGGTGAAGAAAGTGATTGATAAATATGTTGGGGAGATTGAGATGTTGGAGAGCAAGCATGTTCTAAGAGTCGACCAAGATGAGCTTGAGACTGTGATCCCCCAGATTGGTGGGTTGGTGCGGATTGTGAATGGGGCTTATCGGGGTTCAAATGCCAGATTGCTCTCAGTGGATACAGAGAAATTCTGTGCAAAAGTGCAGGTTGAGAAAGGCCTCTATGATGGGAAGGTTCTCAGGGCTGTCGAATATGAGGACATTTGCAAGATTTCCTTGTGATATACAGTGTTTTTCATTTCATTTCCTGGATCATTGTAGAAGCAAACAAGAACTATGCGATCCAGGGTACTCGCGCTGTCAGTCGATGCATCCGTGCTTGTTATTACATGTGCTGGAATATCTTCTGTTGAAGGAGTTCAATATGTTGATGTTTCTAGTTCACTATAACTGCTGAAAGGCTGTGTGAGAAAATGTTATCATTTGGTTTGCTTCTTACTAGACCAGAATAACTGTATTGACAATTTTGTAATACTCGGTCAGCTTCTATATTTCTGTGTCTAGTGATGACCTTTTACCAGATATTTGCTTGGTATTTTGAGCATTACTTGCCAATCAATTCTTATGATAACATCAAAAAAAATCTTATGATAAGGTTTGCCATATTTTTCATGATATCCTATGCTATCATATTATGGCACATTTCGCACGCGCCTCCACGGGCATGCTGCAGTCTGAGGTGCATTTGCTGTATACTTGGAGCCTTGGCATGCTGATATTTTTGAGTTCCTTGATCTGAGAAAGAACCATGGGAAGGTAATACTATCGTTGGTGTTTTTAATCACTTTTGAATATGAAAGCAGTAATCTATCAGTCTTCTGTAATAACTGCAATGATAAGCTAACTGTATATATGTTTACTGCCACCTTGATTCCATCACCTAAAATTTATTTTTTAGCTGTGCCAGCAGCCCTTAAAGATAGTTGTTCAATTCTTAATTTCTGGTTGAAGCTAGTGTCTTATGGAAATAGTGCTCTAGTCCATATCCTCATGATATATATACCCAATATTTTGGTTCCCTACCTGTGGTTAAGCAATATATGCACATGTTTTGTCTTCTATTTAGGTCTCTAATAATATTGAATTGATTCCTTCTAAATTCTGAGTGGTGCAAAAATCTAAAAAACTTGTTATTCTGGATGGTAATTTGACAGGAGGAACATCGTGCAAGGGATCTTTTCTACGCATTATGGGTTCCCGATCTATTCATGCAAAGGGTCCAGAATAACGGAGAATGGTCATTGTTTTGCCCTAATGAAGCTCCAGGGTTGGCTGATTGCTGGGGCGATGAGTTTGAGAATTTGTACAAGAAATATGAAAGAGAAGTAAGCTGGAAATTCTATTGCTGGATATAATAGATTGAAATTGGAACTACTTTAGTAACCTTGCTTTTCTGGTTTCAGGGCAAGGCAAAGAAAGTTGTTCCAGCACAGACCCTCTGGTTTGACATTTTGAAGGCACAGATAGAAACTGGTACACCATATATGCTTTACAAGGTATACTTTTGGCATCTACCAAGTACCAACTATACGAATAGGTGTTCCTGCATATGGACTCGCGATTCTTTTGGCAATTTTTGCCTGCTTTTACTATTGGGCTCTAAACATCTTTTTAATGGTTATTAACTGTCTGCAGGATACGTGCAATAGGAAGAGTAACCAGCAGAATCTGGGCACAATAAAATCGTCAAATTTGTGCACTGAGATAATTGAATGCACAAGCCCTACTGAAACTGCTGTCTGCAACCTTGCATCTATTGCTTTACCACGCTTCGTAAGGGAAAAGGTATATCTTTTCAGTGCTTCAACTGAATTCAATCATGAAGGTTGTATTCTGATGTGCTGTATGACAAACTTGTTTCACAGGGTGTTCCTTTAGAGTCCCATCCATCCAAGCTTGTGGGCAGCACTGATTCGAAAAATAGATATTTTGACTTTGACAAGCTTGCTGAGGTTTGTTCAGATCCTCTTTGTCTTAGATCCTCGATTCTCACCTATGTCAACAAATGTTTTGATACCTTGTTGATTTTGGCAGGTTACCTCAACAGTTACTTATAATCTCAACAAAATTATTGATATCAATTACTATCCTGTTGAGACCGCAAAGAGATCAAATATGCGGCACAGGCCAATTGGCATAGGGCCTGTTTGGTTGGTTTCCCTGCCGAGCCAGGCTCGCACGAGGGAGCCAGGCCCCGATTAGCCAGTCCCGGCGCATGCATGGTGAGTGTGATTGGTTGAAGGTTTGTTCGAGACAAGTTAAAGGGAGATGGTGATTGGTTGCTTGAATATGCATGGTGATTGGTGTGCTCGCTGCGCTCGCCCGAGCCAGGCTGCACGGAAACGACCTTTTCTCCCGTATCTACCGAGCCAGGCTGAGAGGGGCTTTTTGCACCGCACAGGCCAAGCCCAGCGGTTGGTTCAGGCAACCAATCATGCGTAGGTTGTATCTGCAGAGCCTGGCTGAGCCATATCCAGGCAACCAATCAGGCCCATAGGTGTTCAAGGTTTGGCGGATACTTTCATATTACTTGGCATGCCATTTGATTCACCTGAGGTACTTTCCCCCTAGCTCCGCTGGAACTCTATCTCTCTGTACTTAGCTGGTATGTAACAAATAATATCTTTTTCAGGCTCAGTAGTTGAATAAGGATATTTTTGAAAAATTTACTATCATGCTCTTAAAGCTTCTGCTGAACTTGCTGCTAAAGAAGGTCCTTATGAAACATATGAAGGCAGTCCTGTCAGCAAGGTTTTGTTCTCAAAATTCCCTGTTTCAATTATGTTTTGCTTCTTATTTTGGTGTAGTTTTATGTTTAGTGTTATCCTAAAAAAGGAAAAAAATTAATAGTCCGAAGCCCATTTCTATTGTTGTTCTTAAAAGTAAATCAAGCACCGTCTATCCCTCTTCCTTTGTAGGGCATTCTTCAACCTGACATGTGGAATGTAGTCCCATCTAACACATGGGATTGGCCATCTCTAAGGGAGACTATTTCTAAAGTTGGGATCAGAAATTCTCTTCTTGTGGCTCCAATGCCCACTGCTTCCACTAGTCAGATTCTTGGCAATAACGAGTGCTTTGAACCCTACACGTCTAACATATACAGTCGATGGGTCCTAAGGTCTGGAAGTATACTCCTTAGAGTGCTTGTATTCTTGTTTACATGTGCATATGATTGATGTTTCTGTTTTTCTTCCAGTTGGGAGTTTGTTGTGGTTAACAAACATCATCTTCATGATCTGACTGAAATGGGTATTTGGACCCCTACTCTGAAAAACCAGATAATACATGAATATGGTTCTGTCCAAAAGATGACAGAAATCCCAGATGATCTTAAAGCAATCTACAAGTATGCAGTTCAACCTTTATATCATTATTTTCTAGTGAATACAGCTACTGTTTGGAGTGTATAAAAGTGTATGAATTACTGCAACAGGACTGTCTGGAAGATCAAGCAGAAAACTTTGGTTGACATGGTGGTTGATCGTGGATTCGTGGATGCTATATTGACCAGAGCCAGAGCCTCAATGTCCCGAACAGGGCCAGTGCGTTGGCCGCGGGCGCGGCGTGGCCTGCTCGCGCGCCCAACCGTTTAGGTGCCGCCGGCTTTTTAAAAAACCGGCCTGCGGCAGGGTGCGTTGCGTGCACGGCCTGCGCTGCAGGAGGCCGGGGAGCCCCGTGCAGCCGTGCCGCAGGGCAGCCCCGTCCCCCCGTCTGGCGTGTAGTTTGTCTATGGGGCCATCTTTAGGGTGCCGAAAGTTGTAAGGGAGCTGTCATGACTATGTAATATCGTAATTTTTATGCAGGTTCATATATGTATGTATGTATGAACTAGCTTCTGCCTTGTTATATATCTTGTGCTTGTTTGGTCGTAGGTACACTGCTGACGGATGGAGTCACACCTACACACACAACCTTCCAAACCGAAAGGTCAAGCCCATAGAGGTGTATTTTAATATCAAAGGTCCACTTGGGATAGTTTGTCCCATCAAAATACGGATTATAGGTGATTTGAATATAAATGACAGGCTACACATATAGCCCGTTACCTATATTATAGGTGATAGACTTCATGAGCCGCGTCACCTTTCCTCTATCAAAGGTGAGGGGCTACTTTTTGCGAGGTATAAGCGGGGGTCTTAGGAGAATGAAAGGTGGCGCGTCTCATCTATGCAGGTCACCTTTCATTAGAGTGACATGTGATATAGTCGAGTCACCTATGTACGCGTCACTATAGGGTGGTTCTTACATAGTGAGGCCTGGTTTAGTTCACTTTGGATTTTTGAAAGGGAATCTTGCACATTTGAAGTATTAAATGTAGACTAATTACAAAACTAATTATAGATCTCGTCTGTAAATTACGAGACGAATCTAATGAGCCTATTTAATTTATCATTAGAGCATATATATACTGTAGCATCATTGTAGTAATTTAGTGTCTAATCATGTCATAATTAGGCTCATTAGATTCGTTTCGCGATTTACAGTCCATTTGTGTAATGCGATTTATTTTTCGATTACATTTAGTACACTATACAAGCGATTTATAAAAAATTTGTATTTTAGCCTTATGGATCTAAACAGGGCCTCAACAGAGTTTGTGCGGGGTTTAACATTTGAAGATCTCCATCACAGTGTGGATGACATCATTCTCGAGAAGATAGATTTTATGGACTCATCATTTGCTTTCTGTGACATCCGGCATTGTCCGAGTACAGTAAGGTGGCATATTCACTGCGTTCGGCTGGTGGTTTAGCCTCCAGCGCTATAGTATTTCCCTCTCACATCCCTCCAGCTCCAGCCTCCAGCTCCAGCCTGCTGAACGCAGCGATTGTCTTGCAATGTACGAGGCTAGCATGGTTACCTCGGGCTCCTCTATGTTATGATGTTCATGAGCAAGTCCCTATATTATTTCCAGCCTGGTCTTCAATGACTTGGCTGGAGGTGAAGTCTAATGGAAGAGCTTTGTGAGTTCAAAAAAAAAGTGAGAAGAATACGCCAGATTGTATAGTGGAATACGTGTTTGGTAAAATTTTACACAAAAAGACGAATGCACGCATGGAGTACTAAACGAAATTTATTTGCGAAACATTTTTATGGATGGGTGTAACTTTTCGAGACGAATCTAACAAGCCAAGTTCCACCATGATTGGCTACAATTATGGTACAGTAACTACCCCCAAATCATTCTCTAATTATGCGGTCAAAGATCTTATTAGCTACAGTACATGCTAATGTACCATAATTGTGAAGATTATTTCATAATTAGACTTCATCTAATATCTCTAATTAATGGTAAAAAAACAAAAAGTTTTCATAAAAACCTTTACACCCCCTAACCAAACACGGCCCTGTGTGAGAAATGTTCTTGGACGGAGTGGATGGGATGGTCCAATGATTTGTGGAGGAATCCCTAACCGTGACTTGGACTGGACCATGCCTATGATCAACGGTGAGGCTTGGAGCCGAGACCTCCATTTGGAGTTTTGGACGCAGCAGCAGGCAAACGCAGGGCGCCGAACATTTCCTTCTTTCCCGGCGTTCGCCGGCGGGCCTCCTCAGTCAGTCAGTCCACTGCGTTTGTCGCTTTCCGTCCGTGACTTCCCGGAGAAGATAGGGTCGCGGCGGAGACCCGGCTGTTGCTGGAAGCAAACGCAAAGGCGGCCGAGCCATATGTTCTCCGCGCTAGCATCTGATCCACCCTGTTTCCCTTTCTTGCTGGGAAGGGAAGCTAGAGATTCTGACGGAACACTTGACTTGTAGCACTGCTGTTATGTCAGTCTCAGTGCACATTTTTATGGCACAGTTATCTAGATTAGAAATTAGATAACTGTATTAGATGAATTTCATGATGATGAAACTCTTTTTGTATTCCATGAAACTCCATCTTTCTTTCTCTTTATCATGTCAACAAAAATAATGATATTTAATACCATGAAATCCTCCATAAAACTTTATTGAGACTGGCCTTAGTTGCTGTCAGTTTTTTTAAAAAAATATCTCTCTTTCTCCCCTGGTCAAGCTCACTTTAATCTCATGCGATTCCAAGTTAGATTTGGTAGATCTTTTTTTCCTTGGTGGAATGAACACTAAGGGGGCGTTTAGTTTCCAAAAAAGTTTGCGCAGTACTTGTCACGTTGAATTTTTGGACACATGCATGAAACATTAAATACAGTTAAAAAATAACTAATTATATAGTCTAACTGATTCATACGAGATGAATCTAATGATACTAATCAATCCATGATTGAACATTAATTATTAAATAACAATGAAATGTGCTACAGTAGCTAAACCCAATCAGCTGAAAGGTCAGTCTACTGAAGGTTTCAGTTCAGTATAAGCGAATCAGTTGTGTTCCACTACTAGCTGTGCCGTCTTTTTCAGCGACTTTTATGTCAGTGAGCAGGTACATTATTTTAGCTCAACAGCCAAAGATTAGTTAGGCTAAAAGGACTCTTAAACAATTATTAATTTTATGTTAGTACGTCCTGATGCTCGCAGCCGTTGATAAGGGCTGGTGGCTCAGCGATTGCTCCAAAAAGACCAAGTACAACGATGATGGTATCACAAATCATGGTATCGGCAACAGCTCCAACTTTTCCTTGCACAGGCAACAAAAGTAGTAGCTAAAAAATGACCATTATGTATATCATTTCAGTATTCTTAATCCCTAGAAAAGTAGGAAAAGGAAAGGAACCAAAAGTAGTCACCCACAGTTCACAACCCTCTGCCCTCACGAGGAGGTAGCTACAGTAACCTGGAAAGCAAGCAAGTGTTTTTTTTTTGGAAAAGAAAAGGCAAGCAAGTTTGTGCAAGAATGTTGAGAGAATTCCTTATTTGAAATCACTAAAGTTATGTGTTCCTTTCTTGGCCCTCTAAAAATTTTGGTTCCTGTGGCCACGGTTTCAACTTTCATCCCAAACTAGAAAGGCCCGCGGCAAAGGCCGCGGGAATTCGTGTTCCGTGTTGTAGTGATGCATCAACTACAATACTGCAACGCGGAATGCAGATCATGACACCTATTGTGTCTTCTTTTTTTTTCTTTGGAGTGATGACATTTTTCCTACCTAATCTTCTTAATTAGAATGTTGTTGAATGTCTATAGGATCAATAGGTTTGTCTTTTCTTTTTGTACGAACCATATGAGGACTATGTATTTACTATCTATCTATCTATGTGTGTGTGCGCTCGCCTATAGAGTATGTAAATATTTCAGATAATATCTGGAAGCTTAAATATGTGCATTTAGGTACATATTTATATACATGTAAGATGTGTGTGTGTACTGATATATTTGTATAGATGTGTGTAGGTATATAGTTTTTGTGTGTATATGTTTAGATATATGTATGCAGGAAAAAGTTTTTTATGTACCTTTCTAATATTTGTAGCTAAACAAGGAAAATATAGAATAAGTTATGGTAATATTAATGTGTAAAGAATGGAGTATCATTTAGTTGATATTACGTATTTTTTTTACTCCTGCTTTTTACTTGTTTGTGATAAGTTCTTGGTGCTAGTTCCTAAAAATATATGATAATTTTTTGTTAGAATGAGTAGTATTTAAATTGAAGCAATGGAAATTGACATAGCACCACATATAGTAATCTGACTGGAGGTACTAAATAACATATAGTATGTATGTAGGCTCTATGCCTGTAGTCAGTCATTGATGTTTGAGAAAGAAAATGCAATAAAATAATTTAGTACCAAATCTCTGACCAAAATTGCAGATTGTGTCGTCTAAATTTGCTGCAGATTGGTACAGGCCACATTTTGGAACTAGAGGGTTGTGCATGATATGGTGGATCAGGAAGCAAGATCTGCAGGCATGAGAAAAAAGGATGAAGGCAGCATAATTGGAGGAAGGAGATGGTGATAACGGGCAGTGTACATGAACGATGCTGAGCTAGAGCTCGTCATCCAGCAGCCCAGACTGCCAGCTAGCTTAGCCAGTCCAGTACCAAGCAGAGTTCGTGCGGTGGGAGCCTGGGAGGAGTGGCATCAGCCGCTGCTGTAACGCCAGTGTCGTTTCCATAGTTGTCGCTTGGCCGCCGCTCATCCGCCAGCAGACCGCACGACGACCCCGCCGCGCTTCACTACTTGTTCCCGTGCACCAGCTCTCCGCTCTGCTCCTGCAGCTCCTTGCGCTACCCCCGCAGCCTCTGCTACCGAGGGACTGTACGCCGCCGCTGCGGCCTCCGCGCTCGGCGCTCCACCGGCCCTCTGCTGCCCCTCGCGTCGCTGCGGCCTTCGTGCGCCCGCCAGCCTCCTTGTCCTCGGCGGCGTTGGTCGCAGATGCTGAGTTGCCGCAGAAGGATGCCGCGTAGCCGCCGGAAAACAGACTGTGAAAAAGCTCTTTCTTCAGCGTGGAAATTGCCCGAGGCTTCAGGAAGGCTTTGGAACCGCCCAACTCTAGGAGCCACGTTGAAGTGATTGACGACGTCAGTTGCTCATCCAACGCTCGAGGAAAATGCAGGTGACGTGGCCCAATGAGATGGGCTCTTTTGGTGCAAGAATCCTAGTAAGAGATTTAACAGTCCATCCATCGTTAAATGGCATGCGAAAACATTTTTGCCCCTTTGAAGTAGGTGGGTCCCACTATAGCGGTGTCCCATTGTTGAGACAGTGATGGGCATCATGCTCGACTTCCAAGCGTTACGGCAGTGGATGATGTCCGAGTACAAGGAGACCGTGGAGCGCCGCTACTACACGCTCACTAGGGAGGTCCCCGACACTGCCATCCACCGTGTCCACAGCCCCACGCTGCAACAGGATCAGGTGCTGACGCTGAGGCGAACACGGTGGCCTCGTCGCCGGCGCCGTCGCGCGCGCCACCGTTCGCTTTGGACCGGCTGGCGGCCGTCGTGGTGCCGGGCTACCCATGGCTGAGTGTCGTCATAATCTTCGGGGGCAAGCGCCAGCGCGCGGGCCTAGACAAAATGGTCTTTTCGAATGCTATTTAACAGTGGATGGATGGAAAACGGACGGATTGTCAATTTTGAGATGAAAGTTAAATAGTGTTAAATAAGAAATTCTCTAAAAACTGTTTAATGAATACTCTCGAGAATGTTTGGAAGACCATAACACCCCTGCCTGTCAACGTTTGAATCTTAGGGGGTGTTTAGAAACAGGGACTTCAAAAAAGTCTTAGGGACTTTTTAGTATTTAGAAGTATTAAATAAATATTAATTATAAAACTAACTGCAGAACCCTGGGGCTAAACTGCGAGACGAATCTAATGAGATATCTTAATCTATGATTAGTGAATGGTTACTGTAGCATCACTGTAGCAAATTATGAATTAATTAGGCTCATTAGATTCGTCTCGCGAAAAAGCACTCAGCTGTCAAAAAATATTTATAAACAGATTTTATTTAATATTATAAAATAGTAAGATTTCTTTTGATGTGATAGAGACTTCTGAAAAAAGTCCTGGAACCAAACAAGGCCTTAGTCTTGCGGCCCGGTCTCCTCCCAGAAGATCGGAAACCGCATTGCATAGCGGCTTCGAGTCCAAGAGCCCGTTTAGCTCCTAAAAATTTTCGCTCAAAAATTTTCACCTCCCCTTTAAACACATGTATAAAGCACTAAATATAATTAAATAATAAAATTAATTACACAGTTTGGATGTACATGACGAGACGAATCTTTTAAGCCTAATTAGTGTATGATTAGCCATAAGTGCTACAGTAACCCACATGTGCTAATGATGCGTCAAAGGCCTCAAAAGATTCGTCTCGTGATTTCCAAATGAGTTCTGAAATTAGTTTTCTAAATAGTATCCGAAAAGCCCTCCCAACATCTGGTCAAACGGTTGACGTGACAACCAAAAATTTTTGTGTTTGCAACTAAACGGCCCCCGAGAAACGGTCGGAGAGCGTGAACGCATGAGACCCGGCCGCAGCAGGGGTCGCCGTGACGCTGTCGCTGTCCGGCGTCTATTTGTCCGACAGTCCCAACCAGACCAGACGGGCTAGAGACGCCGGCCTGTTGCTTGGCGTTCAGACAGGCCACAGGAATGTTCTACAGGAGCTGCTGGTTTTTTTTCTGTCCCTGCTTCGAGGTCGAGGCTGCTCGTACCTTGTGCGCGAGCGACGACCGGGAGTCGAGGCCAGACGCCACACGACGACTGGTCCAGCGAGAACCAGGGGACTTTTTTTTTTTGGCTTTAACCAAGGCTTCGGTTCTTCCGACCCGCTTTATGGCCAAGAGCTCGTCCTCCCACGCGCCTCGCCGCCGCGGCACCCGCCGACGCCTGTCCAGAGTCAGACAACACGACGCGCCCTGGCTGGAGCGGCGCCAAAGCCGCTCGCGCGCGCGCCCCCATCGGCACCTCGTCAGCTCGCATGGACAACCGGTCGGAGGCACGCCAGCGGCAGCGGCAGCCGGCAGCTCGTCGCCGGCGTCCGACGCGGCGCGCGGCCTGCGCGCCCAACCGTTAGTTGCCGCCGGCCTTTTAAAAAACCGGCCTGCGAATCGTGCGTTGCGTGCCTGCGCGGCAGGAGGCCGGGGAGCCCCGTGCAGCCGTGCCGCAGGGCGGCCCCGCCCACCCGTCCGGCGTGTACTTTGTTTATGTGGCCGGGCGCGGGGGGCTTGACGCGGTTTTCGGTGGCGCCCGACGCGCTTCCACCACATCACCACCGCCATCGCGCTCTCTTTTAATGCCACCCTGCCCCGCAACCGAGGCCAGTGATGCGCCCTTTTACGCGCGCGCCCAGAAACACCCCCGAAATCCTGCCGACGCCCTTACTATCTCCCCAACGTCCCCACGCGCAATTCCGTGAGTATCGGATCTGTTGAGGGGTGCAAGTGCAAACTTATTTTTAGTTTTAAAAGGAAATGGATCGATCTTAACCACCCACGATCCACCAGGTCACCGCTTCCGCGATCGGGCAACGCAACCGCCTCCTCCCCCGGCACCACCACCACCCCCACGCTCCGCCCGCCGCCGTCGGGGCCTCCTGCTCTCCCCTCATATACTCCGACTCCACCAGCCGCCCCCCCCTCTGCCTTTCCTCCTCCAGCCTCCAGATCTCCCTCTCCCCCGGCCCGTTCACACACACTCGTGAAGAGCGTGTGCAAGCGCAGGCAAAGCACACACACCCATGGCGCCTCTGCTCCTGCTCTTCATCCTCGGCGGCCTCTGCGCCCTCTTCTCGCTCACCACCTCCTCGCGCGCCGGCGCCAAGAAGTGCGGCGACGTCAAGAGCGCAGGCGCCGGCAAGGACGGCAGCGAGGGGGAGGCGGCGGCGCGGGGGGACGGGGCGAGGAAGCAGGCGCGGCCCGACCCGGAGGCGGACCTGGGCATCGTCTTCTCCACGTTCGACCACGACGGCGACGGCTTCATCACGGCGGTCGAGCTGGAGGAGTCGCTGCGCCGGCTCGGCATCGCCATGTCCGCCGACGAGGCCGCCGCCATGGTGGCGCGCGTCGACGCCAACAGCGACGGGCTCATCGACATCCACGAGTTCCGGGAGCTCTACGACTCCATACCCAAGAAGCGGAAGCACCAGCACCCCGCCGCCGATCTCGGCGCGGCGAGTAGGGAGGTGCCCGTGGAGGACGCCGAGGAAGAAGAGGCCGGGGAGGAGGAGGAGGAGGAGAGGGACCTGCGGGAGGCGTTCGACGTCTTCGACGGCAACAAGGACGGGCTCATCTCCGCTGAGGAGCTCGGCACCGTGCTGGGCTCCCTCGGCCTGCGCCGCGCCGGCGCCGGCAGGCCCGCCGTCGCCGAGTGCCGCGACATGATACGCCTCGTCGACAGCGACGGCGACGGCATGGTCAGCTTCGAGGAGTTCAAGCGCATGATGACCGTCGTCAAGGCCTAAGCTCCTCCTCTTCTCCTCACAGATCAAATACGGAGTATAACCAAAACCTGGAGCGGATTTATTTGCAAAGGCAAGTAACGTTATTTTGTTCTTGGATCGGAACAGTTTCATCGTGTTGTTAGTAGAAGCGCGATCAATTAACACAAGGAGCTCGTATTTGTTTATGGGGAGTTGAAAGCTGGATCAAGTAGCTTCTCGCTCTGTGTTTCTCCCCTGTTCTTGAATCTTCATCACTTCCTCCTCCTCCTCCTCCTTTCCAGTCTAATTATTTCATACTTCTCCTTAGTTCTGGTTACTGTTTTGACTGACAAGCATCAGACATGTATGTAAATATTAGTTCTTGCTCGCTGTCAGGTTGATCTGTGGAAAAAGAACAACAGGATGAATGGAAATCCCAACGAATGACTTTGTTCATTTTGTGTTTTGTGTTTGAGATTCCTTTTTTAACCAAATTCGTTTGTCAATTACTGACGTGCAATCGAACAATTCTTGTGCCACGCTTTCTGCGACCAAACTTTGACAGTTTTTTTTTAAAAGAACTTTGACAGTTCAACTCTGTTCTGGTTGGTATTGACGTATTGTAACGTTTCATGAAGAGAAAGTTCTTGCCTTTGGGGACAAGGTGTGTCTTTTTTGCACCGTTCCTGAAGACCCAAAGACTGAGCAGGTCGTGCGGATTTTCGTGGCGTGAGTTCATACGTGTTCCAATTCGTGCTGTGTGATGTTTTTTACCTTGACGAATTCAGCGGACAAAGATTCGATGTTGTCTTTGACGTGCTAGTCCTACTTTTACCTGGTCAGAGAACTCCTGAATTTCCAAGGAGTAACTTTCAAATGACAGTAAAGAAATTCCTGTGGAGCAAAAATTTCCTTTGGTTCCCTTCTGAAATAAACTTTTGCTGAATGAACATTCCAAGAAAAGTTTTTTTTTTTTTGAAAACTGACGGTCTAGTTGCAGGGTTGGGGTTAGCGCATTGCTGTTGCTCTGAAGTCTGAATATTTGTATGCAGCAGTTGGCTTGTCCCTGCAACTTGCAAGGTCCATAGACCATACGCCATCCTTCCAGTATCAGAAGTCAGTCAGAGTAGTAAACCATGGCGCGAGGAGACCGACACTACAATTTTCAGAAACCTCAGCCTTGTCTCGTTCTGAACCCAGACCCGTTACACTGCGCCAGGTCAATGAAGATGGCATTTTGTAATGGCACTGAAACTTGTTTTTACTCCATCTTCAGATATCCGCACAGTTTAAGAATCCCGTTCTTGGATCCGGGCCATGCGATCACACGCAGATGCACAATAAGTACAAGCCGTCCATGTCTGAAGATGACAAGATCATGACACCAACCGAAGTCGCCGCTTACCGCTCTGCCGCTCTGGTGTCCATGTGGCGTCACTAGCCGAAGCATTGTCCTATCGCACACCGTGGACGATGCAACTGGACGCGTGATGCTCCATTGTCATTTGTTTGTAACTAGCTGGTGCCTTGACAAATGGATCAGTGATGTGGTAGAAATTGCTGGGTTTTCTACTCTACTCCTTAGCTAAATTCACTAGCGGACAGTTACTGATGTTAGGCGATGTTAGGCAATCTTGCGATGGATGGAGTAAGCCTGAAATAACTAAAGCCCCGCAGCATTTTCTGAGACTGGAGCAGCCGATCGACATGGCGAAAGCAATCGTGGAGGAGCAGCGAGATTCGCGACGGGCGTGCGAGTGCGACACAGGAGAAGCATCGGGCATGTGCTCGGCATCAATCGCGAAACGGGCGCATCATCAGAGTGGTAGCCACGGGGACAGAGGAGCGCATCTCCGCCGCACGCGATGCTGGATTCCAAGGCAAGTGGAGGGAGCAATGGTTCGATCCCATCCTGAGCCGTCAAGGAAAGACACAGAAGAGAAGAGAAAAGAAGTGCTCGTTAGGGATGCGATTGCATCAGTGGGGGTGGGGATAGGGATCGTTGGGGGCATCAGTTGATTGGAGAGGAGATGGAGGGCGAAGATGTTGTCGGGTGACATCTGCTTGTGATGTCTTCCTGGGACAAGCTGTTCTTCTGTGCGCACAGATTTCCAGTTCCATGCTGTCCGTCAGATGAGAGTACGAGACTGTGTGCAGTGAACATCGACATGGCATCTGATTATCTGAATCAGCTGATGTCCTGACAGTCTGTACCGTGCTAGCTTCACTGTGACTCCCCTCGTTGGAAGCTGATGATTTCTGGTGGAACGGATCGATTGGAGCAGGAACTGGCGTTCCTTATAGCCTGCCAAGTGCCGGGTGCTTCATGTTTGCGTTGAGTCGCTGACGACGAGGGGGAACGGGCCGATCGGAGCAGGAACTGTAAGCTTTGTTCTTCCCTCGCGGATGGAGATTGTGGGTAGTCAGTTCTATCTGATCCACTCTGAATCTGTGCTGAAAACCTTAAGACGGGGTGGGTAGTCAGTGGAACGAGTCTGAATGCTCACCTCAATGGATGGAGGGGGCGCTTTTTTCTTTTTTATATTTTTAAAAAATAAAAATTTCAAAAATATATGTCCGTTTTGAAATATTTCAAAAATACCCCCCGGTCGCCCCCCATAGGGCGACAGGCCTTAAGTGTAAAATTTTTTTTCTTCAAATTCGCAACGAGGTCCCTGGAAAAAAAGGGCCTGTCGCCCCCTGTCGCCCACCCCTGAGGCGACAGGGCCTGTCGCCCGTTGGTGGGGCGACAGGGTCCCTGGCCGCCATATGCCGTCATTTCCTTTGTCATTTGAGCCAAAAAATTCAGGAAAAAAGAGAGGGGTGAGGAGAAGAAAAATGGCGAATCTCTGTCGAATTGCGTACTTGTGATCTACCGGTAACTTCCGTATGAATCCATTGATATTGTATAACAATTAAATTTAATTAGCGGATTAGCTGAATTAGATTTGGTGCTTTAGAACACTCGTTTAATATTACAATTTTAGTACTATTACATACTTGTTTTTAAATTAATTATGAATTAGAATAGAATTATGAAAGTACCTTATTGATATTGCAGCATAAGGCAATGGCTGCCTCCAATTGTGGAGGATTTTCATGGACCGAAGAAAAATCTAATATAATACTTGATATCATGACCCATCTTGTTATCAGTAAGAAGTTGGATCCGTTAGCGGATGGTACGATAGAGATGGTGTTGTCCAAAGTAGTAGAGTTTAAAGATTTCACATTATTTCGAGGTATTACGACGCAAGATGTTAAAGGACACCTGCTAGAACGTCGGAAGATATACATGAGAGTATGTGAACTAGCGAATCATTCTAATATCATTGGATTCTTACAAAGTTCTTGTAAGATATGGATGCGGCCAGAGGTGTATGAGATGCACATTAAGGTAACTCTCATTCAGTTGTAATCCCGTCCGTCATTTCGAATCCATATTTATGAAACAGTAACATTGTTTTTTAATTATATGCTAGGATTACCCCGAGGACACGGAGTTGATTAACAAAACGATACCAAATTTCCGTAAATTGGTATGTATCTTCGGTGGACTTATGCCGCAAACTAAACGAAGGAGGCGGATAAGATCTTCGGGTGATAGTACTTGGCCTGCACAAGAACAGATGCCCGGAGGTTCGTCGAGTCATGCTTCAACACCTCAACCACCAACTTGTGTTAACTGGGATGACGACATGGATGACTTCATGCCCCCCAAACCATGGCCTCCAACACATGATGTTCCTCCCCCTGTACATGAACCGAATCAGAAAGGAGATAAAGGGAAAGGCAAGAGGTTCGTCAAGTCATGTTGCACCACCTGCAGCACAAACTTGTGTTAACTGGGATGACGACATGGATGACTTCATGCCCCCCAAACCATGGCCTCCAACACATGATGTTCCTCCCCTGTACATGAACGTAGATCCAGAAAAGAGAGAAAGAGAAAGCCAAGAGGTTCGTCGAGCCATAGTACACCACCTGCAGCACCACCATCTGTCAACTGGGATGACGACCTAGATGATTTCATGCCATGATCTATAACATATGATATTCATCGGTTTAAGATGTATTCGCATTTAGTATTGTTAATGTTGTATTATGCTTGTATGTATGTCTCGTACCAAACTTGCATTCACTGGACATGTACATAATGTTGAGTTTGAATCGTACTTAGTCGTAATGGAGCATCGAAGTATAAACATACCATCTATTGTATGTAATGGAAAATACGAGAGTGATCAGAGGCGAACGTTGAAGTGTATAAAAAGCACTAGGGCGTCGGACCCTCTTAGCCCTCTGCTGGGCACGGACATGGCCCTCGGAGCTTTTCATGTGATTAGAATACTATAAAGCACACATTTAATTAATATAACGATAAGAAATAAGAACTAAGAAATGCATTACATAATGTGAACCATCAAATTTTACATCATAATACAACGATAATGAAACAAACATCACACATGCAGTGGCATGGCAGAACCCGTCGCAGAGTCCACGGTAAGTGGCTGCAAGTACCGCCTCACCCCAGCTGTAGGGCGGTACGTTCTCGTCCCCATCCGCAATCTCCCGTGCATACGGAAGGAGAATCCTATCGACCGAGTTGCCATGAGTGTTGTTGAACATGATGTAACCAAACAACCAAAATAGGTACGCCTCCAACGATCTGGTCACACTGTACTCGTCGGCATCCGCAGCCAACAGGGCAGGCTGCATAAATAATTAAGATTAATGGTTTCAACTAACTATGGAACATGGTAATTGTAACAATTAAATTTATATATGTAATGAATACGTACTGTAAACTGTAGGAACCAGGTCTTCGAAGGACCTACTGCTCGCGGGTGCGGGTTGATCGGACCTGCTTCTTCCACGCGGTCAACCAGGGCAAAACGGGCCTCCAGGTCATCCTTCCACGAGGCCGCCACCACACGCGGACCTACAGCCTCCCCGACGATAGGGAGGCCGAGGAGGTAGACCACGTCCTGCAGCGTAGGAGTCATCTCCCCACACGGGAGGTGGAACGTGTGTATCTCCGGCCTCCATCTGTCAACGAGCGCCGTCAGGAGGGATCGGTCGAGCTGAATAGGCCCAACCTCGACAAGACGGCTCAGAGTCAGTAGACCGGCCTCACGTAACCTGCAATAAACAAAATTGTCTAAATAAAGGAATACCGACGAATACATAAGTGATAAACAATAATATTTCATTACATACCTGTCACACCAATCGTGGTGTATAGAGATCGCCTCCCCGGGTGGACGAGGACGTAGCACCTCTAGGGCTCGGTGCTCAACAGCTGCAAAGTAAGACCTGTGGCTCGAGTCGATAACTGGGTCTAGGAAGGAGTCCATCTCCATACCTGCATTTTCAAAAATATATGAGAACACATAGGTACATATATGTTTCATACAAACTGGACACATAGGTACAATAATATTTCATTACATACCTGTAATATTTCATTACTACATATTACAAATAATGAAATACAATTGTGGATCATGACACTGAATGCCTTCCACGAGCAATTCTTGCCGATGCTCATCTGAACGTAGGAGGTGCTCCATCTTTGGGATTTCCGGAAGGACCGACGTCAGCAGCATCGTGAAGTGCATTCTGAGGACACTTCTTGTAGTTGTGACACAATGCTCCACATTGGCTGCAACGCTTTTGTGCCTTGCTTGCTTCCGACTCGTTCATACCATTCCGGATACGACGTGTCTGACGGCGGTCTTTGCCTTTCTTAGTGGCTGGATCAGGAATAAACATCTTATTCTCATTATCCTGAGTGAAAGGCCCCACAATTCCAATCCCGTATACCTCATGTCCCCAAGTGGATACAGCTGCTTCCTTGCTAAAGTAAGGTGAAACAAATACTCCTGGCTGCAACACAGACTCTGCACATGCCGCAATGAGATGGGGGCATGGCAAATGGAATAACTTAGGCTTCATGCAGGAGCAGAAGGCTTTGCCATCTACTGTAATCAAACTCTCCTGTACCACCCTATCTCTACGGATACCACGACCACTTCTATCCTTGCATAGAACCTCAAATCTATGCTCCATTGTACCTGTCGATATGACGCGGTGCAGTTTGACCTTTTCAATCTTCTCTTGCATATATTGTGTCACTCTTTTGCAAAACTGAATTTGGAGGTTGCTGATGTTTATGCTTGCAGCCGTGTAACGCTCTCTGAAATACTTCATGCACCCATACATGATGAACTCAACAATTCCCACAAGAGGAAAGGCACGACAAGAACGCATAATCATATTGAAACACTCTGCATGGTTCGTTGTCTGAATATCATACCGTATTCCATTGGTATCATACAGGA
Organism: Panicum virgatum; assembly: GCF_016808335.1. NCBI lineage: Eukaryota > Viridiplantae > Streptophyta > Magnoliopsida > Poales > Poaceae > Panicum > Panicum virgatum. Next base: position 5,471,342 of record NC_053148.1, read on the forward strand.
ATGATCATTTCTCCTTAGGTGCACCTCGAATTCAATGTGAAAATGGCTTCTCAATTGAATCCCTAGCCTCTGCTGCCTGACTCGTGCCTGCTCCTGATGCCTTTACCTTCACTAGCTCTGCAGTCAACTAATCAAGCATCTGCCATAATGCATTGAATTTTCTTTGTTGATTTTGGGTGCACAACCTCTTAAACAGGTTCTTAAGATCCATATTCTTGAAGTGGTCATAGAAGTTTGCACCCATATGCCTAATGCACCACCTGTTTTGGACATTGGACCACAATGGAGGCGTTGTCGCAGTTCCACGTTGCAATTTCAGTATTGATTACAGCAGACCTGCATGCCTATCACTAATAAGGCACACATCTAGACGTACAACAACAACATGAATCTTCAGTCGTTCAAGAAACCAATACCAACTGTCTATGTTCTCATTCTCAACAAATGCAAATGCGAGCGGAACTATTTGGTTGTTGCAATCTACACCGATTGCGGTGAGTATATGACATTTATACCTTCCAGTCAAAAATGTGCCATCAATGCAGATCACCGGAAGACAAAACTGAAATGCTCTAACACAAGCACCTATGCAAAAGAAGGCTGGTTGCATAATTCTTTGTCCCCTAGTCACGGCTGGTACGAGGTATGTGTCATAAAAGCTTCCAGGATTTCTAGCAGCAACCTGGGATAACATACGAGGTAGGTTATCATATGATGCCTCGTATGTGCCGAACCGCATCTCGAACACCCTTTGTTTAGCCCGTCATGCCTTCAAATAACTGATGGTGTACTGGTAAGTCTGCTCAATGTGTCGAACAATTATTTTTGGCTCATAATTTAGGTTGTCCATAATAAACCCATACATTTGCTTTGCAACAAAGTCGCAAGATATATTGTGATGCGAGGAAAGAACTTCTGACAGCAAACAAGTGTGGTCTGTCACAATGGAACATTTCCAGTTTGACTTACATTTTTCCATTGAATGCATGTACTCGCCATGGACATCCATCATTCACACACTTCACCTCATATTCTTTACTGCCAGACTTTACGACTCTGAATTCTCGTTTCAATGATATTGCCCATAGTCTCACAGCATCTTTTACGGATTCAATGTTTGGATATGTTGCACCTTGCACTACCTCATTCCCTCTGTACTCCCACTCCTGATTTCGTACATCTTCTGCGACATGACTGTCAAAACCATGATCCTTCCACTCTTTTGGCAATGAGTATTGCTCGTCATCAGATGAGCCCTCATATTCTTCCATCTCTATTGCGGTTTGGTCTTCTGCCTCCATTTCGTCGATAATGCTATGTATCATCTCTCCCTCATCAACAAGGCCATGTGGTCCCATGTTTTGGTTCTCTGTCTCTTCTGACTCATCTTGCTCAACATAATTGGTCTCTCTTCGAATACTCGGAGTTCCTTGATCTGCACAATGTTGGATTTCATTTTGTGTCTTCTCCCAGATTTGAACAAGAATGGCCAGAGGCCATCCACGCTCTAGAGCTGCTTGCATGTACTTCTGTCAGTCATCAGTACTGTGTATCATCATCAATTCCCATAATTCACTTTCTACCTCCCAATTAACAAGAGATTGGACGGTGATCACATGTGTCAACGGATCAACACGGAACCCACGCTGCAGCCACTTACATACGGAACCAAAACTCCTTTCCAGAGGTTTATCTATGGCGCTAGATGTGCACTTAAAGGCAGAAAGATCTACTCCATTTGGCGCATACATAACATTGTAGTCACCATAAAATACTTGAAACTGCATCTTTCTCGACATATCTGTATATCACATAATACTTATCGAGTTATACTATTTACTTCACTACTTTATTCAATAATCCGTAAAAACTAAGTATGAAATTCAACTACAACGTATAAGTATTCATAACTACGTGATGACACTCAAATTCTATACTGCATATGCCAAATTCTATTCTAAATCATAATTAATTTATAAACACGTCTCTAATAGTACTGCAATTGTAATAATAAATGCGCAGTACTAATTTTCTAAACTAATTTAGTACTACGTAACTACAAACTAAAGTATCATTAAACTCCTACTTAAATGGTTCTACTATAGCACTAATTAAATTAAATTACTCACCCCTACTTAAATTACTCCTACTTAAATGCGTAAAACTTAAATAAAAAATTATATAAACTAAATGTACTAACCTGCAGATCACAAGTGCTGAATCCGGCAGGGCTTCGCCGCTTCCCTTCTCCTCACCTCTCTCTTTTTTTCTGAATTTTTGGTGGAATTTTCGGGCTCAAATGAGGAGGGAAGGGGGGTCGGAGCTTATATAGGGGGGTTACCCCGGTCACCCGTGGGGGGCGACAGGCCCCCTGCCGCGCTCGCGGGCCGGGCCCAGCGGTCGCCCGAGGGGGGGCGACAGGCCCCCTTTTTTTCCAGGTACATTGTTGCAAATTTGAAGAAAAAAATTACACTTAGGGCCTGTCGCCCTATGGGGGGCGACCGGGGGATATTTTTGAAATATTTGAAAACGGACATATATTTTTGAAATTTTTATTTTTAAAAAATATAAAAATGAAAAAAAATTCCTGGAGGGGGCCGAATGCAACTAGGCCCATACGACATACGACTAAAATAATACAGCCCACAGAAACGGTGAGGCCTACTAAGAAGAAAACAGGCCGTGGGGACTTTTTAGGTCCAGTGTCTCTCCTTAAGTCCTTATGGTCCGGTCCAGTCTGACGGCCTAGAGTGGAAAGGCCCATTAATCTCCTCACGGCCCACCCGTCAGCCCCACTCCGCTCGCAAAAAAATTCCTCACGCCTATAAAGGCCAGCCCCCTCAGCTAGGGTTTCCTCTTCCCTCCCTACAGCCGCCGCCGCCTCTCCCAGCCTCCGCGCCTCCGTCGCCGCCGCCGCTTCCTCAGCCATGGGTAACCGCCATCTCTTCCCCTCGCCCCCTCTTCTCCGGCTGTTGCTTCCTCGCGTAGTGGCGTGCTGATCGGGATTTTGGTGTGGCTGTGCGCAGGTAAGGTGCACGGATCGTTGGCCCGTGCCGGGAAGGTCCGCGGCCAGACGCCCAAGGTGGCGAAGCAGGACAAGAAGAAGAAGCCCCGCGGCCGCGCGTACAAGAGGATGCAGTACAACCGCCGATTCGTCACCGCCGTCGTCGGCTTCGGCAAGAAGCGCGGGCCCAACTCATCCGAGAAGTAGGCGCCGCGCCGCGCAGCCGCCGGCTCGCCCCGCTCCGGTTCCTCCTTTCCGTTCTCAGTATGCTTATGCTCTTGTTGGTAGTAGTTTCGTTGTGCAAGCAAAGGAAGAACCTTTTGTAGTTTCAGTTTCGTTGTTCATGTGATGTGATGGGAACTTGAGATGGTATGTTTACCCCGTTTAAGAGTTTGAGATGTGATGATATGAGCCCATAACTTTATTGTGCTTGTGGCTGCGCGTTTTGGTATGTGGATGTGCCACTCTGCTTTTTCATGTTTCTTTGTGAATCATCAGTTTAATTCTACCTAGTATTAGTTTTGTACATGTCATTACTTCGATAATTCCTCTCTTTGATTGGAAAGGGGCAAACGGCCGTTTGTCTTAGGCGTTTTCGAAGCATCCTGTGTCTTAGGCGTTTTCGAAGCACCCTGATCTAAGTATGAAATGCTGCAGTTGCCAAATTGTTCTGTATTTCTGAACTTGTCCTGGTAATGGGGAAACCGAGGCTACTACTGCCTCCGTCCCAAAATATAAACATTTATTGATTTTTGCTCATCATGTTTGATGAATCGTCTTATTTAAAAAATTTGAGAAAAAATAAAAATAATTAAGATATACTTCAAATATATACGATGATAAAATATATCATAACAAAATAAATAATATTTTCATAAATTTTTTGAATAAGACGAATGGTCAAACATGATCAGCAAAAGTCAATAAATATTTATATTTTGGGACGGAGGTAGTACTATTCTGTTTAAACTGTTGTCCCATTGTAGGCCTTGTTTAGTTGCATTCGAAATTTTTTTGAAATGGAATCTTTACACATTTGAAGTATTAAACATAGATTAATCACAAAACTAATTACAGAACTCGTCTGTAAACTACGAAACAAATCTAATGGGTCTAATTAATTCATCATTAAAGCATGTGTACTGTAATAATTTAGTGTCTAATCATATCCTTATTTGGCTCATTAGATTTGTCTCGCAATTTACAAGAAAATTATACAATTTATTTTTTATTTCGTTTAGATTTAATATTCCATGCATATAAGATTATCTTTCGATGGGATAGATTTGGAATTTTAAATTTTGGATTTGGAATTTTAAATTTTGCATTTAAACAAGGCGTAGTCCTGTTCTACAGTGTCAAAAACACATGTGGCTGTCAATCAGTGACATATAGGTGGAGTTTCCATATGGTTCGATGCTTTTGTACCCCCTTTTGTACTAGGCCCAGTAATCTATTCTGTTGAATTTATGGTTCTGGTGAAGTTTTGGTCTAGGGTGTAAAAACAACTTATGACTGCCTATCAGTGTGAAATGTAATTGGAATGTTGGCTTGCGAAATTAGCGTTTTTTCTTGCTTGATTATTTATTCTTGTCTAGCTTGTTGCTTGTGCATTCCATCCTTCCCTCAGCTGTATTATAAATGACATGAGGCAGCTTCCTCTTTTTTTTTTCCGAAGGGGCCTGGATCCCATTTTATAAAAGCCCGGTTTTTACAACGAGCACCCTTGAGGAAAAGAAATTTACAATAAAGTCTGTCATCCCCATCCTCCAGAGATGCAAATTTGCGTATAAGACCCTCAAACCATTCAAATTTAAGAATAAAGTCCTTGGATCTTCACGCATAGCTCCTGGACATTGCACCTCTTCAGAATCCGCCGGCGTCAGGGAAGAAGCACACCGTCCAAAAGAGCAGCTCGCCCAAGCCACCCGACGAGACCCCCAGCTTTTGGAAGAAACCACAGAGGAGGACTTACTGCCAGGCATCGATGCTGAGTAAACGGCCTCCCAAGCACATCGGCCATCATCGTCGAGGTCGAGGAAGAGCAGCAAGCGATCCGCCATCACCGATGAAGACACCAGTGACCGGAACAGGAGTCTGGCGCCAACGACAGAGCCGCCAACGCAGAAGGAAAAGCTCACGGGGGAGCAAATTAGATCCATCCCCTTCGCAAGAAGATAGACCACAGAGATGGCGTCGCCAAAGAACATCCCCGAAGAACATCCGGCGACCCAACTCAAGGCAAACTCTAACCAGGGGAAGAGAACAACTGTCGATTCCCCCACTATTAGAGTAGAGCAGACGCACCTGGCCTCCACCGCAGCACGAAACTCGACGAACTCGAAATCCCCGCCATAATTGAGTCCCGGCGAGCAAAAGCCCCAATCCGACACCGATGCCGGAGGGAAAAACCGTCCTACCCTACCTAGGATGAGACTAGATAGAAGAAATATGTACACCGGCCACCGGATCTGCCGCTCTCCATCACCTCCGGCGCCTAAGAGGCAGCCTGACGCGGTGGAGAGACTCTGGATCCGGTGCCGGAGGGGAAGTCGCCTCGAATTCACCCTCTTCTACTGTAGCGAGAGGAAAAGTCGAGAGACAGCGCGGAGTGACGCGGATTCGTTGTTATATGCTGAGGCAGCTTCCTCTTGTGTCATTTGAAATTGGGCGCCATAGTATTGCAAACAAGTTCTTCTAATCAGGAAATGTTTTTTTGGGTATGAGCATCGTTTTGCTCCTTGTCAGCTATTGGAAATTTGATTCTGCTATCGATTAAACTTATCTAGCTGTAAGAGTTGAAAGTGAGTCCGCTTACTTGTGTTTTATCACTCCACTCCTCTTTATTGACGAAATGGCCAGTTGCTCAAGTAGCATTGCAAACCTTCTGGTCTGAGTTTGAAGTGATCACTGATCAGTGTGCGCAATCCCTAACCCGGTTGTGTTATGAGGCGAAGAATGCAATTTGAGCGACTAAAAAAAGATTAGTTGTACAGTGTAAATTTTACTCTGGCAGTAAACAGTGTGAAATGTGAATAATATGAAGGTGGTTGTTATAGGTGCCATTCCATTTGCCTTTCTGTAATCCTTCTCTTAGGGTCTGTTTGGAGGGGCTAAACTTGAGTGCTAAACTTTAGCACTTTTGCACATGCTAAAGTTTTCGAGTTTTTTATTATGACTAAACTGCAGCCCACCCCATTAGCACTCCCGTTTGAAGAAGCTAGCCCATTAGCACTTGGATCCAAGCAGGGCCTTAGCCTGGTGCTTGTCTATGTACTCAACGCATTGCAATTTCCATTCAGCAGCATCATGAATAGCATGGTTTTACTTAATTTCTGGTGGCATGAAGTCTTTTGAAATTAAGCACCGCAGTTTATTTTCAGTCTTGCATGCAGGTACGTACAATGAACTAGTTGTGGCACTCACTGTCACTGTATATAGCGTTGCACTCTATTCCAGTTCTAATGAAAGCTGCTTTTTCGTTGAGTTGTTGAAGCTTTTCAAGTTCCTAGATCGAATCAGGAAGAAATCAAGCTAATGTGCTCTCTTTTAGATAGGTGTCCTGGATTTACCTGTCACAATGCTCTTGTTCTTGAATCCTGCGGGAACTTAGCCTGTCGATGAAAAAAAAAACTTCATTCGCCTTGCCAGACTGACGCAGGCATGTTCTATTGCCCTACTGAAATACATACAATCCACTGTGTATCTCAAAACACCATATTATACTGAGGCGCAAAACTTCTGGCACAGTAGTTTACTAGAGCCATCATACATCTGAATAGTTCTGAATAACAACAACTTATTTCTCACATCTGGCGATCTTGTTTGAGCGGGGGGGAGGTAGCAGGCGTTTTTTTTAATTTTTATATTTTTCAAAATTGTTTTTTATAGAAATATATTTTCGGTTTCATAATTTACAGTTTTGTACCCCTACCGCCTTGCTGCCGGGCGGTAAGGACCTGAATGTAAATAAAATTTATTTTTAATCGCATTTTGGCCCCTGGGGGAGGCCGCCGCCCGACAGCCGGGCGGCCGGTACCCGCCGCCCGGTGGCGGGGCGGTAGGCCAGGCAGTCGCCCGGCAGGGGGCGGCAGGCCCCTCCTCCCAAGTTAAACCTTGAACGTCAGTGCGGCATTAGATGTGGTTTTAGATATTTTGGATAGAAATAAAAACCGTTAGTAAAGTAGATGAATATGAAAAGTATAACTTAGAACGAAATAGGTGATGCATAAGAACGAAATAAGTATAACATGACGACATGTTCATAATAAAAATACAGAAACAACTAGAAGCACCTCCTAACCACCCCGGCCATGTCGACCTCTTTTACGCTGTGCGTGGACGTGGTCTATAGGGTATGTGTGTCGGTCTGGAGGCCCTACGTCTCTACCTGGACGTCCGGTGGCCACACGTGTCTGGAAGGTAGGATCGGCCTGCTGGTTAGGTGTAGAAAATAACCGACTCCAGTCTTCGAAGTTCGCCTCCAAGATATCTTGTGTGGCCCCTATGCAGTAGCAATTAAGATATCTTAATCATCGTCTTATAAGTCATCTATTTGTGTATATATTCATCATACGTACAAGTTGGTGATGGATACGAAGAAGGACCCATATCAGGAAGCTGGTGGTGCGATCCTGTAAACCGTTCAAATTATTTAAAATATTCATAGAAATAAGAAGAACATGATAAATTCGGGTTACGGATTAGATATTTACCTTGCGTTCCTTCTGCTGTCGCCATAGGGTAATACGAAGAAAGTCCCGCATCATATAAGTGTTGTGATCCTATATGTAAATGCAAAAGGAATTAGACTTTGTCGTGGTGCTGCAAACCACAGCCGGGTTGCGGAAGGCACCCGCCCTAGCCCAGAGGGTGTGAACTCGGGGGTTAGCTAGTCTTAGTTCGATCTCACTCAAGAACGCGATGAACACAGCTGGTTTAGAGTGGTTCGGGCCGCCGGAGCGTAATACCCTACGTCCACTGTGTGTTGTATTGCTTGCGCTCTCTAGCTGAGTCTTGAGAGAGTCTGAGGATCTGTGTTCTAGCGGGTGTGCTCTCCCTTTTATATGTCCAAGGGGAGCACGTACACTGAGCGGGGCCCCGACATGTGGACCCGGCGATGTATTATAAACTACACTTTGGCCTTCAATGCCTCAGATCCGGAGATCTTGTCGTCGGCTTCCGTGCGTAGCTTCTGACCAAGGATGGTCTTGAGCTGTCCTGTCAGAGTAGAGTCTAGCCTCTGCAGCCGCGCGTCGAGGTCATGATGAAGCGCCGAACTACTGACTCAGTCCACTGTAGCAGTGTGCACTGTTGCTCCAGTCAGTAGCTGGTCATCATGACTCGTCGCGCATGCGCACGGCGCTGAGTCTTTAATGCTTGTCTTGGTAAATGATGAGCCGCGTCGGTAATTGGCGATCCATAGTGTGGACTGACAAAAGCCGCCCCGTGCCCAGAGGCAGCAGAGCCCACCTCAACCACTCGCACTTAATGCGGGTGGGTGAGGGAGCTTCCAGCGGAAGGCTTGCGCCCGCGCCCGCGTGACACGTGGCGGCTCCGGACCCCTCCCGAGTAGCTAGCTGAGCCGAGAGCTCACGGGGGTCCGGATAGGCACGTGGAGGTCCAGGACCCATCTGCGGGAGTCCGGATGGCACGTGGAGGTCCCGGACCCACCTGCGGGGGTCCGGATGGCACGTGGAGGTCCCGGACCCACCTGCGGGGGTCCGGGTCCGCGGCCACAGGTACTGAGCATTTCCACCTCTAGGACATGTGGTGACACCGGACCCGTCCCCGAGCGGGAAGCGGGTCCGGGACCGTTGGTCCGGTGAGATGGAGTCGGACCCCAGGGGTCCGGCTGCTCAGCTCCTTAGGGCGTAGTTACGGATAACTACGCGAGTCTTGGCACAGTAGGAGTGGGTACTCCAGTTGCAGGGTACCGACAGAGGCCCCCGGGCCCGCCTCGGGAGAGGCAACGAACCCGCAGGTGGGGCCACTACTGTGAGCAACTTAGCTGCTTCTGGCGCCCAGCGGTGCGCGCCGCAAGGGTCTTGCCCCGCGTCGTCCATCCTTTGGGTCACCTGCTGCATCATCACGTTTGGACCTGCACATGACTCAAGGTAGATGCTTAGTAGCGTGCCCACGGGTCCCAAATCCTGTTGGCTGTAATCCTTTGAGATAGACAGCTAGGTTCAGTGAACGGAGCTCAAGGGGCCGGCCTTTAGGTTAAGAGAAAGTCCGGACCTCCAGGTTCCCAGTCCTAGGTACTACGGCACTCATTCACAGGAGGTGGTGCGTGCAGGCTTAGGGTACGGAACCAGGCTAAGCGGCTACACGGCTCCGGACCTCCCCGGAGAATGAGTGCGCTTCCCTGAACCTGCAGGTTCCCAGGGGTCCGAACCCCTCTCTTCCATGAGGGGTCTCGAGCCAAGTCACTAACTAGCCAACTCAATTCGGACCACAATCACCGCACAAGAGTAAGAAGCCACGTGGGGGTTAGCGCAAACAGAATGCGTAGATCGAAATTGGAATGTAACATCCTTAGAGGCGAACTGAGAATAAACTTTTCCTTTATAACTAGATGTACATGAGATGTGCGATGTAAGCCAGAACATGGGTTTATGAGGTCGGAGCTGTCCGGACCTCCGGGCCCTCAGTCTTAGGTACTACGGTACTCACCCTAGGGAGGTAGAGCATGCAGGCTTAGGGTACGGAACCAGGCTAAGCGGCTACACGGCTCCGGACCTCCCCGGAGGGTGAATACGCTTCCCTGAACCTGGTTCGCAGAGGTCCGGACCCCTCCACGGGGGAGGCTCACCGGACTGGACCACACGGAAGTACTACATAGTTACAAAAGAAAAGGTTTTATTCCCTGCTGGGCCTCTAAGAGTAGGACTTACAGAGATGTAGAGTCGGGGGTACGACCGGAGTCGGCTTTCCGCCGGAGAGAGCCACCAGAGCCGGCTTTCCGCCGGAGCGGGCTTGGTGCGACCGGAGTCGGCTTTCCGCCGGAGCGGCTTGGTGCGGCCGGAGTCGGCTTTCCGCCGGAGCGGGCTTGGTGCGACCGGAGTTGGCTTTCCGCCGGAGCGGGCTTCCTCACATGAGTGAGGTATGCTGCAAGCTGGGATTTGTCGCTCCGCCACTCGCAGCTTGTGAGGGGGCCCTTGACGGACGCCCTGACTCTTGCCGACGTGCAGCGCGCGCCGCTGCCGACGGTGGCTGCTCCACGGGCACGGTTGCACCTGGCGCAGGAAGGCGAGAGGCGTGTGGTGCGGATGACGCCACACCCTCCGTCATCTCCAAATGTCGTCGTGGTGGGAGTGCTCAACCATCCGAGCCATGGAGATGAGCAAGAGATGAACTAAAACTAGCTAAAGCACCCCTACCTGGCGCGCCAAATGTCGTGGTGCTGCAAACCACAGCCGGGTGGCGGAAGGCACCCGCCCTAGCCCAGAGGGTGTGAACTCGGGGGTTAGCTAGTCTTAGTTCGATCTCACTCAAGAACGCAATGAACACAGCTGGTTTAGAGTGGTTCGGGCCGCCGGAGCGTAATACCCTACGTCCACTGTGTGTTGTATTGCTTGCGCTCTCTAGCTGAGTCTTGAGAGAGTCTGAGGATCTGTGTTCTAGCGGGTGTGCTCTCCCTTTTATATGTCCAAGGGGAGCACGTACACTGAGCGGGGCCCCGACATGTGGACCTGGCGATGTATTATAAACTACACTTTGGCCTTCAATGCCTCAGATCCGGAGATCTTGTCGTCGGCTTCCGTGCGTAGCTTCTGACCAAGGATGGTCTTGAGCTGTCCTGTCAGAGTAGAGTCTAGCCTCTGCAGCCGCGCGTCGAGGTCATGATGAAGCGCCGAACTACTGACTCAGTCCACTGTAGCAGTGTGCACTGTTGCTCCAGTCAGTAGCTGGTCATCATGACTCATCGCGCATGCGCACGGCGCTGAGTCTTTAATGCTTGTCTTGGTAAATGATGAGCCGCGTCGGTAATTGGCGATCCAAAGTGTGGACTGACAAAAGCTGCCCCGTGCCCAGAGGCAGCAGAGCCCACCTCAACCACTCGCACTTAATGCGGGTGGGTGAGGGAGCTTCCAGCGGAAGGCTTGCGCCCGCGCCCGCGTGACACGTGGCGGCTCCAGACCCCTCCCGAGCAGCTAGCTGAGCCGAGAGCTCACGGGGGTCCGGATAGGCACGTGGAGGTCCAGGACCCATCTGCGGGAGTCTGGATGGCACGTGGAGGTCCCGGACCCACCTGCGGGGGTCCGGGTCCGCGGCCACAGGTACTGAGCATTTCCACCTCTAGGACACGTGGTGACACCGGACCCGTCCCCGAGCGGGAAGCGGGTCCGGGACTGTTGGTCCGGTGAGATGGAGTCGGACCCCAGGGGTCCGGCTGCTCAGCTCCTTAGGGCGTAGTTACGGATAACTACGCGAGTCTTGGCACAGTAGGAGTGGGTACCCCAGTTGCAGGGTACCGACAGACTTCATACCAAAATTAATTGAAATTAAGATATGGATTATATGTTTACCGAAATGTCGTGGTGGTGCCTGTGTTGGTTGCAATGAAATCCCTGCAGCTGGTGCCATGGTATTAAACTGGGTCCCTCCGTGAGGTTGATAAGGTGGGTGTCCATCACCTGTATGGACTGAGAATTAATTGTTGTTATCAAAGTAGTAAGTCAGTAAGTATCCTCATGTACCTGGATAATGCTGCTGAGACCAATAAGGTGCTGGGGAAGGCTGCTGATGTGTGGGACCACAAGGAAATGAGGCCGTGACTTGAGACGAACCGTAGGAGTCCTCGTACGATGTCCGGCTACCAAAGGCTTCAAGCATGGAATGGGCTCTTTGTGAAACTCGGGTCCAGGCCGACTCTTGCTCATTCCTATCCATCATAGATCCCGCTCGAATCCTCATCAAATTTGCCCAGACATCTACGTCCATCAACCTGCACATTTCAAACTGCATGCAAGAAAAAGAAAGACATTAACACTCTAATCCAAAGTATTTGAAAAGTGATGATAACTTTGACTCACCGCCCTAGCTAATGCCTCATCCCTATGTCGTGCATAGCCATCCTGTGGGGTCGCAACATGCGGCTGTGGATGCATGTCAGCATATAGCAAGCGGCAATGAGTCTTAGGCTGGTACCAGCTCAGGTACGCCCTGTACGAAGCCTTCGTGTGTGCAGGGGTCGGAAGCGCCACGTTCTCCTCTGCCTGGTCCCAGCCATCGACCCAAGGCTGCACCCATGTCAACCACATATTCGAGAAGGGTTGACTAGGCCTCGACAAACTAAATATTAATTAGTTAAAGCAGCAATGCATTATCACTGAAATGACATATTAATCGTTACCTGTGGTCATGATGTTGGACCCAATCCAATGATGACAGCACAGGATACAACTGCCTTTGACCGAACTACCTCCTGACTCTGCCCGGGCAGTGAGCCTCAATGTAAACGTCGTACACCAACGCTGTAGTTGTCATCCAAAGGCCCTGGTCCTGAGAGCAAACCGAAGATATCCCGAACGGTGCACGAGTGTTTATAGCCAACTGGGAGTAGGGCTCCCACACAACATCTTCAGGTGTCAACCGATCAAACTCAGCTACAAACTCTGGATAGGACCGCCGAGACTGTACGTGGGCCCAACTCTTTTGCATGAAATTAATAATATATACCAATAAGAAATACAAAGATGGTCAAACAAAGCAACAGAATTGCCAACAGAATAGTACGAGTAGCAGTCATTTCCGTACCTGACGAGCATACTAGAGAGTCCCCATGGTGGGCCTATCATCCTCGGTGTCACCGTACATATCCGGCTCATACGGTGAGTGGTCGATAATCGGACGACCAATTGCTATCCTCTCGTACGACCAAAGCTATAGCAGAATTGAACATCCTGTAAGAATTGCATTGTGCTTATTTTGCACCGATGCCTTGCAGAGGCCACGGTACGTGGCTGCAAGTACCGCTGAACCCCAACTGTATTGAGGCATTTCCTCCACAGCTGCCTCTGCGATCTCCTATGCGTAAGGCACAAGCACCGTATCCACATAGGCCCCGTGTGAGTTGTTGAACATTATGTATCCAAACAACCACAACAGGTATGCCTCAAGGGATCGAGTGACGCTATGACATCCCAGAGTTTTAAGATGCTAAGCAAGAAATATTAAATATCATTTCATGCTTAATAAATAAGAAAAACTCAAATTATGTATTTCTTTTGGGAAAATAATATATGTGTATGTATGAATATGCATGTGTGTGTGTTTATGTGTATATGAAATTTTGCACATAAAATGACAGGTCAAATGAACCATAATATTCGAGGTTTTAAACAATCTTTCAAATTTTAAACAAATATGCTTTGAAAATAATTTTTAAAATATAGCTCAAATGAATTTTTGTCCAAAACCAAAGTTGTAGGTTTTCAAAAGACGAACAACTTTTGTGTTCAAAGTTTTTCGAGTCGCCACATAAAAATGGGAGAAAAATTTAAATTTCAAAGCGTATAGAACCTTTTCAAATGCACTCAAGTTTTAAATTTTATCTTTCAAACGAAGCTTTAAATGAACTTTTGCCTAAAACAAAAGTTGTAGATCTCGAAATTTTAAGCAAGTTTGGTATTCAAAAGTTTTTCATCTGAGGTCATGTAGAAGGAGAAAATTTGAGTTTTCAAACTGGAGTTTTGAACTTCGCTTTATTTACTAAACTACCCTCACTCCATCTCCCTTCTCTGCTCACGCCGTTCATCGCCGTCGCCGCCGTCGTCACGCCAGTACTGCCACCGGCTGCCCCAAGCGTCGCGCCCCCGACCAAACCCGCTTTCGCGCCCCTGGTTTAGCTTGAAACCGCTCGTCCTGGCACCCTCCCGCGCTCGCCACGCGCCCCGCCACCCTCTGCTCGCCACGATGCCGAGGATGGCCGGCCACGCGCCGCTCGACTCGGGCACCTCGTCCACGACCCGCCCAGTACCTTCTCGGCTTGCTTGCGTCCCCATCTCGCTCTCCTCTCCCTCGACACGCCAACCCGGTCCCTGCCCCCAGTTGCTCGCGGACGAGCTCGCCGTCGCCCGCCATGAGCGCCGCCGCCCATGGCCTCCACGCGGAGCCCCTCCTCTGTCCTCCCTCGACCCGAGCCACCCCCGGGAACGAGTCCCTCTCGGCTCAATGATCCTCCCAAGCCCGCTCATCGCCATCCAAACCCTTCGGAGCGCCGCCGCCGCGGTTTGCCGTCGCCGCCGCCCCTAGGTCATCGTGGAGCCCCTAGCTCCGGCCTTCCTCCGCCAAATCCAAACCCCTAGCGAGCTCCACCGGTCCACACTGGTCCTCCTAGGCTCGAGCCCGCCCCGAATCGGCCGCCGGAGGGCCGCCTCCGCCGTGAAGCGTCGCCGCCGACCGCCGGCGCCTGTGGAGCCGCCACCTCGGACCTCCTCCCCGCGAACCAAGGGCACCCAGAGGTGCGGCTCAGTCCCCTTTACCGTTGCCCCATCCTAACCCTCGCCGCCGGCGAGCAAACACGCCGGAAATCCGGCCGCCGCCGGTCCTCTGTTTTGCCCAAACCGGCCAGGGACCTCGGGTTGAAATTTAGGAAAATCCAGGGGGCTGTTTGAATAGCCTATGACTCAGATGAATAGTGCTTTAAGGACCTCTTTGTTATTTCTAGCTGTAAACTTTGAAATTCAATGTAAATTCGTACAAAATTCGTAAAATAGCAAATCTAATTGTTCTTGAATCCTTATGAAAAGCTCTATGCAGTAGAATCAAAATATGATGGGTGTTTGTTGAAAGTTTTTGCTGTACAAATTGATTTGTGTCACTAGGTACATAAAGACTAATTGTTTTATCTTTTCCATAACTATTGTTTGAAGCCATGTCTTGCTGTGAAATTTTTATGGTGATATGTTCATGTGACTCTAATATTACTATAAAAATGTTGTGGTCAGTTCTCATGAGTAGCTATTTCTTTGATTTAATCCTTGTTTAGTAGACTTTAATTATGATAAATAGTTTGTACTGATGATAAATTATGAAAATATTTCTGAGTGATCTTTTTAAATAGTTTATCTTATACATAAAGTTTGAGCTCCAGTTCATGACTAGAACAAGAGATAAAAATGAATCTTGTTAATCTGATGTCTGTTTTGTTTGTTTTCTAAGAATTAATTCTTTGTAGATAAAATATTTAAAATTCACATTAGCTAATTCATCCCTGTGTAAGCCTACTGTTAAATTTTGAGCTTCTGTTTTGCTTTGGTTTAATCTATATAATTCAATCTTTTTCTAGGTGTTGTCTAAATGAATGAATTGTTTTGATTAAATAGCTACATGTTTTGGCATGAAATTTATAGGATAGCTTACTCTGTTCATATTCTGTTTAGTGTAATTTTTTTCTAAATTTATTACTGTTTGTTCTCTGAGTTGTTAATTTATTAACAAACCATGATTTACTTGCTTTCGAAAACAACTACCATTTGTTTATAAAGTTAGTAAGCTTCTTTTGTGCCGTTGATCATGATGCTTTGTGTAGTTAGAAATGTTAGATTCTACTCTATAAATGGTTGCCCAATGAAACAGAGAGTATGATGCTGTACCACTTAACCTGAGTTGTTGGATTACAACTCTATAATGTCTTAATCTTAACTTATGATCATCATCCACTCATGCATGTGCATTTCATGTAGACACGACTACTCTCGCCGACGGTACGTACAAGTTGCTGTCTGCAGCCGAAGCAGGTCCTGGAGAAGCTCAAGTGAATTTCGCAGACGCCGTTGAGAATCCGAACCCGACTCCAGCAGCCTCTAACTAACACTGACCTAGTGTTATTCTCAGGCAAGCCCCGGAGCATGACCTATCTATTTTAAATTTATGCCACTTATTACTCCTATCTACTTGCGCATTTAAGTTTAAAGGAGTTGCTTGGAATCTTAGCTGCATAATTCCTAGGTACCTATGCTTGAACACTAGTATGTGTAGGTCGCTAGATGGCTAGGCTATTGGTTCGGTAGAAGTCGAGTGATTTCCTGTCACTCGCGATAATTATAGGAGTTGAATGTCTACTACATACTGCAACTATAAGGCTCACGGGCGGGGTTGTGGTACTTGTGATGCCCCGTCTGTTTAGTGAAAATGGTTAAGGCCGCAGTGTGTGGTAGTGGTGGTTAAGCGTTTGAACGTACTAACCACATGCTGAGAAATATGGTAATCGGTAAGTTTAAGTACCTGATTGGCCCGGCAAGTGGACTTTACTCTCACCTTCTTTGAACGTCGTCTCTCATGCGCGCACATGCGGGTGCAGAGTCGTCGTACTCTGTAGTCGAGGACGGTGACCCTGATCCACAACCCAGAAAGAAAGGGGAAAAGTCGTGGGGGTGACTTGGTTCCCATACGTGTGTGTTAGGTCTGCCTGGCCAGGTTAACAAATTCGATTCGAATCGTCCGCTTCTCACGGTTTGGGACTGCTTAACCCTTCTGCTACATAGAGTAAGAAGTGAAAGATGATGATGATGAATTTGGCTGGTTGGATGATGAAAGATAATTGTTTCCACTATGTATGCTATTGGATAGATGCTCACCTAGAATGGTTAATTGAACTAGAACCTGAAACCTAAAACCTAAAATTAAGGATCTACTCTTTACTGCTTTTCGGCAAAACAAACCCCTCGAGCCAAAAGCCTTGCATGTCTAGATAAAGGGCTAAGTATACCCTTAGTCGGGTAAGCCTTGCTGAGTATTAGTATACTCAGCCTTGCTTGTGGCTTTGTTTTTCAGGTGGTACATCTGAGGATGTGGCTGACGTCATGTACGGGCTTCATCATGACGTCTTGTTTCGTCGCTAGACTATCGTTCGTTTTCCGTCACTCTTGAACTCTGTTGCCTTTTATAAATTCAAACTCGGTTTGTAATAATAATTCAATTTTATACTTTGTGCTGTAAAATTTGTGGAATGTTACATTCTCTGGACTGCTTTGTCGATCCTGTTTCAAGTGGTTTAATCGGGATTTTACCCGACAGCACTGCCTGATTACTCCGTTTTAAGTGCGTGTTAACCCTAGTTACTGTTTCGGTGATGGTTAGCGCACTTAAGCCGGATTAATTTAGGCAGGGCTGCCACAGCTGGTATCAGAGCTGCAAAGCATACTTCGGAGAGTGTAACAAACCTTAAAAACCTGTTTTCTTAAAACTAAAAAAAATCACGTTTGCAAATGTGTTGGTCCGTTAAGGATTGTGCATAGTTCGTAAAGCCCTAGGGGAAATTATGAGAGTTTTACTAGGTGGCTATCTACTTATGGTTATTTATATCTGACTCCCAGCATTTTACATTTCTGTCAAACTTTATTTTTGTGCACAATCAACCTTTAAATTATGTAACGACGCACCTACGCTAAGGTAAGAAGGTAAGGATCCTCAGTCAGCTGAGAGAGTCTGACCTTCCTGTCGGTGATGCGAGCCGAATGCTGCCCTCAAGCAGTGGCTTACTTTAGGTACTGCCAATATACCAACTATCGGTTGACTATATTGGGAGTAAAGTATACTCAGTCAGCTGAGGGAGTCTGACCTTTCCGTCGGTGATGCGAACCGAACGCTGTGCTCAAGCAGTGGCCTATTTGAGCTGCTACCAATATACCGACCATCAGTCGATTATATTGGGAGTAAAGAAACTCGTGAATACGCTACCTCAGTGGTGTATGTTAACTTTGGCCATACGGCGGAAATTGTATGGCTGCCGTTTCTATAGTGAACGGTAATGTATGGGTGAATATGTGGGCAACTGCATATGTGTTACCCATGTGGCGTAGGACAGGTAATGTATGGGTGAATATGTGGGCAACTGCATATGTGTTACCCATGTGGCGTAGGACACATGGGGGCCGTTCGTGAGTGCTGGCACGAAGGGTCCAATCGTGAATACTTATATATATTTATGCTGTTCATTTCCTGCAGGTACGCTAACCCCGATTTTGATAGGTTAAGAACGAATAGAATTCGGCTAAATATATATAGGGAGAGACGTAATTTGTGCCAAGCCACCGGCGCTAACCCCGCGAGTCCAAAGCTATTTGGCAGTTGTTTTGTTTTGTAAGGACGTATAGGACGTGCATGCATCATGATCATAAACTGAAACTAAACCAAAAATTGAGTACGAATAGTTGGAAATTCTAGGGTTACACAAGAGCACTGTCCATTTGATCGCCTAACATCTATCCAGAAATCTGCCTTTCTGTTGTATCTGGGAAAAACAAAATTTATTGGCCTAGTATGTGACCTGATCTATAGTTGATCCTGTGGAAAGTTTTGTTCGAAAATGTGTTTTCTAGCTGCTATTAAATTTCCCTAGTTAATGAAAGAATTACACATTGCAGATGGTGCAAGGGACACACAATGCTCCTGCAGGGTTGGGAACTGCTAGTGATAGCGGACAGCCACTACTGTCCAACCTGGCTGATCTCGTGGCTGCCCAGACCGAACTACTCCAGCAACTTGCTCAGAGACAGCAAGAGATTTATCAACTCCTACAGCAGCAACACCAGCTAGGGGATGGGTATAATGTTCCCCAACCTCTGGTTGCAGAATATCAAGAGCTCAATGAAGAAATAAAGGAGACGAGGGATGTTTACTTAGACTCCCTAACGCCACCATCACAACCTCCGATGAAACTCAAGGCTCACCAAGCAAAGAGTCGGACTCTCAAGCATGGCTCAAGCGACATAGACTTGACTGGATGGGAAATTACCTGCACAGAATTCGTCCCACGTGATAGAGGGCAGACTAGCAAAACTATCAATGTCAATACAGTCTTACGAGCAAGAACTCGCTCGCCTGTCCGGGAACTGATGAACCCTGGTAGATGCACTACACCCACGAAAGGTTCAGTAGGTGTGCCAGTCATTGCACCCTTAGTTATTAAACCGCCCGGTGGTTCAGGTAAAATAAAACATTGCTTCAATTGTGGGAATCCTAACCACTTCGCTCGAGACTGCTCCTAGCCTAGACAACCAAAACAGGGTCAAGATTCTGTACAGAACAACAAAAATAAGGGCAAGAGACATGCTAGTTTACAAGGAAGGGTTGGAGGCACCCCACTTGCCGATTTTCCTAAAGGTGCACCGGATATGACGGGTATATTCTCTATTCCCAAACCGTCTAGCCCATACTTTGCATATCAAAGGGAAATCTCATTACCCTCCTTACTCGTATAACTCTCCTTAAAAACTAAAAAGAGCAGCAATCAAGAATACTAGAATAACACGCAGGATCACTACTTGCATGGTTGTTGCATGGCCATTACTTAAACCTGTGCATCATGGGGCTCAATTAGAATTAACATCATATGCATCTAGGAAAGGTTTTGTGTTTATCACCTAGCCCTCCGTCTTTCCTTCTAGCCATGCACATTATTAGGTTGCTATATTTTTATCTTGTCGTGGTGTCTGTCACTGACCAATGGTGCCGCGACGGGACCTAGGGCCTCGTGTGTGCTGCAGCCATACGTTTGTGCCACTAGGAGTGCGCTGGTATCTTGGTACGTGTAAGAAATACCACGACAATCCATTTTTCGCGACCTGAATATTGTGTTGACTTGGGGTTCTTATTCGGCCAACAAAAACCGTGAGTTTTTGGTATATCCTTTTGGGTCACTAACCTGCATTGCAACATGTGCACCATATGCCCATATGCACATCATACATATAACCATGTGCATTATCATTATTCAACGGGCATCATGACAAATGCATCACGCCATATGCATCATTTATCAATGCATGGGTCATCTCATCTGCGTATTCCATCATCGCAGATATACATCTCATTTGGTGCGTTAACTAAATGCAACAACACATCTGCACCATAAGTCGTTACATTACATCCTCAGTCTCGTGACACGAATGCATTTCCATAATACATCATGGCATTGAACAAGTGTGCATCTTTCAAATACCAACTTCTTCAAATAAAAGCAATCTTGAGCAAGAATATCTTGAGAAAACTTTGTTGTGCCAAAGATTAAGGTCTAAAGCCTAGAAAAGAAAAATCTCCTGTTGTAGTAAATTTGATCCTACCACTTTCCATGCTATGCATTTGTCGGTGTAGTTATTCATTTGAGTACCTCACATTGATGATTTCCACCGAGATCGTTGAACAAACGGAAATATTAGTAGAACCGGACCTCACTTATGCCAATTTTAAGGTACCCTTTCATCGGAATCTCGGGACGAGATTCTTTTTAAGGGGGGTAGGCTCTGACATCCCAGAGTTTTAAGATGCTAAGCAAGAAATATTAAATATGATTTCATGCTTAATAAACAAGAAAAACTCAAATTATGTATTTCTTTTGGGAAAATAATATATGTGTATGTATGAATATGCATGTGTATGTGTGTGTGTGTGTTTATGTGTATATGAAATTTTGCACATAAAATGACAGGTCAAATGAACCATAGTATTCGATGTTTTAAACAATCTTTCAAATTTTAAACAAATATGCTTTGAAAATAATTTTTAAAATATAGCTCAAATGAATTTTTGTCCAAAACTAAAGTTGTAGGTTTTCAAAATACGAACAACTTTTGTGTTCAAAGTTTTTTGAGTCGCCACACAAAAATGGGAGAAAA
Organism: Panicum virgatum; assembly: GCF_016808335.1. Taxonomy (NCBI): domain Eukaryota; kingdom Viridiplantae; phylum Streptophyta; class Magnoliopsida; order Poales; family Poaceae; genus Panicum; species Panicum virgatum. The sequence continues at coordinate 5,491,970 of NC_053148.1, forward strand.
TTTTAAATTTCAAAGCGTATAGAACCTTTTCAAATGCACTCAAGTTTTAAATTTTATCTTTCAAACGAAGCTTCAAATGAACTTTTGCCTAAAACGAAAGTTGTAGATCTCGAAATTTTAAGCAAGTTTGGTATTCAAAAGTTTTTCATTTGAGGTCATGTAGAAGGAGAAAATTTGAGTTTTCAAACTGGAGTTTTGAACTTCGCTTTATTTACTAAACTACCCTCACTCCATCTCCCTTCTCTGCTCACGCCATTCATCGCCGTCGCCGCCGCCGTCACGCCGGTACTGCCGCCGGCTGCCCCAGGCGTCGCGCCCCCGACCAAACCCGCCTTCGCGCCCCTGGTTTAGCTCGAAACCGCTCGCCCTGGCACCCTCCCACGCTCGCCACGCGCCCCACCACCCTCTGCTGGCCACGACGCCGAGGATGGCCAGCCACGCGCCGCTCAACCCGGGCACCTCGTCCACGACCCGCCTAGTACCTTCTCGGCTTGCTTGCGTCCCCATCTCGCTCTCCTCCTCTCCCTCGACACGGCAACCCGGTCCCTGCCCCCAGTTGCTCGCGGACGAGCTCGCCGTCGCCCGCCATGAGCGCCGCCGCCCACGGCCTCCACGCGGAGCCCCTCCTCTGTCCTCCCTCGACCCGAGCCACCCCCGGGAACGAGTCCCTCTCGGCTCACTGATCCTCCCAAGCCCGCTCTTCGCCGTCCTAACCCTTCGGAGCGCCGCCGCCGCCCCTAGGTCGTCATGGAGCCCCTAGCTCCGGTCTTCCTCCGCCAAATCCAAACCCCTAGTGAGCTCCACCGGTCCACACTGGTCCTCCTAGGCTCGAGCCTGCCCCGAATCGGCCGCCGGAGCGCCGCCTCCGCCGTGAAGCGTCGCCGCCGACCGCCGGCGCCTGTGGAGCCACCGCCTCGGACCTCCTCCCCGCGAACCAAGGGCACCCAGAGGTGCGGCTCAGTCCCCTTTACCTTTTCCCCATCCTAACCCTCGCCGCCGGCGAGCAAACACGCCGGAAATCCGGCCGCCGCCGGTCCTCTGTTTTACCAAAACCGGCCAGGGACCTCGGGTTGAAATTTAAGAAAATCCAAGGGGTTGTTTGAATAGCCTATGACTCAGATGAATAGTGCTTTAAGGACCTCTTTGTTATTTCTAGCTGTAAACTTTGAAATTCAATGTAAATTCGTAGAAAATTCTTAAAATAGCAAATCTAGTTGTTCTTGAATCCTTATGAAAGGCTCTATGCAGTAGAATCAAAATATGATGGGTGTTTGTTGAAAGTTTTTGTTGTACAAATTGATTTGTGTCACTAGGTACATAAAGACTAATTGTTTTATCTTTTCCTTAACTATTGTTTGAAGCCATGTCTTGCTGTGAAATTTTGATGGTGAGGTGCTCATGTGACTCTAGTGTTACTATAAAAATTTCGTCGTCAGTTCTCATGAGTAGCTATTTCTTTGATTTAATCCTTGTTTAGTAGACTTTAATTATGATAAATAGTTTGTATTGATGATAAATTATGAAAATATTTATGAGTGATATTTTTGAATATTTTATCTTCTACATAAAGTTTGAGACCCAGTTCGTAACTAGAACAGGAAATAAAAATGAATCTTGTTAATCTGATGTCTGTTTTGTTTGTTTTCTAAGAATTAATTTTGTGTAGATAAAATCTTGAAAATTCACATTAGCTAATTCATCCCTGTGTAAGTCTACTGTTAAATTTTGAGCTTCTGTTATGCTCTGGTTTAATCTATATAATTCAATCTTTTTCTAGGTGTTGTCTAAATGAATGAATTGTTTTGATTAAATAGCTACATGTTTTGGCATGAAATTTATAGGATAGCTTGTTCTGTTCGTATTCTATTTAATGTAATTTTTTCTAAATTTATTACTGTTTTTCATCTGAGTTGTTAATTTATTAACAAACCATGATTTACTTGCTTTCGGAAATAACTACCATTTGTTTATAAAGTTAGTAAGCATCTTTTGTGCCGTTGATCATGATGCCTTGTGTAGTTAGAAATGTTAGATTCTACTCTATAAATGGTTGCCCAATGAAACAGAGAGTATGATGTTGTACCACTTAACCTGAGTTGTTGGATTACAACTCTATAATGTCTTAATCTTAACTTGTGATCATCATCCACTCATGCATGTGCATTTCATGTAGACACGACTACTCTCGCCGACGGTACATACAAGTTGGTGTCTGAAGCCGAAGCTGGTCCCGGAGAAGCTCAAGTGAATTTCGCAGACGCCGTTGAGAATTCGAACCCGACTCCAGCAGCCTCTAACTAACACTGACCTAGTGTTATTCTCAGGCAAGCCCCGGAGCATGACCTATCTATTTTAAATTTATGCAACTTATTACTCATATCTACTTGCGCATTTAAGTTTAAAGGAGTTGCTTGGAACCTTAGCTGCATAATTCCTAGGTACCTATGCTTGAACACTAGTATGTGTAGGTCGCTAGATGGCTAGGCTATTGGTTCGGTAGAAGTCGAGTGATTTCCTGTCACTCGCGAGAATTATAGGAGTTGAATGTCTACTACATACTGCAACTATAAGGCTCACGGGCGGGGTTGTGGTACTTGTGATGCCCCGTCTGTTTAGTGAAAATGGTTAAGGCCGTAGTGTGTGGTAGTGGTGATTAAGCTTTTGAACGTACTAACCACATGCCGAGAAATATGGTAATCGGTAAGCTTAAGTACCTGATTGGCCCGGCAAGTGGACTTTACTCTCACCTTCTTTGAACGTCGTTTCTCATGCGCGCACATGCGGGTGCAGAGTCGTCGTACTCTGTAGTCGAGGACGGTGTCCCTGATCCATAACCCGGAAAGAAAGGGGAAAAGTCGTGTGGGTGACTTGGTTCCCATACGTGTGTGTTAGGTCTGCCTGGCCAGGTTAACAAATTCGATTCGAATCGTCCGCTTCTCACGGTTTGGGACTGCTTAACCCTTCTGCTACATAGAGAAAGAAGTGAAAGATGATGATGATGAATTTGGCTGGTTGGATGATGAAAGATAATTGTTTCCACCATGTATGCTATTGGATAGATGCTCACCTAGAATGGTTAATTGAACTAGAACCTAAAACCTAAAACCTGAAATTAAGGATCTACTCTTTACTGCTTTTCGGCAAAACAAACCCCTCGAGCCAAAAGCCTTGCATGTCTAGATAAAGGGCTAAGTATACCCTTAGTCGGGTAAGCCTTGCTTGTGACTTTGTTTTTCAGGTGGTACATCTGAGGATGTGGCTGACGTCATGTACGGGCTTCATCATGACGTCTTGTTTCGTCGCTAGACTATCGTTCGTTTTCCGTCACTCTTGAACTCTGTTGCCTTTTATAAATTCAAACTCGGTTTGTAATAATAATTCAATTTTATACTCTGTGCTGTAAAATTTGCGGAATGTTACATTCTCTGGACTGCTTTGTCGATCCTGTTTCAAGTAGTTTAATCGGGATTTTACCCGACAGCACTGCCGGATTACTCCATTTTAAGTGTGTGTTAACCCTAGTTACTGTTTCGGTGATGGTTAGCGCACTTAAGACGGATTAATTTAGGCGGGGCTGCCACAGACGCTATCCTCATCAGCATCATGTGCCAAATTGTCGGACTGCATAGAAAAGATGAATATTTATGAGTACAAGATCAATTATAAAATAAAACCATAACTGCACTAGTCAAAAGCATAACTCTAACATTACTCATAACAAAACGAGGTATGTACCTGGAACTGCAGAATCCATGACTTGGCAGGCCCTGTTGGTTTTGGGTGCTCCTCTACATCAATCGCGATGTCAATATTTGCAAAACGCTCTTCTACATCGTCCAACCACGTAGACGAGACAACGCGAGGCCCTACGGCATCCCCACTGATGGGAAGACCCAGCAGCATCGCAACGTCCTGTAGGGTCGGTGCCATCTCCCCACAAGGGAGATGGAATGTGTGTGTCTCAGGCGTCCATCTATCAACTAGTGCCGTCAGTAGGGACCTGTCCAGATTTGCCAAACCACTCTCAGCAAGACAGCCTATAGTAAGAAGATCAGCATCACTCAACCTGAAAAGTAGAACAATCAAAGGTAAGTACATTATGTAGGAAACGTATACGAAACAAACGCATTCTCAGAAACATAATCCGACGACATATCACCTGGGCACCCATCGTGGGTCAACAGGAATCAACTCCGCTGGTGGACGTGGACGCAGCACGTTAAGTTTCACACGCCGAACCACTGCAAGGAAGGACCGGTGCGACGAGTCTATGACTCGGTCAAGTAGAGCTGGCGTATCTTCCACCATACCTAACACAAAAAATATAAGTTTTCTGCATTTTCTACAATTTATCTGAAATTTTCATAAACTTTTCTAGCATTTCCTACAATTTTTGTACAATAAATTTATATAAATAAATTTTTCTGATATTTTCTACAATTTTTCTGTATTTTCTACAATTTATCTGAATTTTTCATATACTTTTCTAGCATTTTCTACAATTTCTGAGCATTTTTTAAAAAAATTTCTCGCATTAAACAACTAATCAATACCACAAAATTGGTTGGTAAACCTAAATGGTTTTTCTAAAAACTAATCCTAATTCTACATAAATTATAATAAAAACAGTACTTAAATCGCTAAAATATCATTACTGCTGCATACATTAATTATAGAATTAAACATATAAAAAATTTAGAATAAGAAAGTTGAGAAATATTTATTACCTGCTGTTCGGATCCAAAATCCGACAAGGCTTCGCCGCTGCAACTCCCTCCCTCACCCCCTCCTCTCTGGATGTCGTGGGAAGCAAATGAGGGGAGAGCTCAGCCTTTTATATAGAGGGGGGGCTGCCGCCCCCTGCCGGTGCCGGGTACCGGCCGCCCGGCGGCCTCCCCAGGGGCCAAAATGCAATTAAAATAAATTTTATTTACATTCAGGTCCCTACCGCCCGGCAGCAGGGTGGCAGGGGGCCGGCCGCCCCGCAGCCGGGCGGTAGGGGTACAAAACTGTAAATTATGAATCCGAAAATATATTTCTGTAAAAAACGATTTTAAAAAATATAAAAATAAAAAAACGCCGGAGCAGCGGCGGCCGTATTGGGCCCGATAGTGGTTTCATTTGGGTTTACGAATGTATTGGGCCCGTCTCCGTTAGGACGTTCTAGCGATTTTTTTTGGGAAAATTCGATTCATGCCACCACAACTCCGTGAAATTGGGTGTCATGTTGAAAATCACGCCACTCAATGACGTGATTTTCAACATGAGATCCAATTTTAAGAAATTGGAGTGGCATGGATCCAACTGACCCATTTTTTTTTTCCTGTCCTCTATACGTGCAGCTTCGAGCCCGCGAGCCGCAACAGAGGATTGTTTCTGCACGCTCGCTCACCGTCCCAACACGGGGAAATTCTGGCGATTCCTTCCATCCTTCCTAGCAAATTCTGGCGATGCAGCCGGTTTTGTTTGTGGATGAGCAGAGCACCCAGGATCGGGGATCTGCCCTGGCCGCCGTAGACACGTTCCGGGATCACTGATTCCCCGCGGCGACCGTGTGCCCCCGATCGGAGGAGCAGGCGCCCGTGCGCGCCATGCCGGGGGGCGCGACGCGAGCGGCCGCGCCAGATATCGCACTCGCGCGCTTGCTCCATGCCATGCCAGTACGCCACGCTGGACACCCGCCGCGGCAGGCAACGCCCCCCGCAAGCGTCCAAGATTGGTCGCACGGGCGGGCGGGGTCGGCCTGCTCCCCCACCCACCGCGATCCCTGCTGCCCGCGCGCCCGCCGCCCAGTCCATCCCTCCAGGCGTCGACTACTCTACTCCCTCGCGTCGGACACGGACGAAACGAGATCCACACCTTTTTCGGTTGCCCAATCACATCACGCGGACTTTGGGTGGGCATGCCCGCGCAGCACCGCGCGCCGGGCCCATGTGGCCCGCGTCGCCGCGGAACCGTGTACCGCGCCGCACCCCGTCACGGGTACAAACTCCATGGGCGGCACGTATCAAGTATCGTCCGATTATTAAGCTGACACGCTTGGAGCCCGAGCGATGTGTAATTGGTTGGAGTAAACAAACGACGCCTCTGCTGCAGCCGGCCGGCCTGCGGTGTACTAGAAGCAAACGCTGCGTGTCAGTGGCCATGCACGCTCGCACGGACGACGATGGCGGGGGCCTGACACGACTGTCCGGCTAACTTGCTTCCAAACAACGTAAGTTAGCTGACAGGCCACCTGACAGCCCGCGCGGCGAGATGAGGCGCCGCGCCGGCCGGCGTCTGATCCGGGCGCGCGCGCGCGGCGTGGCCCTCCGTCCGGGCACGCCGGTCCGCGCGCTGCCTTCCCGATCGAGGCCGCCGGCCGCCCGCCCGAGCCCGAACGCCCCGCCGGCTCTGACTGACACCGTGCTGCCACCGGCCGGCCTCGGAACGGGGAGGAAGAAGCTAGCTTGACCGCGCACGCGCGGCGCCATGCAGCCGGACGAGCTCGCCGCGCTCTGATCGATGCCGCGAGAGTAGCCAAGTTTCGCGGGCGCGGCGTCCACCGAGCGCGCCGCGGCAGCACGGTTGGACCGGCGCGGCGCGTCCGCTTGCATCCTGGTGCTATTCTCGTCCGCATGCTGGCCTGGTCCACCCAGGACAACAACACATCAAAGAGAGCCAAGGAAACTAGCTGTTCAGCTTCTCGGATGCCAGTCCCCGGAGATGAAGATCGCGATCGATCGCGATCTTGGCGATTCGCGTTGGTGGCAGATCACCAAGAGCCTGCTGCTTTTGAGGTTGGCAGGCCCCGAGGAGGAGGATCGATGTGGCCGGCAGCGGGCGTCTCTTCGCGACCTTTTCCGGGAAACAAGCTGATCAACCCACCCACCGGCCGGCCATCCCCACAGTCCTCCCCGTTGCCGGAAACGAACCAGCCAAGCCAAGCCAAGCCACAGACATTCCGGGAGGAGAGAGAGCTTTCCGAGATTGTTCAATTTTGTAGAATTTATTCCCAATCGAAAATAATTGGTATAATAAAAAATCATTTTAGGTGAGAATTTATTCCGCATTGGGAACTGCTAATTGCAACAAAATAACTCATACTAATAGATACAAGAGACCGAAATTGTTTCCACGCCTCTCTTATCGTTCCTATTATTTCCAGCATGTAATAAATAAATCTATGTTTAACCGAACAAGGTCTAACCTATACCAGTGTGGAACTGTTCCAAGCCTGCAATAACCCGGAACGGGGCTAACCAAACAAGGCCTCACACGGTCCCTCTCTGGCCCAGCAGGATCGGCCGAGGCCCCATGCAGAAATCTCGCGCTTCAGAATTGCCCGTGGAAACGCTGTCCCGTCGATCGGGTCACTCCACGCAGCTGAACTGTATCCCACTCGCCGCTGCTGCCGCCGCCGATGATCGGCCACCGGGGATTTGGAATAAAAGCCCCGTCTTTCGTTCCACCGCTTTCGGCATCGTCCCTAACCGCAGAACAAGCATGTTTTTGTATGTGAAAAAACGCGAAGCCACCACCAACAGTAAAGCCTAAACACACACACACACACACTGGTGCGTTTGCTACAAGTGTGAATTAAAGAATTTGCCCTTTGTCTCCCCTACCATGAACAAAGCTCCTTGGATTGATCTGCCCCCAAAAGTCTCCCTCAGCTCCTGGGTCCACGCACAGCGTGGCTGGCTTGGAGTAGTGTTCAGGTTCTATATTCTTCTTGGGATTGGGGTCCTTAGCCTCCCGCACCAACCCAACCAAACCCCGGCCTGCTCTTGCTCTCACCAGTTGCCCCCCTCCTTTCTCTCACCAGCTTTCTTCCTGTATAAATAGCCCTTGCTCTCCCCGGCCCTCTTCCTCCTCCACCCACTTGACACTCTACAAGAAGCAGTGTTGCTTCTTCCTCCTCTCTTTCGCACTGACTGAATGGCCTCCTCTGTGATCTTCCACAGCTTTCTTGAACTGCATCTGCAAAAGGGATGCGCCTTCTACTTGCATGAACACGTGCAGTTCAATAAAGCTGTGGGAAACTGCAGAGAGAGGCCAATTGCGCAGCATGCCTGGTGGAGCACTCTTCAGCCGCTTGCAGACGCATGGTGCCCGGAGAGAATATAAGCTCTCTGCCTCTTGCATGGGAAGGTTTACGCACCGATGGAGATGTGTCTTGTGTGTCTCTCCAATTCGGTGATAGGCAAGATCTAGTTTCATGTGTACTCTCCTGCCATGGCTTGCTTTCCTCCATGCTTTTGATGTTTCTTCTTCATCTTTTTGTAGGGGGGAACTAGCAGTTTTTCAGTTTATTCGTGTTCGTTTGATAATGGCGTTTTTCCTCTATGAAGTTCTGCTTTGTTAATTCATGTTCATGCCAATAGAGTAATGAGAAGTACGTTCATGTTCTTCTGTTTATTTTTCTCCAATGATTATTTTTCTCTTACTTATTGGGAGCAGTGACAGTTTTGTTTTGGAAACCTCGAACTAGTATGAGACTTGCTTGTCATTATTTAAGACAGGAAGAAGGTGTTTATAACCAAATAAAAAAATAAAAAAAGGAAAAGAAACTACTACCTCCATTCAAAAAATATAACAACTCTTTAGACTTGGTCAAAGCCAAATATTTTCATCTTTGATCAATAACATCTTAAAAAATAATTACTTTCAAATAGAGAATGTTACATGTTGTGATAGTTGATTTCTGAATAAACCGATATCACTTTTATGTTGTCAATCTTTATAGTTTTTTACCATCTACAGTCAAAGTTTAAAGGATTTGACTTGGAGAAAACCTAAAAACAGCTCTATTCCAGGAGGGAGGTAGTAAATGTCAGTTCTACTTTAAGATTCTCCCATTGGGCATTTCATTGAAAAGTCACATCTTAACGAGCTCCGGGAAAATCACGCCACCGCAGACTAGCTGAACCAAGCAGGGAGAGGTGGAGCAATTAGACCACAAGGACCAACAAGCATTCACAAATTCCTCTAAGTTCAAAGAAATCAATGTTTTTGTAAAGGCAGTGTCCATGCTCCTTTTTCTCAACCAATGTTACTTGATAATGCATGGCTAGATTACTCAATATTTCACATATACTGAATCAAAATTTTTACGAGTCATTTTTTTAATAAAAACACACGGTACTTGCAGCATGTTTGTATATTACTACTGCTGCTGTTTTCCCTTATTTATATATTTGTTTACTGCTAATTTTTACTGCCTCCTTCTTGAACTTATTTTGGGACACATGTAGTACAATTTTACCACTAAAGGTAGGTTCACTTAAACAGTTTATGTAAGGGTAGTTCATGCTCCTTTAATTTTCATAATATCTACAATGTCACTTGATAACGCATGGACTGACTAAGCTAGATTACTCAAGATTCCATATGGCCCTGGAATTTTCAAAGGACTTCCTTTTTTTTGAAAAAAAAACACAAAATACTTGCAGTGCCATATCTACTACGAATTGCTCATGTTCTTATTTCATTCTTACTGTGTCTGTTCACTACTCTACTAATTATTATTACAGTTTATCTTATGGGAGAGTGGGAGAGAGCACAGCTTTCTGAACGAAAAGAAAACTGATTGAAAAGGTGGCCCGGCGAAAGCTGCTGCTGGAGGGGTGCCAAAGAACCCTGAAGCCTCAAATCACAGTACCAGTACTTGGCAGCTCCCTTTGCAGCACCGGCTGCTGGCTCCCTCCTTTCTTCGCTGTAAACACTGCGTGCCCTACCACCTCGTCCAGTCCCCGGCCAAGCAAAGGCCCGGCCAGCAGCCCAGGCGACGGGAGATGATAGATCGGAGCGCTCCACTTTCACCACCACCACCACCACCAACCCCAGCGCGGCAACACGCCGGCGAGGTCAAGGGGGTTTCCTTAAATAGCCCCGCGCCGCATGCCGTTCCCAGTGATTGTTCTTTTCCCGGCCTGCCGCGGCCGCGCGCGCTGCGCTGCGCTTTGCGTGTGGTCTTGCCTCTCTTGCGCACCAGCTGCGGCAAGCAGTTGACAATGGCCAGCCGGGCAGGCCGCCTCGCTTACCCCTGAACAGTCCTCGGCCTGCGATCTCTGATGGCGATGGATGTCTGTGCGCGCGCGTGTGTGTCCGAGGCCTGCTGGTTCCGCGCGTGGGGTGGATGCATCTTGTCACACCCTGAGCCTGAGAGCAGTGCACTAGTGGAGCACTGTGGCAGGTGGCATAGCATACTGCATGTTTAGGATCTAGTAGACTCTAGTAGCTCTTAGCTCAATGCATGCATATCATATAGTTCAATTATTGCAGACTTGCAGGAACACATGTATATGGAGATGGAGGGGCAAGATTATATTGTGCAATCAAATTGCTGACCCCACCAATCAATATATACTAAGTTTGCCGATTGTATGTTCTAGATCGACAACTGTCAATTCCTTTCGATTTTTTTTCCTGAAAAGAACTAAATTAGCACATCACAATGTTCAGAGCTTGAAAAATCCCCGGTCTTCCTTCTATCCGTATAGTGTACCCAATCACTGTTTTTACCACTGAATGAACTTGCTGTCTGCCTGTTTTCGTCAGGCTCGCACAGTGAAAAACCATAGCGGCGAGGCCCTGGCCGCGCCCTGCACTGCTGCTCTCTAGTAGTCTGCACAGCCATAAGGTAAATTTGGTACTGATTGACCCCAAACTGTCAAAAACATCCGAAGAATCTACAAGAAGTGCTACAACAATATGGGTTTGGACACAGATGGAGAGCTTGGGTGACAACTTTGCTAGCAACTTCAATTTCATCAATTCTTCTAAATGGAGCAAGGGGCAAATGGTTCAAGCACATGACAGGGTTAAGGCAGGGAGATCCTTTATCTCCAATGCTTTTCATTTTAGCCATGGAACCATTACAGCTAATGCTTAACAAAGCTACAGAAGAAGGGAAGCTAACACCAATCTGCAATAGAAAAGCCAAGTTCAGAATCAGTTTATTTGCCAATGATGCAGCAATTTTCCTTAACCCAATAACTGCAGAGGTGGAAGTAGTGAAGAACATTCTCAATGCCTTTGCAAGTGTTTCAGGTTTGATCACAAATACAAACAAGAGTGCAGTTTACCCAGTCCAGTGTGAAGGGCTTGATCTGCAACATATCATGGAACCTTTCCAGTGCCCAATTAAATCTTTTCCATGCACCTATCTGGGTTTGCCTTTGCATGTGAAAAATATCAGAAGAGTAGATATACAACCTTTGATCGACAAAGTGGGGAAAAGACTGCAAACTTGGAAGGGAAGACTACTCAACCGAGCAGGAAGACTAAGAATGATCAATTCAGTTTTAACAACAATACCTACATATTTTTTTTGACAATATTCAGATTACAGAAGTGGGCAATCAAGAAGATAGACAAACTGAGACGAAGCTTTCTTTGGAAAGGGTCAGCAGAAACAAATGGAGGTCACTGCCTGGTTAAGTGGAGCAAAACAATGAGACCAAAGTGTTTTGGAGGGCTGGGGATTTTGGACCTGGACTTATTCAGTAGAGCTCTGCATTGGCTTTGGTATGAATGGACTTCACCAGATAGGCCGTGGGTAGGCACTGAACCACCAGTAAACGCTATTGATAGACAACTCTTCCGAGCAAGCACTATAGTGACCCTAGGAGATGGAGCTAAGGCCAGCTTTTGGCAATCTTCATGGCTACAAGGGCAGGCGCCAATGGATCTCTTTCCTGATCTGTTCAAGCTAGCATGGCGCAAAAATAAAAGAGTTCAAGAAGAATTAGTCAACCTAAACTGGACAAGAGGATTGTGGAAGATGCAGACAATCGAAGAGATGGCAAACTTTGTGAAGCTCTGGGACCTAGTACACGATGTGCAACTCAGTAATGAGCCCGATAAGATTACATGGAGGTGGACTGCAGATGGAGTCTACACTGCAAAATCGTCTTACAACACACAATTCTTGGGTTCTTTCAGTGATTTCAATGCAAACTCTATTTGGAAGGCAGAATCCAAAGGCAAACATAAATTTTTTGCATGGCTACTGGTACAATGCAAAATACTGACAGCAGATAAATTGATGGACAGGCAATGGCCCTGCAACCCAGTTTGCGTGCTGTGCAACCATGAGCAAGAAACGGCAGCACACCTCATACTACATTGCCCCTTTGCACGTTTGGTGTGGGAGCAAATGGAAGATTGGACAAGAGAGCTGGTGCATCCACCGCAGGGAGGGCTACAAATCAATGATTGGTGGCAAAAAGAACTAACACATCTACCAAAAAAAATAAGAAGAACAAAGGCTGCGTTCATGATGTACAGTGCCTGGAATATTCGAGAACAAACAAGGAACACCAGCTAACGTGCTACACGAGATTAAGAATGAAGTGGAGGCAATAAGATTGGCCTGCGGAAGGCCAGAGTTATCTAGTTCTTTTAATGTTTAATTACTTGTTTTCTACTTTTATTTCGGTGTTCGAGTTTCAGATCTTTTATGTAATATCAACTTTGTGAAACATTCTGCTTGCTTCTCTCTCCTTAAATGACAGTGCAGTTCTCCTGCAAATTTCTTCAAAAAAAATCTCCGAGGTGAAAACTGAGAAGCTACGACCTCCTCACCTGCCAGAGAGCCCCGAGAGGACGAGCCGCTGAGCTGCGCGTGGGCCCGCGGCGTGCGGCTACGGGTCGAGGGCCCAGGGCCCAGGCGACGGTGCGCGCATGGGCCGTCGCGGCGCGGGCGTCCAGGGTCCTGGCAGGTGGGGCCCGTTGCGGATGGACGGGGCGTGCGCCGATGCGTGGGCTGGCGGCGGAGGGAAGGGAAGCTTTCTGTCGCTGCCTGTGGGCCTTGCAATGATGAGCGCCCAGCACAGAAGGCCAGAAGGTGAAGCAGGACCGACAGACAGGGCATGGATGGAAGGAGATATGACCAATCACCTGCACGGCTGCACCACCCTTTCTGCTTGTGCTTGGCTCTGGCCTGCTGCTCTCCAGTGTTTGTTTCCGGCATCCGGATTCCATCCGGTAAATTTGCTATTGGAAAAAATTCAATTTACTCTCGTCAAGTATAGCCAAAGTCTGAATCACCTCCTAAACTATAATTTGGTTCAATTTATTCCCTAAATTATGCTATTTAGTTCATTTTACCCCTATAATACAATTTGTATTTTTTGTTTCTCCATACACAATTTGAATTTTAATTTCAAATTTTGTAGAAGAGTAGTGGACATCACAATGTATATTCAAAAATTTGTTATAATTTTTTATCATTATTTTTCATATAATTTTGAACTCCAATGATTAATACATTATTAAATATCTTAACCTATCAAAATAATAATAACAAATTATGATATATTTTTTCTAACATGTGTTATGATATGTGTTATCATCTTGTAAAATTTCAACTTAAAAATCCACCTATGCATGAAGAAATGAAAATGACAAATTGTATTAGGGGGTAATTTAAATCAAAAGGCATAGTTCAGAGGTAAAATAAACCAAATAATAGTTTAGGGGGTTATCCAGACTTTGGTTATAGTTGAAAGGACTAATTTAGACTTTTTACTTTCCTGTTCTTTCTTTGGGCTAACCCCCGGGTAACTTTGGCCTTTGATTGGGTTTTGTTCGATGGAAAGCAAAAGATTCGCTGTGCTCTCAAGATCTCCGATCTGAACGTTTCCGGAGTCACAAGGGTTCAGGTAAGAGGATCGAACGGCACCTACTTGGGCTGGTGCGGAGCACGGGAACACACTGTTCGTGCTCGTGCTCATGGCATGGCACACGTTTGGCTGTCGTCGTCTTGGTCTCCCTCCACCGTGCAGATTTCAAACTAGTTTAGGTATATTAAACTTCAAAAACAAACTAGTTTAGCTTGAATTACTGCCAAGGTTTCGCGGCACAGGTGCTGTATACAAATGAAGCACAATATGCAACTAAAATTTGCAGAAATTCCTCACATGCCACCGTGTTGCGAGAACCATCATCAAGGCATCAACTACTGCTATGCCTAGTTGCCAACAAAACGAACCTGGAACTCATTGGGCCGTGGGCTATTTGCGAGACTGGACTAGTGGGCTGGCTTTCCTGGACACGGACAGAATACATGAAGGGAGGAGCACTCAGACGAGATCAGGAGTGAGGAAATGATCCATCGATAATTCGACATACAACACTGAACATACGAATACGTCTCCTCCTCCTCTAGATTACATTCTTCTAGTACTTCTGATGTGTCTCTGATCCATTCTCCCATCCCTTGCTTTTCTGCCTATCCCAAAGCCCATCCCTCTCTCAGTTTGTATCCCAAAGCCCATCCCTCTCTCAGTTATCTGTACCATGCAATGTTGGAGTTCAATTGAGAGGTTTGTTAACATTTTCCTGACAGTACGGCATTCTAGACGCAGAGCTAGCTGAATGGTTCAGAGATACTCCCTCCATCCACTTTTGATAGCTATATTTTAAAACTTCAAATATTCAAAAATAATAGCTATATTTGTTATTGGCATGGGTTGTGGCAATAAATAAGAAACGGGAAGTTCCCAATTAAAACATTGGAGGACCAACAAAAAGTCTGTTGCATTTATGAGATTGATAAGCACACTTGATGCCCTTGGTTATTGTGCCATATGGAAATATATCAATCAAAACTGGATGGAGGGAGTAAGCCGTTAATGATAATACAGTTCTGAAGGCCAACTGTATGTCCAGGCTATAGCTGAGTCCCTGAGGCTCTGTTTAGTTCCCAAATAATTTCCAACAATACCTGTCATATCGAATTTTCGAACGTATGCATGAAGCATTAAATGTAGTTGACAAAATAACTAATTATACAGTTTAACTATTTTATATGAGACGAATCTTTTAAACCTAATTGATCTATGATTGAACATTAATTACCAACTAACAACGAAATGTTCTACAGTACTAAAACCCAAACTTTTTTGCGAACTAAACACAAGTACCAGACAACAGACATATGCGCGTATATTCCTTCCAACTGAATCAAGTCCAACTGAATCAAGAACCAGGTTTGCACTATAAAATCATGCCCCACTCCAGTCCCTACCATCAACATGCTATCAGAGTGGTCTCTAAATTCATCAGTGGACGGATCACTCATGGCAGAATACTATGGATTTCTGATGCACTGATGGCTACCAGTACCACCCTACAACTCAACAACAATCTTGTGAACCCTCTCCTTGGGCATGGCCTCCAGCTGCAGCGTCACCAGACCGGAGGAAGAATCATAGGAGAACTCCAGCTCAGATGAACCCATCATGCACTTTCGTGGCCTCACTGAAGAGTAGGCTCCGAACCTTCCGCAACCCCTCACTTCCATGCACACCAATCCGACCGCCTCGGAGCCAGAGGTGGCGCCATTGCCGTCGAGCAACTTTGCGCCGTCGAGGAGGTGGTAGGTCAGGCCGTCCACCGCGCCGCCGCTGTTGAACATGTCGACCAGACCGATGGGTGCGAATCTGAAACCAGGTGCCAAGTCCTGCAGTAACATAATCCAGAGTTTCAACTTTCATCCTTGAGTTCACAATTGCTAAACATTTCTTTGCCTAAAATACATGTCACATTCGCACAACGGAGTTGGGTGGAGAAATTGAGCACGGACCTTGATCGGTGACACGGTGAGTACGTCGTGCTCCAGGACCTTCAGAGAGATGGGCAATGCCGCGCCGTTCGGGAGGATGACAAGGTCGCCACCGGCATGGCGGTACACGGCACAGTCGCCGTTCCACTCGGGGTCCGTCGAGGCCTCGGAGATGTGATGGACATCGCTGCCCTTGACGCCGCAGGTCAGGGCCTCGGTGCCAGTCTGGTGGAAGGCGTTCTTCTTCTCCACGGAGCTCCACGCCGCGCCCTGGCAGTTGTACACGCCAAGCACGCCGGTGAACTTGTTCATGTTCCATATCTTGAGCAAGCTGCAGCAAGGATGACACGCCATGGCATTGTCAGAACACATGTTCCAAACAGCATCTGCACCTACGAACAGATCAGAACTGCAGAAAATTGGGTATCAAGCTCACCTGACGCCGTCGCGTGCCGGGTCGGTGAACAGGCAGTCCTTGGTCGGCCGGCCTGGCAGTCGTGCGCGAAGAATGGAGCCGTCAGGCAAGACAATCTTCTTCAGCAGCTCGAAGTTGTGCTTCCCTGGGGCATCACTGCAAAAACCATCACCAAGAAGGCAAGAACACATTTCAGCTAGAGTTTTCGTCAGACAAAGAATCCCAGTTTCTCAGAATAGAATGAATCGACAACCTGACATAGACCGGGCCGCCACTGATCGCGCGGGCTGAGCCGTGGTAGTCGCCGGCCGGGTGGAGCGAGTGGAACATATCCCAGTCCGGCAGCATGAACTCGCCGAGGAACACGCTGTTGTATGCCACCGAGGCGATGTGGATCGTGTGCGAGACGGGGTCTCTTGGGTAGAAATCATCCGACGCCCTCACCACCGCCGTCTGCTTGGAGCTGCGCATTGGTCACAATCACATCACGATCAAATTAATTTAATCGGCGACAGTTTCAGGGTTGGAATCGTAGAAGCGGATGGATCGGATCGCTTACCAGTAGAGGGCATCGGTGTTGTGGCTCATGCAAGCGATGATGCCGTTCTCCGGGAAGTTCTTGGCAATGGAGGCGTCGAGCGCCTGGTGGTACTGCCTGGTGAGCTGCACGCGGCCGCCGTGGCCGGCGCCGAGCGTCTCGAGGATGCACTGCACGTCCACCTTGACGCCGTCGACGCCGGCGGCGGCGAGGTACGCGTGGAGCTCGTCGTAGAAGCGGTACACGGCGCGCGGGTGCACGAGGCCGAGCCCCTGGAGGGTGAGCACGTCGGTCTTCATGCCGGGCTCGTTCTCCACGACGCCCGGCGACACCTTGGGGAACTGCAAGCTCGAGCGGTAGTGCTCCGTCCCGGCCGCGCCGGGGCGGACGCCGCCCCAGTAGCCGGTGATGGCGTGCCAGACGTAGACGTACTTGAGCCCGTACTGCTCCTTCGCCGCGCGCACCACCGTCTTGATGCCGGCGGCCGGGTCGTCGGCGTTCTGGAACTTGCTGTTCTCCTTGATGCCGGTGAGCCGAGACAGGCGGGTCGGCTCGTCCCCGCCAGCAGGCTCGTCGGCTGCGGACTGGTCGGTGCCGACGGACTGCCAGCCGTCGTCGATGATGACGAACTTGGGCGGCGCGCCGCCGGCAATGAGGCTGCGGAGCCCGGCCTCGACGCCCTCCTGGGTGACGTCCTGGTAGAAGGCGTCCCAGGTGCACCACCCGAAGTAGTCCACGATGCCCGGGAGCTTCTTCTCGGCGCTGACCCGGAACGTCTTGAGCGCGGACTTGGCGGCGGCGACGGCTCCGGCGATGGCCGCGAACGGGTCGGACTCCGCGGCGCCGACGAAGAGCGCGCGGTCGAAGGACGCCGCGCGCGTGTCGGCGTCCCCGCTCTCGACGCAGAGCTCCAGAGCGTCGCCCGCGCCGCCCTGCAGGCTGGCCCGGAACGCGCCCTCCACGAGCGGGAAGAACACGACGTACGCCGCCTCCGCGTCCTCGCCGGCGGCCCTGGACTCGACGAGCAGGAACTGCGTCTCGAGCGGGACGTCGCCGCCCTTCTTCCCCATCCGCTGCGCCATCCACCAGAGCTTGAACCGGAAGCACGCCATGAATCGCACGCCCCTGCGAAATCGCCAGATCAGATCAATGCCAATTAGCAGGACCGACCAATGGATTGGGGAGAAAAAACGCTTTTTCTTCATCGAATTCCAGGGTTCAGGATCCAACCTTAGTGCGCCGAGGGAGACGACGTGCCGGGCGGCCGGCTCCGTGAAGTCGGCGCCGAGGAAGATCCCGTCAACCGCTCCCCCCGCCGCGGCCGACGACGCCACCACCGCGTCCGGCACGCCGGACAGCACCGTCCGGCCGCGGACCGACAGGGTCCTGCCGGCGAGCTTGACGGACGAGGAAATCGTCATCTCCTCCTCCTGCCTCCTACTCCGCGGCTGCTGCTGCTGCTGCTGGGGCGGCGGGACCACGTTGCTGAACGGCGCTGCCGCCGGCGACGACGACGACGGCCCCTTGGTCGCCGCGAGAGTCCCGAACGAGCACCTGCTCCCGAATCCAGCAGACCCCAATATCAAGACCAATACCAACCCGATGGGTTCACCAAGATGCTAGATCGAAGTCGAACACCTAATTCGGGACGGGTTCTCACGCACCGAGGCGGGAGGGAAGGCGGAGGGACCGAGCGCGGAGGCGGAGCGCGCGGGCGCGGCGAGGAGGAGGATGCGAGGAGCAGCGGGCGGGGAGGGAGGGTATATATGCGCCGCGGCGGAGGTGGCGAGAAGGAGGAAGAGGAGGGAGTGGAGGCGACGGCCCGGCCGCAGCTGGAGCTCAGCCTGCGCGCCATCGCGGACATCGGCGGCGGCCGTTAAATCCGTTGCTCGCGCCGTGCGCTCCAGCTAGCTGCCGACGCGACGCGACCGGATCGGATTGGGCGGGTGGGCGGTGACTGGGGAGGCCAGTGGCGTACACTGGCGCCCGCCCGGCACTGTGCTCGTGCGTGCGTGCTGCTGCCGTGTTTGGTGCGCTTCGCCTTGGGCCGCCTCCTGCTCATATCCGGCGAGGCTTTCCGTTCCGTTCGGTATCGTCCAAGCTGCTGGGCTACGGACTCTCCACCCGGTGGCCGGCACGTGGGGGGCCCGCGGCGTCTGGTGGCTCGAGAGGGAGCGGGAGGCGGACGGAAGACGCCGTGGCGCGAGCGCGACGCGACTGGCTCGCGGGGACCGAACCGGCTCGCGCCGCGGCGGCGGCGGCGGGGGCGAGCGATTGGGCGAGGGAGACGGGAGGCTGCCACGGCGGATCCGCGCTGGATGGATCAGGCGGCGGGCGCGGGCGGGGCCGGGTCAAACGAAGGAGAGGGGAGGGGGTGGTCGCGGCCTCGCGTCGCGTGGGCGTGCACTGGCGCGCGCCAATCCGCCGAGGCCCCCAGCTAGCCGAACCAGATCCGGGTACGCAAACGCAAGCGATGCCGAGGTCGGCAACTTCCACGCGTTCAAGTTGCTCTGCCCGGCTAACCTGAACGCGGGAAGGAATCGCGGGAGTACTCCGTCGCGAGAAGCCAACAGGAAAGGAGAAGGAAAATGTTTGCTTGCAATTCTGCATGGACGACGCCGGGAGGACAGCACTGCAACTATTGCCGGCACGTCTTTTGTACGGATATTCTTTGGCCCTGTTTGAATCCCAATTTTTTTCAGAAGTCCCTGTCACATCAAAAGAAATCTTACTATTTTATAGTATTAAATAAAATCTGTTTATAAATATTTTTTGACAGCTGAGTGTTTTTTCGTGAGACGAATCTAATGAGCCTAATTAATTCATAATTTGCTACAGTAATGCTACAGTGACCATTCGCTAATCATGGATTAAGATATCTCATTAGATTCGTCTCGCAGTTTAGCCCCAGGGTTCTGCAGTTAGTTTTATAATTAACATTTATTTAATACTTCTAAATACTAAAAAGTCCCTGTGACTTTTTTTAAGTCCCTATTCCAAAACATCCTCTTATTCCCTCGCCCCGTGCCACGTCGGCGCCAATCATGCTCTGTACTCCCTCCGTTCCAAATTATAAGTCATTCCAAGAATCTTGGAGAGTCAAAGTTTTTCAAATTTGACCAAATTTATATAAAAATATAATAACATTTATGATATCAATTAAGTATCATTAGATTCTTTGTTAGCTGTATTTTCATAGTATACATATTTGATATCATAAATTTTTGTGTTTCTCTCTATAATTTTGATCAAATTTTGAGATGGTTTGACTCTCTAAGATTTTTGAAATGACTTATAATTTGAAACGGAGGGAGTACTAGTTTTGAGATGGTTTGACTCTCTAAGATTTTTGAAATGATTTATAATTTGAAACGGAGGGAGTACTAGTTTTGAGATGGTTTGACTCTCTAAAATTTTTGAAATAATTTATAATTTGAAACGGAGGGAGTACTGTTTATTTCGGGCCTACAGTGCCTCGTTGAACGAAATCTGCCACGTCAGCGTGCCAGCTAGCCAGTATTGCAAGCACACTCGACCAGCACTGCCAATAATGCACGCGGGCAGGGAGCGAGACGTCTGAAAGTAACCACGCGATTAATGCCAGGTTTAGTACTATTCTAAAGACTGAAGGATGCATGGCGAGACGACGGGGACTTGTGATGCGTGCGAGCGTGCGTGTCATGGGCAGTGTTTTCCTTACCGATCGGTAACCGCCGGTTACCGCTGATTTTTACCGATACCGCTACTAGGCGGCAACCAATACCGACGGTAAATTTCGAAAAATTTCGCCCGAATTTAAAATTTTCAAAAATATTTGAAATAAAAAAGAAAAAAATATGGTAAGAAAGTAGAGATGACATACATCATTCTAATATAGAACATGTTCAAATATTTGACTGTTTGGGCACTCAAAAAAATAAAAAAACTTTCGGACCGGTAATCCCGAGCGGTATCCTCTCGAGCGGTATTCGGCGTTTTCCGAGCGGAAATCGGCGCGTTTGGACCGGAAACCACTGCATTGTGAGTATTTCTTGATTTTACATTGATTTTTAGATGTTTGTTGTGTAGCTATATTCAAAAACATGTGTTCATATTAGCTATATGGATCCATTTGTTCATGGTAGTTGGATGTTAATTTGTTCATTTTAGCTATATGTATATATGTGTTCATATTTCAAATATGTACATATATTTTCATTTGTTCATTTGTTCATTTGGACCGGAAACCACTACTATGTATTATATATATTGACAATGATGGTTTGTGAGGACTATGGTTGTGATGATTTGCATGGACTATTGTTGTGATGATCTATATGGACTATGGATGTGAATTTCTATTTTTATGGATATGAACTTCTATTCTATGTATGTGTAAATGTTATATAATTGTTTGATATATACCATCAGTAATGATATTTACAAAATTACGGTGAAATGCTGCCAAAATTTTTAATTTTCCAAAGTCATACGGTGTTTACCGGTTAAAAACGACGGTTACCGGTCGGTAAACATCGATTACCGGTCGGTAAACATCGATTACCGGTCGGTAAACAACGGTTACCGGTTTTTTTGAATTTGAATTGTCATTTCGAACGGTTTCTAGCGGTTTTCGGCGATTTACCGCCGGTTTACCGATACCGCTAGTTGGCGAAAATCGCTTTACCGTCGGTAAGGTGAACCCTGGTCATGGGTGGGTTTTGCTAGTTTACGGTCGACCGTACGGGAGGGGGCCGTACGGTCGATTTTCCGTACGGTCGATTTTCTGACAGCAATTTTTTTCTGTTTTTAGAAATTTTTTTGTTGTTTTCTGAGAAAATAAATTCAGACATTTTTTATGAGTCAAATAATTTTTCAAGTTAAAATTTGGTGGGTAGAAAAAATTTCAAGTAACAAAATTGGTGAGATAAAAAAAATTTACGAGAAAAATTTTAACAGAGAGAAATTTATCAAATGGAAGAAACAAAAAATGTACAACCAAATAAAAAAACTCGGCTAATATTTTTTAAAATTTTTTTGTATGCTAAGAACAAAAAAAAGAAAAAAGAAAAAAAATATTCGACGGAGCTCGCTGCTGCCGCCGGGGGGCGAGCGCCTGAGGCGCGGTTCCCGCAACCGCCGCCGCTGCGCCTCCCCGGGAAGCCCGCCGCTGCCGAGCCTCCCTCGGAGGCTCGCCGCAGCCGCCGCGCCATTCCCCGCCTCCGTGCCGCGCCTCTCTGCCGCGCTGCTCTTTGAGGGGTGGAGCCCGACGCCGCGCCGCACCTCCATGCCGCCAGCCTCGCCGGACGGAGGCTCTGCCTGTCGGGATCTAGAGGAAAGGAAAGGGGATCTAGAGGAAAAGAAAAGGAGAGAGAAGATAGGAAAGGGAAACGGCGAGAGAGAAGCGTCGGGGAAAAGACGAGGGGCGACATAATCACGTGCTTGTGGGCCCAGGCGTCGACCGTGAGGAGGGTTTATCCGGCTAACCGCAAAAACAGTATTGGGTCATGGGTCCATGTAAACAATCATTAGCTGGGCTGATCACTTGCAAACGCTAGTTAATCAGTAAAGTAATCACAAGTGGTGGCCCTTCGAAAGCTACGGCTACGGCTGGAACCAAAAGATCTTCAGAAAAGAAAACAAAAGCTAGCTTGCCATGATCAGAAAAACACAACAGCAACGTCAGCAAGCAACAGTTGCTCTAACAGGGATAACAGGGCCGCATGAGATGCGCGCATCTCGCTTAGGATATAGAGTGGGAAAGAAATTAAAAATATCTCGGCGATGCCGCCGACCTCGAGCTGAACCTGAACGGCACGGGCGGCCGCAGATATTTTCGCCCCCGCTCTCGGGGCGCTCTTCAGCTGGCCATCTCTGTACGGCGGCATGTTGCTCTATCCCGCTTCTCTTCGCGGCGTCCACGCCTGCCTGCGCTGGGGCTGCGCGCCGCCGGCACGAGAGGACAATCTGAATGGCCTGCTGTTCCAGGTGGACCTGCATGCCGCCTGCAATGGCGGTTCCCTGGGCGCTCCATGGTGACTGCTGACTGGCGACGCGGCCAGGCCAGCTCGTGATGGGCGGCGGCGGCTGCGGTGGATCGGATCGGATATTTTCGCCAATGGCGGTCGCGGCAGTGGATATGTTCTCATGCTAATTCAGCTGTGGATGGTGCTAGGGATGCAAGTTTTTCTTCCATTCTCTAGGTTGGGTCATTTGGATCGACTCAAAGCTTATTAAAATAAATTGATCTGGATGTCACAAGAGTGTGATAAAAATGCACTAGAGCAAGCATGGGCGGATCAAGAGGGTCGGCCGGGCCCACCATAAGATTTGCACCCTATGATTTAGACTAAAGATCTTCATCCTCTCCATTTGTCATATTTGATTTTACTTACTAATACTAGAAAAAATAGCTATTTTTTTTTGTATATAGCAATTGATAATTGAATTGAGAAGGTGAAAAGTGAGAAAAATATCTTTATCAAATTAGATTGACTTGTTCACCAAAATTTTAAAAATATTATTTTACTGAACCCCAATCTGAAATGCTAGATTTGCCACTGCTAGCAAGCTGACTACTACTTGCATCTCTAGACGGCATACCTTGCTGGCTTGCTGCACGGTTGGTTGTTTTACCAGCCTAGGGATGCAAGTGGGTATTTAGACCAGCTCTCTAATTAACTACGGAGTACATGCATGCATGGCATGCTATTTTAGTTAATCCACCTTCGCTAAATTAATAAACCGGCATGCATTTTAGGCCATTTTTGCAAATTTCGACAGTATTATGCCGTCTAGATGGAGAAGTTCTCCATTAGCTGATAGATATACTGCGCAGCTGGTATTCACGCGGGGGCATGCAAGCAATGTCAAAGTGCGCATGCAACCGACGAAAGGGAAATTGAGATCTGTAAAGAGCAGAAGAGACAAAGCTGTTCGAGTGATTGCTTTGCTTCAGTGCCGCACCATAACTCTGTCTGAAAAATCTGCAGATACACTCGAAGATATTTGTCAAATTGAATTTTCGGATACATGTATGAAATATTAAATGCAGTTGAAAAAAATAACTAATTATACAATCTAACTGATTAGCACAAGATGAAAAACCTAATTAGTCTATAATTAGATAATATTTGTCAAGTAACAACGAAATGTGCTACAGTGTCAAAAACCAAACTTTTTCACCAAGTAAACACACCCGAAGAAACAATTTACAAAGCTAGCTGTTCAGATTGGCTAGATAATTGGACATATCTTCTCTGACAGTGTGTTCCTTAAGTTGATTTTTATTTAAAAAAATGAGTAGAATCGGAAATGAGTTTCTTCCCCTTGCGGTTTCTTTCTTGGTTTCTTCAGGGCAAGGTAGATTTTTCTACCTGAAAAAAAAATCATCCGGAACTATCTTATTGTTCACGCTGTGTTTGAGGAACTATGCAATTACCACTTGCCAGTGATGCTTGGTTTATGATCTTAGCATTTAAGGCCAGTCTCAATGGGAGTTTTATGGAGAGTTACATGACATTAAATATTTTTACTTTTGCTGACATGGTAAGAATAGAAAAAAATGGAGTTTCATGAAATGTGAGGAGAGTTTTATTATCATGAAATTTATATGGCACAGTTATCTAATTTTCAGTCTAGATAAGTGTGTCCGTAAAATTCGTGCTGAGATTTGCCAAAGAATCGAGCGATTGGCTGGAGTTAGCGATAAGCCCATTGTCCATAGCGACACAGCGGTGATGTGTGATTGGCTGATCTCTGATGGCGACGTGTTGCCCTATCCGGCTATCCCGCTTGTCTCTTCCCGCCGTGAGGCGTCCATGCCTGCACCTGCACGAGAGGACAAGCTTTTTTTTTTTTTTGCGGGTCACGAGAGGATAAGCTGAATGGCTGCTGTTCCAGGGGGACCTGCATGCCGCCTGCAATGGTGACTGGCGACGCGGTTAGGTCAGCTCGACCGTGATGGGCGGCGGCGCGGCCGGACCGCCGGACGAGCGGCGAGTTGTTTATGGTGGATCGGATCGGATATTCCGCAATGGCGGCTGCGGCAGATGGTGGGTGGGTAACGTCGCCATTCGTGAAATCTCTTACTACATTCACGCACTAAAAGGTGGCACCACATCGAGAATTTACGCACCAAAAGATGGCACCACATCGTGCCACGTCAGCAAAAAAAAATCGCGGTCGTCCATCCGGCGACCAACGGCCCACGGCCGGCCGAGCACCTCCTCCTCGCGGCCGGCTCCTCGCGGGCGCCCCCGCATGCGCCGACCGCCGCCGCAGGCCGCGCCTCCCGCCGCCACGCCATGGCCTCCACCGCAGCGCGCGAGCCTCCAGTGCCGCGCGCATAGCCCACACCGGATCCGGCCGTGGATGG
This sequence comes from Panicum virgatum, assembly GCF_016808335.1. Taxonomy (NCBI): domain Eukaryota; kingdom Viridiplantae; phylum Streptophyta; class Magnoliopsida; order Poales; family Poaceae; genus Panicum; species Panicum virgatum. Next base: position 5,516,832 of record NC_053148.1, read on the forward strand.
AGGAGGGAGGAGGGAGGAAGGAGGCGAGCGGCGGGCTCCAGGCTAGGGAGGGGGAACAAGGACAAGGGAGGAGGCCCGTCGCCTCCCGCAGGGCCACTGCCGCCGCCGCTCCGCCCCTGCTCCTCCACCTCCTCCACTGCCGCTCCGCCCCGCCGCTGCGCTCACGGCCGCGGCAGGGGAGGGCCGCGCCGGCGGTTGAGAGGAGGTGCCGACCTCGCTGACGCCCGCAGCAGGGGGAGGGTCGCGCCCGCTCGGCCTGCTCGCCCACGGCGGCGCAAGCCCGCCCGCGGCGGAGCTGCTCGCCCGGAGTACGGCACGAGGGAGCTCCACTACGAGGCCCACCGCTCGCCGCGGCCCCACGCGCACCGCGAGCCGCACGTTGCCACGCCATGGCCTCCGCCGCAGCGCGCGCCAGCACGGATCCCGCTGCCACGGTCATGGACGGACAATGGAGGAGGAGAGAGACGGCCCACAGGCTCGAGGACCTCGCGGGCCGAGGTCGAGGCCGCCGGATCTGGACAGCCCCGCCTCTGCGCGCCGCGCTCCCGAGCAGAAGCTCCGTTGGAGAAAAAAAAACTCCAGCACAAGTTAACAGGTCCAAGCACGAGTACGGAACAATCACAAGCTAATAAATCCAACCGTGTGTCAAATATACGGCCGCAGATCCAAACACGAGGAGGGTACATTATCAAATAACAACCACAAGCTAACGCATCAAGCAGATTAGTACTTTTACTACTTGATGCTCACTATTAATCTTCACTAGCTGCTGCACATGGATGCAAATTTGCTCGGGACTTGTGAAAGCAGCGACGGATGTGGTCTTCGTGATCCAGTAGAGAGAACTAAGAACTGAGGGAGGAGCAGAGGAGCAGAATGAGTGATTGAGTGGTGGCGGCCGCCACCTGCTGTAGGATCAAGAACACCGACTAGAGGGGGGGTGAATAGGCGGTTTAAAAACTAAACCCAACAACACTAGAGAAATTTAATTAGTAACAAAGGAAAGCCCTATGTCAAGCTATTACAATCTCTAGATGGGTTTGCAACCTAGGGTGACAAGACACGAATTAAGCTATAGTAAAGTAAATTGCTCAAAGTAAAGACAAGAATAAAAGAGAGCAAGAGTAGTAACCGAGCTTGACACAAGAATATATCCCGTGGTGTCGATGACTTGCCGGTCACCCCTAATCCACGTTGAGGTGGATTCCAAGAATCAACCGCTCCTCTATCAAGAACCTCTTGATCTTGAGCCGGCTTGAATCAAGGAACCGCTCCACACCTCGATTCCACTAGAGTTGCTCTTCACCACTCCGGTGAGGTGAGCACAAGACCTCTCACAACCGAAATCGGGGCTCCTCAACAATCTCCTTGGAGGTGCTCCACGAAATCCACTTCTCCAAGCCGTCTAGGGAGCGGCAACTCCCAAGAGTAACAAGTTGATGACGCTTGCTTGAAGTTTCCATAATGCCACAAAGCTCAAACTCTTGATGCAATGCACTAGGAAGCTCTCACACTCTTAAAAATGCAATCTCTAAGCAAGTGTGTGTGAGAGAGGGATGCCTTAGCTCTAATGTGTCAAGAATGCTATCCAAATGGCCAAGAGAGTCACCCAATGGCCGGGCATTGGGTATATATAGACATCCCTCCAAAAACTAGCCGTTACACTCTTTTCTGCGAAGTCGCGGACCGTCCGCGATTCAAAAACCGGACTGTCCGCCGTTATAAACCAGTGAGTCAGAGTGCATTTAATGCATGTCAGAACTAGCCGTTAAGCCCTGGCGGACCGTCCGCGCCCCAGTGGCGGACCGTCCGCAGTTAAGAGTTCCAACCCCACCAGAGACTAACATCGTCTCTGGAACAACTTTGAGATTAGCCTGCGGACCGTCCGCGCCTCAGGAGCGGACCGTCCGCAGTTTAACTTTGAAGCCCACACCAGAGAGACACCCTTTCTGGTAAAAAATGAAATACAGTAGCGGACCGTCCGCCCACCTGGGCCGGACTGTCCGCCAGCCCACCAGAGCCTCTGCAAGCTCTCTGGAACGATCGCGGACTGTCCGCCCCTCTGGGCCGGACACTCCGCCAGCCCACCAGAGCCTCTGCAAGCTCTCTGGAACGGGCGCGGACTGTCCGCCCCTCAGGTGCGGACTGTCCGCCGTTACTCAGTGAGCTCGAACTTAGTCTATTTCAAAACTTTTCAAAACGCCGTTAGCCCTCATGCATGCAACTAGACATTTTGAGCAAAATGGCACTAAAGACCCGTCAAGCATGAGTACACAACCCCTCTTGATAGTACGGCTAACTATCCAACAAATCCGGTCACTTTTCATCCACTAAACGCCTTGTGACCGGTAAAATGTAAAAGCCCTATTTTATACCTTTGCCTTGAGCCCGAGCTTTACTCATCATCTCCAAAACTCCATACGTTCACAACCAAATGTCTTTCATCCGTGAATCAACCTATACTCATCTTCTCAAATGAAATCGTTAATCCACAAACCGTTGTCATTAATTACCAAAACTAGAATTAGGGGCCTAGATGCTTTCAATCTCCCCCTTTTTGGTAATTGATGACAACACTAAATTTTGGAGTGATAAAAGTTTTCAAGTCAACTTTATACACTAGGCATAAGATGGACTTGGAATTGAACTTTGGAAGAACTTACTCATTTTCTTGAAAATTTCAGAATATGGTATGAATAAATTCACCAAGTTCGATGAGTAGAGAGAACTCCCCCTTGATATGTGCATATAAATTTTCATGAATACCAAGAGCACATATATATATTTGAGAATTTTGACAGAGTTTTCCCTACAAGTGGAAGTCGAGGCATACAAGATACAATAGATATATGATATGAAAGTTTAGCATGGTTAGCACGACCTCACAACCACAAGATGAACATAAATAGATAAGAGTAGCGCAAACTAACATAGTTCATCACACATTACAAACCAAGGTTCAAATCCAAACACAAGTCTCAAATAGAGTTCATGAAAGACACAAATATATAAAACATGTGAGGCAAGCGGAAGCTGAAAACGAATGATCTCCATAAGAAGTCCATGAGCTCCCCCTAGATCCAGGCACTCCAAAGCTCCTTCTCCCCCTTTGGCATCAATTGCCAAGAAAGTCAAACGGCTGGTGGAGGAGGTGGCGGTGGGTAGAACGGCTGGTGCGGATAGAACTCTGGAGGCGGCACTGGAGCTGGAAACACTGAGTAGAAATGATCAGAAAACCCTGTGAAGGCTGTGCTGAAAGCATCAAAGCGCTGCTCTAGCTGCTCCTGTCTCTGCTCAAGCTGCTCAAACTGCTCAGAGGAGGGCAAATCCTCAAAACGTGAGTCAAGGGCTGCTATATCTGAGTGTAAGCTCTCATGAAATCCCTGCATCTGAGTCATCATGGGCTGGAAAATCTGCTGCTGCATGTTCTGAAAGTTGAGGTTCATTTGATTCTGCATCTGACTGGCCAACCCCGCAATCTGAGAGGACATGCTTTCCTGCATGGATGCAAAGTATGGATCAAAGTAGCCAGCTGGAGGAGCCCACTGCTGCTGTGCTAGAGGATGCGGTGGTGGCATGGCATGCTGAGCTGCAGCTGCTCCCATATGAGCATCATCATCACTATCATCTTGCCCCTGTGCTTCGGCATCCATATCATCTCCAGGGAAGGGAGTCAAAGGCCTCAAGAGAAAAGCATTGTCATTCTTGAATGGCCTGAAAGGAGTGTGCTTGCTTTCACATAACCCTCTGAAGCTAGTCTTAACCTTGATGATGGACATAATGTATGGAGCAAAGTACAAGTTCATCTCCATGTTAAGCCTCAAGTCTGCAAGCTGATCCATGATAAGAGCAATGACATTGATTCTATTTCCATTCATGACATGAGATATCACATTCCAATAGTGTCCTCTAATCTTGTCCTTGTTGCCACTCTTAGGCATGAATGTGACTCTAGCAATCTTATTGATCACTGCAGGATGATGCCTCAGACCCTGAGTGCCCCCAAAAGTTCTAGCAATTCCAAGATGTGCAGGCTCATAGAACATGGGATAGTCATTCTCATCTAGAGGGTTTTCTAACACAATATTCATACTTTGCTCACTAGTGATGAGATTATAATCCAATTCATTTGCTTCAGCAAACTGTGCAAATGTAGCACCATAGGTTCTTTTCCCAGTTGTCCACCTAAAAGTTTCCTCAACCATGTTGATCTCTAGGGTGGCATAGAACTGGCGTATCACAGTTTCATTCCAATCACACCTATGCTGCAGAAAATTAGCTAACCCCATTTGCTGAAATCTATCTACTAGATCAGTCATGACTTGTTGTTGTCTCATGTAGCCTATGTCAATGGTCTGATGTTTGAATACATTTTTCTTAACTAGATGACCAAAGTAAACATCTTTTTGTACCTCGGTTTTGAAGAAAAGAATGTTGGTGTCACGAGGTAAGCTGAATTGATCCACTGCTCTTGCATTGGCATAGCTCTCTGCAGTCCACTGACGGCTAGGTAGATCTAGCCCCATTAAATCTGTAATATCATCATCAACCCCTTCAGTCTCTTCCTCTGAAGACTCATCACCTGCATCTCCTACTGAAGAAGCTGCAGCCATCTCACTGACATTTGGAGCATAGTCCACATCATCCGAGTCATCACTGTCTCTTTGTCTTTTGGAAGACATAGCCTTCTTGATTTTAGAAGCTACCTTGATGATCTTCCGGGGTGGCCTGAGATCAAGATTTAACCATAAGAACAATTACTAAAGCAATAGAATGAATCCTTAATGATATAACTCAATTCAGCACTGATCTGAAAATCTGATACTAGCGGACCGTCCGCACTTCTGAACGCGGACCGTCCGCGGTTCATGAACTACCACGGCGGACTGTCCGCGTCCATCAGGCGGACTGTCCGCGACCCATCTGTTCTGCGCAGGAACACAAAATCGCCCTCATCTTTGATTCATCCACATTTTGAGTTTTGATTCAAATCCACCAACCAAAATTAAACTATAGCATCTCCTCATCACTAGGAATAAGATCCCCCAAGTATTTTTAAGAATCCATGGCCAAAAAATAGATCGGAGCATCTAACCCTAACTCTTTCCAATAAAGAAATCCAAGAACAAGAGTTAGGGATTCATTGAAATACCGCGAGGACATGATGCACTATCTTGAGAAGAGTCCGGGGATGTGCTCGGACCGTCCGGGAACCACTCCAAAAGGGCTTGACCTTGTCGTCTTCCCCACGTGCTTGAGAGAGAAAGAGAGAGACACTTTTGGAGTATGTGTTCGGTTTGGTGGGGGAGGTGAGGGGGGCACCCATTATAAGTCGAGTCTGGCCGACCCCACAATTCTGTCCAGTCGCGGACTGTCCGCGGTCCTTTGGCGGACCGTCCGCCTTTGAAATTTTTTCACTGCAACTGACTGAACTTCCTCTGCCCAACATGCGCGGACCGTCCGCGGTCCTTTTGCGGACTGTCCGCAATGAATTTCTGCGATTGACAACTTCTCTGCAGAGCTTCTGGTGAACAAGTCCAATTAACGGCGGACTGTCCGCCTATTACCCGCGGACCGTCCGCGCTACCAAAAATCTGACAAGTCTGAATTCTGCCAATTTTCTCAATTCCAACTCCAATTTGGGATCATTGCTCTTACAAAAATCCAAAAATCTCAAATATTGCATGAAAACCTTCAAACGACTTATATGAGCAAGTTTCAACAAGAATTCAAAAATAAATCGAGTAGAATCATGAAAACTCATAAATGGCTCAAAAATACCTCAAAAATTCATAAAAATGAAACAAGAAGTGCATGAAAGAACCATATGCCACATGTGCTAGTTTTCAAGCCACATTTGAGAAGTCAATGATATTTAACTCATTTCTCAACTTGCAAAACCGAGATTCATCCAAAGGCTTGGTAAAAATATCGGCTAATTGATCATCCGTGCCAATACCATCAATCTTGATATCACCCTTGTTCACATGATCTCTAAGAAAATGATGGCGGATATCAATATGCTTGGTTCTTGAATGTTGAACCGGATTAGAGGCAATCTTCACGGCACTTTCATTATCACACAATAAGAGAATTTCATCAAATTTCACACCATAATCTAGAAGAGTTTGCTTCATCCATAATAATTGAGCACAACAACTTCCGGCCGAGATATATTCCGCTTCGGCGGTTGAAAGAGCCACGGAATTTTGCTTCTTTGATGACCATGATACAAGAGATCTTCCAAGAAATTGACAACCACCGGAAGTGCTCTTCCTATCAACCTTGCACCCCGCATAATCCGAATCCGAGAATCCAACCAAATCAAAATGAGCACCCTTGGGATACCATAAGCCAATATTAGGAGAATATTTCAAGTATCTCAAGATCCTCTTGACGGCGGTCAAATGACATTCTCTAGGTGCGGCTTGAAATCGTGCACACATGCAAACACTAAACATGATGTCGGGCCTAGATGCGGTCAAATAAAGCAAACTACCAATCATAGAACGGTAAAGCTTTTGGTCAACCGGGTTACCTCCCTCATCTAGGTCGAGATGCCCGTTTGTGGCCATAGGAGTCTTGATTGGTTTTGCATCTTCCATTCCAAATTTCTTCAAGATATCCTTCACATATTTTGATTGACACACAAAGGTGCCTTCCTTGAGTTGCTTGATTTGAAGTCCAAGAAAGAAACTCAATTCACCAATCATGGACATCTCAAATTCCCTAGACATCATTTCACCAAATTCCTCACAAAAACTTGGGTTAGTTGAACCAAAGATAATATCATCGACGTAAATTTGACAAACAAACAAGTCTTTACCAATATCTTTAGTGAACAAGGTAGTATCAACCTTACCAATTTTGAAGCCCTTAGAGATAAGAAAATCCCTCAATCTTTCATACCAAGCTCGTGGAGCTTGCTTAAGACCATAAAGAGCTTTAGAGAGCTTGTATACATGATTTGGCTTCTTGGGATCTTCAAAACCGGGAGGTTGCTCAACAAAAACAAGTTCACTAATTTTGCCATTCAAGAAAGCACTTTTCACATCCATTTGAAAAAGTTTAATGTTGTGAGAGCAAGCATAAGCTAATAAAATTCTAATAGCTTCTAATCTAGCAACGGGAGTGTCGGTACCCTACAACTGGGGTACCCACTCCTACTGTGCCAAGACTCGCGTAGTTATCCGTAACTACGCCCTAAGGAGCTGAGCAGCCGGACTCCTGGGTTCCGACTCCATCTCACCGGACCAACGGTCCCGGACCCGCTTCCCGTTTGGGGACGGGTCCGGTGTCACCACGTGTCCCAGAGGTGGAAATGCTCAGCACCTGTGGCCGCGGACCCGGACCCCCGCAGGCGGGTCCGGGACCTCCACGTGCCATCCGGACTCCCGCAGGCAGGTCCGGGACCTCCACGTGCCATCCCGGACCCCCGTGAGCTCTCGGCTCAGCAAGCTGCTCGGGTGGGGTCCGGAGCCGCCACGTCACGCAGACGCGGGCGCGGGCGCCAGCCTTCCGCTGGAAGCTCCATCACCCACCCGCATTAAGTGCGAGTGGTTGAGGCGGGATCTGCTGCCTCTGGGCACGGGGCAGCTTTTGTCAGTTACTGTCGGTACCCCAGGACTGGGGTACCCCCTCTTGCTGTGACTAGGCAAGAGCCTTTGTAGTCATCCTTGACTACAACCAAACAGCCGGACCCCTGCAGTCCGAAGTCCTGTCCTCCCGACAAAGGTCCGGACCTGTTCCACGGCCGGGGAAGGTCTGGGAACGCCACGTGTCCCAGGAAAAACAGGCGCTCAAGCGCAAGCAACCAGGGCTCCGGACCTCCCAAGGAATCCGGGCCCCCGCGGGGTCCCGGACCCCTCATAGGGTCCTGGATAGCAACCGGACCCCTCTCCAAGGGAAAGTTTGGACGCCCCGCCTCAGGGTGGTCCGGGGCCGACACGTGTATGAGGCCCTTGGTCTCCATATTGAGGCCCTTGGTCTCCATATTGAGGTCCACCTACCTTCGCATTTATTGCGGTAGGTGGACGTCCACTTTGATATAGTGGAAGCCGAGGCGTTTGACTGACCAGGGGGCACTATTGATCGCGTATTACCAAGGCAGTGGAGCCGATGGCGCCGCCCATGCCGCGTCTGCCAGTCTGCCGTAACAGTCGGATACGACGGCTCGGCTTCACCCATTATGACGCTACATAATAGCCTCAGCAGGCCACGCCGCAAGCTACGCTACTCCAACGGGCGCCTCGCTGACGGGACAAGAGAAGACCCCCTGTGTCAGAAGAGCAGCAGTACGCATATCGAAGGAAAGATTCGCTACCACTGTAGCCACAGTCACGTTGGGCCCACCTGTCGGGGCATCAACGTTCTATGTATCCGCCCCCCCCTTTGATCTATAAAAGGGGAGAGCGCCGTTAGAAAACCTCAGGCTGGGCAAGAGCCAAGGCCAGCAGAGGATAGGTTCATTCACACAACCAAGACAATACATCTCCCAGTGGACGTAGGGTATTACGCTCCGGCGGCCCGAACCACTCTAAATCCTGCTGTGTTCATCGTGTTCTTGAGGAAGATTGATCTAAGACTAGCTAACCCCCGAGTACACACCCTCTGGGCTAGGGCGGGTGCCTTCCGCCACCCGGCCGTGGTTTGCAGCACCACGACATTTGGCGCGCCAGGTAGGGGCGCTAGCTGGTCGCATTTCATCATCTTCTTCGTCCCCATGGTTCGCGTGGACGACGTGGAGATGACGGAGGGGGTGGCGTCCTCCACGCCACATGCCTCTCGCGTTCCTGCTCCAGGGGCAACTGTGCTTGTGGAGCAGCCACCGTTGGCGGCGGCGCGCGCCGCCCGCCGGCAAGAGTCAGGGCACCCGTCAAGGGCCCCCTCACAAGCTGCGAGCGGCGGAGCGACAAATCCCAGCTCACAGCATACCTCACTCATGAGAGGAAGCCCGCTCCGGCGGAAAGCCGACTCCGGTCGCACCAAGCCCGCTCCGGCGGACTGCCGACTCCGGTCGCACCAAGCCCGCTCCGGCGGAAAGCCGACTCCGGTCGCACCAAGCCGCTCCGGCGGAAAGCCGACTCCGGTCGCACCAAGCCCGCTCCGGCGGAAAGCCGGCTCTAGTGGCTCTCTCCGGCGGAAAGCCGACTCCGGTCGTACCCCCGACTCTACATCTCTGTAAGTCCTACTCTTAGAGGCCCAGCAGGGAATAAAATCTTTTCCTTTGTAACTATGTAGTACTTCCGTGTGGTCCAGTCCGGTGAGCCTCCCCCGTGGAGGGGTCCGGACCTCTGCGAACCAGGTTCAGGGAAGCGTATTCACCCTCCGGGGAGGTCCGGAGCCGTGTAGCCGCTTAGCCTGGTTCCGTACCCTAAGCCTGCATGCTCTACCTCCCTAGGGTGAGTACCGTAGTACCTAAGACTGGGGGCCCGGAGGTCCGGACAGCTCCGGCCTCATAAACCCGTGTTCTGGCTTACATCGCACATCTCATGTACATCTAGTTATAAAGGAAAAGTTTATTCTCAGTTCGCCTCTAAGGATGTTACATTCCAATTTCGATCTACGCATTCTGTTTGCGCTAACCCCCACGTGGCTTCTTACTCTTGTGCGGTGATTGTGGTCCGAATTGAGTTGGCTAGTTAGTGACTTAGCTCGAGACCCCTCATGGAAGAGAGGGGTTCGGACCCCTGGGAACCTGCAGGTTCAGGGAAGCGCACTCATTCTCCGGGGAGGTCCGGAGCCGTGTAGCCGCTTAGCCTGGTTCCGTACCCTAAGCCTGCACGCACCACCTCCTGTGAATGAGTGCCGTAGTACCTAGGACTGGGAACCTGGAGGTCCGGACTTTCTCTTAACCTAAAGGCCGGCCCCTTGAGCTTCGTTCACTGAACCTAGCTATCCATCTCAAAGGATTACAGCCAACAGGATTTGGGACCCGTGGGCACGCTACTAAGCATCTACCTTGAGTCATGTGCAGGTCCAAACGTGATGATGCAGCAGGTGACCCAAGGGATGGACGATGCAGGGCAAGACCCTTGCGGCGCGCACCGCTGGGTGCCAGAAGCAGCCAAGTTGCTCACAGTAGTGGCCCCACCTGCGGGTTCGTTGCCTCTCCCGAGGCGGGCCCGGGGGCCACTGTCGGTACCCTACAACTGGGGTACCCACTCCTACTGTGCCAAGACTCGCGTAGTTATCCGTAACTACGCCCTAAGGAGCTGAGCAGCCGGACTCCTGGGTTCCGACTCCATCTCACCGGACCAACGGTCCCGGACCCGCTTCCCGTTTGGGGACGGGTCCGGTGTCACCACGTGTCCCAGAGGTGGAAATGCTCAGCACCTGTGGCCGCGGACCCGGACCCCCGCAGGCGGGTCCGGGACCTCCACGTGCCATCCGGACTCCCGCAGGCAGGTCCGGGACCTCCACGTGCCATCCCGGACCCCCGTGAGCTCTCGGCTCAGCAAGCTGCTCGGGTGGGGTCCGGAGCCGCCACGTCACGCAGACGCGGGCGCGGGCGCCAGCCTTCCGCTGGAAGCTCCATCACCCACCCGCATTAAGTGCGAGTGGTTGAGGCGGGATCTGCTGCCTCTGGGCACGGGGCAGCTTTTGTCAGTTACTGTCGGTACCCCAGGACTGGGGTACCCCCTCTTGCTGTGACTAGGCAAGAGCCTTTGTAGTCATCCTTGACTACAACCAAACAGCCGGACCCCTGCAGTCCGAAGTCCTGTCCTCCCGACAAAGGTCCGGACCTGTTCCACGGCCGGGGAAGGTCTGGGAACGCCACGTGTCCCAGGAAAAACAGGCGCTCAAGCGCAAGCAACCAGGGCTCCGGACCTCCCAAGGAATCCGGGCCCCCGCGGGGTCCCGGACCCCTCATAGGGTCCTGGATAGCAACCGGACCCCTCTCCAAGGGAAAGTTTGGACGCCCCGCCTCAGGGTGGTCCGGGGCCGACACGTGTATGAGGCCCTTGGTCTCCATATTGAGGCCCTTGGTCTCCATATTGAGGTCCACCTACCTTCGCATTTATTGCGGTAGGTGGACGTCCACTTTGATATAGTGGAAGCCGAGGCGTTTGACTGACCAGGGGGCACTATTGATCGCGTATTACCAAGGCAGTGGAGCCGATGGCGCCGCCCATGCCGCGTCTGCCAGTCTGCCGTAACAGTCGGATACGACGGCTCGGCTTCACCCATTATGACGCTACATAATAGCCTCAGCAGGCCACGCCGCAAGCTACGCTACTCCAACGGGCGCCTCGCTGACGGGACAAGAGAAGACCCCCTGTGTCAGAAGAGCAGCAGTACGCATATCGAAGGAAAGATTCGCTACCACTGTAGCCACAGTCACGTTGGGCCCACCTGTCGGGGCATCAACGTTCTATGTATCCGCCCCCCCCTTTGATCTATAAAAGGGGAGAGCGCCGTTAGAAAACCTCAGGCTGGGCAAGAGCCAAGGCCAGCAGAGGATAGGTTCATTCACACAACCAAGACAATACATCTCCCAGTGGACGTAGGGTATTACGCTCCGGCGGCCCGAACCACTCTAAATCCTGCTGTGTTCATCGTGTTCTTGAGGAAGATTGATCTAAGACTAGCTAACCCCCGAGTACACACCCTCTGGGCTAGGGCGGGTGCCTTCCGCCACCCGGCCGTGGTTTGCAGCACCACGACAGGGAGCAAAAGTTTCACCGAAATCCAAACCTTCGACTTGAGTGAAGCCTTGAGCGACCAATCTTGCCTTGTTCCTCACAACCATTCCATCTTCATTTTGCTTGTTTCTAAAGACCCATTTAGTGCCAATAACATTATAATTCTTGGGCCTCTCAACTAAATCCCAAACTTGATTCCGGGTGAAATTATTTAATTCTTCATGCATAGCATTCACCCAATCCGGATCTCTCAATGCTTCATCTACACGGTTAGGTTCAAGAAAAGATACAAAAGAATAATGTTCACAAAATGAAGTAATGCGAGATCGAGTTTGGACACCCTTACTAATATCACCCATGATTTGATCCACCGGATGATCCTTTGCAAGAACATGAAGAATTCTTTGAGGAATAATGGGTTCTTGAGTTGATGAAGAAGGTGCACTAGATGAACCAACTTGATCTTGTACTTGAGAATCATCATTACTTGAATCTTGTATATTTTGTTGTGCTTGATCATTTGAGATAGAAGTTGAAGGATTAACTCTAATAGAGATAGAAGGACCAACTTCATCTTCATCTTCTTCTCTTGGTCTAACATCACCAATTGACATATTTTTCATTGCATTTCTCAAACCATCACTTCTCACATCATCAAGATTTTCTTGTTCATTGTGAGACCCATTGGTTTCATCAAACTCAACATCATATGCTTCTTCAACAATGCCATGTGTTTTGTTGTAGACCCGATAAGCCTTGCTACTAGATGAATATCCAAGAAGAAAACCCTCATCACATTTGCTTTGAAACTTTGATAACCGAGTTCCCTTCTTGAGAATATAGCATTTGCAACCGAACACTCTAAAATATGATATATTTGGCTTCCTTCCAATGAGCAACTCATATGGGGTCTTGTTATGAAATCTATGGCAATACAATCTATTTGAGGCATGACAAGCCGTGTTGATTGCTTCGGCCCAAAAACTGTCCGAAACATTATACTCGGAGAGCATTGATCTTGCCATATCAATCAAGGTTCTATTTTTCCTCTCAACAAGACCATTTTGTTCCGGAGTGTACTTGGTTGAGAATTCATGCTTGATTCCTTTCTCATCACACCATTCCTCAACTCTTGTGTTTCTAAACTCACTTCCATTGTCACTCCTTACTTTCTTCACCTTAAGCTCAAATTTATTTTCGGCCCTTGTAAAGAATTTCTTGAAAGTGTCATATGTATCGGCCTTGTCATGAAGAAAGAAAACCCATGTATATCTTGAGTAATCATCTACTACCACAAGACAATAGCAATTTCCACCAATACTTCTATAAGTTGTAGGACCAAATAAATCCATGTGCAATAATTCCAAAGGTCTCTCGGTTGACATGACACTCTTAGTGGGATGAGTATTTGCAACTTGCTTTCCGGCTTGACATGCACTACAAAGCTTATCTTTATCAAACTTCACATTCTTCAAGCCAACTACTAAATCATGCTTCAAAAGTCGGTTGAGTTGTTTCATGCCAACATGACCAAGCCTTCTATGCCATAACCAACCCAAAGATGATTGAGTGAATAAGCAAGTGGACAAATTTGCCTCTTTAGTTGCAAAATCCACAAGATATACATCCTCATGTCTAAATCCCGTAAAGATGTGATCTTTTCCATCCAAGCTAGTCACTACAACATCATCTTTAGTGAAACTACACTTATATCCAAAATCACAAAGTTGAGTGACCGCTAAGAGATTAAACTTGAGAGAATCAACTAACAATACATTTGAGAGAGAATGATTGCTTGAGATAGGAATTGTACCAACTCCTTTGACTTTGCCCCGGCTATTGTCACCAAAAATGATGTCACTATAGCCACCCACATTCTCATCTAGAGAGGAAAACATCATTTGATCTCCGGTCATATGTTGAGTGCATCCACTATCAAGCACCCAATGTCTTCCTCCGGACTTGTAATTCACCTACAAAGAGGAAGTAACTCTTTTAGGTACCCAAACTTTCTTGGGTCCTTGAGCGTTAGTGACCACATTAGTGACCAAGACTTTTGGCACCCAAATGGCATTCTTTTTAGCACCATTTATAGGTATCCCAACAAATTTTGCACTAACATTGCCATTTGAATTTTTCATAAGCATGTAACTTGAATCAAAGGATATGACTTTCTTGTTGGTGCAATTCTTCTCAACATGGCCAACCTTCTTGCATTTTTCACAATATGGCTTGCCACTACTCTTCACAAAGGTAGTTTTGGTTTGCACAAAAGCCTTCTTCCCTTTCTTAGGAATATATCCAAACCCTTGCTTGTTCAAGGTGAACTTTTGGCTTGCCCAACAATGATTAAATTTTGCTCTACTATCATAGCATTTTCTCAAATCATTAGTCAAGCAAGTAACCTCTTTCTTTAACAAATCATTTTCCATAATGAGAGATTTATTGCAATATGAGTTGTCTAGGTTGGTGCACAAAGAACTAGTAGAGCTAGAGCCACAAGATTTATCATCAATTAAATCACAACTAACACCAATGCTCAATGTTGCTTTTCTTTCATGACTAAGCAAGGTATTGTGAGCTTCCTCAAGCTTCTCATGAGTTTCTTTGAGATTCTCATGAGAAGTCTTTAGCTCCTCATAGGAATCTTGAAGAGAAGTAAACTTCAACTTCAAGTCCCTCAACTTAGCCTTTTCCTTTGTCATGAATTCATCGGCATCATTAAGCATTTCAACAAGATCATCATATGAAAGTTCATCAAGTTCATCATCTTGTTGTACCTTTGCACCACCCTTTGCCATAAGACAATGTGGTGTAGAGAAGAGTGATGGAGCCTCCTTGATGGCGATCCCGGCAACTCCCTTGGATGGCTTGTCATCATCATCATCATCATCATCGGAGCTTGCATCGGAATCCCATTCAACAAAATAAGCTTGGCCATTCTTTTTCTTCTTGATGAACTTCTTCTTCTTCTTTTCATCATTTTTCTTGTCCTTTTTCTTGTTTGGACAATTGACAATGATATGACCTACTTCACCACAATTAAAGCAAGTCTTGTCCACAAAAGGATTTTTTCTTGATGATTGACCTCTCTTGCCAAAGCTCTTCTTGCTCATCATTCTATTGAATCTCTTGACAAAAAGAGCCATCTCCTCATCCGATTCTTCTTCTTGGCATCCACTTTCTTCTTCATTTTTGCTATCTTGAGCTTTGAATGCCACACTTTTCTTTTTCATATCAATTTCTCCACCATGAGCTTCATCTTGAGATTTCTTGAACATGTCATGGGTGAGAATTTCTCCCAATATTTGTGTGGGAGTTGCGGTCTTCACATTTGACCTTACAAGTAAGGTCACAATTGTGTCATATCTTTCCGGAAGACATCTAAGAAACTTGTGGTTGAAATCCCCATCCGGTACCTCAAATCCAAGTCCCTTGAGATCATTTACAATGTCATTTAGCCGGTTGAACATCTCGGCTATGCTCTCATCCTTCTTCATGGTGAATTCACTAAAATTTCCTTTAAGCAAGTATAGCTTGGCCTCCTTCACCGTTGATGTACCCTCATGAATTTCCATGAGCTTCTTCCATATGTCATTTGCATTGGTGAGGCTCTTGACTCTATTGAATTCATTTACATCAAGAGCACTAAAGAGCACATTAACCCCTTGATCATTTAGTGTCTCATTTTCCTCATCTAGGGGTGTCAAACTCTTTGGGTCCAAAATGACATATCCATCATTTACTACTCTCCATAGCTTTCTACTCATGGCTTTGAGATGAGCCGACATCCTAGTCTTCCAATAATCATAATTGTTCCCATCAAAGAACGGTGGCTTCCCAACATGAATCCCATGATCACTAGTCATTGTTCTACTCCAAGATGGTTAAATCCTTAATTAATGGAGTACTTAGCTCTGATACCACTTGTAGGATCAAGAACACCGACTAGAGGGGGGGTGAATAGGCGGTTTAAAAACTAAACCCAACAACACTAGAGAAATTTAATTAGTAACAAAGGAAAGCCCTATGTCAAGCTATTACAATCTCTAGATGGGTTTGCAACCTAGGGTGACAAGACACGAATTAAGCTCTAGTAAAGTAAATTGCTCAAAGTAAAGACAAGAATAAAAGAGAGCAAGAGTAGTAACCGAGCTTGACACAAGAATATATCCCGTGGTGTCGATGACTTGCCGGTCACCCCTAATCCACGTTGAGGTGGATTCCAAGAATCAACCGCTCCTCTATCAAGAACCTCTTGATCTTGAGCCGGCTTGAATCAAGGAACCGCTCCACACCTCGATTCCACTAGAGTTGCTCTTCACCACTCCGGTGAGGTGAGCACAAGACCTCTCACAACCGAAATCGGGGCTCCTCAACAATCTCCTTGGAGGTGCTCCACGAAATCCACTTCTCCAAGCCGTCTAGGGAGCGGCAACTCCCAAGAGTAACAAGTTGATGACGCTTGCTTGAAGTTTCCCTAATGCCACAAAGCTCAAACTCTTGATGCAATGCACTAGGAAGCTCTCACACTCTTAAAAATGCAATCTCTAAGCAAGTGTGTGTGAGAGAGGGATGCCTTAGCTCTAATGTGTCAAGAATGCTATCCAAATGGCCAAGAGAGTCACCCAATGGCCGGGCATTGGGTATATATAGACATCCCTCCAAAAACTAGCCGTTACACTCTTTTCTGCGAAGTCGCGGACCGTCCGCGATTCAAAAACCGGACTGTCCGCCGTTATAAACCAGTGAGTCAGAGTGCATTTAATGCATGTCAGAACTAGCCGTTAAGCCCTGGCGGACCGTCCGCGCCCCAGTGGCGGACCATCCGCAGTTAAGAGTTCCAACCCCACCAGAGACTAACATCGTCTCTGGAACAACTTTGAGATTAGCCTGCGGACCGTCCGCGCCTCAGGAGCGGACCGTCCGCAGTTTAACTTTGAAGCCCACACCAGAGAGACACCCTTTCTGGTAAAAAATGAAATACAGTAGCGGACCGTCCGCCCACCTGGGCCGGACTGTCCGCCAGCCCACCAGAGCCTCTGCAAGCTCTCTGGAACGATCGCGGACTGTCCGCCCCTCTGGGCCGGACAGTCCGCCAGCCCACCAGAGCCTCTGCAAGCTCTCTGGAACGGGCGCGGACTGTCCGCCCCTCAGGTGCGGACTGTCCGCCGTTACTCAGTGAGCTCGAACTTAGTCTATTTCAAAACTTTTCAAAACGCCGTTAGCCCTCATGCATGCAACTAGACATTTTGAGCAAAATGGCACTAAAGACCCGTCAAGCATGAGTACACAACCCCTCTTGATAGTACGGCTAACTATCCAACAAATCCGGTCACTTTTCATCCACTAAACGCCTTGTGACCGGTAAAATGTAAAAGCCCTATTTTATACCTTTGCCTTGAGCCCGAGCTTTACTCATCATCTCCAAAACTCCATACGTTCACAACCAAATGTCTTTCATCCGTGAATCAACCTATACTCATCTTCTCAAATGAAATCGTTAATCCACAAACCGTTGTCATTAATTACCAAAACTAGAATTAGGGGCCTAGATGCTTTCACCTGCCTTGTCCCTGCAGCTGAGGAGTGAGGAGGGATCAAATAGGGTTAGGGTTCGAGAAGGAGGTTGCTTATATACGCTGGGCCGCTGGGGTTGTGCCATTGGGCTGAGTATTGTTTGATGGGCCATAAGCGTTTTGGGTCCCTGTGGTGCCTCTTGGGAGAAATATTGTAGGAATTCCTTTTAAAAATATCATAGTTTTTAGTAGTAGTTTCAAAATTTTCAAGAAGTAAATTATTCTTACTAATGTAATTAAATATTGCAATTTTCAGTTTATCATTCATTTCATTTCCTATATTGCTTGTTGCTTCTATTTTCTTCTTTCATTTGTTATATGGTACATTTACTTACCTCTTATTTGTTTTTAGGTCGTTTCCTCATTTTTACCTAGTATTCTGTTATTTGTCCTTCTGTGCTGCACCCATTATCATTATGTATGTGCAATCTATTATTGATGTCTTCGATAAATGTCTTTATTCTATTCCACTTACTTATCTTTTGATCCTTTCTAGGAGGTGGCTGCCAAGGTCAAGGCTGCGGGAATGGCATCGTACAATACCATGGTCTCAGCCAGTGGCTACACCGAGTTTCAGAACTTCTCAAAATGGCTCCTTTTGCTTAAAGTTTCTGGATATTTTGTTGTAAAGGGACCACCGATGTGGACTGCTCCTTTTGCTTAAAGTTTCTGGATACAACTTTGGTTAATTAATGCTCTTACTACATATCATTGTGTAGATGATGAAATGACAGGCTCTAAGATACACCATTTACAATGCTTTGCTAAAAAAAACAAATGAGCCCACATGCAAGAGATCTCGGAACCAGAATATAAAAACCTCACTTCACTAGAGGAAGTGGAAAAAATGAAAGGCCTGCCACTGGCCACAAGCGGCAACGCCGCAAGCATTTCTAGTGATATCTGAAGACAAAATGGTCCTGCAGTTGATTGTCGAAGCCCTTTTACTCCCTCCCTGGGCATTAGACAGACTTAGAGATTTAGTATAATTAAACCCAGATTTGATCTGGATGTCACAGCAGAGTGTGATAAAAATATTCTAGCAAGCCGATCCATTACTGCCTGTTGGCATCACCGAAGAAAGGCAGTATTGACGAATTATGGTACTTAAGTCCATATACCTACCAGCCACCACAGTAAACAGCCACTACAGTAACCCACCACTATCAGCCGCTACAGTACCACATCCTCTCACAAAACACTATTAAATCATGTGCTACAGTAGTAAGCCCCAGTCATCTGGAAATTGAGATCGGTGAAGAGCAGGAGAGGCAAAGCTGTCCGAGTGATTGCTTTGCTACTGTACTGCACTATGGGGAAAATACTGAAGGTTTAGAAACTGACAAATAACTCTGTCAGAGAATATGCTGGTACACGAAGATACATATTTTAGAAGGCCAGCTGTTCAGGTTTCTGACCGTGTGTTCCTTAAGTTGTTTTTTTGCGAAAAAAGGAGAGAGCTTTATTAATCAATAGGAATTACATCCTGAGATACCAGGTGTTCGACACAGACCGGCCAGCGTTCCCGCCAAACCGTGCTGTGGTTCAGCCGGCGCACGAGCTAGGCAAGCTCGTGCGCGATTACATTTTGCTCTCTCCCTACATGCCTAAACACGACCTTGGGCAACTTGCCAGCTTCACGTAGTGCATCCTGGATGGTGAAGAACGCAGGGGCCCTTTGCTTCTGTCGCTGCGATAGGTAACTGATGACTCTAGAGTAGTCGGACTCCAGGATCGTCGGCTTGTGAATCCATTCAGCGACGAGGTGGAGCCCCTCTCGGCAAGCCAGTGCTTCCACCTCCTCCGCAGTCGCAACACCATGGATGGACTTCCATGCAGACAGGAGTACGCACCCACGATGGTCCCTGACAATGGCACCGATGCCCGCCATCCCAGTTTTCGGCACTAGAGCACCATCCACATTCACCTTGACCCAGCCCTCCTCTGGGCGTGACCAGCTTTCCTTCGGTTTCAAGCTATCCGGCCTTCTCAACGTCAACAGAGGAATCTCCACCACACCTTTGCCCTTGTCATCGGATGCCTCTGGGATGCTGCTGCAACTAAGCGAGTCCCAATAGTTCAGCAGGAAGTTTACCGACGCCTGGATGTTGAGCCACTTACCCTCGTGTGTCCATCTGTCCTGGACAAACCAGGCGCGCCACATGGTGAGAATGAGGCAAGCTACTGACTCCGGCTCTGAGATGCTCACCACATGAAGTAGCCATTCCGGCCCAGAGTGGACTAGAAGATTTTTGTCGGGGAGCGACCAATGTTCCCGCATCGCAGAGCGGAGATGCTGTGCATGCTGACACTTCATGGTACCATGGTAGCTGGATTCAGCCTCCATCCCGCATATGTCGCATGTAGCGTCATGCAAAATGTTCCTGCTCTTCTTGTTTTCCTTCGTAGCTAGTCCTCCCTGAATGACTCTCCATGCAAAGATGCGCACCTTGTGTGGGAGTGGTAGTGCCCAGAATTTCTTCCACACTGGTCTTGTACCATCCGGGTTCGAGCTCGAAGAGCCGGCTCCTCCAACATCATCACGCAGATCCATCCCCAGCTTGTAGGCACTGCGCACAGAGAAACAACCAGATTTTTCAAAATGCCAGGCCACAAAATCCTCTGAATCCCGCCACGGAATGTTTATACTCTTAATGGCCTCCACGTCATGCCGGTAGAAGAAGCGCTCAAGGACGTCCTCCTTCCAGCTTCTACTCTCATCATCAATCAACTCCCTGACCCATTTCAGCCTGCATGATCTTTTGCGTCCCGACGGTTTTAAAGTGATTCCGCGAGGGATCCAAGCATGCCTCCATATCTTGATACTCGAGCCATTACCGACTCTCCAGATAGCTCCTTTCTTCAAGAGTTCCAGGCCATGCATTATCGCTCTCCAGGTGGGCGACACCTGACTCGGGAACGCAGTATCTAGCAAATCACCATTTGGGAAATATTTGGCCTTCAGAATTCGGGCACACAAACTGTCAGGGAACTCTATGAGCCGCCATGCTTGCCTTGCTAAAAGCGCTTGGTTAAACACTCTGAAATCCCGGAAGCCCAGTCCGCCCTGGCCCTTCCGGCGCGTGAACTTCCTTAAGTTGTTGTTTAAGAGAGAGATGCGAAGAATCAGAAATGAGTTTCTTCCCTCTTGCGGTTTCTTGCTTGGTTTCTGATCAGGGCTAGATAGATTTTTCTACTGGGATAGAACAAAGCATATGGAAAACATCTTATTAGTTCACGCTGCATATGAGGAACTATCTTAGCTTTGTGGCGTTATTATTACCAGTGATGCTTTGTTTCTGATTATCCTCCCTCCGTTTTTATTTACATATCATCACTAGCCCATTTACTTCCGATCCGTATAACAAGTTAGCAACTAGCAAGTGGAAACAGATCGGACAGCCGCTGACGCCCGTGTCCCGACTGTCACCGTGACGGTGAAGGCGCATTTGGCGCGCAGGATGATTCCGCTCGCCGGCCGTCTCCTCTGCTGCTGCGCCGTATATATACCGCCCTTCCCGCCCTCCTCTCCTGGCATCCTTGCCAAGCGTCTCGCTATCCAAGATAGGCGAAGAGGAGATGACGATCGCATCATCCGTCAAGCTCGCCGGCGGCACGCTGTCGGTCCGCGGTAGGACGGTGCTGTCCGGCGTGCCAGCCGCCGTGGCGGCGTCCTCTGCGGCAGCGGCCGGAGCGGTCGACGGGGTCTTCATTGGCGCCGACCTCGCCGAGCCGGCGTCCCGCCACGTCATCTCCCTCGGCACCTTAAGGTCCGGTGCTGACACTGGGGAACACGAGAAAAAAAAATGCCATTCTTTCGATCCATTCCGTTACACATTGACTCTGATTTCGGTTGGGGATGATAATGGCGCAGGGGCGTGCGTTTCATGGCGTGCTTCCGGAGCAAGCTATGGTGGATGTCGCAGCGGATGGGGGACAAGGGCGGCGATGTCCCGCACGAGACGCAGTTCCTGCTCGTGGAGTCTAGGGGCGCCGGTGGCGAGGACGAGGCGGCGGCTGCGTACGTCGTGTTCCTCCCGCTGGTGGGGGGCGCGTTCCGGGCCAGCCTCCAGGGCGGCGCCGGCGACGCGCTGGAGCTCTGCGTCGAGAGCTGGGACGACGACACGCGCGCGGCGTCCGTCGAGCGCGCGCTCTTCGTGGGCGCCGTGGCGTCGGACCCCTTCGCGGGCGTCGCGGGCGCCGTCGCCGCCGCCAGGTCCGCGCTCAAGACGTTCCGGGTCCACGCCGAGAAGAAGCTCCCGGGCATCGTGGACTACTTCGGGCGGTGCACCTGGGAGGCTGGGACGCCTTCTACCAGGACGTCACGCAGGAGGGCGTCGAGGCCGGGCTCCGCAGCCTCGTCGCCGGCGGCGCGCCGCCCAAGTTCGTCATCATCGACGACGGCTGGGCGCTGGCAGTCCGTCGGCACGGACCAGCCCGGCCCCGACGACCACGCCGGAGAGGCCACGCGGCTGCGCCTGCCTCGGCTCACCGGTATCAAGGAGAACAGCAAGTTCCAGAACGTGGAGGACCCGGCCGCCGGCATCAAGACGGTGGTGCGCGCGGCGAAGGAGGAGTACGGGCTCAAGTACGTCTTCGTCTGGCACGCCATCACCGGCTACTGGGGCGGCGTCCGTCAGGGCGCCGCCGGGATGGAGCGCTACCGCTCCAGCATGCAGTTCCCCAAGATCTCGCCGGGCGTCGCCGAGAACGATCCCGGCATGACGACCGACTGGATCACCGCCCAGGGGGTCGGCCTGGTGCACCCCCGCGCCGTGTACCGGTTCTACGACGAGCAGCACGCGTACCTCGCCGCCGCCGGGGTCGACGGCGTCAAGGTGGACGAGCAGTGCATCCTGGAGACGCTCGGCGCCGGCCACGGAGGCCGCGCGCAGCTCACCAGGCAGTACCACCAGGCGCTCGACGCGTCCGTCGCCAAAAACTTCCCCGAGAACGGCATCATCGCGTGCATGAGCCACAACACCGACGCCCTCTACTGGTACTGCGTCCGCCAGAACAATTCCCATCCACGAATTTCGCAGTCTTTTTTTCACGGATTTTCTTGACCAGTTTGATCGTGCCGTGCTGTGTGTCGAATTGGCAGCTCGAAGCAGACGGCGGTGGTGAGAGCGTCGGATGATTTCTTCCCGAGGGACCCCGCGTCGCACACGATCCACATCGCCGCGGTGGCGTACAACAGCGTGTTCCTCGGCGAGTTCATGCTCCCGGACTGGGACATGTTCCATTCCCTCCACCCCGCCGGCGAGTACCGCGGCTCGGCCCGTGCGATCAGCGGCGGCCCCGTCTATGTCAGGTCGCGATCAATTCATCAATCTTCAGCAGTGTTCATGCTTAGGTCTGGCGAAATTGGGAGCTGAACTCTGTTCTTGGTGATGGATTTGATTGTAGTGATGCCCCCGGGAAGCACGACTTCGAGCTGCTGAAGAAGATCGTCTTGCCGGACGGCTCGGTGCTCCGCGCGCGCCTGCCTGGCCGGCCGGGCGACCAAGGACTGCTTGTTCACCGACCCGGCACGCGACGGCGTCAGGTTGAGATGATCTGTTCACATGTGCCAATTGTGCTCTGCTTTGTTTGTGGTCTCTGAGATTGCTCTTGCCGTGCAGCTTGCTCAAGATATGGAACATGAACAAGTTCACCGGCGTCCTCGGGGTGTACAACTGCCAGGGCGCGGCGTGGAGCTTCGTGGAGAAGAAGACCACGTTCCACCACGCTGGCGTCGGCGCCCTGACCTGCGGCGTGAAGAGCAGCGACGTCCACCTCGTCTCCGAGGCCGCGACGGACCCCGATCAGTGGAGCGGCGACTGCGCCGTGTAACCTCCCGCCTCCCCGAGGCCGGGCCCGTTTACATCTGGCAGTTTTCTAGGACATAGACTGTCCTCACAGATCAACACTAGTCTTTTCTGCACACATCTGCCTGCTCATCCTGTAACGTCCCGCCTCCCCGAGGCCGGGCCCGCTTACATTTGGCTGCTTTCTAGGACATAGAGTGTCATCACAGACCAACACCAGTCAGCTTTCTAGGACATAGACTGTCCTCACAGACCAACACCAGTCTTTTCTGCACACATCTGGCTGCTCATCCTGTAACGTCCCGCCTCCCCGAGGCCGGGCCCGCTTACATCTGGCTGCTTTCTAGGACATAGAGTGTCCTCACAGACCAACACCAGTCTTTTCTGCACACATCTGGCTGCTTTCTATGACATAGACTGTTCTCACAGACAACACTAATCTTTTCTGCACACTTTGTTCTCACTCCATCTGGCTGCTTTCTAGGACATAATCTGGCTGCTTTCTAGGACATAGACTGTCCTCACAGAAGAACATCAGTCTTTTCTGCACACTTTGTTCTCACTCGTGCGCATCCGAGAAAAAACTTCCCGGTCGGTCACCCATCCCCAAATTTCTCCGGACCAAGCACGTTTAACCTCGGAGTTCTTTGGAGACCGGCCGTGTCGCCCATCAAGGTCAGAGCCCAATGCCAAATGTCTCCATGTCTGATACTGAAGTTTGCTGACTGTGAACTAACCGATGGAGCCATGGATCGTGCCATTGCTTGCAGGACCTGGCACCCGGGTTCAGGTTCGCCCCGATCGGGCTGGTCGACATGTTCAACAGCGGCGCGGCGGTCGAAGGCCTGACCTACCACCTCCTCGACGGGGGGCAAGCTCGTCGGCGGTCGGCGACGCCGGCTCCGCTTGTAGATCAGAGGAGGCCGTCGGATTGGCGTGCATGGAAGTGCGGGGGCGTGGCAGGTTCGGCGCCTACGCTTCTGTCAGGCCTAGGAGGTGCATGGTGGGGTCGGTTGAGATGGAGTTCTCCTACGACCCTTCGTCCGGGCTGGAGACCCTGCAGCTGGAGGAGATGCCCGGGGAGAGGGTTCACAAGATTGTCGTCGAGTTGTAGACTTGCGGTGCGGTAGCATCAGCAATCCAGAACACCATATGTACTACTCCCTCCGTCTTTTAGAATACAACTATCTCTTTCTCTTCCTGGGAGTCTCACCAATTTTATATAAAATAATATTAATATTTATGTTTGTTCTCGACCTCTGCATGTCTGCCTTCTCGGCGATATGAACTGATGCCTTATGGCTTATTTAGATGCAAAAATTTTACCCTGTAAATATATCGGATATGCCAGCACATTTGAAATATTAAACATGGATTAATAAGTATGAAATAAAGTATAGATTTTGTCTGTAAACTACGAGACGAATCTAATGAGCCTAGTTAATTCATCATTAGAGTATGTGTTAGTACAGCAATTTAGTGTCTAGTTATGGTTGAATTTTGAATTTTCCATCTAAACCAGACTTGAAAAAGTCGCACAAACAAGGAGACAGCCGACAAGACAAGCAAAAGCAGCGAACTGACTTCACTTGAGATACAAAGTCCACGCATGCTTACATTACATTCCATGTTGGAAGAAACTCATGAACCAATAATCGCGAATTAAAGCAAATGAAAAAAAAAACCGAGAGAACGACAAGCAGGCCGACCACACCACAAGATCAATGATGCAAGCTAGAGCGTCACAAGAAGAAGGCATCATCACTTGCACTTGTCCAGCAGCTCCTTTTTCTTGAGGCACCAAATGTTGGGCTCCTTGCTGCCTTCCGCCTTGAGCTTCTTCTTCAGCATGCAGAGGCACGGGTCGCCTAGGTCGCAGCAGTCGTTGTTCACCGTCTGTCTCACGACAGCACGAGACAGGAACTCGGTCGGCACCTCAACCGTCGGGTCCACCCGCGACAGGAACTCGGGCTTCCCTCGCCTGAAAAGATCTAGGCACTTCTCCGCACGGGTCTCCCGGTAAGTGCGGCCCGTTATCGGGCCTACGCGCAGCCGGCACCCGAGGGCGAGCGCTGCGGGGGCTTTGGCAACCAGCTCGCCGCGCCTTGCCGTCGCCGATGGCCGCCGGCACATGCTCCGGCGCCGCCCGGCGGTCCCAGCCCTCCGGAGCGCCACGCACGCGGCGGCGCGGGCCTCCGACGCCGGGGCCAGCACGTCGCGCGCGAGGGACAGCGTGTGGGTCTCGTTGCCCCCCACGTCGCGGAGCACAGCACGGCCAGCGCCGCCGCGGCACCGTGACCCGACCGCCGGCCCTGCAGCCTCATAGGCGGCATTATTGTTGCAAACAAAGGAATAATAACTTGGATCTCTGGAATTTGTCTCCGAATCTCCATCTCATTTTTTTAGAAAAAAACCTAAAGTACCGTAGTATTTGTATAACGGAATTTATTACATCATTTCTTCGCCATTTGACATGTATATATATGTCCCCAAACAAAAACAACTCGAAAATGGCAAAGCCGTGCAATCATATGTGTAGCAGTGCCAAATACATGTATAATCCGTTTCCGATTTGGGTTGGCGTAATCCTTGGCGTCCTTTTCGCATTTTCCGCGTCGCCTCACTGCAGACGACTTCCCCCCACCCCAACTGTCGCGCCACTCTTCTCCCGCGCGCCCAAATCCGCCCTCCACCACCCTTCGCGCCAAAAACCAAACCCTAGACCTCCGCGACCATGCCGCCGCCGCCGCCGGTGGCGCGTGAGGTGGCGGAGATCGCCGCGGAGCCGGACCGCGCTGCGGCGTACGCGTGGCTCCTCCACCTTCAGCGCGGCTGCGCCGACGACCCCTCCGCCGCCGCGGACCTCGCCGCCGAGCTCCCCTCTCCCCTCCTCCCGCTCCTACTCCACGATGCCGCCGACCCTGAAGAGGCCGTCGCGGCATCCGCACTCAAGTGCCTCGGCTTCGCGCTCTACCACCCCGTCCTCGTCTCTACCATCTCAGGTACTAGCTCTTCCCTGTACCCGCGTCTCTTCAGTTAAATGCTCAGTGTTGGTTGATCGACGGTAAACAAGTTCGATTCAGCAAAGTTCACACCGAAATTTGTGCTAGTTGCTCGGTGGGAGGAAGCCTATGATGTGAACGTGGAGACATTGCTTTTCATTGAGAAGTATATTGGCCTTTAGCAGTGTTGTCTTACATAAAAACTCACCCCTTTGCGGCATTGCGTACATGTATCTAGAATACTAGGTCACGCATCTGAACCCACCTGAATGTTTTAGGACTTTACGGGTCTAAAATTTCGCTTTGGATTAGTGTTTTATGATTAACTGAGCTTCTTTTGTTTTAGAATATTATCTGTACGCTTTTCTTCGAGATAGCATCATCATTTTGCCATCCAATATCATAATCATGATGAACTGTAGGCACTGCATTTTTGTTTTAAGGAGCATAGCGAATAATATATTCATCTTATCCTTCAGCGCAGACGGCCCATGATGTATTGGATATGTTGGTGCAGCTAATCATGAATACTCGGATGAAGGTAGATCTGGCCAACCATTTTTCTAATTTTCTTTGTCAAGTGCTTAAAGCGCTCAATTTTTATGTTAACAATATGTGTTTGATTTTTTAGTATATGATATGATTCCCATTTTCTCCTCTTAAATTTGTTATTGCAGTCTGTTTGTAATTTGGGAATCTGGTGCATCTCCGTTCAGCAGTTGGAACCATTGATTATAGAAGATATAGCAGAACCAGTGGTTACTGCTATTGTTCATGCACTCGACAATCCATTTGGTTCCTTGTCAACAACATTTGAGGGAGCTCAGGTAATTATGCACATGTAAATTATGTTCTATGTCATTGCATTTTTGTGAATAGGATGTTGAATTAGCAATCGAATATTTGCTGTAAAATAACTGCTTTGCAGCATCCATTATTGAACAACCATCTTCCTTCACGATGCTTCTAGTTTCATCAAAATTTGCCTCAAATGATGTAAAATCATATTATATGAGTCATATCTGTATGAACTTTCCTCATGTACCATAGACTGCAAGATAACTACTTAATATATACCTTGATCTTTATTTCTCTTGCTTTCTCGTGTAATCTTTTAATGTAACTTGGAGTGCTGAAACTTATGATGAAGGCTATCATGAAGCTTGCTTGTCAAAGTCACAAAAGAATGAGGGACCTATCAAGCTTATGGGTTCCACCAATATACCGAAGACTCTTAAGTGCTGATAAACCAGAAAGGGACATGGCAGAAAGATGCCTCATTAAAGTGTCATCCATTATCCTACCACCTCAACCGCTTCTTTCCAAGGTAACTGAAAGATTGCTGTTACTACAGATGTATTTAATTCACAATTTGATCTATCCTGTAAGTAATTACTTGTCTGTTGTATGCAAATTCATTGGATATATGCACACTGTGGCGGAGTTTAGTTTTTCTCTAAACAGATTAATTTTTTTGTTAGTGTGTAAGCAACCCAAGTACCTGAATACCTGAGTGCAACTACTTTAATACAGTCACTCAAAGGTATAAAGAATACCTGAGTGCAACTACTCAAAGGTACCTGAATACCAGAGTGCAACTACTCAAAGTTACCTGAATACCTGAGTGCAACTAAACTCGATCAGCTTCGTATGGATAAGTCCTAATTCGTACACATTTTTCTTGATGTGTCTAGAGTGCTAAGGAAACTCAGCTGAATTGCTTTAGTTTGACCAATTAGTGACATTAATGTCCTTGTGACACAATATAGTAACAACAGTATAGCTTTGTTAGAGATGAGTAAAATGATACCGAACTAATTCCCCATCAAGAATATATCAGCGTTAAGAAGGCTTAACATCATACTCATAGGGCTTGGAGGCTACACAAGCATTTCCTCCTTTAGTTGTACTTTGTAGTATTGAAATTCCTGTAATTTTATTACTTTTAGTCTAAATTGATTATAGGAGGCATGTCCCAACACAAGCTGGAAATTACTATTATTAGATTAATTTAGAAAACGTATACATCGCATAATGTTTGTTTTTATACTAGTGTTTGTATGGCATTTGATATGTGGATTGTTTTTTTCCATCACGGGCAACACCTTGGTATCATTACCTCACAGCAACAAATTGCAGATGGATCCAAATTTACGGGTGGGTGGGGGGTGGGGGGGGGGGGGGTGATCGTGAATTGTTTTAGATACCTCCTTTTTCTATTCAGTGCTGTGACCCTGCAACTTTGTATATTTCATCTGTTTTACTTGCTGTAATAGTTCAGTTTCGGATGAGCTCATCTGGTGATTATTTTCTCAGTTTATCTTCATTTTGGTGCTTTCTGCATAGGCTGTAGCTATAGACCTTGAGCGAAAGCTTCTCTGCCACATGATGAATATGCTTGATGATCCTTTGAAGAAAGTTCAAGCAGTGAGGTCATGGGGATGGATCATATCTTTACTTGGTACAGACGCAGTGAATAATAGATCTCTACTTAATAAACTCCTAAAGGTTCCTGAAAGAATGTTCATTGATGTAGACGCACAAGTCCAGATTGCTGCAATGGTAGGTTACACTATTGGGAATGTATCTGGTGGAAACCACAACTTTCGTGAAAACCCGTGCAAACCATGGCGAAAAAGTCGTTTAAATTCACCTAAAATATCACACATGTAGATGATATGATGATACACAACCTTGTAAAATATCTTGTCCAAATTCGACTTCGTTTGTGAGATATAAAAATAACAATTTTTAAGCCAGAAAGCTGGCCAGATGATTTGTTAGAAATTTGTTATTTTTATATCTCACAAACAAAGTCAAGTTTGGACATGATATTTTACAAGGTTGTGTATTATCATATACTCTACATGTGTGATTTTTTTAGTGAATTTAGACAACTTTTTTGCCATAGTTTGCACGGGTTTTTACAAAGATTGTGGTTTCCACTGGATACGTTGCCTACACCATTTCTTCTTTTTCTGATGCACAGTAACTTTTCTAGTAACATGAAGTTCTCTATTGCATTATGATAGTCATTTCAGATCCACAGGTTTCCTGGAGAAATTTGGTAGATGCATTTTTCCCATCTCAGGCTACAGAATCTGTGGGTCAAGAAACTGTGATTGCCCCATCAGAACCCAGAGAACATGCAACTCCTCAGGTTAAAAGGACAAGGTTAATTATGGTGCCTTTATGTCAAGTTCTTTCGAGAAGTCGTAATATTGTTCTGAGCTCTTCTTGTTTGAGTACATGGAATTACCTTCTACATAGACTCGGTAATTTGATCAATCATTTACCCATACTGGAGGCTGCTTTTGTGCCAATACTCAAAATAATTTTCTCATTTGGAATCAATGATCAGAACAAGCCACTGTGGTCATTTTGCATGAATCTTTTTCATGATTTTAGTTCATCAAAAAGCAGGCACAGAGAGGATTTGTGTACTCCAGTGAATCAGAACTTGGTTGCCCAATCTTGCATGCATCTCAAGTCTTTGCTGAATGCTCAACATATCAAATGGCTACCATGGGACATTGGTTGCTTTCATTTTCAACTCGACATTCTTGGCACAATTTTGAATCCAGAACTGTTACATGACATGATTCCTGAAAAGATGCTGATTGTTATGGATTCTGCAACACAGATATTCAGGTTTCTTCTAGTAGGAGTTCAAATTGAACTCAAAGAAAAGGATTCTTATGGACAAGTCAGGCTTTGCATTACAGATCTCTGCAAGTTTGTAAAGACGAAGTTGTTTCAGGATCATGTAGGAAAGCATAGTGGTAACAAGTGTGCAATGCTACTGGATTTTGGTCTTCAATTTGTGAAAGTTATTGTGGGGGAGTTGGATCATTCTCTTTTAAATTCTGAAAAGATTGAGATATGCTTAGACATCGAATACATAAAGGAGAACCAATCTGCAGAATGCAGTCCAAAGGTCTCTTTTCCAAGAATCCGATCACTTTCTTACATGGAGATGGTTTCTCTAGCAGTTTATGCGACTGCACTGTCTCTGTCCATGGTAGCTCAGTATACTGGAGAGCTGTCGCATGGAGATACTGAGAAGTTGGCTTTTATTCTCTCTTCATCAGATATCCTGAAGAGTTTTCATGCTGTCGTTTCTTTTATGTATATGCAGATCATGTGTCCGATGTTTATTGAGCAAAGATTAAAATGGTTGATGGTGTGGAACATAGTTGCAAAACACTTGAATGAGAAAATTATCTCTACTTTCAGACCAAGTTCCTATGATGTGCTCCATCATTTCTTCTGCTATCCATTTTTTACTTTTTTATACCCTGGGGCCTCATCTGTTCTTTGGAATGCTGAAAATAGCTCATCTGCTCCTGTTGCGCAAGAACTGGAGGTGGAATTAGCCATTGAAGTTTATAAATCCCTCTGTACAAGCTCCTGTAATTCAAAGGCTGCATCCAAGGTTTTTTTTAAGGGTTTTTATGACTATTTGGTTAACATTATTGATGAACACATGGCATTGTTCCAAGCCAACATTCAGCATTGCCCAGAGAAGTTCGAAAATACTGCTGTCCTTTCTGCTCTCTGTGAAGTAGTCCTTGGACTGTTGGAGAATGATCAAATCTTAGCATACGCTAACCAAGAGTTGCATGGAACAAATGAAGACTTCACTGGATGCAGGCAGCCTAACCTTTTTTTGAGCTGCTTGAACCTTGTTAACAGGTTTGTTGACTTATAAACAAATCAGATCTAACATATCATATCTAAAATAACAATGGCCTCAATCTGTTTCAATAATATCCAAGCATTTCATGATTTGCAGGTTTATGAGGTTTTCAATATTTGGCTTCAAAGCAAATCCAGCTGGACAGCACCAAGTCACAAGCAGGTAATTTAACAGATTTACAAAATTGCAGTCTTGTTTGTTGGTTTTAATGCCAGTAAGCTGCTATCGGCTGAGCACTTGAGTTTATATTTCATTCCTTCTGTTAACTTGGCTTTGCTTCAGGTTTTTTCAATCTTTATCCAATTTTGTTGTGCATGTCATATTAAAGAAAGATATTCTTCTTCTTTTCGAGGTTTGTGCATATTTCCAGAATAAAGTACATATATAGCTCCAAATGTTTCTAGGAGAGTCAGCTTCATTTGACAAGCACATATACTTTATGCCTAACTGCATGAATACACCCTTGCAGATTATTGGAGATCAACTTATTGAGTGGCTCTCTTTATCTTCCACATTGTACTGTGAAATGCAACAAGGAACAATCATTTACCAGCTTGAGAAACTTTGGATCAAGATACTCAAGTGTCTGAACATGAGCTGCCAGCTCATCAGTGATGGCCCCTTTAGTCAGAAGCAGCGACTTCTTCAAGTGGCACTCAATCACCCGCATCATGTCATTCCAGTTGCAACAGCATCAGCTTGCAGAGCAGAAGCTAATATCAAGATAAGCCTGCACTCTGGTTGCTTAGGTCCTAAGTTGGATGGATTGTTGATGGATAGAAGAAAGGGTCATAGTAGCTCCATCGGTGCTGGCAAAGCCATTGCACGTGAAGAAGTTGACATCTCGAGCAGGGTTGTATTGCAAACGTCAAAGAAAAGAACCAAGCACACAGATAGGGCAGCTGGATCTCTGAAGATCTCTGCGGGTCTGGGGCGGAAAAGGCTGAAGATCTTGAAGTATTCAACTAAACCGAAGGAATTCAACAAAAAATACAGCTCATATTGGCGGCATTAGCTCTAGGATAGATAGCGTCTTCTCATCCCGTTGTATGGAAAGTAAAGAATGTAGGAAACCAGAATTGATACTGGAAATGCTCAAGAGAAAGAGATAGCATTTTTGAACTGATTGCTCATTGCTGTCGTGGTTCGAAGAACTCAAATGTGTTGATAACCGGCATATGCACCAATACGTCGGGAACTTCCATATCACAATCTTTTTTTTTACCCCCAGATCATACCGTGCAAATAGTTTTGTGGTGTATTGTATTAAACAAATCCTTAGGTTAATTGGATAACCTGCATGGTTAATACTAACCGTCTGCCAGTAAACGCGCGGACCACTGCCACTGATGATAGTTGATCGTAGGATATATGCACACAAAATATGAAGTTTATATATTCTAGCATGATGAACATATGCGCGTCAACATATAAGGATTAGTGGTTCAGCATCCCTCGGCTGGCCCTGATGGCTAGGCAGTTGATGCTGTAACTGGAACTAAGAATGTATACAATAAAAGAGAAATTAACACGTAAAGTAAAGCAAGCCAAGCAAACAGATTGACCACAACCGATCAATTCGCAGATTGTCAAGGCTGATCAAGATTCAGATAACATAGGATGGGAATCCAGCAAAGCCTTCATAGACGACAGAAAAGAGAACTAGTACAATATATATATCACAGAGAAAGCAAACTTTAGATAACCAAACAAACTAAACTGGAAATCCACCTCATTTGAAGATGATGGGGTTTGGTTAGACACAAGCACCTCAAACGCAGCAGCTGCTCACGCCACCCGGACCTTCAAGTTGCCAACACAAACTGCAGCGGTCATACCTCACACTACCAAGGAGTTGGAAACAGCAGGCTGTAATCATGTAGTGCAACTTCTGCTACCTCATGCTTTGGCTTGAATGGGACGAGCTGTGACAACTGTTGATGATGCCATGCAAGCTCATCGTATTCTAACTCAACGTCTATTACAGATAAGCTGTAGAGGTCCAGCCATTCATCTGTAAGTTGCAACTGTAACTTCTTCTTCAATTGTACCAGCACTGTCGAGAAAGGGATTATGACTTCACCATCAATATCCTGACAAAAGAACTGGTGTCGCCATTATGTTGTCAAAAGCTCAGTGTAACACCCAGGAAAACCGCGGACGGTCCGCTAAGGATCAGCGGACGGTCCGCCAGAGTAACGCCCAGATATTTAGTTGGATGTGGGCCCGGTCGTCATCTCCTCCCTCATTCCCACCTCGACCAGAGACGAGCGGAGCTCGTCCGCTCGCGCCGCCGTCGCCTCCTTCCGTCGATCTCCCTCCTCCGGCCACCATACTTCGATTCCTCGCGCGAGCACCTTCCCCAGCACCTCCTCCACCTTCCCCAACCCCCAGCCTAGCTTCTCCCGGCCGGAATTGCCCCTGCCACCGCCGGTCACCATTGGAGCCGCTTGAAGCTTTGCTCCACCGTCGATCCGCTTCTCCGGTCATCCTCCGCTCGAACCGACCGCGGGAATGGAATCGTGGTGAGTCACTTGTGCCCCTGGCCTCTTTCCCCCTCCCGTTGTTGTCACAGAACAGTCCAAATAATACCAATCAAGTGCAATAATTAACACTTAAACTCAACCAGAATTATTGCACTCAATCGGTATACTCAGACCGCCTGCTTTAACCAGGATCGATTACACAGGAACTCTCGCCAAAAGACGAGCACAGATGATTACCGGCAACAAAAGCGTTTAAAGTCATTTACAACCCGAGTTTAACAGAAGCACTAACTTAAACTACAACAAGTGTTTACAAGCTAGTTTTACAAGTCAAACCTCAGAGTTCAACGCAGAGGAAAACAATTTAGAGTTTAAAACAAGCTTCAAAATACAGTACGATAGATAACGTCGATGTCACAGAAGACGAACTTCACATCTTGCCCACTGATGTGAGGCTCACCTGCCCGACTTCACGGAGAAGACGGGACCCACTCGACCGACCAACCGGGAGGAAGTGGTTGACCGATCCACGAGGCGCAGATCTCTTCGGAGTCCTCCGGAACGTAACCTACTAAAATATATGGCAACAACAAGCCTGAGTATTCTAATACTCAGCGAGACTTACCCGTCTATGGGTATACTTAGCCCATTATCTAGACATGAAAAGCTTTTTGGCTCTGGAGTTTGTTTTGCAGAAAAGCTACTAATATTGAATCCTTACTTTCAATATTTTAGCGCCAATTGAGTTGACCCCTATAACTTAGGTTTGCCTAGTACTCTAGAGCATACAAGGTTGATCACATTATCTTTTCAGCTTACCACAGCCAACATTCTCAGTTCAAACTCATTTCACTTCTTTACTACGATGTGACAGAGAGATCAAGGTTCTCATATCCGCGAGTCACGACGAATCGATTCGATTTAACCTTGCAAGGTGGACCTAACCAACACGGCACGTATATGCCCCGTCAACACGGCACGTATATGCCCCGTCGGGCTATACACACCAACCCTTCACATATGCACACCGAATAGGCGAACTGCCCTGCGACCCGGGACTGCTAGCCCCACCGATACCAACGAAGGGACAGCCATGAGTTTGTATACTAGCTCCACTGGTGAAGACAGTATCAAGTCCGCGCTACCGGTGCACATATGGTACTGAGCTTACCGGTTTCGACTACCTCCTACTCCCGGCATGCGGTTAGTACTGTTCAATCCTAGATCAGTAGTGCCAACAACGGTACGGTCCTCAATCGACACAGACGGAGGCTCACTTTCCATAACTTCCATATCCATAACCAATCCATCTCCGCCCGGTCTCCATTTTTACTTTCTTTTTCTCAAAGATTCATGCTCCGGAACTTTTTCATAAGTAACAAGACCTATATCTCGCGAGTGACAGGAATCACTCGTCTTCTACCGAATCCTAATTAAGCATTGCAGTACTAACGACCTGTATACTAGTAGAGCGACTGAGGAAACCTAGGGATCATGCTTCTAAGGTTCCAATCAACTCCTGGAAACTTAAATGCACAATAAATATATAACAAATATTGAATACTGAAATTAAGGGTTATGCACCGGGGCTTGCCTTGCCAGTCAGCAGGGTTAGTGGTTTCTCCGGGAGCTTGATTAACGACTTCTCCTGGCTGCGGTTCTCCTGCCGAAGGCTTCTGGACCGGCTCGGCAATCAGCTCGTATGCAACTTCGGTTTCCGCGTCTATACGATTAAAATATGTCATGCATGAGACTCAAGAAATGATGCAAGGCAATGCAATAAACATACAAAAAAATGCAGGGATAAAACGATAACAACAACCCTAACTATGGTTCAAAAGGGATGGTTCAGTGCTGATATGAAGTCCTGGTCCAAAAGTCTTTTAGCCTGAAGTGTTTCCATCAAAGAAGACGAGAGGGTGCATTGATCAGATCCAGTTCAACTTTAAGTCCGAAAGGAGGTGCTCTAGGTCTCAATTACCATTAAACAAGTGCAAACAAAACCATCTATCAAAAGTGATGAAACTATCCATTTCATGGTTCTATCAAATAGAACATGAAATTACGAAGCTAATGCAACTGGTTTTGACTTTTTAGAATTTTTCTAGGAATTTCTATGAATATTGGAAGATTTCAGTCAAATAAACAAAAAAAAGAAAACATTAAGGGGGGCCTGACAGCTGGGCCCCACATGCAAGTGGGAGCCCAGCTCCCAGTTCCACCCCCGCCTCCCCTGTTTTGCCTGCTCGGCCCGCCGTGCCGTGGCCGGCGCGCGGCCAGGCAGGCTCGCGGCGGCTCGGCCCGGGCGGAGCGCGGTAGGGGCGGCCGGGGAGCAAGGGCGCACGCATAGGGGCGGCGCAGAGGCGCGCGCGGCGCTGCGCGAGCCGCGCCAGGGCGGCCCGCGGCGGCACAGGCGGCGGCGCACAAGCAGCGGAGCGGCGGCGCTCGGCGTTCCCGCCGGCACGGCGCAGGGCGGCGGAGGAGCAGGGCGCGACCGCGATTAGGGTGGCCGGGCAGTGGTGGGGCACGCGGCGGCGCTACCCTAGCTCGCGCAGGAGCAACTCGCGGCGGCACGACGGCATCCCGACGCCGGCGGTGGGGGAATCAAGGGGGAAAATAGGTCTGGGAGGAGGAGGAGAGCACGAGGAAACTCACCACGCGTTTGATTTGGGCGGAGGGCGACCGGAGATGGGGCTCGGCGTGTGAGGGCGGAGCTCCGACGAAGCTCTAATGGCGGCCGGCGCTTGGCTATGGTTTTCGGCCAACTCGGCCGGGGAGGAGCTCAGGTGAGGGGTAGTGAAGGTTGAGGGGGTGGTGAGGGAGCTCTGGGCGCAAGGAATCGAGAGGAGGTCGAGCGGAAGCGGCGGATTGCGGCCGGGACGGTCGCCGGCGGCGGCTCTGCTCGGCTTGGCTCGTCCCGAGCGCGAGGACGACGGAGAGGAATGGGGAATTCAGGGTTGGCCACTGGAACGTCGTAGAAGCCTTAGGTGGGGGCGCGGACGTCGGCACGGCGACGCGTGGAGGCTCCGACGTCGAGGCCGGCGGTGCACCGACAGAGCAAGGGAGGCAAAGTGACCAATTCAAAGTTTTTGAGCCGATTTTGACCGTCCAATTCTCGAAATTTCACATTGGCACTCAAAATTTGGTCAAAATAAAAGTTGTAGAGGACAAGATGAGCTACAACTTTTGTTTTGGGCGAAAGTTGGATTGAAGCTCGGATCAAGGACAAAAACGAGATCGAACGCGGCTAACTAGAAAGTTACTCTGGAAACTTGATTAGCGCTAATGACGGCGATCAACCCTGATTAGCGACTAACCACACGATTAGCACCAAAAATTAACAACGGGGTGTTACAGCCTTCCCCCCTTAAAGGAATCTCGTCCCGAGATTCATACACGAGGGAATATATATAAGGCGAGAAGATTGAAAGGTGAAGTACCTGGATGAGCGTTTAAAAAGTCCGGATACTTGGATCTCAGAAATTCCTCCTTCTCCCAAGTAGCTTCGTCTTCGGAGTGATTACTCCATTGAACTTTGTAGAATCGGTTGGTTGTTCGACGAGTAACTCGATCCTTGCGATCAAGTATCTTGATTGGACGCTCAGGATAAGTGAGATCAGATTCTAACTGAATGGTGTCACTATCAATAGATTCAGTTGGAACTCTCAGACATTTCTTTAATTGAGACACATGGAAGATGTTATGAATTGCCGAAAATTTTGCTGGAAGATTCAGTCGGTAAGCCACAGGACCGCATCTTTCGACAATTGGATATGGACCAATGTAGCGGGGAGCTAGTTTTCCTTTTACTCCAAATCTTTGCACGCCTTTCCAAGGTGATACTTTTAAATAGACGTGGTCACCAACTTCAAAAACAAGTGGATCACGCCGTCTATCCGCATAACTCTTGTAACGGGACTGTACAATCTTCAAGTTCTCTTGAATAAGATGAACTTGTTCTTCGGCTTCTTTAACCATGTCAGGTCCAAAAATAGTCCTCTCTCCAACTTCGGACCAATTCAGTGGAGTACGGCATCGACGACCGTATAAAGCTTCGAATGGTGCCATTTTAATGCTTTCTTGATAGCTATTGTTATAAGAAAATTCAGCTAATGGCAAGCATTCATCCCATTTCTGCGGGTAGGCTAAAACACATGAACGGAGCATATCTTCTAAAATCTGATTAATTCTCTCTGTTTGGCCATCTGTTTGAGGGTGATAAGCTGAGCTGCGTATCAATTGAGTCCCTAAACAAGTATGCAATTGTTCCCAGAAGCGAGCAACAAACTGGGTCCCTCGATCTGATATGATAGTCTTTGGCACTCCATGTAAACATAGGATGCGATCCATATACAACTCGGCATACTTCCTTGCTCGATAGATTGTTCTAACTGGAAGAAAATGTGTGGATTTGGTCAGGCGGTCTACAATGACCCAGATCGAATCATAACCCTTTTGAGTTCGAGGTAAACAGACAATGAAATCCATGCTGATGTCTTCCCATTTCCATTCAGGAATATTCAAGGGTTGCAACATTCCAGCTGGTCTGAGATGACTAGCTTTGACCCTACGTCAGATGTCACATTCTGACACATACTTGGCAATCTCTCTTTTCATCCGAGTCCACCAGAACTGTTGTTTCAAGTCTTGATACATTTTGTTGCTACCAGGATGAATTGATAGTCGAGAGTTATGAGCTTCATCAAGAATTTGCTTTCTGAGTGCAAAATCCTTAGGCACCACTAATCGGTTCTTGAACCATAACACCTTCTCACTATCTTGGTGAAAACAACTTACTTTCGAATCTCCTTCTGATAATCTCCTCTGAATTTCCTTTATTCCTTTATCTTTCTTTTGTGCTGTGATGATTAGATCACGAAGAGTAGGGGTGAGTTCTAGATGGGCCAGTGTGCCATGTGGTACAATGCTCAAGTTCAGCTTCTCCATTTCAAAGCAAAGAGACTCGCTTAATGGTATAGCTGAGATGCAATGACAATGAGCTTTGCGACTTAGCACATCTGCAACTACATTCGCTTTACCAGGATGATAATGCACTTCAAGTTCATAATCCTTTATCAGTTCCAACCATCGCCTTTGGCGCATATTCAGATCAGGTTGAGTAAAAAGATACTTAAGGCTCTTGTGGTCAGTGTAGATGCGACAAGGACTACCCAAGAGATAATGCCTCCATATCTTCAGAGCATGAACTACAACAGCTAATTCCAAATCATGGGTTGGGTAGTTCTCCTCGTGGCGTTTGAGTGACCTAGACGCATATGCAATCACTCGGTTCTCCTGCATCAAGACACAACCAATACCAGTACCAGAAGCATCACAATATATGTCAAATGGTTTTGACGTATCGGGTTGAGCCAGGATAGGTGCAGAAGTTAACAACTTTTTCAGAGTGTGGAAAGCCTCTTCACATTTTTCATTCCAATGAAACTTGACACCTTTCTTGAGTAGCTCGGTCATAGGCTTAGCAATTTTTGAAAACTCTGGTATGAATCGACGATAATACCCAGCTAATCCTAGAAAGCTGCGGATTTCCTTAACTGATATCGGAGCCTCCCAATCCAACACATCTTGAACTTTTCCTGGATCAACTGAAATACCCTCTGCAGATATGACATGGCCTAAGAAAGGAACTTCTTTAAGCCAAAATTCACATTTGCTGAATTTTGCATACAGCTTGTGCTCTCGTAGACGTTGAAGAACAATATGAAGGTGCTTGGCGTGCTCTTCTTCATTCTTGGAGTATATCAGGATGTCATCAATGAATACAACAATAAACTTGTCCAACTCAGGCATGAAAACCGAATTCATAAGATACATGAAGTAAGCTGGAGCGTTAGTCAATCCAAAAGACATGACTAGGTACTCAAATAAACCATAGCGAGTGGAGAAAGCAGTCTTTGGAATGTCCTGAGGTCTGATCTTTATTTGGTGATAACCGGATCGAAGATCTATCTTAGAAAATACCTTAGCTCCGGCTAACTGATCAAAGAGAATGTCAATGCGAGGCAATGTGTATTTATTCTTGATGGTAACTGCATTTAGAGGCCGGTAATCAACACATAACCTCAAACTTTGGTCTTTCTTTTTCACAAATAAAGCTGGGCATCCCCACGGTGATGAGCTTGGACGAATGAAACCCTTATTCAGTAGATCTTGCAATTGTACCTTCAGTTCTGCCAATTCATTTGGTGGCATCCGATATGGCCTTCTAGAGATAGGTGCTGTACCCGGTTGGAGTTCAATAACAAACTCAACGTCCCGATCAGGTGGCAGTCCAGGTAAATCCTCTGGAAAGACATCTGAATAATTACACACTATAGGTATGTTCTCCAAGCTTTTATCCTCCAATTTATTTATGGCCGGATTGTGTGTCTTGTACTTGGTCAAAAGTAACACCGTAGAACCATGTGCACTTGAATTGATATGAGCAGCATGCGCCTGAGTATCCAACACAACTCCATGCGCCTTCATCCAATTCATACCCAATATGATATCAATCCCTTGATGTGGGAGAATGATAAAATTGGTCGGAAAGATTCTACCAGCCAAGTTGATTGGTACCATTCTTGCCATTTGGCTTGTGATTATTTGACCACCTGGGGATTGAATTTTATATGAAGTGTTCATGCACTCAATTTTCAATCCGTGTCTATCTGCACAAGCCTTA
Organism: Panicum virgatum; assembly: GCF_016808335.1. NCBI lineage: Eukaryota > Viridiplantae > Streptophyta > Magnoliopsida > Poales > Poaceae > Panicum > Panicum virgatum. Next base: position 5,556,738 of record NC_053148.1, read on the forward strand.
CTAAGAAATGTATGCGAAACACCAGAGTCGAATAGAACCCTAATTGGATGATCATTGAGGGAAAATATATCTGCCATCACGTTCTCCCCTTCTGGCACGTCCTCACAAGTGGTGTAACTCACACAACCATCCTTAATATACGGCACCTTCTTTTTCTTATTTGTATTGCTAGAGCCTTTTCTCGGCTTGGGTAGAGTGTAACAGATATTCTCCGAGTGATGGCAACCCTCGGCTAGGTGATGCTTGCACGGGTCAGGGTGTGAGCGAAAAACATGCTGCAATACGGGTTTCTTTTGCTCCAACAGTGAAGGAGGCACATGTTCAGGCATCCCTTGTTGTAGTTGATATTGAGTTTGGAAAAAGCTAGTGGACCCCAGGCGTAGGCGTTGCACAACATTCCCAGAAGGCCCAATAGGTGATTTCTTCCTCTTTTTCGCCTTTTCATGCTTCAGCATCACATCTTCTTGGAGGATAGCTTTACTGACCAAGTCACTGTAGCTGGTAAATGTTCTTACTACTAAATGCATGAGTAACTCGGTATTTAACCCTTTCTTGAAACAATCTTGCTTCTTTTCATCGGTATCTATGTGATGTGCAGCATATTGTGCAAGATGATTGAAAATGTTGGCATATTCCATCACTGATTTGTTCTCTTGTTTCAGATTTAGAAACTCCTCCACTTTCACTTTTATGAATCCTTCTGGAATATAATGTGCCCTAAAAATCTCTCTAAATTCTGACCAGGGAATCTGTCTCTCTGTTGGTTGCATAGCTAAATGACTAGCCCACCATATCTTTGCCGGGCCTCTCAGCTGTTGCGCTGCAAAGGCAGTCTTGTCCACTTCTGTACAATTAAAAATGCCAAACTTGTCCTCCATGGTGCGAATCCAAGCATCTGTCTCAAGAGGATCTTCGGCCTTGTGGAACAGAGGTGGTTGGGTGGCAAGAAAACCGACGTAGTCAGTTTCTACTGGTGGTGCTTGTCGACCTCTGCCAGCATTGCTTTGCACTAGTTGCCTCAACAATTCGGTCTGCTCATTGCGGTCGGCGATAAGAGTCGCAATAGCCTGAGTCAAGTATGGAGACGGTGGTGCCTGTACTCCTTGACCCCTATTTCCACGATTAGCAACGTTGTTATTGCCCATCTGCAAAAGCACCATCCCTTGGTTAGCCATTCCGCTATCGGGACTAATCCATGCAATAAAGAATGTGCATAATTAATATGAACACACAGCATGAATCGTTCCCGTCGCGCTATGGTTCACCAAGAGAACAAAATGGTTTGCTTCAGTTTAAACCGCATCTAACCGGGTTGAACAACAGGTTGGTAACTCGGCTAGCTATAACGTTGCAGTTTTAAGATTGCACCACTATTAACCACGAAGCGACCAACCAACTCAAAAATCCAAGATGCATGCACGTTTTATCGTTCTCACCCAAACAATTACCAATTATGGTATACGAAGACGACCAGTGGCACAATTACGTACTCTCCCTATATATACTAGTCGTTCCTACGATCAAGGATTCATAACGTACTTACGTAGTTAGTGTTCCTGCAAACAAACCAAGACAACAAGATATAGATATAAATATCCATTTCTGGACCCTTCGTGCTAGCACACACGAACGGCCCCCATGTGTCCTACACCACACGGGTAATGCATATGCAGTTTCCCACATATTCACACATACATTATCATCCACTATAGAGATGGCACCCAAACATTTGACGCTGAATGGGCAGCGCTGCATATGTTACCGAAGCAATGTATTCACTTCCCGTACAAATCGCCTTACGGGACACCCAAGGGTACACGTGTCCCAAGGTACACGGTTATGACCAACTGCATAACGAGTCTTCACCTCGTAACATTGCCTTACGAGATGGCCGTGATCACAATCACACGGTTAGAAATCCGCACTCCATATCAGGCGGCAGATAGCAACAGGCTCGTTTGAATTGAGGCTTATCACCTCCTCGTATGCTCAACATACGGGACCCGCACACGTATGAAACACGTGGGCTATTCTAAGGACTATCAGGATACTCACCTTGCTTACCTCAGCGTAGGTGCGTCGTTACAGAATAGTAGTTGTGCATAAAAGTAAGGTTTAACGAGAAGTAAATGCTGGAAGTGCTGGAATAAAATAGATACTTAGATGCCACCTAACTTATAGAACATAATTAGGGCATACGAATTATCTACACTATTCCTTATCGCATCAAGCGTCAACTTTTCGAAAACCCGGATTTTTTGCAAAACAAAGTTTACTTAACGTAGTTAAGTACACCAGTAATCACCCCCAGTGCAATTAGCTCTGATACCAGCTGTCACAGAACAGTCCAAATAATACCAATCAAGTGCAATAATTAACACTTAAACTCAACCAGAATTATTGCACTCAATTGGTACACTCAGACCGCATGCTTTAACCAGGATCGATTACACAGGAACTCTCGCCAAAAGACGAGCACAGATGATTACCGGCAACAAAAGCGTTTAAAGTCATTTACAACCCGAGTTTAACAGAAGCACTAACTTAAACTACAACAAGTGTTTACAAGTCAAACCTCAGAGTTCAACGCAGCGGAAAACAATTTAGAGTTTAAAACAAGCTTCAAAATACAGTACGATAGATAACGTCGATGTCACAGAAGACGAACTTCACATCTTGCCCACTGATGTGAGGCTCACCTGCCCGACTTCACGGAGAAGACGGGACCCACTCGACCGACCAACTGGGAGGAAGTGGTTGACCGATCCACGAGGCGCAGATCTCTTCGGAGTCCTCCGAAACGTAACCTGCTAAAATATATGGCAACAACAAGCCTGAATATTCTAATACTCAGCGAGACTTACCCATCTATGGGTATACTTAGCCTATTATCTAGACAAGAAAAGCTTTTTGGCTCTGGAGTTTGTTTTGCTGAAAAGCTACTAATATTGAATCCTTACTTTCAATATTTTAGCGCCAATTGAGTTGACCCCTATAACTTAGGTTTACCTAGTACTCTAGAGCATACATGGTTGATCACATTATCTTTTCAGCTTACCACAGCCAACATTCTCAGTTCAAACTCATTTCACTTCTTTACTACGATGTGACAGAGAGATCAAGGTTCTCATATCCGTGAGTCACGGCGAATCGATTCGATTTAACCTTGCAAGGTGGACCCAACCAACACATCACGTATATGCCCCGTCGGGCTATACACACCAACCCTTCACATATGCACACCGAATAGGCGAACTGCCCTGCGACCCGGGACTGCTAGCCCCACCGATACCAACGAAGGGTCAGCCATGAGTTTGTATACTAGCTCCACTGGTGAAGACAGTATCAAGTCCGCCTACCGGTGCACATATGGTACTGAGCTTACCGGTTTCGACTACCTCCTACTCCCGGCATGCGGTTAGTACTGTTCAATCCTCGATCAGTAGTGCCAACAACGGTACGGTCCTCAATCGACACAGGCGGAGGCTCACTTTCCATAACTTCCATATCCATAACCAATCCATCTCCGCCCGGTCTCCATTTTTACTTTCTTTTTCTCAAAGATTCATGCTCCGGAACTTTTTCATAAGTAACAAGACCTATATCTCGCGAGTGACAGGAATCACTCGTCTTCTACCGAATCCTAATTAAGCATTGCAGTACTAACGACCTGTATACTAGTAGAGCGACTGAGGAAACCTAGGGATCATGCATCTAAGGTTCCAATCAACTCCTAGAAACTTAAATGCACAATAAATATATAACAAATATTGAATACTGAAATTAAGGGTTATGCACCGGGGCTTGCCTTGCCAGTCAGCAGGGTTAGTGGTTTCTCCGGGAGCTTGATTAACGACTTCTCCTGGCTGCGGTTCTCCTGCGGAAGGCTTCTGGACCGGCTCGGCAATCAGCTCGTATGCGACTTCGGTTTTCGCGTCTATACGATTAAAATATGTCATGCATGAGACTCAAGAAATGATGCAAGGCAATGCAATAAACATACAAAAAAATGCAAGGATAAAACGATAACAACAACCCTAACTATGGTTCAAAAGGGATGGTTCAGTGCTGATATGAAGTCCTGGTCCAAAAGTCTTTTAGCCTGAAGTGTTTCCATCAAAGAAGACGAGAGGGTGCATTGATCAGATCCAGTTCAACTTTAAGTCCGAAAGAAGGTGCTCTAGGTCTCAATTACCATTAAACAAGTGCAAACAAAACCATCTATCAAAAGTGATGAAACTATCCATTTCATGGTTCTATCAAATAGAGCATGAAATTACGAAGCTAATGCAACTGGTTTTGACTTTTTAGAATTTTTCTAGGAATTTCTATGAATATTGGAAGATTTCAGTCAAATAAACAAAAAAAAGAAAACATTAAGGGGGGCCTGACAGCTGGGCCCCACATGCAAGTGGGAGCCCAGCTCCCAGTTCCACCCCCGCCTCCCCTGTTTTGCCTGCTCGGCCCGCCGTGCCGTGGCCGGCGCGCGGCCAGGCAGGCTCGCGGCGGCTCGGCCCGGGCGGAGCACGGTAGGGGCGGCCGGGGAGCAAGGGCGCACGCATAGGGGCGGCGCAGTGGCGCGCGCGGCGCTGTGCGAGCCGCGCCAGGGCGGCCCGCGGCGGCACAGGCGGCGGCGCACAAGCAGCGGAGCGGCGGCGCTCGGCGTTCCCGCCGGCACGGCGCAGGGCGGCGGAGGAGCAGGGCGCGACCGCGATTAGGGTGGCCGGGCAGTGGTGGGGCACGCGGCGGCGCTACCCTAGCTCGCGCAGGAGCAACTCGCGGCGGCACGACGGCATCCCGACGCCGGCGGTGGGGGAATCAAGGGGGAAAATAGGTCTGGGAGGAGGAGGAGAGCATGAGGAAACTCACCACGCGTTTGATTTGGGCGGAGGGCGACCGGAGATGGGGCTCGGCGTGTGAGGGCGGAGCTCCGACGAAGCTCTAATGGCGGCCGGCGCTTGGCTTGGGTTTTCGGCCAACTCGGCTGGGGAGGAGCTCAGGTGAGGGGTAGTGAAGGTTGAGGGGGTGGTGAGGGAGCTCTGGGCGCAAGGAATCGAGAGGAGGTCGAGCGGAAGCGGCGGATTGCGGCCGGGACGGTCGCCGGCGGCGGCTCCGCTCGGCTTGGCTCGTCCCGAGAGCGAGGACGACGGAGAGGAATGGGGAATTCAGGGTTGGCCACTGGAACGTCGTAGAAGCCTTAGGTGGGGGCACGGACGTCGGCACGGCGACGCGTGGAGGCTCCGACGTCGAGGCCGGCGGTGCACCGACAGAGCAAGGGAGGCAAAGTGACCAATTCAAAGTTTTTGAGCCGATTTTGACCGTCCAATTCTCGAAATTTCACATTGGCACTCAAAATTTGGTCAAAATAAAAGTTGTAGAGGACAAGATGAGCTACAACTTTTGTTTTGGGCGAAAGTTGGATTGAAGCTCGGATCAAGGACAAAAACGAAATCGAACACGGCTAACTAGAAAGTTACTCTGGAAACTTGATTAGCGCTAATGACGGCGATCAACCCTGATTAGCGACTAACCACACGATTAGCACCAAAAATTAACAACGGGGTGTTTCAGTTGTGCGCCACCGGCGCCGGTGAACGGCCGCCGCCGCCGCCGTGCCTGCTGCCGCCTGTCGCGCGGTGTCAAAAGATGTGAACTGCGGACGGTCCGCCTAGGAGGGCCGGACAGTCCGCTGGTCAAGTAGAAGTTGTCCAGAGACGATGTTGTCTCTGGAGGGTTTCGCAGGATTGCACTGCGGACGGTCCGCTATTGGAGAGCGGACAGTCCGCTGTAGAGTCTAGGATTTTGTCCAGAGACATTGTCGTCTCTGGTGGTTTGGCAGAGTGAACTGCGGACGGTCTGCCAAGGGGGGCCGGACGGTCTGCCGTTAGGATTAGAAATTCGTCCAGAGATGTCGTTGTCTCTGGTGGATTGGCGTAGGTGTGTTGCGGACAGTCCGCTAAGGGTGAGCGGACAGTCCGCAGTATAGATTTGAAATTTGACCAGAGAAGTAGTCGGTTCTGGTGGGATTGTAGAAGTGTGTTGCGGACAGTCCGCTACTGAGGCGCGGACAGTCCGCCAGTCAGTCTAGAAATTCTCCAGAGACGATGGAGGTTCTAGTGGGTCTGCGAAGTTGAACTGCGGACGGTCCGCCCTTCGGTGGCGGACAGTCCGCAGGACATTTTATTTTGGGTATAGTGATTATGTAGTTTGGGTTGCACTCAATCATTTCATATGCATTCGTGTAGCATCCGCAGCTGAGGGCGCCATATTTGAGGTGATTGCGGCACCGTAGGAGCAGCCAGAGCAAGTCCAGGAGGAGAGGCGTGAGAACCCGGCCTAAGGCCCGTCTGACCCCAGCTTTGAGCAGCAGCCCGAAGGCAAGCCCCGGTGCACATCCTATTAATTTAAATTATGACTCTTATATATGTATTTATTACTTGTGCACTACGTTTAGGAGTTGTTTGAAACCCTAGTTGTATGAACCCTAGGTTTCCTTGAGTTATACTAGTATGTATAGGACGATAGAAATGCTATGCTAGATAGGGTTCGGTAGAAGTCGAGTAATTTTTGGTTACTCACGAGATATAGGATAGTTTTATGATTCCATATATGAGTTACTCATCTTGGGATGAAAGTCTTGGAAAGAAAGAAAGAATAGAATCTGAGACCGGACGGGAGAGGTGTAGTTCCGCCTGTGTCGGTTAAGGACCGTACCGTTGTCGGCCCTGCTGATCATGTTTGAAATGTACTAACCGCATGCCGGGAGTAGGAGGTAGTCGAAACCGGTAAGCCGAGTACTGCCTCACCTCGAAAGTACAGGACTCCATCTCACCTCCTGGGGTAGTCGAGTAGTCGCGGAGAAATGGGGATGCACATGTTTATTTTTGGTGGTCTCACGTTGAGCTCGGCTGACCATATGATGGTGGGGCGGTCCTGTAGTTCGAGGCGGGGAGGGGAAAGGTCGGTGCGTGGGGTCCGACGGGGCTTTTGCGTGGCGTGTTGGTTAGGTCCACCTTGCAAGGTTAAATCGAATCGATTCACCGTCAGTCGCTTTCGGACATGGGCACCTTGATCACCGAGTCACATCGTAGCAATATGAGTTGGAACATGGAGTCTATTATATATGTTGGTTCTATTTTGAATTGTAATTAATTTTCTACCATGTTTGTTTTAGATAGCCATGCAAATATTAGATTATGATTAATCCATATAGAATCTGGAGCAAAAATATTGAAATTAAGGATCCACTTTTAGACGTTTTTCTGCAAAATAAACCACCAGCCAAAAGCCTTGCATGTCTAGATAGGTGGGCTACGTATACTCAATAGTCGGGTAAGTCTTGCTGAGTATTAGTTGCTCAGGGCTTTTGTTGAAACATTATTTCAGGGTACACAGACGTAGACTTCTGTCCCTGCTGCATTAAGTTCATCCGCCGGGACGCAGAGGGATGGGAGGTTGTGGACCCATATGCTTAGTTAGGGACCTCCCTAGGGTACACTTGTGGTAGTTGTAGGCCTCTTTCCTCTGTTCGAACTCGAATTTCAGTAATGTAAAGTTTGTAAATTATGTATTTATTCAAACTTGGTTTGAAAAATTTATAGTAGAATCTTGTGTATATTGCTGTATTTTCAAATATGTGTCGTGCTTGTACCATCTGCGCTCACCTTCGAGTGAGACTATCGGTGTTGTTTCGATCGGGACGTGGGCTCAGAAATGGCTGTCAAATTAAACCATTAAGCTAATGTACCCGATGTGTTCGAATAACGGCCATTACGCTTAATTGAGAGTTTTAATTTGGCGGTTCCGTCACACTCAGAATAGGAGATATCATCACAATGTATATCCACTGCGATATCAAAGCCGCCAGATATTACCAATCCATCATCCATCAGTATGTTGAATTTATCAACAAGGAAAATTATTGTCAAGACTTTCTTCAGACTCTGTGAAAACATCAACACGGAGCTCAGCATGCGCCCTGATTCATCCATGAAGCGACCTCTTGTGGGCCGAAAACCACAGGTTCCTGTAGCATGGTAGCGTTCCACATACCCCAAAACCTCAAGAGACCTTGGTGATGTTGATGCTGATAGCGGTGTTGTCCTTGAGATGGGACGAAGATGCTGATAATCACCATCCTCCAACTTTCGGAGCATGTCTTGAGGGCATTCTTCATTGATGTACTTGCACAAAACTTGCTTGTTCTTGTTCATTGATAGATTGAACATGGGCACCAACGCAGGCTGCACCCCACCATTCTTTTGCAGTACAGCATCCCATCGAGGTGGGTGCGCCGGTATCTTCGATGCCGCCGCCGCCGCCTCCTTTCTCCTCTCCTCGTTCTTTCGCTGGCATATCTTCCTCCTCTCGCTTGCGCATCACCTCCTCCTCCTGCACCCTCCTCTCCTTCTCTTCCTCTGTCTCGCTTCGGCGCCTCTCCATCTCTTGCTCCTCCTGTTTGCGCATGTCGTACAGCTTCGTTGCGAGGCTCTCCAATGGTCATCTGCTTCTCTGAGCATCGCCGGTGGACGAGGTCATGGAGCCGCAGGACGAGGTGATGGGACCGGTGGGCCCTCGCCGGTGCGGGATGAATCGGCTGCTGTTCCGGTGAGACCAAAAGAGCCGCGCTTTCTTCACGGACAACTTCATGGAGTAGACGACGCATGGGTGGGAGCAAACCTTCCGTGCCACGGACGCGCCGCGCCGCTCCGCGCCGAAGGACTCCATGAAGCGCTCCAGTAAGAGGCGCCGGCGGCGGCGGCCCATCTCCTCCTCATCGACGTCGTCTTTATGGGTCTGCTTTCCGGGTAGTACCATCGACATCACCGGAGGTTGCTTGCAATCTCCCCTCCGCGTCTCGGGACACCCCGGACTCGACCCTCGTCGACCCGACCGCCGCTAGCTGCCGTGAGATGGTAGAAGCGGATCGTAGGATACGGGGGTCACGGGGAAGAGAGGCAACGGAGAGTTGTGCAAGATTTTAGGGCCTGGAGAGCATTCGCGTTTTATGAATCTGGCGCATTTGCATCTGCTGGGCCCAAAAATGTTGCGATTTGACAACGTTACTGACATGTGCGAGTTTGTAAAAAAAAGTACAATTTCTGAATCATGTAGGAATGCATAATACCATATTACTGCAATTGCTCAGTTCAAAAGACTACACTGGCTCTGTCAAGGGTTGCTCGAACAGCATCGATTTCAAAGAACAAACTGTATTTTTTTTTGCGAGTAGAACAAACTGTATTCTAACTGCATGAAAAAAAACATCATTCACCATCGGCGGAGAGCGGGCACGATCATGCACGAGCGCGCCGCCAGCGGCGGAGCCGCAGTCGAAGCCGTGGAGGAGGCGGAGGCACGTGGGAGACAGTGGAGCCTACAGGGCTCCATCAGGGCCGCGCTCGATCCGGCAGAGTCGAGCAAACGGCACGCACCAGTGGCGGATCCAGGATAAATTAAGGCTGTTGATTTTTTTCTTTCTTTTCCTTCCTTTATTCCCCTTCCTATTTCTCCTAAAAAATGGAGAAAACTCAGAGATGACTCCATTGTTTGTAGGGTGGGGAAACCAGCCGACAGAGGCAGGCGTGCAACCGGCGTGCATGACCAGCTTGGGAATAAGATGAGAGGGGGGGTATGCAGGAGAGGGGAGAGAAGGATGAGTACGTAGGTCTCACAAAACATTGGAGAGTGGACCAAAAACTGGATTGCTGGAGAGATTGGCTCTTGTGGTGATCTAAAGTGTCTTAAAGCTAGTAACTAGCTCAAACTGTTGAAGTAGACGACGCATGGATGAGAGCAAACCTTCTGTGCCATGGACGTACCGTGCCGCTAAGGACTCCATGAACCGCTCCAGTAAGAGGCGGCGGCGGCCGGCGGCACATCTCCTCCTCGTGGCCATCCTCTTTCACTCTTCCGGGCATAACCAGGACAAGTTTCCTCATCTCCACCTCAAGGCACACCTCTCATGTCGCCAGCGCCGCCATGGGGGTGGTGAGGGGGATTGAGATTAAGTGACACCAGTACTGTAGCAGTACCTTACCATCTTCTGAAAGCCATCCACCGCAAAATAACGGTTAGATTTGCATGAACGGTCCCCATGCTATAGTACCAAATAGTATTCGTGCAACAGTATTTTTGCTATAGTAATCTATCGCTAATGTGTCTTCCCTTATCCTTCAGTGCCCGTTACATTGTGACTTACTGAAGGTAAGTTACCGAATCCCGCTTGAGGGGCGGATTGGAGAAAACCTTCTCTCTCTAGATGATGAAACCCATTTTTTATATATAGGCGGGTGGGCAAAGATAGTATTATTTGCCACGTGTATGGGGTTGATTGGTTGACTAAGCCTCTTGGGATGCAAAGTCTGTCTGTATTGGACAGCCTACTCAATATATGTCCAATTCTAGTCGACACATAGCTGCCTTTTTTTATCCTTCCATTTGTTTTCTTTTCGATCTTGGCCGGTGGCTTCTCGGCCGCTTCGCATTCTCTTTTGCTCCTCACATCGCCTCTATGTGTTGCAGCCCCTACCTTTCCCCTGTGCCGCACCGCCCTGAAAGCTGTCGGCGGCAGCACTCTCAACTCTCTCCCACTTACTGCGTCCATCAGTCTTATGTTATCCCCACCTCCATGGATGAAGCTGCCAGTTCTTGCTCCCTTGCTCCATGGTTTGATCGATGGGATATTAGGAATCAGATAGAGCTAGCGCTATGAGAGATACGACGAGAGGCCGGAGAGGATGGCGGTGATGAGCTATTCACTGCCATGCCGTTGGCAACCTCCTTTCTCTCACCTGATACGTAGCAACCAAGGACAGGCTGCTTCTCCTCAAAAGATGCCGATCTTTCTGGGGAATGGAGTCGTTGGTGACCAGAGGAGCATGACAGGGACGATAGTGTGCCGGCTATGGAGAGATGATATTCTGACTATACTTTTGATGTTGCAGTATATCATGTCGCATGTCACAGTTGGTGATTTTGCATGTTGCGGCAAAAGCAAATTAAGATGCTACAAACTTTTCTTGATGTTGTTGCATGACACATTGTTCATTTGTTGGGATGGGAATTTGTTTCTCTTACAATCTGTAAAAATTGAATACCAATGAGTACTTGATGTTGCAAAAGTTATGGTTTGATGTTGCAGACTGCATTTTCGCATGTTGCAAACCGTCTGATGCGAAATTTCACATCAGACGTCAGAGCGCTAGTAGCACCGTTTTTTATATTAAGTAAACCTCAGACTTGTCTGGCTGTATAATGTCAGTCGATGAACTCTATCGTATCATTACGCTACCTAATTAATATTCACGAATAGAATGAGTTTTAGTCATTCCGCCGTGGCCGACATGGTCAGCAACAGAGAAGATACCAGATCACTGAAAATTTTATAAACGCCATGCATGGTCCTCAAAACTGAGCTCATCCATCCAATTTCTTGCATAGATAAGCATGCACCATAGCATCAAAAGATTTGGTGGCATGCTAGCTGCTTCAGCTCGCAACCCCCCAAACCCCCCCCCCCCTCCCCCCACCTAACCCCCAACCCCTATTTTTTAGATCTTGTGGGGGACTCATACCCATTTCTATATCTTGCTATGTAATTAGGTGTTAAAAGAATGTTGATGTACAAGTTTATTATAAGCTTAAATTGATTCTACGATTATCAACTATCGGAATTCATGTGTTTTCATGTAAAGTTGTACTTGTAATTTCTAGTTTTATTTAGCTAATGAACATTAATTCATCATTTATTTATGACTAGAGTTTGTTAAAATTTCAGAATGTTACATCGAATGAGTAAAAATGATTTAATAATACTATATGTTGAATGGACTATATCATAACAGTTTGGTGAGTTTCAGCTACCAATTATTCTGAGCAACTCATTGATGCGGCAGGAAAATTTAAAGTGCAAATTGTTTAATTTATTGCTGATACTATTTCTGCTAGAGTGTAGCTGAACAAGTCACATCAAAAGTGTTAACAAGCCACTACTAATGCCTATTTTGGTTAGACAGCAGCAGAGGAAGTCGCATTGAACATGTTCTGGAGTCTCTCTCGGAAGCAGAGGCGATGTCATGCGATGTGACCATGGTTCCAGAGAGTTGAAAGGAGATTGATGTTTATAAAATTAAAATATTTAAAGCACCAAAAATGATTCACTAATTTGCAAAAATAGTTGAATTAACAAATCTTACATGAAAAGACCTGAACCATCACAAAATGTTAAGTCAACAAAATTGCTTAAAAAACAGAGCAAGCAATTTTTTTTAATAAATGTTGGATTAACAAATTTGGCAGCAAAAGATATCGAGTTAGTAAAACATCCAACCGACATCATAATATATGCATGTGCACTTATGTCATACTGGGCAGGTTTATATGGAGCTGATATGCAAAGCAAGATTTTGGAGGGTGTGAAGATCCTTGTCTCCTGCGTCCACAAGGTGATGGCACAACAGAGACGCCCCTCTCCCCGTCTGCTGCTTGACACAAGAGAGGATACCTCAGAGGATGACGCTTGAGGCACCTGCTTTAGGAAAATGCTTGGTCTATCTTAGCTTGTTCTGCCTTTTGTTGGGGTCTGTTAAACTTGGTTTGTGGTTCGTGGCGCTCGCTCGTTTGAACTTGGTGAACTTGTATTAGAAATAGCACGAGAATGAAAGTCATTCTCTTGGGCTGCTCTTTCCGATCTTCCGTTCTTTTGTACCTTTCGATTTCCTTCTTTGGTAGACTTCTTGTATGAACTTGAATTACCGTTGTGCAATGGAAATGGGGTGTTCCTTGCGTCAAAAAAATGGGAAGGAACATTCTCAAAAGAAACAATTACACGCACTGATATAAAGACAAGCTTATCTCCTTGTTTAGGTAAAGGAAATAGAGAAATAGAGAAGAATACTTAATTCTTAAAAATTGCTCTTACGCTCAAAATTTTAACATTAGTCCGTAGACAAAGAATGTGGCCAACTCTTGCTATCTACACATATTACAAAAATAAATTAACCAGACAATATGTATTGTACATTAGTATTTGACAGCTACTTTTTTTTGCAAGTTGGATTACTATCAGTAAAGATCTCCATTCTTGAATACCTCTCTTTCTCATGCTGGTTTATTATCTTGTGAAATTATGTGGTAGAAGAAGATCTGGTTCTGGTGATATTTCAATTTCTTCACCTGTAGCAACTTTGTGTTATTGAGAACGTTGATCATTTCTTGGCTAGTCTCCTTTTTCTTGATACAACTTTTCAATTGTTGTTTGGTTCTCCTCATGATCAATTTCTTGGCCCCTTTTGGAACTGGAGCCCCGATCATGAACGTTGTCCCATGCAACTTCATCCATGCTGAAGAAGACAATAGGATTGAAAGCCACACAACACAGTTTCTCCATCATGTACTTTTGATGGCTTGGCTCTAGTAGCATCAGTGAGATCAGGCCAATAAATCTTACAGCATCTCTAAAATAGCTTCTCTGATTAGGCATATTAGGCTGCAACTTGATAAACACTCATACCAGATGGTATATGTAGCAAATTGTACTGATGGATTTTGCTTGGCCAACACTATCTGATCTTTATCTCCAGAGACTCTAAACTTGTAAAACTGTTTTTGTTGAGAAATCGGTATCCTTGTCCTTAACATCGACTTTCGAGAAACAGTACCAAAGTAAGTAGTTCTGTGGACTATATACCCACACTATAATATGGTGACCTTCACCTGGACAACACAGAAAACCAACTCTTTAGAAGAGAACTTATCTTTTTATTCACTATAACTTAATGCTACACAAGACTCATGCAATCTTTATATAGCTTCCCTATGTGATACAACTACACTACATGACTATAATTAATCACACCGTTCGGCTAGCAACTGCTGCCTTTATTGGCTGGCTGATGCACGCACGCCTTTCGGCTTGATGCTTCTTCCTCCTGTTGCCTGCTGGCCTGCTCTGCAGCCAGCCAAAAAAAGGCCAGCCGAACAATGTCAATGTCATCATCTCCTACTTGAGACCTCTTATGCATGATATGAAAAAAGAGGAGGGAAGCACCTCTATTTATAAGTGCTTATGGTGGTGTGGTGTTGCCATTTGGCATCTTCCACAATCTTTTTTATAAAATATTTAACTCTAGATTTTTTTCCGTCCTTATCAAACTATGTAAATATCTAATTGTAGAGAACTTTTATCTAACCATGAAGCATGTCAACTTCTATCTCTTGTTATTTCCAAATTCTTTCTTAAGAATGCATTGTTATATTCAACATTTTTCACAGGCTTGACAACCTCTAACGACCACTAGTACAGAAAGGAAATCTTGTCCCGATTGCCAACCTATTTGTATGCCCCGTGGAATTTGAACCCAAGATCTCACCTTGTGCACAACTTTCTTACCACCCCACCTATACAATGCATGTGACTCCATATGAGATGCCTTCCTTTTAAACTAACCCGTGAAGAACCCTTTAGTTCATGTTGGTACCACCAACCGGGACTAAAGGGTCCTTTGGTCTGGGTTGGTACCACCAATCGGGGCTAAAGTTGGACTTTTGGTCCGGGTTGGTAGCTCCAACTGGGACTAAAGAGCCCTTCATCCCCTAGCCGTTGGACCCGGGACTAATGTCTAGATTAGTTCTGGGCCCAACTGTGACCCGGACAAATAGCAAAGATCAAAGACCTATTATGTAGTAGTGGACCTTGCTTCCGGGCTGGTAACCAAATCTATACATGTTGGAGAATTGTACTGTGGAAGTGGAAGAATTGGCTTGTTCCAGATGACCTCCTTCGCCTCTTTGCATGCCTTCTTAACAATTCCCTTGCATTGCATCTAAAGCTGGATGTGACTAACGACTTAGGTCTTATTTAGATGCACTCAAAATTCTAAAACTTTGTGATTCCCCATCACATCGAATCTTTGAACACATACATGAAGTATTAAATGTAGCTAAACTAAATAACTAATTACACAGTTTGACTATAATTTGCGAGACAAATCTTTTAAGCCTAATTAACTCATGGTGGAACAATAATTACTAAATACAAACGAAAGTTCTACAGTAATTTATACTCAAAACTTTTCGCATCTTATTACAAGGCCTTAACGTGGACAGTTGTTACTGCAAGGCTTGTCATGTCAATGAGCTGAGCCAAAGTGAGTTCGGGACTCTGCACGAGTACAGTGGCAAACAAAGAGCCCGTTTAGTTACCAAAAATTTTCACCCAAAAATTTTCACCTCCTCTTTGAACACATGTATGAAGCACTAAATGTAATTAAATAACAAAACTAATTACACAGTTTGGATGTACACGACGAGACGAATCTTTTGAGCCTAATTAGTGTATGATTAGCCATAAGTGCTACAGTAACCCACATGTGCTAATGATGCAGTCAAAGGCCTCAAAAAATTCGTCTCGCGGTTTCCAAGTAAGTTCTGAAATTAGTTTTTTAATTAATGTTCGAAAAACCCTCCCGACATCTGATCAAACCCTCGATTTGACATCCAAAAATTTTTGTTTCTACAACTAAACGGCCCCAAAGTCTGGTATTCTGTAAGAACAGTGCAACTGTTGTTGGACAAGCCCCAAACCTGTCTCATGGCCCGAGACGGACCGGCATTCGGCAGCCGCTGCCTGCCGTGAGCTTCTCGCTCGCTCCTCGCCTCTCCTCTCGATCGATCTCACGGCCACACGGCAGCCGGCGAGCAACTGGGAGAGACGACCTGGGGTTTGGAGCCAGTAGGCAGAGACATGGATGGGACTTCAGATCGAGGAGGGGCGGGGGCCACCGAGCTACCGTGTCTAGCTTTGCCCCGGCTCTGAGAGCAAGCCCAAGTCCAATAAGCTTGTCTTATAGACAAGCCATGTCATCTAACCTCAAAACATAAAAATTAAGGACCTTTTTAGTTCGCAAAATTTTTTAAATTTGACTATTGTAGTACTTTCATTTTTATTTAGTAATTAGTGTCCAATTATAAACTAATTAGACTCAAAACATTCATCTCATCATTTACAGCTAAACTGTATAATTAGTTATTTTTTAAACTACATTTAGTACTCCATGCATGTGTCCAAAAATTCAATGTGACGAAAAATCTTGAAATTTTTTTTGAACTAAACATGTCTTAAGCGTACCGGCAACGGGCCGTTAATGCTCTCTACAGCACAGACATGTCACAGAAAAAGTTGAAGAGGGAGAGAACATCGCTACGTCAGAGAGAAAGTTAGGCTCTGTTTAGATCACACCTTATAAACCACCCTATAAACCCGTAAGCAAAAAAAATGTCACATCAAATATTTCGACACATGCATGAAATACTAAATGAAGTCTATTTATAAAACTTTTTGCATGGATGGGCTGTAAATCGCGAGACGAATATAATGAACCTACTTAATCCATGATTTGCAACAGTGATACTACAATAACCATCCGCTAAATATTAATTAATCATGGATTAATTAGCATCATTAGATTCATCTCGCGATTTACAATTCATCTGTGAAAAAAATTTTATAAATAGACTTCATTTAGTACTTCAAATTAACAAGATTCTAACGCAAAAAATTTTGCGCGTAGAACTAAACACGGCCTTAGAAGAGGGAGAGAACATCCCTGCATCTAGCGAGAGCCGCTAGCGCTTGGTTCCATATTGAGGCCCCGTTTGGGAGGGCTTCTAGAGCGGCTTCACGAGCGGCTCCAGGTGAAGCCCTCCCAAACGTTTGTTTTGTAACCGGCTTCACGTGCGAAGTCGGTCTTGAAGCCATCGGCAGCTTACACAGGCAAAGTAAAGCCATGAAATCGTGGCTTCACGCGGCTTACACATCAATCTAACAAGTGAAGTTATTTTGCTAAACATTTTCTAAAACGGCTCCAACTCCACCAGAGAAGCCGCTCCATCTAAGGAGCCGGAGTCGGAACTGTTTTTGGAAGAGCCGGAACCCTAACAAACAGGCCCTGAGTGAGCTCCACTCATGGTTTCCAATGCCAAGCGGGCACATGCAAAGAGCAGAGAGCGTGCGCAGCACCACCACGAACGACCGGGCAGGCGGACCCTGCCGCCGCCCGCTGCTGAGTGGAGCGGAGGCGCCGAGTTTCGCCGCCGTCGCGTTCGGAGGAGAGGTGCCGCACCACCGCAGGCACGAGGAAGCGCCCTACCACCGCCCGCCGCGCGGTGGAGCGGAGGCGCCGCGCCACCGAGCGCAGCCTGAGGCAGCGAGCAAGCGTGCTGGATCGGTGGATTCTTGGCGCACCCCCAAAACTACAATTTTTCTGGCGCACCAGAGACTGAAGCAAGGGCCTGCCTGATGGTGTTAAAAACTCACATCTCCAAGAAAACGCAAAAATATATCTTGGACCGTACAGTTACAAACATTTAGCATACATTTTATTAAGCATAGTAGTTCAAGCTCGACTTCTTCTTGGCCTGGACTTGTACAATTCCTTCATTAAAGTCCTCGTGAGTCACCTGCACAAGCAGACACCAATCTCAGAAGCTACATCAAACAATCATCCCAAAAAGAAAGCGAGAAAAAAAATAAATTTGATCAACCTATAGACACCAAAAATATTTTCCCCCAATACTATTTTGCTTTCACATTCATAACAAGCAAGTTGTAGAATTGTACAAATGAAGGAAAGTAAGTCACCTCTGTAGCATCTCGCCTCAGGGCAAGCATACCAGCTTCCACACAAACTGCCTTGAGCTGTGCACCATTGAAGTCATCTGTTGAGCGAGCCAACTCTTCAAAGTTGACATCGGGATTTACATTCATCTTTCTCGAATGAATCTATAGGGAACCATACACAGATATTAGTTGGAGCATGACCTAGAAAAAAACTATTGACAAACTTGAGCAAATTAGACATAATAAGTTGTGGAGACCTACTTGCAAGATTCTAGCTCTTGCTTCTTCAGATGGGTGAGGGAACTCGATCTTTCGGTCCAAACGACCAGATCGCATCAGAGCAGGGTCAAGGATGTCGGCACGGTTTGTCGCAGCTATGACCTTTATTCTCTCATCACTGCTGAACCCATCTAGTTGATTCAGCAATTCCAACATAGTCCGCTGAACTTCTCTGTCACCGCTAACTTCACTGCAGAGACAACAAAACTATAGTTATCCTAAAGAAAGAAGATTTTTTCCTAATAGGACTATTTTATTTGGACTACATTGAATGACAAATAAATATAGTTTCTGTGATCTTATACATGACGAGATTAGTGTCTTCAGTACATGAAGGATACAATCATCAGCCAAGACTAATGCAGGAATGAAAAATTATAACACAAACCTAACTACAACGCAGAGGCACACAACAAAATTGTAGTTATCCTACAGGCTACAGAAGATATTCTTTTTTTCCTAATAAGAATATTTACATTGAATGACAAATAAATATAGTTTCTGTGATTCTATGCATGATGATATTAATCTTTTCAGTACATGAAGGATACAATCATCACCCAATACTAATGCAGGAACAAAATAATATAACACGAACTGTCATAAACACATACCTATCAAATCGCTTGGTACCAATGGCATCTATCTCATCAATAAATATAATACAGGGAGCTTTCTCTTTGGCAAGCTGAAATGCATCCCGGACAAGCTTTGCTCCATCACCAATAAACATCTGAAACAGCAAAAGAATGTCATTAGTACTCTATTGGAAACTATGCTCAAGATAAAAGAATAAATAAACAGATTTTGCATGGCAAAGTATCGTCTCATGTGTGTCTCTTCAAAGATGGATCACATGGTAAGTTAGTCATGCAATCAGATTGGCATTTAGTCAAACCACTAAACCATGCAGCTTTGTTCTACAAATGCCATAGCATAGAATACATAAACTATAAATGAAATGCAAAAGCCTGGATTAATTCGCTAAGTTCTTTATGCAACTGAGTAGAAGTCCAACTAAATAAATTTGAAGGGCAAGCACCATAATCAAAAAGTGAAATCTACTTGGACAGACACTAATAACAGAAAATGAATGGCGGACCTGGTGCAGTGGTAGAGACTCTCCACTTGTGGCCTCGAGGTCCTCGGTTCGAACCAGCCTCTTAACAGAATTTTAAAGGAATTTTGCAAGGGTAAGGCTGCCTAGGAATTCCCTTCCCCAGACCCTACCTTGTATGGGAGCTTTCAGCACTGGGTACACCCTTTACTAATAATATGTATGCAAAAAATGCTTACTAAAACATTGAAGAACACACTAGACCTAAACAAGATAACCAACAATATTTATGTCGGTACCTCAGGACTGGAGTACCCCCTCTTGCTATGTCAAAACTCGTGTAGTTATCCGTAACTGTGCCCTAAGGAGCTGAGCAGCCGGATCTCTGGGGTCCGGCTTCATCTCACCGGACCAACAGCCCCGGACCCGCTTCCTGCTCGGGACAGGTCCGGTGTCACCACGTGTCCTGGAGAAGAAAGCGCTCAAGGCCAAAACGGCCGGGGCCCCCGGACCCCCCACGGGGTCCCGGACCACCATATACTATCCAGATCCCTCGGCAGGGAGGGAACAGACACCCCGCCTGGGGGGTCCGGAGCCGCCACGTGTCCGCAGACGCAGATACGCGCGCGGCTGCCAAGCTTCCTCGGGAAGACTTGGCCACCTACCGCATTCAATGCGGGAGGCGTTAAGAGCGCTCTACCACAACAGAGCCCGAGGAGACTTTCGCCAGGCTATACTGTTGACCGCGCGTTACCAAGGCACATTGTACAGCCGTTGGCGCCACTCACGCCACGCACGTCAGTCTGCTACACCAGTTAGACACGACAACTCGGCGACGGAGTATCATAACGCCTACACGGTAGACCCAACAGTCTACGCCGCAAGCTACACTGCCTCAACGGGCGCCTCGCCGATGAGACAGGAGAAGACCCCCCCCCCCCTCGGCCAGAGAGTCTACAGGACGATGAAGGGTATCCGGCAAGAGATTCTCCATCACGGTAGCACCACTACTGTCTAGTAAAATATACATCCTTGTTGGGCCCACCTGTCGGGGTCCGACGCCTGTGTACGCGTCCTACTTGCTCTATAAAAAGGAGACGCCCATTAGAGGAAGGAAAAAGTCCAAAGGAGAGACTTGGGGGCAGAGGATAGACTCATTCATAGTGCAATACACCCCACAGTGGATGTAGGGTATTACACTCTGGCGGCCCGAACCACTCTAAATCCGTGTGTTCTTGCGTTCTTGCCCCGAAGCTAGATCAGCCTAATAGCTTAGCACTTCCCCGAGTACTCCCTCTCGGGGAAAAGGCGGGTGCGTGCTGTGGGTACCCCCAAAAGCCCACGACAATTTATATCAATGTCCCAAAGGTAGAAGGCACAAAACATGCCAAACTAGCTTCTGAGAACCTTGACATAGGAGAATACTGCTCCAGAACCAAAAGGTTGCACAGGAGACAACAGAAACCAACAAAATAGCAGCATTAACAGAACTTGAAGGGAAGAAACCACAAAACCATTCATGTACATAAAAATTAACTTGTGCGGTGCTATAGCAGAGATAACTCCAGGTAAGAACAAAGCGCAATAAGTAGCAAGTACAAACATTATCACATGAAATCGAGTCACTCGGGTGATAAAACAGAGCTTCTCGACTAAAATAATTACCTGAACAAGTTGTGGACCAGCTAACTTCAGGAAAGTTGCATTAGTCTGTGCAGCACATGCACGAGCCATGAGTGTCTTCCCTGTTCCTGGTGGTCCATACAGAAGAACTCCTTTTGGAGGACGAATACCCAACTTTTGGAACCGGTCTTTATGTGTCATGGGCAGCACAATTGCCTCCACAAGCTCTTGAATCTATTATATTCAATTGTATTAGATGCAAGGAAGAAGATATGGAGGAGCAAATGAGTGGAAAATAATACTACTCATTGTTAATGAATGGATTGATGCCACATACTCGACTATTCACTAAAGAGCAACAATTGGCTCTAGATATTGCCATTTACTAAACAGAACACTTACAAGGTTTCAACATTCATAAAGTAAAATACCTGCTTTTCAAGACCTCCAATATCATTGTAATCCTCAGTGGGCTTTTCATCTACCTCCATTGCCTTCACTCGTGAATCATACTCCGATGGCAGTGTATCCAGTATAAGGTAGCTGTCTTTGTTCACACCAACCAGATCACCTGGCTTGAGCTTGTCAGGGTCAACTAACCCAACAACAGGAAGGAATATAGTCTGAAATCATCAACATATAAAACAAAGATTTTCGATCAGTGATTTGATTCCTTAAACTCAAAATTATACTCAAAGAAAAAAATGCAGTTCATAAAATGCTTCAATGCTTTAAAGTTGAACCTTAGAACATGATTCAATCAGAGACATGGAAGAATTAGAATTGATGGGCTAATGACAAAGTAAAATATACATAATCCATACATGCAATGCCAGGCTCATACAGAAGAAAAGACTTTGAATTACTGATTAGAGCAAGCATACAACTGCTCTACACAACTCTTGTCTTAAAAAAAAAACTAATCATATGACTGCTAAAACATATTCCTCTTTTCGTTTAGTTTACATTTACATATTTAGTGGCATCATGCATGCACCCAAACCATAACAACATTAAGTTAAATTCAGATCCCAACATGCCTAGACCTGGTAAGTTAAGATTTATCGTTAAATTGAAATCCACTGTCTGATGATCAAAAGAAGCACTGTAATCATGATTCGCCATTTTATTGACTTATTGTCTTTTATAAAGGGCATCTAATGTAGCCTTTGACAATTACCCTCTTTAGATATATGTTAGTAACAACAAAAAAATGTTTAACTATCAATGATATGATACTTTTGATGAAGATTTACTAAACTACATCTTTCATACTATAAATCTAATACTCATACACATATTAATGGCCAAAGTTTAGAAAGTGCATTGCGACATTATATGAAATTTGAATGCAAGTAAAAGAGAAACGGTGAATATGATGTAAAAGACAGAAATGAAATGAAAAGAGATTGCTCACTTGTCTCGTGGAGGTCTTCAGAACAACACATTTTCCTTTCCTTTGTGAGTCTAAATCAATATTAGCACCATCCTCCTCAGCTTCATCCTCGGGGTTCATTTCCAAGATCTAAAACAGTTGATAAGGGTGGAAAATGATAAGTAGGTCATACAGGAAAATATCCCAAATCAAAACATGTACAGACCATCTGCTCGCCAAATGCCAAAGATAAAAAAAACAAATAACAACTATTTATCACACGTCCCAATGAAGAGTGGAGTGAAGCATAGTAAGCGACAACAGTGAATCATACTACATTGTGCAAATCATCGTTTATTTAACATGAGATACTTGAATGCTGCATAGATTCTTTTAAAAAAAAGTACAAAACCATCAATTCTGCAAAGATAGCGCTAATGTCCTGATGGGGTTTATTTGAACTTGAAATCTTCAAAGCTAAGGGTGTTGAAACAGACCAGTAATCATGTTCCAATGCTTCTGAACATTACGATTTCTAACCAGATCATGGTTTACTCAAATTAAATGATAGCTGCTGTAGAGACAAACTACCCCTATCTAATTTGAAGTGGCTGAATTTCTGAGCAGGAGAAACATGTGCTTAAGCCCTTTATGCCATAATCCTAACATGAACAAGATGGGGGAGTTTTAATAAAAATTACAATAAACAAGATCTGGGTGTTAGGATTCTTATGACCAGAACATGGTTACTCAAATTATAGAATCATTACTACTAATAAGGGCAAACTACTCCTTACTATAATTTGTAAAAGAAAACAAGCAGAACATTTGTTTTGTTGCATATTGTGGCCCTTACACATAAAGATCCAAAAAAGAATTAGAAGGCGGAAAATTGAGAACAATTCACAATAAAGGTAACACACATTTCACCCATTCCCTTCTTATGATAGCAAATCTCGTGACCACCGACCAGTAACATACATTTCACCCATTCGCTTCCATGATAATTTAAATTAAGATCAGAAACAACAATAACCAGAGGTCTAGCAATTTGGAAACGAATCCGAAGGCGTTGCGGCGTATCCTACCTCAACGATGTTGCCGACGAGGTAGGGCAGCTGCTTGTTGAGCTTAATCTTCTCCTGGTTCTCCTTGATCTTCTCCTTGACCGACTCTAGCTCCAGGTTCGTCCGCTGCAGCTCGTCCTGCGTGTCACCAAAAACAAAACCAACCCAACGAATCAAACCCAGGCCCTAACGCCGGACGAGGATTCAGAACCCTCGGGGCAGACCGCGGGGGACCCGATCTAGGGCTGGGCTCGCTCACCTTGAGGACGCGGATCTCGTTGTCGAGGAGGCGAGAGGCCCGGACTATGTCCTCCGTGGACATGGAGGTGAGCTGGTCGTCCTCCGCGTCGTCCACGGCCATCGCTGCCGCCGGGGCGGATGACGACATCGCCAGCGGAGTAGGGTTTCGTCGAGGTGGGGAAGAGAAGAAGCGAGTTCTTGCTGGAGGGAACGATCCAGTTCGCTCTGTTGGGCTTTTCCTTTTTTTTTTAGCGTCTTTCAAGGGTTAGCTATCCTGGTTAGGGTATTTAACATTTATACCATTACTCTCTCTGTTCTTTTTTTATGACACTGTTGACTTTTTTTTCAATTTTGATCAACATTAATTAATTAATTAGTTAAATGAAGTGAAATGAGTATCTTTACGTCTATTATCAAGAGTCTCTTGAATCTAATTTGAAGATTTGGCTATTTGTATAAATATTTGTAGAAAAGACGAATAGTCAAAAAAAAAGTCAATAGCGTCATATATTTAAGAACGGAAGGAGTATAATGCAATGTACCTCCTCATATAATATTAATTTTGCCACTACGAAAATAGCAGAGGAGAGAGAAAATCGATATAATTTTACCACTCTTGCTTGCGTGGACACCACCTTGTCGCTCCAGCAGAGATCCAGGTCCACACTCGCACGCCTAACCTGAAATGTCCAGCCCAACGCCCAAACCCGGCATACCCCACTCTCTTCTTTCCCTCTCCTCTGCTCTGTCAACGCACTCCCCCGCTCTCCAGCAACGCCGGCGGCACGCCGCCATGTCGCACTACGCGCAGTCGTGTAGAGCTGCTAGGGCGAGAAGCAGGCTTCAAGATGCCCGGAGCGGCCGCATTGCTCCCGACATTGCAGGTCCACTAGGTGAGCTCAGCGGCTTCCCGCTGATCCCATGCCCGGAGTGCAGCTTGACTCGGGTGGTTGAGGGGCGGACGAAGAAGGTGAGAACCATGGTCGCCTGTTCGTCAAGTGTCCCAGGAATGGGGTAAGTTTGGGGTAAGTTTTTAGGCTCTGTGCATGTTCTTCCATGTTCTTCACCTTGAATCAACAGCTAGGGTTCTGAGACTTGTTTGATTTTGCTTAAGTATCCCAAAATGTGTGGTTACTATAAGTTTGAGAAGGGATACTTCCAGCAATTGAAGGATGATGGCATCATCGTAGTTGGCCCGTCAAATTGGGAATAGGTTGTGGATCAAGAAGAAAGTTCAGCGCATAGTCCAAATGGTGATAAGATTGGAAATGAACTGGAGAAGAAGATGGAGTCACTGATGAACATGTTCTTTGTGTGTGTTGTCTATGTTCTAGTTGGATGCGTGATCATGTATGTTGTAATGAAGTGAGTTGCATGGTTCCGCTAGGCGCTAGGCGGATTCTAGGCGCTGATCCTCAGCCTAGCGCCTAGGCGGGATTAATCGCGCCTAGGCGTTGCTAGGCGTTTTGCTAGGCGTTCTATATCCATTCATATTTTACCTACAAAAGTCTATTAGAAAAGAAAAAATAGGACACATGTGGGCCAAATATTACATAAAAGGCCCATAAAACAGCCCAAGCCCAATTTGTACAGCAACCTTATCTCTAAGGGACCGCATCCCAACCCTATCCCTTCCACCGCACGGTGATTTCCCGACTGCGCCGGTCGCGGTCCCCGTCCCAGCCTCCTCTGCGACTTCGCCGCCCCCGTCCCAGCCTCCTCCGCGCCGGTCGCCACCTCCGCCGCCCCTGTCCCTGCTTCTCCGCGCCAGTCGCCACCTCCGCCCGCCTAGATGGGCGACTACCCCCATAGGCGAGGCGACGGGCTTCGCCCAGCGCGTAGTCGCGCCTAATCGCCGGCTAATCGACGCCTAGCGGAACAGGGGTGAGTTGTAATGAACTGAGTTTAATGAAGTGAACATGATGTTGCTCTTTGCCAAGATGACAGAAATAGCATCATGTTTGTGGCAGAACCACCTGAATTATCCCGGCTCAAGTGCGCAGGACATCATCATAAAGGCAACACTGGCACAAACGCACTTCAAACGGAACAATTCTTGGTCTGTCGGGTAATGTCCCGATACAACCACCGGTTCTCGGATCGAACAAGCATACCCCGCACGAAGGCGAGTCCAGAGTTATTACAACCACAAGTTTTGCATCACAGGCACAAAAGTTATTACAAACCAGTTCTAAAGCATAATTACAAGACCTACCTTATTAAAACAGTTATCCAAGCCATAACCATAAGTTCAGAGTTTAAACACAGCGGAAGATAAAACACGACGGCTACAACACGTCGTAAAATGGTGCCAAGCTAGCCCAAGCATGGCATCACTCGTCAAAGTCATTGCCGGCCGAAGACGTATCCCACTCTACGGACCAGCCAGGAGGCAAAGAGCATGGATAGATCAAACTAGCGATCTGCTCTTCGAACTCAAACCTGAAAAAGGGGTTCAACAGCAAGGCTGAGTACTCTAATACTCAGCAAGACTTAACCGTCAACGGGTATAAGTAGCCCACTATAGCTAGACTATGCAAGGTTTGTGAGGCTCTGGTTTTCCTTTTTGCTGAAAAGCAATAAAGAGTAGATCCTTACTTTCAAGTTTTAGCTTTCAAGATTCTAGTTGATTAACCATTCTATGTAAGCAATTACTAACCAATCATGGTAGAAAACTAAGCAAACATCAATATTGATAAATAATATTATTGCTCTTATTACTCTGTGTGGCAAAGGGATCAAGCAGTCTCATTTCATCGTGAGAGGCGGACGATTCTGAATCGAAATTCAACCTTGCAAGGATAAACCTAGCACACACGTCTGGAACACCGTCGGGTCATTCCCAAACAACCGTTGACCTTTCTTTCCGGCTTGTGGATAGGAACACTCTCCCCGACTACAGGGCTCCAAGGTCCACCCGTGCCCGGTCCACCCTTGTCCCTTGAAGTCATAGTGTGGCGCAACATAAAAATAAAATCTATCCCTACAAGAGAGTGTCAGGTATATCTATTCCCCGGTCCAATCGGCTACTAGGCTTGCCGCGTACCATATTTACGGCATGTGGCTAGTACTTTCAAAAACTTAACCACCGCTACCACACACCGCGACCTTAGCAAGTTCATCAATACAGACGAGGTCTCACCAAAGGTCATGATATCGAATACGACCCCGTCCGTCGTCCTTATATTGATAACAGAAAGTAAACAAGCAATTCCTATAAAGCTCGTGAGTGACAGGCAATCACTCGACTTTTACCGGTCCTATAAGCTTAGCAAGTAGTCGAACTCAAGTCTAGTGTTCAGTACATAGGTTCCTAGGATCATGCATCTAGGGTTTCAATTCAAATCCTAAGAACGGTAAATGCACAAGTAAGTAACAACAGTAAATGATCATAATTTGAAATATGGGTTATGTCCGGGGCTTGCCTTCTCAGTAGTCACTAACTATTTCAGCCCTAGGCTCTTCTGAACTTTGGTCCGGGGCTTCAGTTAGTACAGCGGTGTTCACCTGAGCTTCGAAATCCCTTTCTTCGGAATCCGGGATCAGCTCGTACGTTCCGTCCGACAAAGCAGTTGTATCTATATGTAATGCAAGAACAGAATTATAAACACACATGGGCAAACGTTTATAGAGTAGTTACATAACAAATTTAACTACACAAGGCATCAAGATCAACAGCACAAGAAGGTTAAACTAACTTCATAAAATGAGTGGTGGTTGATTCCTATAGCAATTAATTCCATGGTTGCTAATAAATAAATAACTCAAAGCACAAACAGTAATAAATTTAGCAAAAATTACCCTAAACAGAACATAAGCAGATTAAGCTACCCTGTAAAAATCATGCCAAGACATGTAGCCATATAATCACAACAATTCATTCATTCAGACAACACCTAGAGCAAGCTTGAATTATAGAGGTCAAACTAGAGAAAAGCAGAAGCTCAAAAATTTAACAGGAGGTTTACACAGAGATTAAATAGCTACTGTGAATTTTTCATAATTTTATCTACACAGAAATAATTTTGAGAAAATAAACAAAACAGACTTCAGTTTAGCAAGATTCATTTTTAACCCCTGTTCTAGTCATGAACTGATGCTCAAACTTCCTGGAAAAGCTAAGCTACTCAAGAAGAACATTCAGAAATATTTTCATGATTTATTATGAACAGAAACTATTTTCCATAATTAAAGTCTACTAAACAAACATTAAATCAAATAAATAGCTACACATGAGAACTGAGCACGGAATTTTTATAGTAAAACTAGTGTTACATGTGTAAACTACCATAAAAATTTCAGAGCAAGACAAGCTTTCAATCATCAGATGAGAAAAAGATAAAACATTTAGTATTTATTTACCTAGTGACACAAAACCATTTATACAGCAAAAACTTTCAACAAAAGCCTAACATATTATGATTCTACTGCATAGAGCTAAACACAAGGATTCCAAAACATCAAAGTTTATATTTTTCTGAATTTCCTATGAATTTCTATGGAATTTCAAAGTTCTCAGCAAAAATTACAAAGAAGTCCTTAGTGGCACTATTCATATGAGTCACAGCCTATTCACATAACCCCCTGAGTTTTTGATTCTTCTCACCCGAGGTCCTCGGCCGGGTCAGAGCAGAGGGGCGGTGGTTGACCGGCCAAAACCGGCGAGAGGAGTCGCCGGCGGCGAGGGTGGGGTTGGGGGAAATGGAGAGCAGGCCAAGGCGAACCCAATGGTGGTCTTTTTGGGGCTCGGGGTGGTCGGATTGGATGTTCCCCGCGGAGCAGTTGCTCCAGCGGCGGAGGAGGACGGCGGAGGCGGCGCTCCGGTGAGGACTGGGCGAGGAGGAGGGGTGGGTGAGCTTCGAGGGGCCAAGGCGGAGCTGCTGGTGGGGTTGGGTTGAGCGGAGGAGGACCGGAGCTATGAGCTCCACGGTGAGCAGGTGGCGGTGGAGCTCTTGGCGGCGGCGGAGCTCGACGGCTAGGGTTTCTGGTGGAGGATAGGCGACGAGAAGAAGTCAGTGAGCTGAGCGAGAGTGAGGCGGATCGATTGGCGGGGTTAATTACGGGCGGGGAAGGGCGGAGGGTGGCTGTCCGCGGCGAGCTCCGAGCTCGGGCGGTAATGGCGGAGGCGGTGGTGTTCTGGGCGTCCGGAGCGAGGAAGCGGCAAATGATCGAAGGGAAAAGAAGGAGGGAGTCGTCCTGGTTTTAAAGCGCGCGAAAGGAGAGGGCGGCGGCCTCCAACCCGTGCTGTCCACGGCGGTGTCGCGGTGGCGGCCGGCGGGGGGTTCTGGGCGGCGTGGCGTGCATGCACCAGGCCAGCGGAGCAGCTTGGGTGGCGGCGGGGACCTTCCAGGCGACGTGTGGAGGCCAGCGCAACGCAAAGGCGAAGTTGGAGTTGGCCGGGGAGGCGGCGGGCGGCGCAGCGCGGTTCGGCGGCGCGGGAAGCAGAGCAGGCAGGCTGGAGAAGAAGACAGGGACCTAAACGCTATTTCCAAAAATTTCAGGGACATATCTGTAAAACAAGGATAACTATTAATCTAGGGCTCAAATGAAAAAGTGCCAAACATGAAAGTTGTTTAATTTTTCAAGATCTACAACTTTGATGTTGTGCAAAAATTTATTTGATCAAAGATTCAAGAGCTAATTTTTAAAACATAAGAGGGATTTTGAATTCCAGGAATTTTGTCTTTTTCAATGCAATTTCACTTTAAATTTTAACTTAAAAGCAAAATTTGCTGCCATGTAATAAATGCACTGAATTTTACAAAAACACCCTCCACAAAAGCTATACTTGCACACCCTATTCAAATTAACTATAGAAAGGACCTTGCATAAAATCATAATTACACATATAACCTTTATATTTACAAAAAGATCCTTTTTCAAGCAATTTAAGCATATGATGCATAATTTGGTTCTAATTACCCTAAATTGGCTATTTTAAAAAAACCTGGGCCGTCACAATGTTCATAACAAACCAAACTGAAATTAACAGAAATAGTTCAGGCCAGCAACATATCATGGCCAAGGCCAATTGTTTAGACCATCAACACTACAATATTTTAGGCCACTTACAGTTCAAGCCATCAACATTGCAAGACCAATTACAATAGTTCATGACACCAACATAACAAGGCCAATTGCAATAGTTCAGGCCGCTTGCAAATGACAAAAGGTACCAAATCATGTGGTTAGAATCAATATGTTACTGGTCTCATTTCCCCCCTTGTTGCTGTTGGCATTTCTTAACGTCGCCACCAAGAGGGATTAGTTCCCAGTAACGACGCCAGAAATGTGTGTTGACCTTTCTTGGCATAACCACTAGGAACGGGGGTGTTAAGCCCATCCCTAGCAATTGCACCAAGGACTGCCACTCTCGTGGTATAGTCTATATGATTACAGATGGGATCCGCAAGCGCACGGATATACCATTGTAGCATTTTACTCGGAGAGTAAGGGTATCGTTATTTATATTTTCCCAAAGAATGGCAGTAGCAAAGGTACTATACTTAACATTAATCATGACATTGTTCCTCAAGTAATAGGCAAAACTCTAGCAGGGGTAAGCCATGATATAAAAGATAAAGCAGGGTAATGTGACACGATCACAAATCCAACACCCAAGGAAGAAAGAGAGAAAAGAACAAAAGAACAAACTAAACTATCCTATGTTAGGTTAGCTGGAGCTTAGGTTAGGTTAGGTGTCCTATTGTATCTATTCAAAGCAAATATTATGTTAGAACATGGTTAAGGCTGCAGAAACCAGGAAAAGGGATAAGGGGAGAAGGTCCCGCACTAGAGAACATCCAGTCCCGTTACCTGTTTATGTACCTCCTACACCGAACCCGAACGTCGGGGACTTTGCTAAACGCAACAACTGTTGTTACGCCAGATGGACATGGCTGTCACCTCATGCCGTCTACCCCTTTCACACCGTGGAGCACGGGAATATCCACTAGATCCCGCATACCTGAGCACCATGCTCGCGTACAAGGTTACTACTCTAATGCCCCCAGGGCTCCCACCCTCCAGATGGACAAGCAAAGCACTAGAGCAAGCCCGAAAGCACAACAAACCATTATCCAACCCCCGAACATCTGGCCTAGCCATACTCGTCACACAACTCATGATGAACATGAGCATGGATTGATAAACTATCAAGATAGCATAACAACCATGATCAAACTCTATATTATGAATAGAGTATTGAAAGAAAGAATACAAAGCCATACCGAGAGTCAAGGATCGCTCAACGACTCCGAGGACGACTTGATTCGCTAAAGGGAAACTAGCCTAGCTCCACTACCCTAAACTAAGAGCAAGAGAGAGAGCCTTGGGAGAGAGAGAGAGAGAAATGGTGTGAAATGGTGTGTGTGTGTTGTGAGGGGTGAGAGGGGGCCCTATTTATACTAGTGGAGGTCGGTTTCCCGCCATCTACACATATGGAAGGTGATCAGGAGGAGTAGGGGGCACGCCACGTCGAAGTGCACCTGGATGGGATGCCATCCAGGTGCGGCCGACCCCTAGGGTCGGTCGGCCCCACGTGTCAGCCGGTCGTCCTCATCCTTCTCTGAGACGCTGACTTGTGGCCCCTGATCTTATCCACGGGGTGCATTTGCCTTGGCCCGCCCGTTTTCTCTAATTTGTGGGCCCTCCTTGTAAGTGAGTGACGCCGATTGTGATCTTCTGTGTAGTTGTGTGGCGTCCTCATCGTGTTTTCCTCTTATTTCGCTCTTGCTCATCTGAAATCTTACAAACTCTAAAATAGCTATGGAACTAGGTTAGTGAAACATAAATGGTACTTAACGACCGTCAATAGTTGCCTTCTTTTTGGTTGGGGTTTTCTTGATCTTGGGTACCAGCTTCTTCTGTGGAGTGAACTTCCTAGGTGCAGGTGGTTCCACATCTAAAACAGTTGAGTCATCCAGGTTAGCCACAAGTTGAATATCAAGGCAAAGATTCTTGTAATTGAAGAACACAGTATTAGAATGGCAATAATAAGACAAGCAACAGTGTTTGTCTAGTTTTCTTTACCTCTTAGCTCTTCGAGGGGATGAAGGTTCTGGAGGTTCAACTTCAATTGGCTCTACATCCATCTCTGTAGCTATCGCAGCTTCTACAGCTGCAGATGCTTTGGCTGCAGCTTGTTTAGCCTCCATTGCTGCCCTAGCAGCCTCTTCTCTTTAACATTTCGGAAAAATCCGGGATGTAACAGAGTTTCTCTTTAACGAAAATCCATGGGGAATCTTAACCCTACCGGTTTTAGTTTTGTCTCTCTTTGTTAGACATACGAGTCCAAGTACCACGATTGAGGTTTTTCATTACTGAATGTATGATTACCGAAACATACCAATTATTCAATGCGGATTCTCGATATCTAAAACTATTATGAATAAATTTCTTGAAATTTATTTATGCTTAAAGAGATAGCAATTCATGATTTATGTGTGCATTTTTAATTTGCAACTGATTTCTTAATTTTGCACATGCAGAAGACGGAATTTACACTGCAGAAGCTAAGGGGTGAAACTTTTACACCTGTAGCTACTATTGACACCACCAAATCACCGTATCGCTACAAACTTGGTGGTATCTACAAGAGCATAGTCCAGAAGGCGGGAGCATATGGAGTTTGTGTAGATAAAATCACTCATCCTGCCTCAAGACAATTCATTGGCTTCCATTGATTTGATCGGTAAGGTATTGATTGAGGGAGAGAATGCCCAAGAAACCATCAAATTGTGTTTTGAGCTGAATTCCTTATATATTAAGGGAGTTTTGGTGGGGAACAACTTCTACGAGCTGTGGAAGTCTGGTGATCATTCTTGGTTAGTGGATGAGAGCATTGCCCTCGAGTGTGGAGACAACTACTATGAAATGTTCGAGCATCGTCACAACCCTGAGGTCGAGCTATCAGACGCTGAGGTAGTCACCGTGTTCAATACCTTCATCAAGCTGGACCCTGAATCACCGAGGGCTCTATTTCAAGCGTCGGCAAGATGTATTGGCTTGATATCGTTAATATTCATGGAGCCTAGCCGGCGATGGGACATGACGGAGAAGATGTGCAGTGGTGATCAAGGCACCACATACTACCTCGTGATGGATCTTCCCTGTTGGAATATTGTTCACTCATGGGACAATCGGTCTGTTCAAAACCGAGGTGGCCCTAATACCCACTAATATGATGACCTACACCTAAGACACACCAACTCACTCTATAGTCAGTTAGCCTTTTCAATTTCTAGCTACTTAGTGTGTAAGGTCCATTTGACGGCAGAGCCGCCTTCGCGCTTCCAGTTGGCAGAGCTTACCAACAGATGAAACTGGCTTCCGGGAGGCAGAGCCTTCCTACGATAAAGCCCAGACTCTTTGGGATCCTGGGTGGCAGAGCCAACCTACGATAGATCACAACTTATACACTAAGTACTTAGAAACTGGGAGACTAATACTTACAAAATACTTGCTTTATTATAACACAATAGTATCATACAAGAGTACACAATACATCCTCTCTTTATGGCTATCCTAACACTCGTCCTTCTCATCTACTATACTCTCTTGGACGGATGGCATGACAAGAGAGGGGGGCTCTATTTATAGGCAAGGGGTTCCTAGATATTACAACATTATCTAATTTATTTTATTACTAAATCTAGACTGCTCCATGGTAAATATCTTACTCTTGCATAGTGTAGAGCATTCTAGAAGGTTGCCTTGCCTTCTTTCAACACTCCCCCTCAAGGCAAACTTCTTTTCAATGTTGTCCTGCAGACCATGCCGAGTGCCTCTCGAAACTTCTCAAACTTTGCTTTGTTGAGACTTTTTGTGAGTATGTCAGCAGTCTACTCCTCTGTCTTGGTAGGCACCATTATGATCTCACCCTCAAGGACCTTTTCTCTTATGTAGTGATAGTGAACTTTCTATGTGTTTGGTCCTTGCATAAAAGACAAGATTTTCTGCCAAACGAATGGAAGATAAATTATCACAGAAAATCCTTACTTGGTATTCTGTTGGCTGGTGAAGATCCTCCATCAACTGCTTGAGCCAGTTGCTTTCTTGTGCTGCCATTGCTGTTGATCGATACTCTGCTTCGGTACTGGATAATGCCACAGTTGGTTGTCTCTTACAGCACCATGATATAGCTCCAGATCCAAGACTGAAGAAGTATCCCGTAGTCGATCATCGTGTGCCACAATCTCCTGCATAGTCGGCATCACAGTATCCCATCACCAGACAATCATTTGTCTTCTTGTATAGAATACCAAAATTGATGGTGCCTTTAACATACCTGAGGATACGCCTAACTGCATCAAGGTGAGGCTTCTTAGGATTACTCATGTATCGACTAACCACTCCACATATGAAATATCGGGCTGAGGTAATGTAAGATAGATGAGACTCCCGACTAGTTGTCGATACATAGTCACATCCTCCATATCCCTCCCTTTATCTTCTTGTAGCCTCACATTGGGATCCATAGTAGTAGAGATGGGTTTGCAGTCAAGCATTCCGTACCTTTGTAGAAGGTTCTTGGCATATTTCTGTTGGCCCAGAAATAGTCCTTCCTTTGTGCGCTCCACCTCAAGTTCAAGGAAATATTTCAACTCTCCAAGCTTCTTCATTTTAAATCGTATCGAGATATTTTCTCTTGTCCTTTGTATTTCCTCGGAGAAATATCTGGTTATTATCAAGTCATCAACGTAGACTAGAACTATTACTAGTCTCCTTTTTTTCCTTGACAAATAAGCTAGAATCTGATGGAGCAACTTTGAAACCACTTTGCAAAAGAAACTCACCAATCTTCCCGTACCATGCTCGTGGTGCTTGCTTCAAGCCATAAAGAGCCTTCTTTAATTTGCAAACATACTCGAGGTGAATCTTGCTCTCAAAGCCCCTTGGTTGCTCCATGTAGATATCCTTAGATAAGCTCGCCATGTAGAAAAACATTCTTGACATCCATCTGCCACAACTTCCATGACTTGCAAGCGGCCAATGCGAGCAAGACTAGAACAGTTGTGATTTTTGCCACTGGGCTAAATATTTCCTCATAATCCAACCCATACTGTTGAGAGAAACTCCGAGTCACAAGTCGAGCCTTATACCTTTCAACTGAGCCATTTGGACGAGTCTTTGCTTCAACTGCCACAGATGCAGAAGCACATGGAAACACACTCAAGCAAAAAAACTGGACAGCTCGCGTTTAACTAGGCCTTTCCTGTCGGCCCAACTCAGCCAACATAGGCCCAGCAAACTTGGTGTGGATGTTGCTGCAGCCGAAGCGTGTTCAAAACCACTGAATCTAGTCTCAAGCAGCACTTGCTAATATTCCCAATATAAAGCGTGTTCCAGTGAGCACAAAGTCTGAATATTTTGTTGACCTGCGTGGAACGTTTTATATTTGATTGATGCAACTCTGTTATTCAAAAATTATTGTCGTCAATACTATATAATAATTATCTCCTTGTACCTGATAACTAACAGTGCTAAGCACTCGTGAACGACAAACCGACAACATGAGCTATGTCTCCGTGGAAAGACTCTCATGTCTCAAGTCTAAACCAGGAAAGAGTTAACATTCTCCAAAGTTCAGTTTTACTTACAGGGACACACTGTTTTGCTGATCTAAACTTAGTGTGCGTTAGACTCCATAACGGAAGGAGCAATGCCGAACTTGGATTATTCCTGGCCTCCCATCTTTACAGCCATGAGCCATTCATATAGCTTTAAAAAACACGATTCGTGACATGTTGCGGAGAGAAGGGGGTGTCAGGTAGGAAGCCTAGTCGCCCAGACACTAGAGAGCAGTAGAGAGACGAACACGAAAATTGAGACGCATCCAACATTAGATGTATGGAGCTGCATCTGGATGCATATTCCTTCTTTTCATAGAGTACCGATCAGGATGCATACATGCATAGGAAAAATTCACATTTTTTTTTGAGACACTCTAACGCGCATATATTTGCGCATAACAACAAAATCTCAACTGTGTTTATTGTTCAAGACGCACACAAATTTTCACTTTAAAAACCCTTTAAAAAAAGATGCACATAAATTGGCACGTTCTGATTTGACACCACTATAAATAATAATTAACATGAGTATACTTTTGCACATAACAAAAATTATAAAATGTTAGATGCACATATTTTTGTGCGGATAAAAATTATTATACATAAGATACATACGCACACAAATTATCCAGAAAAATGTTGCAAGCACATAATATTTTGCGCTCAAAATTAAGAATGTGCAGAGTAGTACTGTTGTTCAACATGTTGAACTGTACATTTAAAATAGGGCCTTGTTTAGATGCGAAAAGTTTTGAATATAAAGTACTGTAGCACTTTCGTTTGTATTTGATAATTATTATCTCGCCATGGGTTAACTAGGCCCAAAAGATTCGTCTCGCAAATTATAGTCAAACTGTGTAATTAGTTATTTTGTTTAGCTACATTTAATATTTCATGCATGCGTTCAAAGATTCGATGTGACGGAAAATTTTGTAAAATTTTGAAATTTTGAGTGCATCTAAATAAGGGCTATGTTGTGGAGATAAGAGAGTACGGTTCCAGATAATTTAATTAAAATATCTCCCTCCCGCACTTCATACATGCATCGGTGATAGACTGAGTTTATTATGCTCTTCTTGTCTATTATGCATCGGCGAAAATGTCATGCACTTCTTACCGTCATCATGCTAGTGAGCCATATGTTTATTATGCTCTTCTCATGATGATAACTTCTGCTCTGTTTATTTAACTGGAGTTTTGCTCTCTGTCTAGATTCAAATGTATGCAACTTGTGTGTGTTTGCATTGCTTGCTTCCAACAGTTCTGCCCCCTATCAATCATGTTGAGCTTCTATTTTGCTTACTCTCAGGACAAATTTAGGCTACGCATTTACATGAGACTTAAGAGAGTGAACGTCTGCCAATGCACTCAGTTAGTTTGTTGTGTCATTGGGGATGGCTTTGTTTCCATCCGAAACACACGCTAGAGCCTGCTTTGATTGTGCAAGATGAGAACATAGAGCAAACCGCCCCAATATGACTGGAAGACACCATCTCTGAAGCACCAAGACCCTGTTCTGAAAGAAAGAAACCTGGACGTCCTTTGAGGGATTAAATCAACGATTGAGAGCTTTGAGGTAAAAGAAAATGCGCAAGCATCTGAAGTTGCTTTTTTTAGGGGTCATCTGAAGTTGCTTAGAGCATAGACTTCCATTGAGTAGGGCTCATTTTGAAAAATCCCAGCTCACGTCGTCCTAAGGGGGTAGTATTCAGACATCCTCGGCAAATCTAGTGAATGTACATGAAAAACATTTCGATAGTTCAATGGATGCATAGCAAGTAATCACGAGTTTTCTAATGATTTCTCAAATGTGACAAAGAGTAACATAATTTGAGATTATCAAAGGTATATATAAACAAATTTGGAAAACAACCCTTTTACCACGCACTGTCATACGAACTGAGCCCAGCGTAACAAGAACTCAATAATAAAAGCACCACAAAAGTCTAGAATCAATCAACATCTTTGGTTCAACATAACCCAGCGTAACAAGCTAACAAGACCCAACAATGTTATTATGCCAAGCATAAGTTATTAGAGACTCTCCATTCTTTCTTTCTCCTCTAAGCTCTTTTGAATCTCATGAGATTCCCTTAAGTGTGTCAGACATGAAACGTCCCTATTTTGTCTCATTTAATTAGAAACTAAGCATTCAAAAATTTTGAAATTTCAAACAAATCTCAAGTTTTAAGTGAAAAGTTTAGTTTAGACTCTCGAACTATCACAAATGTCTGATCATCAACATTAAACTACAAAATCAGATAACCAGGGCCGTCCCTGTTCAAATCGGGCAAATTTGACCCCTTGAGTTGTTTTAAAGGTGGTTTTTTATTTTGAGAAAATTAAAATTATTCAAGTTTAAACTAAAAAATCATAATTAATTTATTTTAAATTAGAAAAATAAGAAGAAGTGCCAAATTTTTTATAAATATGTAACCTATCTATTAGCACTATATTTACCAATTTTTAAGATCCAATTTTTTCATGTTCTTAGCATTTATTTGCTCGTAGTTATGCATATTATTTTTAATAATAAGATTCAGACAGAGCTCCAACATATAGGAGAAGCCACGGGAGTGAATTAGGATATGGGTGCATGGTGGCGGGGGAGTGTGGGATAAATAGCAGCGAAGAAAAGCATCATGAGGTTGAAGATGTGCTAGTCAATAATGAACATAAAACTATACTATACAAGATAACAATAATGTCTATATAAGAATTGTTGATATATTAAACAAACAACATGATCACTACAATCATAAAACAAACCATAATACACGAAGAGATACATATAGCGGTACCACATCGATACAAGTCGCCATGGCCATCGCTATGAAATTATTATTTACTCCTAGTTATTAGTAGGATGATACTAAACTTTACCCAAATATATTGTCTTCAACGATCTAGGTTGCCATGCATCTTATGTGCATGCTAGACCATATCCAATACCTAGAAGATGTCCATATTATTCATCATTTGGTCATGAAAGAAATCCCCAAGTTGGTCAGCAGTCCAAGCCGCTTGTGAGCCCCCATCCTCCATCACTGGAGCCACATATGAAGTAGTAGCCCCAATCTGTTGGTCACCAGCCCAAGCGGCTACTTGGTTGCTGGTGCTGGTTTGGTTGGCGTGGTAAAGGATGTGTGACTGCACTTGAGCCTGGTTGTTCATTGTGGCGTGCTGGCCACTAGCACCATAGAGGCTTGGGTTGTAGGCACCTCCAGCGAAGCTGAACCCTTCCCAGTTGGAGGTATTATTTTGAGCCAAAGGCTCGGTATCATAGAGGCCGACGTCGTTGATGCTATAGCGTTGCCTACGAGTAGGATTCTCCAGCCTTCGAAAGTACTTCTGGGCATGGCTAGAGACTTGCAGTGGTGTCCTAGTGGTGACGAAGTACCTAGAGATGTTCTTCCAATTGCCACGGCCGTATACTTGCAAACCACGAAGGAATAGCCTGCGGTGGCACAAGATTTAGGATGAAAACATCCGACATGATCCAAAATAGATAAAAATACCACAACTTGAGTATGCAAGAGGATATAAGAATTACTAGAGAATCAATAACCTGTGCTCCGCCTTGGTCCAGAACCTGGTGTTGTGTGCCCTCTCCATCCGAGGAGTAGACTGCCTACGCAGCACCTCCTGTGCGACCCTCCTAACCCCTGTCTCCATTGTTGGATAACCAAGCAGCATGCCCATGTTGTTCATGGCGGAATCCTCCAGAGGAATTTCAAAATTGTTCACAAGATCCCTACCCGTTGTCCCGGAATAGTAGGAGCCGTCACCGGTGCCGCTTTGCATCGTCTCCACCATGAGATCAACATACAAGTGGATTACTTGATGCTTCTCCTTCATGGGGAACATTGTCTGGATCTCATTGACAATGTCACTGTGCTTCTTGCTCATGTCACCTAAGACAATGTTGCTATTGAACCTAGCGATGAGTGATTTCACCATGTTGATCTCAGAGGCACTCCACTCTCCGGTGGACATGGTGGAATCCATGGGGACGAGTGTTGTGTATGTACTATGAAAAAACGCTACCGGCTAGTATGAACTACAAAGAAGGTTGTTCTTGGGATGCAAAGAATGACAAGCACAAAGGCTGTTATTTATAGATCCAGTGGCAAATCTTTTCATCCTGGTTTCAATTAATTAGAGAATCAACCTTGATATCAAGTCAAGTAGTGATTGCTTAATAGTAGGTCAAAGATATCAAGTCATATCTAATATTTTTTTTAAAATATTTTAATGTACTACAGATTTCAGTTTTTCAAGTGAAAGAATAATATAAGAATAAAAAATTACCTAGTGGCTTAACTAATTTAAGGAGAGCAATCCGTTTGTGCATGTGTATGTACAAGGTAGACAGTAGAGACTGCAGGCGAGCAGCCGACTGTTGACAAACCGACGACCTCTATTTGTTTTAGAAAAACCAGCAGCACTGGACTGTACCTAAGTCTGAAACTCTGAATATTGCTAGAGAGCAGGAAACCCCTAATAATGTGCCGATCGAGTACGGAGTATCCTTCAACACCGCCACTAAGGTGCCAAAAGGATGCAGGTACATGTCCTAGAGGCATGGTCACACGCATGGTCGGGCATGACCATACCACCTTGCTAGCAACAGCCGACATTGTCACTCAGGCGGCACACAGGATCGCATGCATCAAGATACTATACGACTGCTCGGTTTCCTGAATCTTATTTGGGTACTATATCAGTTAACTTCATCTTTAGCAGGTTTACTGAATCCAGTACTTCACTATATGCAATAATGCAACTGCCATAGCATATCTCTCTTCCCTCTCTCTCTCTCTCTAACGTGTAATTGATTGTCTTAGATAGTTCTATCTCAAAAATGACCATGAACTGTTTGAATCGTACATGCATATTTTTCTCATGATTTGCATTAAACTAAAAATATATACTTTTTTTCTGATATACATATTTATAGGATCTTTTAAGATATTCTCAAATCAATAAGATTTGATTAAAAATTAGAACCTTTTGCCTCATAGGAGTAATAGGTCATCAAAGTCATTGAAAAATACAAGTCTACACCTATTTCTAAAGCGAATATAGTTTCTACCTAAATTTTTAGTTTAGTCTGTCTCGTATTATTGACAGGTGGGTCTTAGTCTACGACTCGATCACGTAAATCCATACTACAAATTAACGCACGAGCACCAATACGTATCCGACTTGTACCAATTTTGTCTATAGCAAGCCACAGATATAATTGCCTAGTAGATTATAATGTCTATAATATCGAATGATCACATAGATATGTGTACGCCTCTTTTTTTTAGGGAAGATAGGATACTCCAACTAGGGGCAATGCTCAGGGTCACGCGTGTGACCCCGAGTAGAAGTGTCGTAGCATCACTGTTCCTCGGGATTTAGTGTTTTGGACCTAGAACTAATAAATTGGTCCACGTATGTGATCTAGCCGAATTTGTTGCTGGAACAATTTCTTTTTGTTCGGAACAATTTTTCAATTGTTCCAGCAATAAATAAAAATTGTTCCACAACAAAAAAATGTTCTGCAATAAAAAAATATTCCACCTTGTACACGTATGACTTCTAACTTTTGCTCACTAGCAGGGACCACGGAAGTGTCCGTGACACAAAGGTTATCTATAGCAGATTATTTGAAAAAACAAAACAAAAATGCTTTTGTTTAGTACTTGAGCATCCCGGCCCAGCGCACTCTTAACTTGTAAGGCCCAATAACAAAGCCAACACGACCTTAATATCAAAGCCAACATGCCCAATAACAGCGCATGAGGAGGCCTTTCCCGGGCGGCCCAACCTATCCAACATCTGGCCCAGGGAATTCTTGTGGCACACATGACACATCGAGCTCTGAGGGCCGGCAAGAAACTTCTGGCAGCAGGCGCCAGGCGCAAGCGCATCGCAAGCAATGGCGCCGAGTTCGAGCCTGGATTTGGCGATGGCCCCGAGCGTCCTCCTCCACCGCCGCGTGGTCACACACGCCTCCTTCATCCGGGGAAGGGGAAGGGGCGCGAGCGGGAGGAGGAGCAGCAATCTGGCCCTCTCCGCTTCCTCCTCCAACGGTACCTGCCCCCCCTCCTTCGATCCCTTCCCGTATTGCAATAGTTTCGAAATCCTGAATTGCCGGTGTGTTTGCTTCAGTTCAGCTCAATAAATTGGTCTCTCTAAGCTTAAGAACTGGTGCGGAGGGTTGAATCTTGGTCAAACACCGTATGTCAGGGTAGATCCTGGTGTTACTGAACTTTTTCTTGACATGGCTGGTGTTACTGAACTTGGTGTACTCTCTAGGTTGTGCAGGCGTGCGCAAGTGCGTTGTTTCAAGAAATTAAAATTTTGGGTTCTTGATTTCGTACTCCACTTCCAACTCGCTGGAAGTTTAATTTAGTTTTGTCAGCAAGTTCTGCCTGCCTGATACTGAAGTAGCTACAAATAAATTAAGACTTTCGTTTGGGGATGAGTCTCATGCAGAGTTAGATAATTTGAGATCATGATTCATGAAGCTGAATATGTATCTGGGAAACTGACTGACTGACTGTTCCGGCATGCCAACATTTGTTACCCTGTGGTGGGAAATGATTGCCGGTGGAGTTCATGGCGCTGAATGTATAAATCCATCGCGATGCAGGTGCAGCAGTTCCATCCCTGACAAGTGACTCGGATAAGAAGGGCCCTGTGATCATGGAAATTCCACCGGACCAGATCCGAAGGCCACTGATGCGAACACGTGCCAATGATCCAGCCAAGGTGCAAGAGCTCATGGACAGTATTTGTGTCATCGGCCTTCAAGTACCTGTGGGTATCTATATTAATTTCTTTTCCTTTCAAATTATCAACAGTAACTCAACTCTGTGCTAATGCCTATACCTGTTCCATACTTCCACCTTAATGAATTCAATGAATCGCAAAGAAAGCTTTGAACACAAGCAGAGCAGTTTTTCAATTTACTTAATAGTTAATATTTGGTCGAGTTCTTGTCAATATGTCATATTCCCTCCATAATATAACATTATGCCAAAGGTATTGCCGTTCTCTTTAGTATGCGTGGGAGTACCTTTTTTGTTTCAAAAATGTTGCTCTGGTTTTGTTTAGAAATTTACTACTTTAGATGATAGCATGTGGGAAGTATGGCAGTTTGTTCCTCATGATCCAGTCAGAGCCACGCCCATTTATTTTTCATCACAGTTATCTGGGGGGAAAAAAAGGCAGACCTAGTAAAGAATTGCATATTGATGCTGAAAATATATGCAGGTCCACGTAAACTTTTGTTAAACTCATGAAGAGAAGAAAACACCAATTTGATTAGATTGAGCTTTACTAGGATCAGTAAACATCTGGGTCCTGCAGCTGAGCCACATAATGGAGCATGTTGCTGTAGTTTCTAGGCGGGGTAAATTAGATATTAGTTTACATATCATGCTTCTTGAACTAGTATAAATTTACATTCTTGAACTAGTATAAGTTCAGTTGGAGCATGCCTAATCACAGAGTAAACTTTCACAGCATTAGTATTGATGATTTTATGAGGATTCAGACACAAAATCGACATGTAACAAAATGTTGTGTGTTGTTTACTAAGCTGCTGATCGCTAAATAGTGAATAAATATCAGTATTTCATTTGACTGATTTTGTAGCTTCCTTTTCAGTTTCTTTCTTTCTTGATGAGTGTAACTTGCATAAGGTTAGATGCATGAATGCTTCTTCAAGCTGATAGCTCAAGCAGAGATATATATATCTGTATTGGTCTTCCTAGCTTTTTCTTGTGCCAGCTTAAGAGCACATAGTTTAGTCAGAATTTTGTTTCACTTATGGGATCATGTTACAACATTCCAAAGGGCTTGTTGATCATCTATATGTGCCATAGGACACTTTCTCATGCACTGCGAGTGTTGGATTTCCGATGCTGTTGGTTTACTTCCCAATGATTCTTACTTGGCTCAATTTCTTGACTAGGGCAGATTGATGTGCTAGAGGTTGATGGGGTCTACTATGGTGCGTAATCCAGACTCCAGATCCGATTCATGACTCACCCTCTTATCACTTCAAGATCTATATCCATTTACCTTGTGCTGAATATGCTC
The DNA here is from genome assembly GCF_016808335.1 of Panicum virgatum. Lineage (NCBI taxonomy): Eukaryota > Viridiplantae > Streptophyta > Magnoliopsida > Poales > Poaceae > Panicum > Panicum virgatum. The sequence goes on from NC_053148.1 coordinate 5,599,672, forward strand.
GTGCGTGATCTTCAGGCTTCTCTGGATGCCACCGCTACGAGGCACACCAGCGCCTTGGTCTCCCAACCATCCGCTGCAAAGTCCGTCGAGGGACGAAAGAAACACTTAGGTCAGACCATCCTCTCAAGCTTGGATTATCACTGCATATTCGAATCACTTGATGCACTGAACTTCAGTCTGCTCTTTCAGGCACCATATGAGATGAGTTGGATGTTATTGGTGACTAAATCAGCTAGAGAGTGATCTGTGTATCTAGAGCTAAAACAAAACCTTTCATCATCTGTAATCGTCCATACTTGTAAATGTTACTCAAACAGATTGGCGAATACTAAGTCTGAACTCAACAGCAAGAGGAAATGTTGACTCATGCCCACACCATTCTTTTTCGGATCGGTGGAACTTCCATTTACATGGAATAGGATGGCTGCATGAGTAACCGAATGCATTGTGATGTTTACTTAATGTCGTTTATCAATTATCATGCTAGTATAAAATATAGCGTTTCAACTGAGGAAAAATGGAGAGGCACACTGAGGCAGCATTTGTCCATGTGGCCCAGAAAAAGGAAACTATTTTTAGCCCAGTATAGTGGGCCGTAATCGCAATCCCGTTAACTTTTGATCCGGCCCAGTTAGCTAATCATTCTTCTCCTCAAAGACACGAGCACTCTCCCCGAAACCACCACTCCGCAAAGCGGCTCGCTTTGCTTTAACACGCGCGCACCCGAACCAAATGCGACGCGCTCCGGAGGAGATGGCGATGGAGTCCGATTCGGCGGCGGTGGAGGAGTGGCGGCGGGCGGAGCGGGATGCGGCTGGGCGCATCCAGAAGATGGAGGTGGAGATAGAAGCCAGAGACAAGGGGAAGGTCTGGAGAGGAGGTGCTCCAGTAGAGGAGGAGAAGGCGGCGGACGGGGTCAGGGGAGAAGGGTTCAGGTGGGAGGAGGGCGGGGCGATCGGTTGGAAGGGGAGGATGCATGGGCACCAGAGGCAGCCGGTCGCGGCGGGGCACCTCCCGTTCTGGAGGCCGGGAGGCGGATACGTGAGCGGCGGGAGGGGAGGGAGAGGAGGGTTTCAGTTTCATCCCCGCCCTTGGTACGCTCGCCGTGTGGTTGCATTGTCCCCGCCTTCTCTTCGGTTTTTTGCATCGATCTGACGCGTTCTTGCTCGTGTTTCGTTAGGTTTCTTGGTGATTCGTGTAGTTGTGCTTGGTGTACAAATCTTTACTGATGAAGTATTTCTTGCCAGTTCTTTGTGGCATTTCGCCTTGTTTTACTGTACATTGTGCTGTGGTGGATTGGTATGCATTTTGGGGAATTGTGCTTTGGCTGTAGGATAGAAATGCTTGTACTCACCCTAGAGATGTTTACAGGTTCTGAAGAAACAATCTTGTTTTAGGTGCGCGTGTGATTTTGGATAATCAGGTCTTACTGTTGCTTCTTGGTACAATTATGGAAGAGAGAATAACACCTGGATTCAGGGCCCTGTGGATTGAATCCTACTACATAGAATATTTTGTTGTTGTTATCAAGAATTCAGAATGCTGGATCTGGATGTTTGATTCCAGATTTACTGGAGACACTATATAGCAGATTACCAATTGTTCTCATGGAGTCCTAGTTGATGTTTAGTGTTCATGATTGCTTTCTTTGAACATTTCTAGTTTATGCTTGTTCTGTTAGTATTGTTGAGATAATTGCATGTGTCTAGCAATAGGGAAGGCTAATTAATTTTTGGTGTCAGCAGCATTGTGCTTTTCTCAGTTTCTGTTATTAGTTCTGTCACTGTTGGGTGTAGATCATGATCTTTGTTAGCCTGATTGAAAATGCTAGACTAAATGTGAGTTCAGTTGCTGCTAAGTCTTCAAAGTTGGCTATAGCTTGTGTTCTTTGGATATCATTATATTTTCTGCAAATACCTCCAATAAACCTGTATTATACAGTGGCATCATTATTAGCTTGTGGATGTGTTTGCCGAATGTAATTTGTCTCTGAATTTGTGCTTATAAAGTGTTATTGTCTTTTATTACATTTTCAAGGAACCTGCAGCACCACAAATTGGACATCTCTAACAAACCTGAAGTATATGGTGGTGCAATTATCATCTGCAATGGTTTGACTAAGCGTCAGTTCTTCGAACAGAAACATTTTGCCCTTCCTGGTTATGCTGCAACTTTTATAAAGAAGATCAGAGCTGGTATGCTTCTCTTTCTGTTTGAGCATGAAGAGAGAAAACTCTATGGAGTGTTTGAGGCAACTTCAGATGGAGCATTGAACATTCTTCCAGATTCATGTGCTTCATTGTGCAAGTTTCGACCAGCGCAGGTAAGTATGCTTTTGCTTTTGGCTTCTTCTCATGGTTTTACCAGTTTACTGGTCCATTTTCTTTGGCAAGCTCAATTATGCATTGCTTCCTATGAATCTTTTCTGTGATTTCATAGTCCTTTTTGTTGCTTTGTTCTGGTTTTATCATGTGTGAATGTGCTGATAAAGGCTCTTCTATTTTTCATGCTTGCTCTATGAAATTCAGGTTCTTTTCAGAAGAGTTTGGTTTTGTAAGCCCCTAACTGAAGCTGAATTTTCTGATGTCATCAAAGGAAATTGTCTCCTCCCTCAAAGGTCTTTCTTTGGTATATCATACCAACAGGTTTGCTGTTTCTAATTTATGATGTGATTCAGCTATTGTCCTTAGTTAGAACCTCCTTGCTAGTTGCTACTGATTTGAGGATTCTCTCATGCATAGGTTTTGGATCTTGTGGACTTATTTGCTTCAAGAATGATCAGGCTTCAGCCCTACCAAAAACCAAAATCAAGAGTTTTACAGGATTACAAAATCTCTCTGGCTCGTACTGGTCGAGAGTTCAGTTTATATACTCATAGCAGTGCCTCCTTTAGTCGTTCGTCTTCCATGTTCTGCAACAACAGAATCTCTTTACCAAATAGCCCCTTCATGTATGCCAAACACAATGGCAAGCATCCTGCTCGTAAACATGAGTCTCCTCTTCAGCCTTGGCATAAGCATGCTGTCTTCAAGGCACAAGATATCTTAGAAAAAAGCAAACCAGATGATGCTGATTATATACCACTTGAGCTAGATGGTTGTAACTCTGACAGTGATGCAAATCAGTCAACTTTGATGGGGACTGTAAGCTTCCATTCAACCATGGAGAGTAACATCAGCTGTGAAAATCAAGTTCCCAAACCATTTAATGGAAAACACAATGAGGATGATAGGTGTAGTCCTCTTGTGCTGAACCAACGGTTCATTTCTGAAAGTGAAACTGGTCACAACAGTGTATTTGCGCACATTATGAAAGAGAGCAAATCAGAGTTGCAGGCTAAGGGGTGCAAACGAAAGGCAATCGTCCAGCTTGATGAACTCTCAGATGTCTTATCCCCTACAATAGCTTGCAATGTGGCAAAAAAAGTATCATTTAGCTGTGGTGGCAATGGAATTTCTGTTACTTCTGATAAAGCATCACACGGGCGGACACTTTCTGGAGTACAACCGAACAGAGAAGCAGTTCTAAAAGGGAGGAAGGAACAGATTGGTTTTTCACCTGGAGACATTCAAAGCAAGGTGAGAGATGCTTCAGCAAAGAGTAAGCTGATGAGGCCATCCTTTGCAGAACGACTTAGGAATCAGCATGCTCAGAGCCGTGCCAGAAATAGCGATTTGCAGGTGACTCAATCTGGTATCAAGTTGACATCCACACTTCTCGCGGATGAGGACTGAGGGTAGAAGGGACCGTACTTTTTAGCCCAACAGTGACGATGTTGTGATATAAGGAGCTGATGACCACAGTATGTTGTACTAACGCTTTTTGCCTCGTGGAATTTCTGGAGATAACCCTATGAGTAGTGTAACTTAGGAACTACGCGCTTTTGCCACGCAATGCTCGAGCTGCTGTAAATAGACCGTGTTAGCTATCGCATTGTTACCTTCCAGTTGATTTAGTTCAGAACTGAATTCAGTGTTCGGAGCCATAATCTGTAAGGAGATCTTCATATGCTTCTAACTTGTGGTTGGCTAAGATTATGTAGGCACTCTGCTGATAAGATGCTATCTCCTACGTGAATTTTACTTGCAGGCTGTTTCCTGGCATATTCTTTTCAGTGAAAGTGATTGGTGCTTTACTCTCATCTGTTCTTGTGATGATGATGATGATGTCCAGACATGGATTTGATATGATATAATCCATGGCAGGCTTGTGATGCTCAGATATGAATGCTTTGTTATTGACATCATGACATGAACGTCCACTAGTTAGTGGCACTACATATTGGCGTTAAACCCATGCAATATAATCTAGTGCAATCGAGATTAGAACTGGGTCCAATTTCAAAGACAGTTTTGAGCTTTGACACATAGTACTCCACAAGCGATCAACGCTAGTGGTAGAACCACTGAAACCAAGATATCATAATGTCATCCAAATGCAAGATTCTAGATTTATATTTAACGTGCACCTGCCAAAGTTATTTCCTTATTCATAAACTCTCTCAACAAATATCCATCTGTATACTTGCACCCAAGAAATAATAAAAATTAGTGTTTATTCACAAACTATTTTTTGAGAAAGGACCTCTGAGTATTGCTCTACAAACTACTGGGGGAAAAAAAGAGGAAATGTTCAGACATTCTGGCGATGGGCTGGACAGTGGACACCGGGAGAAAAAAAAAAGGCATGCCCAGCCCAGCACGAGACCTCGAGACACTCGCTCACGCGCAACGGCCACGCCACCGACCTCTTCTTCTGCGGTTCTGCCCCAGTTCCCCACTTCCGCCGCCGAACCCGTACCACGCCGCCGAAGAACGCCGGCAGCCTCGGGCAACCCTGCCCTTGCAGTAACTGTCGTCGTCCACCTCCCCCCGCGCCCTCTACTATACTGGGTTGGCGCGGGAACGGAGGACCCATCCGTACACGGCATTGATCGACTCCTTCCGTTGTTACTTGGTGGTAAGGAACCCTAACTTGCGCGGATGAATTTTCCGGGAAGGCCTTTTTCTGTGGGTTGTTTTGGCTGCTCCGAGAAGCCAAACCCGAAGCTTTCTTCAACCCATGAGTTAGTAGCAGATTCTTTTGCTGCGTGGTAGAGTGGCTAGTTTGATCATCCATCCATCCATCCTTGGTTCTGCTCTGGTTCGATAAGCAATAGGCTATTCTCCTTCATCAGCGAGGGCAGGATCGATCGGTCCAGATTCCAGTCAGAGGACTGAGAACCCTTGGTGCGGGGAATGTTTTTTTTTTTTTGCGAAAATGTTGGGGATTCAACAAAAACCCCGGGCACCACGGCAGAAACCCGCCCCTGTTAATCGCAGTTCAATTTCGAGTGTCACGAGTTTTCTTGGGATCGCGATTCCTTGGAATGTAGGTTGAGTTGCTCATCGTATGTAAGATTATGGACCCCAAACAGCAAAGGGAAGGCCAATTGTGTGCATTTTTATGGCTTTTCTTAAAAAGATTTATCATGCAGTTTTCCTGTTTTCAATTCTAAGTAAAAATGGAAACCACATCTATGATGTTGTCAATCTTGTGTGTTCCTTTTCATATTTGAGCTTGGTAGTCCTTGATATACAAATCTTCATTCAATACACAACAACACACAGCTGCTGTTTACCTGAGATTGTCTTCTTTTCAACTCGAGTGATATGCTGTTGTTTTATGTATTGGTTGCAATTCTTTCCCTGCAATACCTGCAGCAGCCAAGGAAGCATTTGGTCTATTTTCAGCTTGTTTTTTGGTTGTAATGTTGCTTTGCTTACCCTTTTCATTGCCAATTTACATGTTACCAAGGAATTCAGTGAGTTTTGGAATGGTGAAGACACAGAGTAAGGAATATTCAGCCTTTGGTGGTGCAGTTTTTCTGTGCAACCAATTGACCAGGAAGGAGTGCTTTAACAAGAAAATCTTTGGCCTCTCTCCTTACTGTGCTGATTTCGTAGAGAAAGTTAAAGCTGGCACAACTTTATTCTTATATGATGTTGAGCAGTGTAAGCTTCATGGGGTTTTTGAAGCAACTTCAGATGGAGCTGTGAACATTATTCCTGATGCATATGGAAGGCGGTATCCTTCTCAGGCATGAATACTTTTGAGACTTGCTGATTATTGTCTTTTAGGTCAAATAATCCAGTGCTTTCATGTATTTTTCAATGAAGTTGTGATATCCCACATGGAACACATGTTTCTCTCTATTTTATGTTTTCAAACTAATTTCATAGCTATCTCATTGTACAATATTGCAAGTAAATCTCATACTGCTCTTCCTGAGATATTATGAAACGTGATAATTTATGTTCATGTTGCATTTCTCTGAGTCCAGATACGTTTCAAAAGGATTTGGTTTTGCAAGCCTTTGATGGAAGGTGAATTTCGAGATGCTGTCCAGAACTATTCCGTAAAAAACAAGTTTAGTTATGGTTTGTCACATCAACAGGTCTGCTCCACCGTCTTCTCGTGTTCTATCAATATGCTTAGCTACTGACCTCACGATGTTACTGTTATACAGGTTGCAAAGCTTCTTCACTTGTTTTCTTCACGAAACAGGTTGCAACTTTGTCAGAATCCAAGATTAAAAGATGACCTCCCAAAGGAGCTTGAAACTTTTCTGGTTAAAGTAATTGATGTGCAGTCCAGTCCAACCAGCAGTTCATGTGGTTCATTCAAAAGCCCCTGTCAAACATGTTCCTCGTCCACTCTGGGTGACAAATTAACTGATTCTGCGTCATTAGTGCAGAGAGGACTGCAATCGGACATCTCTGATGTGGCTAAGTCCAAGAGCTCACAACCTCCCCTGCACACTGGAGCAGATACGGCCACGGTCACAATACCTAGCAACCAAGAAGCAATGCATGACAAATCTACTGATGACTTTATACCACTTCCGCAGGAGGAAGATACTTTAGAAGGTGTTGATGATCTGTTTGGGTTGCTAAAAGATGAGAGCCCCTCTTCTGAATCTAAAGGTAGCAGTGACTCTGAAGACCATACTACTTTCCACCATGTTTGTGTTAGGAAGGAGAAGGAAGATGGATGCGACCCGCCAATGTTAAATTCGAAGCTCCGCTCTGACAGTGAAGGGCGAACAAGTGTGTTTTCTCGGTTAATGAAAACACATAAAACTTATATCCAAGGAAAAAGGTCCAACACCGAAGCATCTCCACCAATAAGTGTTCAGTCTTTCAATCCCCTTTCTCAGAGGGAAAAAAAGCAGAAGGCACAGCATAGCAAGCCATTTCCATGTCAAATGCTGTTTATGCCTTCAAGTGATAGGCTGAACAGACTTCCAGCATCTAATCGTTCATTTGTCTGGAGAAGATCCACCAAGTATTCTGGGGGGAAACAGAATGAAATTCAGACGTGCCTAGAGCCATTGCTTTGTGAGGATGGAAATAAATGGGATGTGTCTGCCAAACAACCTGTCAGATTCAACAGCTGCAAAAAGTCATTTGTTCCTAAAGGTTGCTCGAAGTTGACGGACTCATGTGACAATGAACTACATATGTCTGCAGTGTTTGCTGGAGAACATGACAGCAGCGAGGTTAATGTTAAAGAAGAAATGAGAACCTCTTCCATGAATGTTAAGCAGCATGCTGACGATTCATATGTTGAAGGAGGGGATCCGGATTTTTACAGTGAGGATGTTGAGGGAACAGGAGCGAAGAAGAGGCAAGCAACTTCATCCTTCCCTCAAGAATGTCCAAGTGCCACTGCATTGGTTCCTAAAGGCAGCAATACTTTCGATATGCTTGCAATAACTGATGAAAATCCTATAGAGAAGGGCATCATTTTATCGTGTAAGGATGCACATAGTCAGTTAGCTAGACCATATTTTGAAACCAAGGTGCTCCTTCAAGATGAGCAACAACAAATCTTTCAAGGTTCCTTTGAATACATTGAAGAAATCACAAGTGATTCATCATTGATTCTTGAAAGTTCCACAATCATGGACACATTGGGCAAGCATGGTTTTGGTGATACGAAGACTTCGTTGAAAGACGAAATGCAGAGCCATGTGGTTGCTGGTCATTTGGGAACTGAAACATCCCTCCAACAGAAAGAAAGCCAAAGCATTAGGAGCTGCCACAGAGTGGTTAAAGGTGATAAAATATTGCTCATGGGAAAATATGAAACCATGGATATCTTGCCCAACCATGATGAAGATTGTGAAAACAAGAAGAGTTTGCCTTCTGATGGAAGTGGTAGGCTTGTTACCTCTTGTAACCTTGAAACCGAAATGCCCCTGCTGCAGAAACAAACTGCAAATATTCAGAGCTGTTCTGAAGTAGTTCATGATTATGAAGTGTTGATTCCAGAAATCTCTAAAGTGATGTTTCCCAAGTTCGATGCAGACTCTGGAAACAAGGGTACAAGTATGGGTTCTGGTTATCCAGAAGCGGAATGCCATCTTGTTAAAAGCTGTCAAGAAGCTGTGCCTAGTGATGTTACACCAGTTCTTGAAGGCTGTGGGCCTCTTATTAACTTCCCAGTGTTCCATGTAGATAGTGCCAAAAATATTATCTTATTGGATGAAACTTCAGAGCATCTGTCTACTGATCATCAAGGTACTGTTATGCTTTCTCAGGTCGAACATTACCGCAGCTGCTGTGGTGATACTTCATCTGTTCTAGAATATTCCACTGTGGACACAAGTGCTGAGGATGGAGATAGTGAACACAAGAACTCATTTGATCTGAAAGATGATGAAAGTCTGTATTTGGTGACTGATTGGAAAGATCATAGAAACACTGCCAACACTTCCTCATCTTACGGAAGTCGCAGTTGCGCACCTACTGAATATCAGGAATGCAGCAAACACATGCTGCTTAAAGAGGAGCAGCACCAAAATTTCCAAGACAACTCTAATCCTCTGGACTCGTTTGCAGTCTTATCGGAAGGCTGTGGAAGCAAGAGTGGGATATCAGTTGATAGAACATCTCTCCATCTGGTTGCTGATCTTCTGGGGATGGGCTCGGAGTCCAGAACAAGTTTCATCAATGACTCCTCAAATGGACCTAATAGGACTTTCAGTACCTCTGCTTTCGGTGTTGAAACTACGGACCACACCGCCAACGGATCAGGAGCCTATGCAGAGCCGCCCATACTTCAGCATGATCCTGGGGAAGCCATGGAACAGCTGTGACCGTCACTCTGCATGCACAACCTGTGACCGTCACCCAGCTTGAGAGGAGCTTATCTAACCAGAGCATTTGGCATTATGCAGTGAATTGCCCTGTGTTGTTAGAATGTTACTAGAACCGTTGTCTGTTGTTAAGAGTATTATCATCCCTAGCAGAGCATAAATTCGAACCACGGGAAGTTAAGAAAAATAGTGAACCTGGTGTTGTGTAGTAGCTGTTTACTTGTTTACTATTCCGAACCTATGTAATGCAGACGGTGAAGACCGAATTAACATCGTAATTGCCAGATGTGTATCCGTGTGTGTACGGAAAATGTGGAGACGACTCTGCTAATGCTTGATTGCCCATATTGTTATGTTGGGGACAGACCATGTTGATCCCTGATGGGGAGGATGGCGGTGCCATCGTGATCACATTGTCTGGGTCCTGTTGTCGATTGGCAACCGACAACACGCACCATCGTCAAATCTGGTGTCGTCGGCGCTGCCGTGTTGCGATTCGCACACCTGCTGGGTTGCGGGTCGACGATGTGCGCGCACGGCGTGTCGTCGTGTCGTGCGTACCCGCCTGCGCTGCTGGCCGCGCCAGTTCGTTCGTCCCTGTCTGCGCGGCGGGCGCCAGCCGCCAGGTCGGGCGGGGCAAGGGAGCCCCGTTCTGGGTGCCGGGGGCGTGCAACAGCCACGGCCGCTGCCTAGCGCGAGGAGGAGCGCGCGGGGCAGTGGATGGACAATGGTTGCCATGGCCTGGGCTCGGCAGGCGGCGGGACGGGCGCGCACCGTGCTCTCGTGAGCCCGCCGGTAGGGTGGTGCAGCGCGCCGCCGCCGAGCGGTCGGCGGTCGCCGAGGGGAGTTTGGCTGGGAGCTCGTGGCGGTCGTGCCACGGCATGTGCGCCGTGCCGCGGCAACGCGGGGTGCCCCGGTGGGTCAGGAGTTGCGACCCGGGCACGGGCTGACGAGCGGCGAACAGCCAGCGAGCGAGACGGGCGTCAGCTCCGTCAAGTTGGCACGGAGCAGCGAGCGCGCCGTGCGTGGTGGTTCAAGGCGGCACCAGTCGGCTGCCTCTGCTTCGCTTGGGCCGTTTGCGCCCTGCTGGTCAGAGGTATGGACAGCTACGTACAACTGTACAAGTGGCACGCGTGTGGGCGCATCTGAATCAGATAGATTTGCTAGATTGAAGCGGACACTTCTGTCAGCATGAAGCGAGAACCTTCGTATGCCAACATAAACCAGCGATTCAAAGATGGCAGAGTTCCCTTCGTCCACTGTTCTACTCTAAATGTCATTATGTCAGGTTAAATTAAATAATTCTACAACATGATGGCACATTCGTGTCCCGCAAATGTTTTCGTGTCCACCACATTGGATATCCCCCCTATAATATGCCATCCGATTCTTCTTCAAGATTCGCGCTCCGCTCCTACGTGGCACGCGGCAGTGCACTTAAACATGCTGACATCAGATTGGCTGCTAGCTTAACCTCCTTGCGGTCAACAATGTCTAGAAGACCCGTTCACATTGTACCTGAGTTTTCTGGATACGACTCTTCTTCTCCCTCCTCTTGCGGCCAACCTCCGACCAGATCTCCACCGGCTGCCTCCCTCTCCGCCTCCGGCGACCTTGTCAGCGACGAGACGGGGCGGGGCTCACCCTCCACTTATACATCTTCGTTACAGATCATATCTTGCTGTTATCGCCATTGCCATCGCCGCTCTCATCTCGTCGGATTTGTGACCTCGCACATCGGTCTTGTTGGCCACGGTGCGGGAAGTGACGCTCTCGTCGGCTTCGATCTTCAGGAGACATCGGTGAGCCTAAATAATCTTTTCCCCTTTCTAGAACTGGAGATGCTTTGTTCTGTTGTGCACAAATCGATCCACCACCACTCATCTCCGGCCATCTGTCCATCCTCACAACATCATCTCCGGCACGATCCCCTCCAGAACCACGTATCCTTCCTGTGGAACATATGAACAAATCCCTACTGCTGCCTTCTTTTCAATCCAATATTCGGTATGCGTTGATGCTTGTTGCGCTTTTTTTTTAATCCCAAGCAGAGTCCTGGTTGCTTTTGTCGGTACTACTACTCTCATCTTCCCGTCCTCCCCTTTTGTTTATTGTTCTAGAGTTCTTGCGGGTGATCTCGAGTTTTGTCTCTGATCGGTTGTGGATTCTTGTTGATATAGAGTTTCAGATTTTGATTTCTCGTACATACATCACATTGAAATTCAGATGGGCCGTCATTATTCAGTTAACTGCAGATCTGGTGCTGCTTGATTATCAGCTCTCCAGTGAGGATGATAACTCGGAGGTCAGATCCCATTATTTTGTTCAATTGGAGGTATGCCTTCTCTCTCCTCTGTTCAATTGGAGATCTAGTTAGTTTAGACTGGATACAGTTTTGTATAACATAATTGGAGCATTATTTCAGCACCTTCATCAGTACAGCTTATGCTTATCCAGTACATCCTGCTTGGGAATTTGTTTTTATGGAATAGTGTTTTCTAAAATATTTTATATTGTAGTCATGTAGGATGGTCCTATGATACACTTTTTCTCTATTTTATTATATAGATAAGCAAGTTTTCTTGCTCTATATGGTAGATAAACTAAACTGTGCTTTTACTTGACACTTCCATGTACAGAAGGTGGAGGTCAAATGACTACAATTCGTCTTGGCTAAGGGGTTCCTTGAAGCTCGAGGCTCCTCAATTTGATTCTTCACCCTAGGATGCTTAGATAATATTATTTTTTATTGTATTTGGATGTCCACAGTTGTATGTACTATTAATATGATGTGTTTGGAAATAAGAATTACATATAAAGATTGGCAGTTCTCATTATCATTTATTTTAAAGTAATCATTATGTTTCAATTAGCACTCATGTGGTAAACCTCATTATTGAGTTACAAGATGCCTAGCTCATGTGTACGTTACATCCACTCACAGAAATATTGGAGTTACTCAAAATGGACCTTTTCGTCGTGATCTTTTACAGATAATTTATCAACTATCAGGTGCATTTTAGTATGTCATCATGTGAAGGCTTGATACAAGACCAACTTGTTACTAGCTGTAATAGGAGGAAACATACACGTCATATACTTACTTGAGTGGACAGTATTAGTCCTATTTCAGTGTGTCAACATGTACATCATATACTCTACTAGTAGTAAATAAAAGTAGTGATTGTATACTGGACACAATGCTCATATTGAGTTCAAATTTAATAAGATTACAATGCGTGTATTATTGGTTCCAAATATAAAAGAGCATCAGTTTTACATACGCATACCGGTAACATAATTAAGGCAACTTGAACGGTTACTTCAACTGCATAAGTTCTAAAATGCACTTTGTTTTCTTCTTGGCTGGGTTCTCTTCCTCTGGCCACTCTGATGCTTTAGTGCTTGGATCATCGGCTTGGCACGCTGCAGATTTCTTAGTGCTTGCAATCCATGATTTTAGTCCTGTGTTTGGTGGCCTTCCACCGAATATTGTTCGGGGAGGACAGGATGTGGGCTTCGAGGTTGGCCAAGAAGTTGTTGCATCTTTAACTTCACCAATTTGTTGACCTGATGTCTCACTTACCATGGAATTGCCAATTACTTCTTCAATTGTTTTACCAAAAGAGACGAGTCGTCCCTTGTCATCCACCTTGGTAAGTTCACAAGCTTTTGCCAGAAGCATCTTTCTCTGCATATTATGCGATTGCTGCTCCAAGGCAGAAGATATCGATGTTTCTTTACATGGTATGTGCCCTTCCTTTGTCCATCTTCTCATTATGTTTCCAGCTGGGATTTCCATTTTGTCCAGATGGACGAGGACCTGTTTTTGTTTTATATAGTTTTCAGTACAATTTTATCATTGCAACACTTTTACAAATCCAATTTAATAATTCATCACTCACCTTGAGAGTATGGCGGCAAAGCATGCCCATATGTTCGTAGAAACCACATTCACAACTGATCTTATTATCTCCTTCTAGCTTCACCCTGAAATGCTTAGCATCTATTTCCTCTTCGTTCTTTGTGTCTACTAAAATGAACTCACTATCATTGATCCTCTTAAATATGGCAAATGATCCTGACTCAAATAGCTCATCACAGAATTTCTCATACATTGCTCTTGTGTACACCGTGCTTGCGTGGCGCTCTATTGGAACCCCTACTCTTAGCTTTTTTCTGAGAACCTGTTATAGGAGAGATTGGACCGAACAATTAGTGTCTGCACAGTTATTATCATGGTTTAGTGAGATTTACTCATGCCAAATATCATTTTCTATTTTCTGCTTATCACATACCTGTTTAGTAGAATGCTGCTCTTTTCCTTCCTGGTCGTGTCTGTCGCTCTGCAGCTCATTGAATTTACTCACAAAAAGGTACAGAATATGTCCATGAAATATGGTTTAGCCCATTTGTCCCGGTGCTTGAACAACCTCTTCAAGTACTTGTTCTTGACAAGGCGGTATTCCTTTAGTAGTTTTACCCATTCATTCTCGAACCTTCTTATGTCAATCTCATCAGTTATTAGTTTATTGAATTCACGCTTGAACTTCTTACGTTTTGAGTAGATGTTCCCAAGCTTCTTTTTTGCATCCTTCAGCACGTGCCACCTGCACCATCTGTGCCTTGTAGTCCGTAGTGTTGATTTTATCGCCTTTGCCATGGCGGCACACTGGTCTGCATAGTAATCGACAATGTAGGTGTCAATCTACTTAAGCATTGCACTACTAGTTGTGATGTTTTCAGGCTGGTATATTTACAAGATAAAACTACTGGATACAATGATCTGCTGAGGATGATACGATAGGTTGTACCTGTTAGCATTGTCAGGGGAGCTTTACCATTCATTATTTCTACAAAATTTGTGAATGCCCATTCGAAATCAATTATTTTCTCAGATGTTAGAAGCACCCCTCCGAACACTATTGACTGGAAATGGTTGTTTACACCAACGAAAAGACCAAATGGCAGGCTGTAAAGGTTTGTCCTGTAGGTTGTATCAAATGTTATGCTCGTAGTCCACTCTATTTTTACCGGTGCACCAAAGCATTGTTTTCATCGCGCCACTGCTGTCCATTTGGAACCTTACTTCAAGCCCAGGGTCAGTCTTCTTCATATCCTCCAAAAGTCCCATTGTCTTTCCAATATCATCTTTCATGTTTTCTTGGGACAGTTTTGCACACAAGGACCGTATAGACTCCTTTCTCATTGTTTTGCTTGAGGTTGCATCCGACACACCTAGGATGTTGCAGATCCTCCCAACACTTATATTGTTCTCCCTAAGCTTCTTAACCAAATCCTTTGTTAGTGGATCTATGTCACTATGCGATTTCCATTGCTTGTTTTCACCATAGCCTGCTGAAAATGGGTGGTTGTGTGTGTCAACCACCCTGCTGATGTACCATGAATGATCATTTTGTCTGAGAAGTCTGATCATTGCCTTGCATTCAGTCCTGATTGAAGCTGCTGTTGTGCTCTTGTCTGTTCCCTGCATATATTAAAAACCATCAATGAGTTACAAGTCCAATTTGAGAAATAATAGTGTTGTGTGTGCAGACAACATATATTAGTGTGCACCTCACACGAGCAGACAAAATCTTGCCTAGTTCTATACTCTTTGCTGTTCTTGCATCCTCACCCTATTCTTATTCCGAAACCTTTCTCCCAGGAGTATAAGTTGTAGAACTCTTTCGCCTCATCGCAGCTGTTGAACACAGTTCCTTTGTAAGGGAAAAATATTGGCTGGTCTGGCCGTTCAGCTGCAAGGCGTATAGCCTTTGTCACCGCATCTTCCTCATCTTCTGGGGCTATTCGTTCATTTGGACCTTCACGGGCGCGTTTCCTGCATGAATTTAATACAGAAATATTTACAAACAACTCATTATTATTCCACATTGCTAATTATTGTGGCTTACCAGAAAAGCAATGCATCGAGTTGCTGCAGTACTACATGATCTTACGCAATGTGTCATGGAGGCAGTAGTATTCTAAACTCATTTTATCACTAATCGAACTAGCTAATATATCCAACATATTGCCGACATGAGCAATTCAAAAATATATCAAACATCTTGCCGCTGCATCTCTGACATAAGAAATTCATTATTCTCTTATATGCAGTACCACACATCAGCTAATTATGTTCATCTGACATCTATACAAGACGATTGATATGCAATTTCAAGGGATCACATATACAGTTTATAGGAACTCACCCGCGACGTGGCGTGGAGGAAATCCTCCTGCCTCACCACTTCATAAGATTGCATTGCTTGTTGATTTCTTCTCCTCTTCGATTGATGCCTGGCAGCTAAGCTCCATGCGGCCTGTAGCCTTCGATGCTTCAAATGCTCCGGTTTCCATATGCTCTGCACGAGCTTCGGCGCCCCAATTTTTGCCGCCTAATCCTCTATTTTCTACAGGCTCTTCTTGCACTCCGCTCATTCCCTCACCATCTCCAAATCCTGTAGTTTCCATCAGGTCTAGATCACGAATCCCTTCTCCATCTTGCATTTACAGATATGCCTACTGGCACTAGATGCAGAAGACTCTAGAAGCCTAGTTTCCTTCTAACGCAAGGTTCTCTCCTAGATAAAACCTGTTCTGGTGTGAAAGGCAATGGCCTATCGGGTTTTCTTGAGTTGACCGTTCAGTCATGGAAGAGCTGCCACTCTGTAAATCCGCGAGTATAATGATGTCCACGTCAACTTCGTAGGAGGTATTTGCACCAATCGCCAAGCAATACGCATCTCATCCTGACCGTTCCTTGTGGGGGTATACCTTATGAGGGGGATAGAACATCCGCTTTGCTGGGTCCTGGGCTCCTGGCGTGGAGGGTTCGCTGCACTCCCCGGGGATGGTCCCCTCTGTCGCCTCCTCAGCACCGGCCCCACCGCCCACTGGGTTAGCGCCGCTTGTGTCCTCAGGAGGGTAGGGCGGCGGGACCACCACCGCCGCAGTCGCCACGGGCGTGGTCGCCGAGGCAGCGGTGGCATCGATCGACGAGGGAGGAGGACCCCCCACCACTAGCGTCGTTGCCGCAATTCCAAGGATGGCAGGGGTGTCAGTAGCAGCGTCGGTAGCGTCGGTGGAGTTGTCGGCCGGCACTTCGAGTGCCGCCCCCGTGGATGCGTCTCTCCTCGCCTTCGCTCGCGTGCCCTCCTCGGACGCGATCTCGCCCTGGCCAAGGACCGGCCCCCGAGTCGCGTCGCCGCCGGTTCCTCGGCGTCGGACACTTCGATCACGACTGAGGCGCGCGTCCCCGAGCTATCTTCCACGAGTGGGGGCGCAACATTATCCGTAGTTGTCCCCCGCTCTCCTGTTCGCTCCTCGACCGCTTTGGGCCGAGGTATCTCCGTCTGCTGCGGCGCGGCTGCGGCATCAACCGACCCCTTCTCTTCATCTCCGTCCTGAGAAGAACAAGCTGGCACTAGCTCCCATTAGTTAGAAGGCGATGACGCACTGATCGGTGCGGCTGGGGATTCAAAAAAAAAAAAAAATCTTTGACAGCTCATGTGTATGTCAATTGTCATCTTGTCCAACTCAAGCATATACATTAGATTTTAGCATAGCCATAATATAGACGTAAATGAATCCATGTACAGACACAAGAATAGCCGCAAGCGCAAATAAAACACGACCCAGGCACGCGGAACTACACCATAGCAAGACCCCGCGAGATGGAGACCTTATGCAAAGTTTACATCTTTAATTGAGTTTTTCACAATCAACGCCATCACTATTACACCACAATCTGGAGCTCTCCTCTACACCAAAACCAATTGCAAAGGTACGATAGCTGCTCCCAAGGAGGGACATAATCATACAAACACGCACACCATACCCTAGCGTATACAAGTTGGTAAGGTGAAACCATGGCACACGAAGACAAGCGCGACATATACTATTACCAGAAGGAGAAGTATCAACGCAGCCCTGCAGGAACAGAGATAGAACACGTTCATTGTAGGCAAGAAAGCTCAAATAGAAGTCAAAGTAAACATCATAGCATCATACTAAAGAGTTAATAATTGTTCAAAAGTGGAAGGTTATGCAGAATGCTGCTTGCCACAACAAAAAAGGAGTGAATGTCATCAAGTACATGGCTACATGCATCACACACTAAAAGTTAAGGATTGATTAGAGCATACAACCAACAACAGGCCACAAAGTGCAAGTCATATTTCGTGCAACTAGAGTCCACTTTTCAGAATGTAGCATCTTATCAATTAAAAAGGTTTCTTTCATTCCACCTTTTATCAACACTTGGTGTAATTTCTTCTGTTTGCTTTAGCCAGAAGATAGTGTTATGTATCAAACTCATTACTTATGCTACTACGACAGATCCAACAATGGATGCAACCTTTTGAAAACAAATGAAAACTGAGTAATGACCTATATATGGTCACTATTTGTTGCCAACAAAACAATACAATACCAATATTCATAAAGCTGCATTCAAATCTACTGCATAGTCTGCATTGGATCATGCTGGGAACTGCTTAGTCGATTATTTTTTAACAAAACTGCAGCTAAGGTGGACATTAAGAAGCACAATTAAGCTAGTCCCCGAGGGGATGCAAAAATTCAGTGGGAAGCTCACGAACCAGAACCACACATAGATTCGTACGGCAAAAGGAAAAGGAAAAAATCAATTATGCAAGCTTATGATACCATGGTATTTTTAATTAGTCAGAATATACATACGTGAGTTTGACATTTCTCCACCAAACAGTGTTTCTGAAGCGCCGAGCTTGTCTTTTGAATCGAACAGTATTTCCTTGCATATTAGCGGTCTTGTCAACCAGCAGCTCCAAACGATCACCTCTTTCAAGGACCTTGTCAATGTTGTCAATCATAACACTACGAACCTGCCAGAAAAATAATGAACAGTAAATATCCATTTTGAACTGTTAGAACCTTACTTGGCAACATGCTCGATCAACAGGATTTTTTTTTATGGCTTGATTTAATACAAGTATCTGGATTCTGGAAACAACAAGCAGTTCCACAAAGGTGGCAGTTCAAGCACTTTAAGCATCAGCATTTCCACTTCTAGTTTATAAGATCAGAATCACAACATAGATTCAAATTAGTTTTCAGAGCATGCTTTATTCAATAATGACAGTCTTCATAGACAAACCAACTGAAAAAAAGGGTGCATTACCTGATTGATTTCTCCTCTCATGCGGTTTATTCTATCTGCATTAGGGTCATTTGAATAGTAGTCCATTTGTTGGCTAAGGACCCTTGAGAATTCATCATTCATTGCATACGCAAGAGCTGTCAGTGCAGCACGGCCATATGTCTTGACGAATCTTCCATGAATGTCTTCCAAAAATGCAAAAGGTATCTGTCCTGTGGCAAAACGGGAGGAAAAAAAACACTAATAAGTGTAGGAAAGGTAGGATGTGTATAATGTGGTCGATATATTGCAATGAGTCCCTTGGGCGGTATATATAGGAGTACAAGGCTTGGAGAGCAAGGCACCTCCCCTAGAGATAAGGAAGGCTATCACAGGATTACATCAATCCTAAACTACTATATCTGGAGTTGCCTAATATACTCTAACATCCCTCCACAGTAGTAGCGGTAGCAACACGAACGGTCAAACTGGAGAACAATGGAGACGTATCCCCCCTGCAGTCGGAACGCCGGTGCGAAAGCTTTGACTGGAGACTCATGCAGATGATAGCCCTTTAGTGCCGTAGTAGCCGAAGTCGAGGTGGACGTGGTCGAAGCCGTGGAGGGGGCGCGGGTCGAAGCGTCGTCGAGGTGCTCGAGTACACAAACTCAGCAGCTTCTTGCCGAAGACAGCAGCAGGACGGTGCGGCAGATGACGATGGTAGACGGCGCGGTTTGCAACTTAGGTCACGCTCAGGACAGGGGTGGCGACGGCGCAAGTTGCAGCAAGTGTCGCGCTCAGATCAGGGGGGGGCGACGACGTCTTCCTTCAGGAACATCGGCGGCGATGTCCGCACGAGAACGGCTCGAGGCGCGGAGACGGATCGAGCGCCTGCTTGACGAAGACCGGCGACGAGTGGCGCCACCGCCTGAAAAGGTGACGACACTGGTAGGGTGGGCTTGATCACGAACGTCGTCGCTGCAGCCTGGAGGGCGCAGCAACAACCTCGTCCTTCGGGAGTGTCGACGATGAACGACGACGAACGGCAGGGCAACGCAAACCGATCTTAGATCGGAAAAGAAAAAAACAGCAGCAGCAAACGAACCTTGGGTACATTCTCGGGGTACCCCTAGCGCCCCTCCCCCTCCCTTATCCCTTCCCCGTGGTCAACACGGGCATAAAAAGGAGCAGGCCACCGGCGCTGCCTCCTGTGATTCCGGCGCGGCGGCGCGCCCTCCGCTGATGTGGGGAGCGGCCGGGGCTCGCGCGTGGGTCGGGAGGTGCCCGGCGGAGAGGTTCTGGGGATGCCGAGATGGGGTGGAGCCCCCACGATGGCGCGGCCCGCCGGCGACGGCGGAGGAGCGACGTGGTGGAGGAGCGTGGAGGCCGGGGCGAAGCGGGGTGGCCCCGCTGCAGCTCGTCCCGGCGGCGGATCTCGTCGGGCGGCGCCGGAATCGACCGGCGGCGCGGTAACCCGCCCCAATCTCGCGGCTCCGATGGCGCAGCGGCATGGCGCACCTCTTGCCACCTCTGCAGCCCGCGCACAGGGCAGCGACGGCGTAGGAGAGAGGGCCAGCACGGGGCCGCGCGCACGGGGGGAGTCGGCGAGGAAGGGGCGACGAGGGAGCCGACGAGATCGCATCACCACGGGAGGTAGGTCCTTCTGCTGTGCTTGTTGACGACGACGGCGGCGCGGATCAGAGGGCTCTGTGGCGCATCCTAGGAGGGCGCTGCCCCCGGCGGAGATCGATCTCCCCGGGGGCGGCGCGACGGCAGCGGAAGCGGCGGCGGCTAGGTCAGGATCTAAAACCTAGGCGTCTGAAGCCATGTAGGAAAGGTAGGATGCGTATAATGTGGTTGATATATTGCAATGAGCTCCTTGGGCAGTATATATAGGAGTACAAAGCTTGGAGGGCAAGGCACCTCCCCTAGAGATAAGGAAGGCTATCACGAGATTACATCAATCCTAAACTGCCATATCTGGAGTTGCCTAATATACTCTAACAATAAGCTATTGTTAAGCATTTCGCGACAGAAACATATAGCTGGCCACGACAATACCAAACTTCAGGCACAAAATTCTAGTAGATTTATTTCAGAAAACAATTATAGTAGATACTTAGTGCCAAAGATGCGACAATTGTTGAGGATCATATTGTAAGGCGTATGGTCAACTGGGTTGCTGTACAAATCAAAATTCTAGCATACCAAAGTTGCTCTTGGTTTGAGCAAACAAAGAACAACAGTTTAGTTTGAATGTGTTCGGAGCCAAGAGGCAGCTACAATGAGAATTACTAGCACTTCCTGCAACAACGAATGAGTCTGATCCCAAAAGTCAACAGCCACAAAGCAAAACCGGAGCAGCCAACCCAGAGGACAAGAACTCCCCCAAAAAAAAAGCTGAAACTATGCACCGGCCCATCCATTCTCAGACGCCATTTGGCTCGCTATAGCTGAATCCAATCGCTACTCCTCAGTTTGTCCCGATCTACCACCAATCCCCTGAGGTCACCCCAGCTAGTGAACAGACCAGATGGACGCGTGACGACAAACCCCCCGAATTACTCCCCGTTCCCGGATCTCCGCTACCCCGCCCGCCTATGGCGCCCGCCCACGTGATCCCCGCAGCCACCCACCCCGCGGGCGGATCCCAGTCGAGTTCGAAACAGCCTCGCGCGCGACTCGACGCCGGGGAGGAAACAGCAGGACGGGGTGGTGGGGAGGCGCTTACTCCCCACGGCGTCGTCGGCCATGCAGAGCGCGGTGATGCCGTCGGTGCGCTTGGCGTGGAAGACGTAGCGGTCCTGCGTGAAGGAGACGTGGCTGTCGGCGCCGCCGCCGGGGAGGCGCTCGAGGACCTGGCGCGCGACGGCGCCCGCGTTGGTGGCCGCGGCGCTGTGCTCCGCCAGCACCACCGTGCCGCGCGCCACCAGCGCGTACAGGATCGCCATCCCCGCGCGCGCCCGCCACTCCTCCCCCGGGGTGGCTGGCCTGGCCTCCTCTGCCGTGTGGACTCGGGGGAGAGGAGGGGGGAGGGGGAGGAGGAAAAGGGGAGGACAGGTTGGGCTCGGCTGGGCCGAGATGGAGACGGAGGACGCGCCGAGCTGGCTGGCTGGCTGCCTATTGGGTGTGGTGGGGTCGGGACGCGGGATCCCTTTGTTAATTGAGGTGGGGCCAGGCCGGCGCGTGTGTGTAGTTGTGTACAAGTGAGCTGTTGTGTTTGGGCGCGGCGCTGGTTAGGTGGGTTGGTTGGGCTGGCTCGGTGAATCGGTGATGACGGGAGCGACCGTTGCTTCCAGAACGGAGTCGGGGTCCGGCTCGAGCTCGTCTCGTTCAACCGCAGGCCCGTTGAAGGCCAAGTGCGAAGTGAGCGACCGCACATGGCTTTAGAATTGAAGGGCTCCCAAATTATTCTATCAAGGTCTACAGCAGATGGCAATTTAAAACAGCAACGATCCATAGCCGTGTTTAGATCTAAGAGCTAGAGCTACTTGTTTGGCTGTATCTTTTATTTTTTATTGGGCACGTCTGCAGAACCCAAGTTTCAAGATGGTGCTGGAAGCGGGAGCGGAAGTCTCGAAGAACACAGCCCTATTCTTCCACCCGCAAGAAGTTCCCTCAGAGAATGCAGGGACGGTTTTGCTTCAGTAGTTTTTCGGAGGCCGCGGAGTGGTTTTTGCTTCAATAGGACATGCTCCTTCGTTAACTGTAGGGTTGGTTTACGCTTAGTTTGTTAGCAGGGGAGAGCCTGCACGTTTGTCTCCTCTTCAGTTTAGCTTCTCTGGTTGGTTTGGTGGTGGTTTTGCTTCGGCTGACTCTGGTATCAGACTTCTTTCCGTGAGCTGGAGCTCTTTCTCTTTTGTCTTCATGTGGTGTTAGTTTAAATTCTAAACTTGGATTGTCTTGTAATTTCGTTGCTACTTCAGTAATGAAATTCGGGCTTGGCCCTTAGTGGAAAAAAAGAGCAGCAACGGTCCATAGCTGTGTTTGGATCTGAGGGCTAGAGCTATTTGGGGTAGAGCTAATTAGCTCCAGTAAATAGCCCTTGACATATTTGGATCCAAGAGCTATTTATACTTTAAAGCATTTTTTTTCAATCATTGGAGCCTATTACCTATCTTGCTATAGTGGGCCCCACCAGAAATAGCCCAAATAACCACCCTTTAGATGGAATAGTTTTTTTAAGTTGGCTATTTGCAAATAACCAAGAACTAGACCTCATGTTTGGGGATTTTGAGTTATTTTGGGCTATTTTAGGCTAAAAATAGCTCTAGCCGTTGGATCCAAACACGCCCCATGTCCACTGGGAGGGAAAAGCCAGTGGCTCATTGCCAATTCCTTCCACGCGAAGACACCGTCGCCGTCGTCAATGGCTTCGTTCAACCGATCGACGTAAATATTGACACCGTAACCGCATTGCTCGTCGTTCGATGACGGACGCCCATCCGTGCCAAGATCGAGGTGATGTCGCCAGTAGTCGTGCCGCCAGCCGCACCGTCGCCGGCTTGCTGCGCCACGCCGGCGCCGCCGCGACGCACCGTCCCTGGCTCGCCGCATCACGCCATCGCCGCGGGCCTCCATTTGGGTTTCGCACACAAGCCTCCAAATCCTAGAGACGGCCCTGTTCAACCGTAGGGTTAGGTTCGGGTCTCTTGAGTCTTGACCCACCCCTGCCACGCTTCGAAGCTCTAGGGTCCAGCTTTAGCCAAGTTTTATTAGATCTGGAGTAAATTATAAAGGTCAAAACTTAATTCCTCCGTTGTGCAAAGAGTATAGTTTTAGAAAATTTCAGACATCGTGTGCTTTTTTTAAGAAGTTTTATGAATAATGCCGGCATCGTGTACTGTCCCTGAACCCGGACGTGAACAGAGCTGGCCATGCTCTTTGGCTCCCAAGGACGCAGGTCTGAATGAAAAACTTATTCCGATCCCCTTCGTTTGGGGAACTCTTGCAGCTAAGAGTTTGCTAAATTTTCACTGCAGTTTCGTAGGATACTGCTATTCTTCAAGCATGTCAAATATATCTAGCTGGTTGACCGCTGACAGGTTCATCCTGTGCTTCCTGAGCTTTCACCGGCGGCGCCCCGTCACTGCAGCAGCCATCCCTGGTTCTCCCTGGCGGCCAGGGGCCCGCCGACGGCGGCGCGGTAGTGCTCGCGGAGACCAGCATGCCGCCGAGCTGCCGCCGGGCGCCGCCAACGTGGCACTCGGAGATCATGAGGCGTTCTGCGAGACTGTGACTATGGAGCTCCGCAGCTGGAGCTGCTCGAAGAAGAGAAGCTGCACCATGACGGTGCATGCCTTAACGGACAGCTCCTGGCAGTCCATCACCCGGCAGAGGTCTTCCTTGTCCGATTTCAGACAGATATGGATGACACGTCAGCATATCTCAGCGGGACTCCTTTTCTAACACAGTAAGGAATACTAGGACAGCGCGCGCAGCCGGAATTGCGGAATCCATGGGCCGGAAGCTGCGCTTGTATGGGCCGCGGAATTGTTCTGGGCGGCGATATTGTTTCTGGGCTGGCCCGTTACCTGCGTGATGTTGTGTGAAGCAAGTCGGTTAGCTGACGGCGATGGGACAGAGGCGGTTTCAAGAAGTTTGGTTTCTGCCTTTGGTTTCGTCAACGGCAAGGCAAGGGATCTGATATAATGCTTGGTTTTTCCTGCAGCGGCAAACCAAAGGAGAAGGCTGTTCTTTTTTCTTTTCGGCGTCGGAGCAGTGGGAGAGGTGTGGCTCCGAGACTCACAGCGGTGAGGAGATGGCTGGCGTTCTTGCTGTGCATAGTGGCCATTTGGGCTGGCACTTCTGCGGTGCAAGAGCTGGCTAGCGAGTTCATGGTTGAGACTTGAGTTCGTGAGGGTGTTCTTTTGGCAAAATAGAAGATGCAGTAACCACCTATATGCCTGTGAACGGGCAGCCGAGCCTAGTTGATTTTGTATGCTATGTTTCCTGTATTATCATGTGAGACTACATGTATGCGTATCCATATATTGGACTATATGAAGTATTGTTGCAATTGATATTCCCAGTGTGATGGTTGCAAAGATTCAAGAATTGGTGTGACCATTGTATCTCTGATTGCATATATACTGGCATTTAAATGTTTAGGCGCATGTCAGTTAGCAGGTTGCAGAAAGCAAAAAAAGTTTATAGACTGGACAACACAGAGTTTTGATAACTAAGCTGCAGCCTGAAGCATGATAGGCACCACATAGATTAGTTACAGCGATACAGGTTTGCTCAGGAATTTGTAGCTGTATCGAACAGGCATAGTCGTGCAGTACAGGCAATGTACGCTAGTACAAACCACATACACCATGAGCGGTAGCTGCAACAACATTTTTTGTCGACTAAACACACACAAAGGCGAAACCAGCAAGGAGAAATCAACAGCCTGCTATTCAGCACCATCTTCAGCCGAAAAGGTGACCTAGGAACTCGGTTGTGGCACTTTGGCATGATCCTAAAGCCGGTTTCTAAGACTCTGTGTGTAGAGCCGACATAAAGTTGTCCTCTAAAGCATAGTTTGGATTGGTGTTGTCAACGGTGTTTCATAGCAGAATACCCAAAAGAATAGTGGCCTAGTTGTCATGGTGCTGTTAACACCCAAAAGAATACTGGTCTAGCTGTTGTGGTGCTATTATTTGACAAACACAGCTACCAGAAGAAGTGATATACCATAGTTAGTCGTGCTAGATGCTATGGCACGCAAAAGAATCCATCTCTAGATGGAGAGGCGGCTGCTGTCTCTGTTTCTGCAGGACAGAGGTACCAGCAGCGAGTGACTATATACAATGGACAGAACATTGGCCTCCTCCTGCAAGGATATTTAGTTCAATTGAGGATCAGTTAGGTGAGGAGATATTAAGCAGGCATATAAACAGATGGTATTGCATAAGGAAAGTAACGTACAGAATGGAGTGGTAGCGTGCTTGGCCTCATAGATGATCCCATCACGAAGGAGCTTGAGGAGAGCCAAAGCAAGCTGATCACAGCGAGATGGATTGGGTTTGTTGCCGGTGAATATGAATCCAGTCTCTGTGTCTGCAGAAATGGCCTCATCACTGTGAACCTTCTGAATTGGCAGCAGATCGCCAAAGCTGTCACAGATAGAGGTGAGGTCATTGATCATGTTGGTGTACCGCTGTTTCTGAACATTACGATCCTGAAGTAGCTTATTGATCTTGTCTTGCAGAATTTCATAGAAGCAATCATTGTTGAGCTCGTTTTGTTTCTTCTTAATGAATGCCTCATTTAAAGGATAGGTCTTGATATCCATGTTCTCTCTATGCTTTTCAATAGCAGAGATAGCAGCATCCCTTTCCAGAACCAGACGAACCACTCTATCTTGCATGGCAGCACAGAAGAAGTTGCTTGCATCCAATTCATGCTGTTTCATTTTGAGGATGCCATGACTGAAGTCATTGATGCTCACATCTCTAATGTTGCAATAGTAATTGAGGACTGCCTGGCACGCGCTCTCATCAGCTTCAATGCGAGAAGGTTGTGGGTCACCGAAGATGACAGTGGTTGAATCTGCTCCAGGTTTGTTTCCGCATGGCAAATCAACATGCAGCCATGCTGTTTCCATGTTGAGTGGCTGGAAGGTAGAATCATAGCCTGAGCTGTGCACTTTGAGTTTCAGCTTCTCCATAACTTGGCCCAGGATGAGATGTCGAGAGACATAAACACTCTCATGTATCTGTGGAAGGAATACACAAAATTTGTTTCACTGCTTCCTCCTTGGTATCGGTGTTTAAGGCTAAAATAAATAGATAATATGATCACAATATGTCATGCATGAACCAGCAACAAAGCAGCAGTCCTATGGATTCAATGAGTATTTTGTGTGCTGCTTAACTTGTGCAATGGATCTGTGCGCAGAACTAACAGAGGTAGAGAGATTGCACAGGTAATTATCTTAGAGGAAGATTTGTTTTTGGATACACTTAACAAAGGAAGTGGGTGTGCACCTCAGGCTTGATGATGACAGGTGAAGTGAAGAGAGAATCATTGGAGAGATCATGAAATGATTTCTTATCATCCAAGCACAGAAGCACCTGTTGAGGCAATGTACAGAGGGATAACAGGTGTGTTAGTCAGAATTGAGGAACATCCAAGCTTGGTACAAATGAAAGATGTTGATTACCATTTCTTTTTTGACACCTTCACCATGAGAGGGTGGCTTGAAGTTGCTGGCAGTGGCGCGATCGAAAAGATCGGCGGGCACATCTGCTCCCAAGCTGCATCGCGGATCTGGAAGAGCCAGTGTCTGTCCCATCTCTGCCTTGTTCAGAATAGGGGCATGCAAAAAAGGCTGCGCATTGATTGCGGCGTGTTGCGAACTGTCCATCTTTTGGCAACACATTAAAAAGGAAAGAAGTCAATAGTTTGTTTGCTGCAAAGATCCAGAGAAAGTGACAAAGAAAGGTAGCTTTTTTTTCAGATGATGCTACATACATGGCCTTCGGTTGTTTTGATCCCAAGATCGCCATCATCATGCAAATCTTGGACGGGTACATGGAGCTGGGCTTCTTTGTTTTCAGCAGAGGTCATGTTCTTGTTTTGAAAATGAACAACATGTGCATTAGTCCAGATGGTCATGCAGAATAATTATAAGTCATTCAACATGGTGAACACAAATTAGTGAAGAAGGATGAATCTGCATTGTAGTGTTGGATAATGCAGCTAATTGTAACTGGAGTACAAAGAGCTGAGAAATCTTTACCTGGTTCATGCCGACTGGTCCACGCAAGGTCCACTGCCTGAGTATTTTTTTCTTTGAGTGAACTGGGTGGTGGAGATCCATTGCCGGTGTGGGGGAACAGGGAATCCAAGGAAAACGTAGTATATGTAGGCCTACTCCTGCAAGGAACAGGGAAGTACATCACGTGTCGATCAGTGAGAGGTCTCCTGGGAAAACCGGCCAGGGGAAACTGGTGGCGGTATTGGTATTTTCGGTATGGTGGAACAGGAAGGCAAGAAAAAGCTCGTAGAACCGGGCTGAAAGATAGTTGGGCTGGGCCATAGGACTCTGTTTGTGCATAACATAACACAGCTATGCTCTACATCAATTAATTGCATGGGCCACTAACCTCTGCAACACTCACGCACGACGGTTCAGCACATGCATTAGACACTATCAGCATTGCCAATAAGAAGTCTCAGCTCTAAGTTCTAAGTTCTAAGTTTACATTACAGACTCTGGAATCTGGGCACAGTAAGCTGCAGCTAGGCAAGTACAAAAGAGCTAGTCCAACAACATCTTAGAGCGGTTGAGCCTGCGGCCACATGTTCCTGGCCTAGGAGTTTTAAGTAGTATTCATGTTATAGAGTACACACTAACAGCAGCTGCAGCCTCCATCTACGTTAATATGGCCGGTCGCCTATTCACCGTCTTCGTCGTTGTTCATGGACAGCTTCCTAGCCGCACGTGGCCTCTTGTTCTTCATAGAGAGCATGCTGATGAATGGAATCATAAAGCAAGTAAGAGTTCGTTTGAGATGGCAGATATGTTAGAAAATGTGATGGGGGAGAAGGTGACCTCACCTCACAGTCACTATCTTCCAGAACTCCCTCCGCATTGGCCTCAGGAACAGCACGCTTTTCCTGCGTTGGGCTAATGTGATAAATCCAGTGGCTGTGAATGTAATATGTTAGGAGTGCAGGGAATTTCGAAGGGATGCGCACCTTGGTAAGAGCCGGTGTGGTGATCATCTGTGGAGCAGCGGCCGCGGCATCCAGCACATCCTATGTGTTTCATCATGAGTCTATGCATAAAGGAGTGTATTGGAGCTATATTGGGCTGGGGTTGCACCATACCTCAGCAGGCGTAGAGACATTCTTGCTTGCTTCATCAGTCTGTTTGTCGGGGACACCAACAGCAGGCACTGCTGTTCCTTTGGAGGTGTTTGCGATGGCAGCTGCTGTGGCAAAAATGTAAGGTCAGCCGTTATTGGGGACGTTGCATGAGACAAAGTTAAACAAATCTGTAACCTGAGGGATATACATACATGGTGCCACTTCAGGAACCGCCTGCACTTCTAGCTCAGCAATCTTTGTGAAAGAATCAATTTTGAAACTTGTTTTTCCTCTGCGAACAGCGCCTCTTGGGACACTGACTTTCAAGTCATACTTGGTTCCATACAGCCTTGTGATCTGTTCAGGAACATAACCCTGAACATTTGAGCCAAGGCTCACGAGGCTGTCGGCTGGCAATCCAATCATTTCATCGGCAACTGCTCCGAAGCAGATGATTTCAATCGTCTTCTCTGGAGCATCTGAAGGGCCTTCTGGATCAATTGCAAGGAAAGCAATTTTGTACCTAAGTTGCAACACAGTCATCATTTAGCCGACACAATTGCAATGCTACAGAATTGGGAAGCGAGGGGGGGGGTGTTAGTGCTGTTAAGAAGTACCTTGGAATGGCACCTGTACCAACTCATGTAGTGTCATAGCATTTGTAGCTATCTCCATTGGGCCTTGTAGTTTCCTTGCATTTGTTGCATGCTAGATACCACCACTGCTCATTCGGCACTAATTCCTTTATCCTTACTGTGAGTTTGTATGTATTACCCTGTCAGAGAGGCAGTGTTACAGAATGAAGGCACTAAAATCAGGAAAGGCAACAAAGCTATTGTGTGGTAAAAAAACATGCCTCTGCCTCATGCGGATTCTCTATTGTTGAAAGTTCAGCGACAGTTTTAGTCTGAGGATGATTGCTATGTTCCTCACCTATCCAATATGGCTGGCCTACAGCAGCTCCAAAGCTGTTTTGAAGGTAATCATGTGCAATTTGTACTAACCCAATAGCATGAAAACGCCGCAGACTATCCTGGTTTTTGTTTTTCTATATTTTACGCATAGGAATGAGGAATGTACCTCCGCTGTAGCTTAGCTGTCTCTGGCAGAGCAGGATTCACATACCAGGTGGATGTTGTGGAGCATTGAAGTGTGAGATGACCTTATTTGACATAAAAAGGTTAGATAACTGGTAAGAATAGTTAATTCATGCTGAAATAGTAAAGGCACGCACCGGCAAAAGTGTTTGAAGTCACACCAACAAAAAGGAGCACCACAGGAGCATTCCTGCCTAGTTCCATGAGTGCCTGGGCATCAAACTTTTCTGCATGCGAGCCCCACAGAGCAAGCACAGCATCCTCTCTGGAAAATAGGAAATTTATGAAGCAATTATACGGTGATCTGTCATATAAGTGGGCAGACTAAGCTAGAATTTCAGACTGTAAAGATGCATGCTTTGAAATACATGAGGTTACCTGCCATCAGTGATGTGGACATTGACTAATGACTGCACTCCATTTCTTGTGGATTGCTTCGCAATGCGTGAGCATTTGGTAAACAGCCCGATAACATCTGAGGGTTAAAAGCACGATTAGGAATAGTAGTACAGGGAAAAGGCACACAAAAATTCTGTAATATGGACATAGGAACAGCACAACAGACCTGACATTTGGTCTCTGATACCAATTCTATCACAGAGCACGTGGAATGGAGTGATGGAGCATGCATATAGAGGAAATTGTGATGGTACTGCGGTGACTTCATTGATCTTTGTGTGTTTGGTGAAGCGAGCCATGTACGGGTGATCAACAGGCCGGTATATCGCTCTCGCATTGCAGACCTCGAAGTATTGTATGGTATAGACCCTGTCTTCTGCAAGCTTAGCCCTTTGCTCATCAATCCATTTTGGTGGGACTGCAGCCTCCATGGCAACATTCTAGTTATAGATATATAGCATTAGTGTGATGAAAGGCACAAACCAAAGTGTGACAAGCATTGCTACTGGGCATAGTAGATTATACCTCCTCATCGAGCATAATGAATTCGAATCTTGAGAGTTTTGGAGGCTGATCATTAGTGAACTTTTCACAGAAACGAACAGCTCTGACCTTCACTTTCCAGCGCGAATGGTCTGGACAGACTTTCTTTAGCGGAATGCAGGCCATCCTACATACACAATTCACAAATACCAGTTAGAGTGTGAAATAGAAAGCAACTGTGCAATGCGAGCAGAAGAGGTAAACAGAAAACAATCCTGTAATGTAACCACATTCTGAACATGTTATATGAGAAAGGGGGAGCACAGAAAAAATGTGGAAATAGCAAATAGAGCATCTGTGCAGCATGTCACAGTAGCTTGTATACCACAAAGTTATATAAACTCTAAGATTTCTCTATAAACAATATTTCTTGTGGTTGTTGTAGCAGTTCCCTTCTCATCTTCAATAACCACAGTCAGGCCCTCACATGATGTCACCCTTGATATGGCAACATACAGCTGTCCATGAGTGAAAACTGGTTCCCGCAGATACACACCTACATGGCTGAGTGTTTGGCCCTGACATTTGTTTATTGTCATGGCATAGCAGACTCTAATAGGAAACTGACGGCGCTGCAATGTGAAAGGCCAACGCGGGCTTGTGCCATTGAGAACTATTCTAGGTATCCCTACCAATGCACCAACGCGGTTTCCAGTCATGATTTCAGCCTCAAGAATGTGATCCCCTAGTCTTCTAATAAGCAGCCTTGTTCCATTGCAAAGGCCCTGAGCTTGGTCAATGTTCCTTAAGAGCACTACAGGAACATTAACCTTGAGCAAAAGGCAATGCTGTGGATAGTTATTTAGAACTATAGAATTGAGTACTTCAGGCGGGTATAGCAGTTCATAGTCAGAAGGCATCTCTATGGAGTTTGCAATCTGATCAAAGCTCCTATATTCTTTAGACTCATCAGGCACCCTTCCCACCATAATTTCATTCAACTCATCAACAACCGTGTTAACGAGACAGACTATACATCTCTGAGCTAGGTAGGGCACAGAGCAGAAAGCGTTGTCAAAGTCACCGTAAACAGCATCGATAATTGCAGAAGGTTTCCCACCCTCCGGGAACCTAACTATATCATCAGGTATGCTAATCCATGTATCTTCTGACTCTCCGTCTTTTCTGCGTGCTGGAACTTTTCCCTCACCTACATCCAACACCCATTGTGCAAACTGGGCCATACGCGCCTTCTCAACAGCGCTCAGTGATGGGTTAGAAAGGCGCATGTTAACCGTTAATTTTAGTACCACCACATATTTCCAAAGAGGTGATCTGATCAGCGAGGCATTCAATATTTGGCAACGGTCTGCTCCCTGAATAACAGGGAGAACTTGCCTGAAATCACCTCCTAATAGTATAGGCATACCGCCAAAGGGTTTCGCTGCATTGGATGGGTCATCAGCGGAGAGCAGATCTCTTAGAGTTCGGTCTAGTGCCTCAAAGCAAAATCTATGAGCCATTGGCGCTTCATCCCAAATAATAAGGGATGTCTTTTGTATCAGGCCAGCTAATATAGTGCCTCTACCTATGCTGCACATACTTCTATCATGTATATCCAGCGGTATTCTAAATCGCGAATGCGTTGTTCGCCCTCCGGGCATCAACAAAGCAGCAACTCCTGAAGACGCAACGGCCAAAACTATATGATCTTGGGACCTCAACCGTGCAAGAATCGTCCTCCATAGAAAGGTCTTTCCCATGACACCATGACCGGCTATGAAATATACAAATGATTGTATTTGGCAAACACTGCGTACGACAGTGTCATAGATAGCTCGTTGTTCCCTATTAAGCGCTAAAGCCATAGATGTTGCTTCAGCACACAAGACAGTCTTGTCATACGCTAATTCTTCAAGAATCAGTCTATTAGAACCTTTAGCGTGTGCAAAGTCACAAGGCTGAGGCACATCATAGGAGCTTATAGATAGGCCATTATTTGAAAACATTGCTGAGAGTTCTGCCAACAGACTTGACAATAGCACGCTGTCCGAAACAGCATACGCAGGATTGCTGATATTTTTGCGGATCTTATATTTGATATCATCAGCAAGATATTTCCAGTAGGCATCAAAAAGCGCCCTCACATTGCCTACGTCGCAGTATATTAAAACTGTCATGAATATACTTCTAAGCTGAAACGGACTTGCCCACCGAATAGCCTCATCAAATAGAGATGTCCATTCACTATCATCACCAATGAGTCCACGTGCCTGGCAGGCCTCTCTGAACGTGTTGTATACAATACCTTCATAGGTTCTAACATCTGCATAGCTAAGGGCACCTCTAACAACCATAAGCAGCATCCTAAGGTAAAATGCATCGCCAACCCCCGGATGAATAAAACGCAACCTGCCAATTTTGGTCCCTCGCCTACGACCCTTCCATGTCTTGTTCTTGTTGTTCCAAGTGTAGTAGTTTGGGAACTCACAATACGTGTACTTTCGTGCTGCTGGGAATCTTTGATTAGCAACAAACCACTCTGTCAATGTGCTCTTGCTTGAATCAGGATCATCCACAACCCCCTCCAGATCATCTTCCTCCGATAGAGCAACTATATTCATACCCGGCAAGTGCACATGCAGCCTCTCAACTGCTGGGAATTTCTCATGTATCTCAAACCCAAATAATCGCCACATAGCCTCACACCACGAAAGGTACCTTGATTTAATGTATTCAGCAATCTCATCAACACCGGAACTATTGTTTGGGTCTGTATCCCCGGTTGCAGAACTATGAGGAGCAACTCCCAGCCTTGCAGCATCAGCACCTTTGTGACAATACTTGAAAAGATACTTAATAAGGTAAGACTGATTGCAAGCTTCGACATTGATGTGCGCTTGGAATTTCTTAAGTATTCCAAGGTTGTGGGGCACAACCCATCTATTGTCAAGATCCACACCATTTTTTCGGGCCCTCACACCGGTATCTCGCTGTCGGTAAATAGGAAATCCGTCTGCATCGAATGTGGTCTTATCTTGGAAAGTCTTTGGAAATCTTTTGGAACACTTTCCATCCTTCATACATGGGCAATTTGGGTTAAGGTCACCACAAGGGCCATGCATCATGAATTCCTGCACCAACACAAAACCTAGCGGATCTTCTTTTGGATCAGGCAACTCAGCAGATATAAACTGATCCACAAAGGCGGCTGAAGGTTCGCGGTCACTATCAGCTTGCCAAATAAGGATATGAGCATGAGGGAGGCCTCTTTTTTGGAACTCTATAGTATCAGCAACTACAAACAAACAAAACAATGGTAATGCCTAGACAGTTTGCTTTATGAGCAGGGTAGAAGACAAAATGTTGTAATCTTAAATTCTCACATGCTGTGACAGGACCGTACGCTTCTCCGCTCCTAATATCCTCTATATATTCTTGTAGTTTCATGTGGAATACACGACTGGTGATATCGGCACGATCAGGAGGTTTTTGGCCAGGCTCACATCTCAATGCCTCTTCAACCTCTGGCCAGTTAGCATTGCAAGTGAAAGTTGTGAACAAAGTGGGACAACCATAGACTCTAGTAATGGCCAAGCAATCATGATAGTTCTGATTCAGATTGCGTCTGCTGCCTGGATAAGAAGAAGGCAGCACTGTTTTGACCCCTACATCCTTACCCGTTGAGGCACCTCTACCAAGTGCATCAGAGATTCCTTGATACGTCTCACTACGGAGGAGTTTCTGATTGAAAAAGTGGAAAGAAAGTCTATTGGCCTCAACACATGAGTAGGCGTTGACACCATACTGCTGTGAAAGACGGCCTGAACAGAGGACTGGGTTTGGTTCGCCTCTACGGTAATGCTGGTAATAGCAATGAAATTCCATCATGCTCACTTCATCGCGAGCACCTCTACATCCTGCGGAAACCTCTCTGAACTTTATTCCCAACTGGTAACCCTTATCACCGTAAGGAAACATAATTGGATACTGCAATGCCATAAGAGCAGGATGTATAGGAGATACACGCGTGAACTTTCCCTGCTTTGATTCCAGAACTATATCAAAAGGATGTGTGGAAGAGGACATATCCCCCACAAGAAGCGCGGCCAATTCATTTACCGCTGGTAGACTGTATCTATCTGCACTTGTATCAGATGATCCATAAAGCTTGATACGAACATCTGGAGCAGTAGGAGAAAGAAGTCTATCCCTAGCCATGCGAAATTGCTTAACCAAAGGGTTGCAGCGATCGAACATGGAAATCAGAGAGTCGACAATCTGAGCATCCGCCCCAGAATCGCGGCCTGCATCAGAAGAGTGGATAGCAAGCCTATTCTGCACCTCATTTGCAGTATCATATATGTACAGCTGCGCATACTGCGGTCTATTCCCTTCTTCTGGAATCAAAGAACCAATACGGTGGTGAACCACTCCATTGATTCGGAATATGTAGGGGCCTCGACCAGTATTTATGGATTTGTCAATGTCTACTCCTAAAGAGGTAAAGGAAAACATAGAATTGTACTGCCTAATAAGTTTCATGAAATTGTTAGCTGCTGGACCTCCATTGAACTTTATCAAATCACACAGTGGAGGAGGGAATGGGCGGTGCTTTGGAAGAGAGATACGACCACCACGGCAGCAAGAATGGTACACGATGCGTTTCTGCACATAGGAACTCAGACTAACTATGCGCTCTTGGTACCAAAAAAAAAGCGTTGCAGTGCTCGCACTCGTAATCTGGGCCCCCATAGTAAGAACAGGCGGAATAGTTCTCTACAGCAGAAAGGTAAGGTGGTAAGATGCGCAGGCACAGGAAATGGCTAGGAAACAAAGAGAAAGAAGAAATCAGAACTGCACCTTTTAGCTGACTGGCATATTCTTTTGTGAATGCAACAATAGGCTCACTAAAAGTATCAAAAGGGATACAGGCTGCATGTTTGAACCGGAGTGTTAAAATTTAGGCCACCAAATCATTTCAGCAGAACAAAATAGTGCGGTCCAAACAAAGCAAACCTTTTCTGAGCAGGACCTTTTTTTTGTTCCTGGACATTCTCCTGGCCCTATTTTCTCGAGCAGCGGTTG
This sequence comes from Panicum virgatum, assembly GCF_016808335.1. NCBI lineage: Eukaryota > Viridiplantae > Streptophyta > Magnoliopsida > Poales > Poaceae > Panicum > Panicum virgatum. The sequence goes on from NC_053148.1 coordinate 5,634,809, forward strand.
CAGACAGAAGAGGACAAAAATGGTCTCCTAAAGATAAGGTCCACCCAAATCATATATATAGGAAAAAGCATAGTAAGATAAATTTCAGTGGTCTGAGCTGAACTCACGGACGACAACGTAACGTCGTGGAGCAGCAAAGCTAGGATTTTGAGCAGCAAAGGCAGGATTTTGAGATGAAACAGCAGCTGCTATTCCAGAGAAAGGAACACGCGACAGAGGCACACGCTGGCGTACATTTCTAGCAGAAACGGCTCCGGCACGAGCAGCTAAAGTAGCCGCTGCAGCCTCCTCGCGACGTCGACGTCGCGAGGCAGCCAAATCTGGCACAGGACACCTAGCACGCACATTCCTCGCACTGGAAGGTATATCTTCCCTGCAACGACGCCGAGAAGGACCAGGAACATCCATCTAAACACTTACATGGAAAGTTCTTGTCACGTGAGAGGCCAAAGAAACAGGCACCAAGAAAATATCACTACTGCAGGGTAGGAGGGCTCAGGTGCAAAAGCAGGCACAAACAGCACCTAAGCACACACAAGAGCAATCTAATGCGGCAAAGATCCTGAATCTGTGTACTGGCTAACCAAACAGCATGGGCCAAAAACAGGAACAAAGAAAGCAGCACTACAGCAGGGTAGGAAGGGCCAGGTGCAGGAGCAGGCACAAACAGCACACAGCCAGAGATAGCGGCAATACAGCGGACCGAAAATCCTAAATCTATATACTAAAAAGTAAACAGCAGGCGCAGCTCCATGAAACACAAAAAAAGTGTATAGACAACTACACTCTGCGCATCTCAGAAAGGACAAAGTAGCAAGCATCTCCATACACATATGAATGGCTATATCGCAGCCCAGATCCATAAATAGACCATGGAAGAAGGAAACACACACCTGATGAACTGCAGTCAGAGGTCACCCACAACAATGCGCTCCACAGCCACGGCACCTAGACATAATAGAGGCAGAAGGGAGCAAATCAGCCGAAAGTTAAAGCAATACAAATCCCAACATTTGCGCAGACACAAATTCGCAGGCAATACTCTGGAGAAGCGAGCACGAAGCACGGGAGAGGAGAAGCAGTAGCACGAACCCGTCGCAGATAGCAGAGCCAGGCAGCAAGCGACGGCCGAAGCAGGTTCACCAGCAACACGGACTTGCTTCAGAGCCCGCAGGCAACACCACCGGCGAAGGGAAGAACGCACGGAAGGGGCACATGAAGGAGGAACGCAAGCATCATTAACAAATCATAGAAGAAGCGCAGGGCCAACGGATTTGGAGGCGACATCTCACAGATCTAGAACTCACCACAGGGGCCGGACGTAGAGAGGCAGGTTCACCAGCAGCACGGACTCGCTTCAGAGCCCACAGGCAACACCGACGGCGAAGGGAAGAACGCACGGAAGGAGCACATGAAGGAGGAACACAAGCATCAGTAAGAAATCACAGAAGAAGCGCAAGGCCAACGGATTTCGAGGCGACATCTCACAGATCTAGAACTCACCGCAGGGGCCGGACGCAGAGGCAATGCAGTGGAAGACCCGCGCTCAGGCGTGAGCGCGGCGGCTACACTGCGCCGCCGTCCGAGCTGGCCGCCCGGCGCACCAGCGGCGGGCTCGCCGCCGGCGGGCTCCTCCACTGAATCTCACCCCCCCACCCCGAGAACTGCGAAATGGAGCACTCCCCAAACCCTAGACCACCTCCACCGCAGCGAGGCAAACCCGAAAAGAAAAGGGGCGAGAGGCTGCGCCGGCCCGTGGAGACGGGTTCACGGGACCCCGGCGGAGCCCAGCCCGAGCGGCCCCCACCGCGGCTGAGACGGGCGCGAGGCGGTGCGACAGGGCTGTGGGCCCCGACACGGCGCGTCCGCGCGATGCCGATGCAGCAAATCAACGGACCGCGTCTGGTGTCCCTCCCGCGGAACAGGACACGCGTCGTCTCACGGGGAGCAGAGTGCTCCCACAGCTTCTCCTCCACACTGTATAGAGTATAAGATATTAGCTCGAGCGCAGACGGGCAGTCCCCCGAGAGAGGGCCGGCGGGTAAGGTACCAATTGGTGACAAAATAATTAATGTTTTGGCAGAAACATCCTTTAACATCAAGTTTTTATGGGTCTCCACCCCTTCCACCTCCCTCGGTCCTGACATGTGGACCTAGTGTGAGGGGTACGACGGGTCCGACCTGAGTAAGAAATGTTTTCAATTATTTTCGATCTTTATAGTATAGATAGGTACGGTGTTTGGTTTCTACTGTGAATTTTTCACGCACGTTTTCCGAAAAGAAAATCTCGCATGTATTGAGTACTAAATGAAGTCTATTTGCAAAACCTTTTCAGAGATGGGTGTAACTTTTCGAGACGAATCTAATGACCGTAATTAATTGATTATTTACTACAGTGATGCTACAGTAACCATTATCTAATCACACGGTCAAATGCCTCATTAGATTCGTCACGAGATTTACACGAGGGGTTGTGGAGGTGGTTTTGTAATTAGACTTTATTTAATACTCTAAATTAGTGGTCAAAGGGCCAAAAAAAATTCGCGAAAATTTTTACACCCCAAACCAAACACAGAGATTTATGGAGTAATTCGCCTTAAGACTTCCCCTAGCAAACTTAGTGAGTGTAAGATCTAAGATTTCATCAAGTGAATTGTGTTTAACCATCTGTAATGAAGAAAAGGATGTTACTCCCTCCGTTACAAATTATAGGTCATTCCAAGAATCTTGGAGAGTCAAACTATTTCAAAGTTTGATCAAAATTATAGAGAGAAACATAAAGATTTATGACATCAAATAGGTATACTATAAAAATATAACTAACAAATAATTTAATGATATTTAATTGGTATCGTAAATGTTATTATCTTGTTGTATAAATTTAGTCAAACTTAGAAAATTTTGACTCTCCAAGATTATTAGAATGACTTATAATTTGGAACGGAGGGAGTACTTTTTTTTTCAAGAGTTCACCGGGGATGAGGGTCCCCTCCTGAATTGGTTTACCACTAATCCCGACAAGCTGGTAATGGAGGGTGCTTAACACCAATTACATGATGGACCTTGGTAGATATAGAGAGTATATTAAGGGGGAGAAGAGAGGAACACCACCATCAACATCAAAACAACACACTCCAACTAAATATAAGAATATATATATGGAGAACAAAACTGCAAGACCAAGGGTCAACCTCTCACAATGGGAGAACCATGCTACCACTGGATAACGATACTTCAACAATCTCCATTACACAGACGACCACACGCGACTATAAAGCTCTGCATTGAGGACGACAGTCATAATTTGCATCGTCAATGGAGCACATCCAAGATCCAACCCTCAATGCCATTTGAGGGAAGGAATCCCCAAGGATGGAGGACTCGTGATAGGAGAGCAAGGAGATCAAGAGCGGAAGTCATGGTCCCACAATCCGACATTTAGAGAGATGATGAAATCAAGGATCAGGAACAATGACTGGAGCATAGCCACCGTAGGGCATACATTCATACAATGATACGTCATTATACGAGATCGGCCTTGTTTAGGTACAAAATTCAAAATTCCAAAACTATCACGTCGAAAGAGAATCTTATATACATGGAGTATTAAATCTAAACAAAATAAAAAATAAATTGTATAGTTTGCTTGTAAAATGCGAGACGAATCTAATGAGCCTAATTAGGTTATGAGCAGACACCAAATTGCTACAGTAACTGGTACAGCATACATGTGCTAATGATGAATTAATTAGTCTTAATAAATTCATCTCGTAGTTTACAGATGACTTCTATAATTAGTTTTATGATTAATCTATATTTAATACTTCAAATGTGTAAAAAATTCATTTCAAAAACTTTACAGATGCAACTAAATGAGGCCAGAGTCCAATCTCTGATGCAATGTTTTTTTTGGCCTAGATGCATAAAGGTCCATCTGATCTAACCAAGCGCCCATGATCGCAGATTAGCGCCTGGCATGACAAAAAAAAAAACTTCCGGTAATAGCCATGTTGACACAGGATCCCACAAAAGAGAGTTGTTTCCCGGCGGCGGCTCGGGCCCGGTCCGACGTCACGGTGCTACGGGTCGAGGTGCGGGTGGCGACGCAGCGCGGCGCGCTTCATGTGCTCCATGCCGCGCTCGTACCCGGCCAGCGCGTGCTCCGCCAGCCGGAGCACGTGCTCCGTGGATCCCAGGTACTCCTCCACCGCCGCCGCCCTGGCGCTCCTCGCCTCCCCCGCGCTCGCCTCCCTGGCCCCGGCGAGCTCGGCCTTCGCCTCCGCCAGCTCCCGCCGAAGCGCCTCCGCCTCCCGCTCCCGCGCCGCCAGCTTCCCCTCCAGCTCCAGCGCGTAGCCCAGCGAGAACGACACGCAGTTCGCGGCCTGCATCCATTGCCATGATAGATAACAATGCAAGAACTTGGAACAAGACACGATTTGCGTAAACGAGTACTCGAGTAGCACGACGCCGCCTCAGTCTCCTACGGACCTCGAGCATTGCGTTGTAGCTCGATTCGATGACGTCGGAGGGCTTCGCCGCCGAGAACGCCCGCTCCCGCGACGGCGTCACGATGCTTTGCAGCATCCGCCGCGCGGCCTCCTAGCTGGCGGCGCCGCCACCGTCAGGTAAGTCAGGCGTGTGCCACGGCTTTGGAATCGGGTCGTGGTCACGGACTCTACCCTTCGATGTCCTCTGGGTGGAGAAGCCCGGCGGCACCGCGCCAGACGACGAGCCGTGGGCGTGATCGAGCGGCGTGCTCGGCTCACGGCGAGGCGGCCCCTGCGTCGTATTCGTGGCGTTCTCCGCGAGCTTCCTCTTCGTCCCGGACAACGGCGTGTCGCTGCTGGGCTCCCTCTTCACGGTCACCTTCTCCCCCGACGCCTGCGCGGCCTTCGCCGCCCGCAGGCTCTTCATCATGTCGTAGACGGATGGATCCATCCCTGGCACGCACACACAAACGCTAAGCCCTTTTCTTGTTACAAGACCACGTCATGGCAGTAGCGAGGTGCTCGAGTTTTACCTTTGGCGCTACTAGCAGTACGAGGAGAAGGCGGCGGCGGCGGCCTCGGTGAGCCGGTGGCCATGGCGGCGGCAAGGTTGCTCTCGGAAAGATACGTCTTGAGATCGACCGCGGCGCCGTGAGCACGGAGCAGCTTGGCAGCCAAGCTCTTCTCCTCTCTGGTGAGGACTGGCTCCGCGGTGGAGATCTTGGACGGCTCGCCCCACTTCACGGGGCACGGCCACGGCGTCGGCGACCTGAGGAAGAAGAACCCCTCCTTCCACCCCTTGATAGAGAGGGGCAGTCCCTTGAAGAGTGCGCCGGCGGAGTCCCCGCCCCGGAACCAGTACCATCCCTTGAGCTTGTGCGCGCACAGCGAGAAGAAATGCCGGAACACGGCGAGCGTCGGAGGCACGCCGGCGAGGTGGGAGAGGACGAGGAAGCCCGACATGACGCGCCACCCGTTGGGAGTGATCTGGCTCGGCGCGACGCCGAAGTGCGCGAGCGTCTCGCAGAAGAAGCCGTGCAGCGGGACGCGCATCACGGCCTCCGGCGCCTGCGCGTACACGCAGACGGCCCCCTGGGGCGGCGGCGAGCACGCGCGACGGTGGCCGCTCGGGAGGATCGCCGAGTACCGCTCCGGGACGCCGTACTTCCTGCACAGGGCGTCGAGGGACTCCTGGAGTCCTGGGTAAGGAAGGAGGACGCGAAGCGCTCGGCCACGGGCCTCGAGAGCGCGCCACCGCAGCTGGCGTCATCGTCGGTGTCGGTGTCGCTGCCGTCGAGGGCGGCGTCCGGTGCGCGCGCGCGGATGGGGTCCGCACGGAAGGGGGAGGACGAGGCGCCGATGATGCAGAGGGAGGAGGAGGTCTTGCCGTGGGGAGTGCGGGTTGCCTGGGTCTTGGCGTGGTGCAGAAGTAGAACAGCAGTAAGACCGAGCTCTCTGCCCTCGGTGAGTAGAGAGACGGGTAGACTGCCTCTTTGAGGCTGTGTTTACTTCTAAAATTTTTTTCTCCAAACTTTACTATTTATTTATCACATCAAATTTTTTACCTCATACATGGAGTATTAAATATAGATAAATAAAAAAATTAATTGCATAGTTTTGATGTACACGACGAGACGAATTTTTTTGAGCCTAATTAGATCATGGTAGGACAATAATTACCATAAATAAACAAAAAGTGCTACAGTATGCCACAGTATCCAATATAACCTTTTTACCACTATTTTACAGATTTAAACACATGCTGAGATTCCCCCGACGCGTGCAAGGCCCCTCGAGAATTTTCGAGCAATTTCTTAGATTTTACATACTAGAAATCTAGTCCACAAAGAATCTGCTGTGCTCAGTACCAGAAAAAAAAATCATGACGACCCGCGTGACATGATTTATCACTGGAAAGCCTATGTAGCTAGGGCTGTAATCCTGAAAAGGCTACCGTATAGCATAAATATAGGTTGAAATATGAATGCAAAAATTAATTTTATATTTGAAACTTTTTTTCTAATAACCAACACATGAAAATCTAAATAACTATTTATTGGTTTCTTTTTTCTTGTCATACTAGCAAATCTATTAATATTAGAGTAAGACTAACACTAACACTGTGTTCACTTGGTTTGTCAACCAAACAGTCAGCAGTACTGTTCTCTCATACAAAATTAGCACCAGCCACTAGCTACCAGCCAGTCAGCAGTACTGTTCTCTCCTAACAAATCAGCACTAGGCATCAGCCACAGCCAAGTGAACACAGCGTAAGAATTTAGCCGGCTGCTGGCTGCAAAAACCTTTACAACGCCTATTTGTATAGTGGTTTAGTTCTCCATGATTAATATATGGTCCACTTGTCTATCTCACAAAATTTTTTGATTCTTGTGTCGAAACTAGTTACAAGCTTACAACACACTTCTCCTCTCTCTCCTCTTCTCTATCCTTCACCTCAGCATTCAGTCTATTTATAGCCCACGATAATACTTGCTCTTATTAGTACACGCTACAATATCAATAGATTGATCTAGGAATATGAAATCAAAAAGTACTTCCTCCGTCCTGAAATATAGGTCATTTTTTAATTTTTCTAACAAATTATGGAGATGGAGAAAAGACACTGAAAGCATCTAGGCCCTCTAGGTATGTTTCGGTGATTAATGACAACCATTATTGTGACTAATGAGTTTGTGCAGCTTAATGAAATCTTATCGCTCATTGGATCATATGTTAAAGAGGCCCCTAAATTTCATCATTCAAAAAGACGATCTTGATATTCAACTCAAGTATATAACAAGACTAAGGATCTTTCTAGTCCTAAGTGTCGCAAGGGTGAGAATGACACTTAGGTTAGTATATGTTTTATAGTTTTGTAGAGATCGCACTACTAAGAGGGGTTAAGGCCAAGTAAATTGAGCATAGACATGTCAATCATAAAATGGATGCACACATTGGTCATTCAGGTTCCTTGGAAGCTCAAACAAGTGTTATTCAACTCATATCTCAAAAATATTTGGATTTCATTCAAGACTCAAATCAAAACAGACAAAATCAGGAAAAAGTGTTATCACCGGTTTAACCGACGACATCAATTTTCTATGTGTCGGTTAAACGCTGTCACTGAAGCATGGACACTGAGTACACCGGCTAAATCGACGATATTTGAAATTAACGTCGGTGCAGTTGTCCAGAACGTTGTTTTTCCAGGGATTTCTAAGTTTATACTCTCCTTTATAGCTTGTGTAGGTTGTTTAGTTAGCCGGTTGGTGAATTGAGTCTTACTAGTATTGCATAGGTTAAGGTTGCTTTATTTTGTTTTAGAAATTTGAAAAAAGCCCAATTCACCCCCCTCTTGGTCCATCGATCCTTACAATTGGTATCAGAGCCTCGTTGCTCATTTGGATCATTAGGCTCCACCGCCTAGAGCTATGGCCAAGATGGGTGGATCGCCTCCTCACTTCGAGGGAAAGAACTTTGCTTATTGGAAAGTTCGCATGGCCGCATATCTTGATGTGATTGCCCCCGAAGTGTGGTTAGCAACAAAGACCGGGTTCACCGGAACTCCCACCCCGGAACAACTCAAGTGGAATGCTAAGGCTAGAAATGCAATTTTCGAAGCCATTAGTGAGGAAGTCTTTGCTAGAGTTAATGGCATGGACTTGGCAATTGATATTTGGAAGGAGCTCATTGAAATTCATGAAGGCTCCACCAAAGTTTGTGAGCAAAAATATCACTTGTTTAGAGTTAAGTATGATTCTTTTAAAATGCTAGCTCATGAAAATTGCAATGATATGTATTCTCGCTTGAATGTCATTGTCAAGGACATTAATGCACTTGAAATATCTAAAATTGACAGTCCGGATCCCAACTAGTAAATGCCGCGTGTTTCCTCGTCCCAGATGATGATGCAAGAGGCAACACAGTAATGCATGGGTTTATCCTGGTTCCGGCCACGGGGCCGTACGTCCAGCAAAGGGGTGTGCGAGGGCACTGTATTATCTTGCACCCGAAGTGCTTGTAGTAGGGGATACAAACGAGGCGAGAGAGTGAGGGAAGCTCCCCAGTCTCTGCTAGAAGAGGGGTTTGAGCGTGGCGAATGACGATGTTGGAGCTAGGAGTAAGTGCGTGTGTCCTGAGCGGTAGGTGTCTAGAGAGTTGACCGACCCTTTTAAGGGGTGCCCGCCTCCTCCTTTTATAGACACAAGGAGGGACGGGGTACATGCGTAGGAGAACACGGAAGTCGCTGTCTTCCCCCGAATCGCGGGGGTGCAGTGGTCAAACACTGTAGAAAGTACACTATGGGGCATGGCGTTGGGCGTGGCAATCGTCCTGGCCATCGTCCTAGGTCTCGCGGAGATTGCGCCGGCGTCCCGCCAACCCCTGCAGGTGGAGTGGTTGTCGCTGTAGGGCGTACAGTTCTTCAGATGTGGCGTTCCGTGGGCCCTGCGGGTCAGGGTCTTGGGTACTCCAGCGGCGGCAGGGTACGCAGCGGTCCCAGACCCCCTGGACGGAGTGCTGATGTGCACACCAGGAGGTCCGGAAAACACGTGGAGGTCTCGGACCCCTCGAGGGGGGAGGTCCGAGCTCCTGGTTGCGAGTGCTGGGTGTCCCTCTCCGAGGGGCTCGTGGCGACACCGGACCTCCTCCCGAGCAGGAGGTGGGCCCGGGGCCATACGTGTGATGATGTAGAGTCCAGACGGCCGGAGTTGGCAGAATAGTACGGAACTATGCCGAGCTCGCCTCGCCCCGCGTCACAGGTCCCACAGTGCTGCCACAGCGCCCGGGATGGCGGAGCAGTGACCGGAGTTGGCGGATGGGACTCCGGTCACAGCCGCCGTGGGAAATGGCGTTCTGACACCGTCTGTCCTGAGCACTGTGGAGGAGTGGTTGACACTTAAGGCCTCCGTACGATGGGCGGGTGAGCTGCACGGCTGTTTGTCCCTTACGCCGAGGGGTGGCCTCGAGCGAAGCGGAGATGAGTTACCTGCTCGAGGGTAGGTTCGCTACCCTCGAGCGAGGCGGAGATGCGGGGCGCAGTCGAGGGGTCTCGACGGGGACCCTCGAGTGAGGCGGAGATCGTCCCTCGGGTTCGAGGGGAGCGTGGATGGGCCGCTCCATGTCAGTGGGCCGTGTGTTGGACTTCTTTGAGTCCTTTCCTTTCTTCCGGATTGGAAGGAGGCCGTGGGCCTCGGTGGGCCCAGTTGCCTTAGCATGTGTTTGCATTTTTAAAGCGATCTTAGTACCCCGATTAGGGTGTCCCTGATTGTGGTACCCGACAGTAGCCCCCGAGGCTTTGGTCGAGTCAAGGGATTCGGCCAAAGGGTGATTCGGCGATTTCCCCCTGGACGTGATCGGTCAATGTCACGCACCCGCCAGACGCGCCTGAACGCCAGCCCGGCGGATGTGACAATACGTCGGTCGGGGTAGTGCGCCTACGGGGGGAGTACTTCGAGGCGCGTGCCTTTTTTGTTTTGTTTGTTCTGGGGACAAGGTGTGCCCGTGCGCTGAGGACGGCCAGGGCGACGATGGCGCCTGCTGCTCGGCAGCTGGCGCTTTCATCGCGCTGTCCCGCGCTCAGGGCCTGGCCCCAGCCCCCCTGGTTGCCTTGCGGCGCGCCGTTCGAGGACGGTCGGCCTGAGCCGATGCTGCACCGGTTAGCGTCCAAGGGCTCAGCTTTGCTTTACTTCGTTCGGTCGCATCTCGGCGTGGTAACTGAGGGCATCCTTTGCTCGTGGAGCGTTGTGCCGTCATGGGCGGTCCAAGCCCCTGCCTCTCGACAGACTTAAAGCTTAGCGCCTGACGCAGCTATAAATAGGGGTCGTGGGGTTCCCTTTCTTCTCCAACCTCCCTGCTCCTTCTTCTAGCATCGCCTAAGTCCTGTAATGTTTTCCTTTGCCTTTTGTGACCGGCCCCCAGATGGGGTGGCCTGGCTCTTTTAGGCTTTGATGCTAGAAGAGTGCTTGCGAGTGGCGGGGGAAGACCGGAGAGGGCGTGCGCACCATCCCTCAGCTTAAGTGGGATCAGCAGAAGAGCATTGGGCCCGTGGGGTCCTGCTCCTGCGATGTCCCCTAGCCTGAAGGGGGATGGAGATGCCTGACCGTGGCGCTGGCGCCAGGTCTGGCGGCTGTTCTTCGCATCGTCCCCCTCGGCAACAAGGTTGCTCTCGGGGAGACGGTGCGGAGGGTGCTGTCCGCCAGCTCGACCCCCCGCGTAGTCTTCGGTGGAGGAGATGCTAGAAGAAAGCTTGCGAGGAGAGCATCCCGCTAGACCCGCGAGGTCTGGGGGCTATTCCTCGCATCCCTAGCAGCCTGGCCGTCGTGTCAGCCAGGGGCTCGGTACCTTTCTTCGTCACTCGCTCCTCCCCAAGACAGGGAAAATTGCCACGCAGGTGGCAATGTGTTTGTACCTTTCGATGGCTTCGCGCCGGTAACCCTTTGTAATCTTTATTTGCATTGAGCAATAAAGTTCCCCTTTCTTCTTTACGGGAAGCATGATAGAAGGTATAGGGGTGTGTAGAGGGTTACAGTCTTCGAATATGTGTGTGAAGTTTCTCCGTGGGGGCGCGTCAGCGCACCCGCGGGTGTAGCCCCCAAGGCCTTGGAGGAGAGTTTGTGCTCGTCCAAGGTCTATAAACATTGTCCCACTGGGTTGCCTCACCGGGGTGGTCGTCCAGCGTCTTTTTCGGCCGGCAACGGCACTCTTTTAGCCGCCCTCGGCATTCTCCATGCTGGTACAGCGACCCGGCGTTCAGCTTAACCATCAAGGGAGCGTACGTTAACAGCGGGGGATTTGGTTATACACGTGGGGCTTCACAATCGACTATCATCGACCTATTCGAGGGTGCGGTCTGAACCGTAGCGTGCGAGGAGCCCCCGAGCCTAGGCCCGTGTGAAGGCGTTCAGGGGAACCCTCGACTTTGATTACGACCCTCGTCGCCCTTTCGCAGGGAGGAGGGGTGAAGCGCACCATGCTACCCATGCCCGGGCCGCGAGCTATGGCTGCTTCGGTGAGCTATTAGCGGGTAGTTCAAGCGGACGTCCGTGCCCCGTTCGATAAGGGTCGGTTCGTGGTCCATGGACACGTCACATAGAGCGCTTGCGAGGGTTCGCTAGGCGGGGCTCGGATCCATTCGATAGGATCCGAGGGCTCGATGCTCTCCCTCGATGGGATCCTCCTTCTAGGCACCCTCGACTGGCCTTGAACACTGCGTGGGATGTCTCGAACTCCGAGTTCGAGGGTGGCTTGTACGGCACATCCCTGCAGTCCCTGACTCTGGCGATCTGGGGCGCCTGTCGAACCCCCGAAGGGCCAGGCTTCGAACCCCTGATCAGTAAGGCCTCAGAATGCGATTCCTTCGAGGGTAAAGGGACCCCTGGAGGAATATTCCGTCTTGATTCGAAAACGACGCAGAGCCGCGAGTCACGCGCGCGGGTCTTCCGCTGGTGGTGGGCGACGTGGCCCGATTCGTGCGGTGCGGTGTGGGCGCGCCTTTCCAGGCGGCAGCCTCGGTCAGAAGAAGCGGCGTGGGCGGCGGCTGACGGATGGGATAGTGCAACAGTCACGCCACGCCCGCCGGTTACCATGCCGCAGTTACTGCTGCGTGCGCGCGTGGGAGACTCCGCGGTCGCGGGGCCCAGCCGTCAGCGGCAGCGAAATCTACCGCATTCAATGCGGCAGATTCGGGCTGAGGTGGCGGACCCGCCCATCGTGGTAAATAAAAACGAAGAGAAGGGGGATGTTTGGGCTCACCTGGCTGTTTGCCTTCATCTCACTTTGCCATCTCCGCCTCCCCTGCATCCTGAGCCCGCAGCCAAGAGCGAAAAGGAGGAAGAAGAAGGAGAGAAAGAGAGAGAGAGAGCACCTTATCCATCCCGGAGCCTTCATTCCCACATTCCCCCTCGAATCGAAGAAATGTCGGATATCCAGGAGCCCTTGCCGTAGGGGAAGTCCTCCGCCACCATGGCGGTTCTGGAGCAGTTGGTTGCCGACCGGCTGCTGCCACGGAACCCCGACTCGGGGGTGCCGGCGTGGATTTCCCCGCATCCAGACGAGACCGAGCCGAAGCCTCCGCAGGGCTACGTCGTGAGCTTCGTGCGCCTTCACGAGCGAGGCTTCGGCGTCCCCGTCTACAGGTTTATGCGGGCGTTGTGCGACTACTATGGAGCGGAGCTGCACAACTTCAGCCCCAACTCCATCTCGCAGGCGGCGGTCTTCGTCGCCATCTGCGAGGGGTACCTCGGCATCGAAGTCCACTGGGATCTATGGATCCACTTGTTCCGCGGCGAACTCTTCATCGAGAATGCGCGGGGCCAGCCGAAGCGGTTCGCGCGTGCCGGTGGCCTGACGCTGCACGTGCGCCCGTACCGGAAGAACCTCTACATCCCCTGCAAGATGACGACGAACAACGCCGGGTGGAGTCGAGGGTGGTTCTACCTTCGGAACTTTAGCGGCGCACTCCCGGCGTTCACCAACAGGGTGCTCTGGGAGCGACCACCGAAGTAGGACTGGGGGGTGTCGCCCCTAGTGCAACTAGCTAAGCTCGGAGTCCTCACCGACGCGCTGGCGCATCTGGCGAAGAAGGGGTTGACGGCGGTGGCCGTCATTGCAAACTTCCACTGGCAGAGGGTGATCCCTCTCGTGGAGAGGGTCCTGCCTATCTTCCAGCTCACCCCCGGGAGCCAGGCGGAGGGCTCGAGGACATCGTTCAAGCTGCTCTCCCACAGCACCGCCGCCCGGCGGGCAAAGTATGCGGTGGCGGAGTTCCCCCACGATCCCGAGGATCTTTGGAGGATCAAGATGCGCCCCGAGACGAGGTACATTTGCAGGGGTCTTGTGTAGCCAAGTTTTGATTCCGAATCTACTATGTCTTGTGTAGCCCCTTTTCTTGACTCCAACTCGGGCATGTTTTGCAGGGGTTGAAGAGCCACCCCTCGAAGCCCCCGGTCCCGAAAGAACGCCTAATCAACCGCCTCCATGCGGAGAAGTTGAAAAGGCGGAAGGACGTGGTGGAGGCAAAGGCCGAGAGGAAGAGGAAGAGGAAGGCAAAGCATGACAAGGCATGCAAGCTTGCTCGTACGGAGGGGAAGCCGCGGCCCGCCACGCCCGAGTCCTCGGAGGAGGACGAGGAGGAGGCCTCGGATGCCGAGGACCACGCTCTGAGGGGCGATGGGGCAGCAGCGGGTGCGAGCTCCCCGCCCACCTACGAGTGGGATGTCGACGAGAGGGCGCCGGCCCTGGCGGAAGAGACAAGGGCCATGGCAGAGTCATCGGTGGGTCCGTCCCTCGAGGGTGCGGAGCGGGAGCCGTCCCCTCCGGCAGCCGGTGAGGAGACGCCCGCGCCCCAGGTGCTTGTCCGTGGCGACGAGTCTGCGGCGGGCACGAGTCACCAGGCCGACACGAGGGGCGCGCCTTCGGGGCAGTCTTCGAGGGGCGGCGCGGTGCCGCAGGCCCGGAGAAGCACCACGAGGAAACAGAGCATGAGTGCTCGATCCGGGTAAGTAAACTTGGGTTTCGTTTCTGTTGCGTGTTTGGTCGATTTCTCGATCCCGTTGTCCTCAACCTCTGTTCCTCGGTTTCCAGCCCAGGGACCATCGCCAAGGATGCGGTCCAGCTTGCCCCGGCTAAGGCCCTCAAGACCGGGGTACGCAGCACGCCGCACACAGCGCCGCAGCCCCTGCCTACCGTGGACCTCGTGGCTGAGGCGGCGAAGCTGCGGGAGGCCATGGCTCGAGGGGCCCAGGCGGCCCAGCAAGCCCGAGCGCATGAGGAGGAGTGCGATGTCAGCCGAAGCGGCGCCGAAGCAGCCGCTCAGGCCGACGATGCCGAGGAGTCCGGCCGAGGCGGTGCGGATGGCGCCGCCCGACCGGACGTCGAAGTTGAGGCAGGTCAGGGCGACGCGGCCAGCGCCGCCCGACCGGATACAGGAGGTGAAACTGGCGGGGGGGCGCAGGAGCGCCCTGCCGACCAAGCGGAGGTGGAGTCCCTCGTCCTCGAGCCCCCGAGGGCCGAGGGTGAGGGCGTCGCAGAGGAGACGACGCTACGGGCGCCGGGGGTGGAAAGAGCCCCCGTCTCGGAGCCCACCGAGGTCCGGGACGAGGGTATCGTCGCGGTGGTGCCAGCGCCAATGGCGCAAGGGAGCATGGTGGCGGTGGTGGAGCTGCCGGACAGCAGCGAGGAGTACGGGGACTCGATGGACATCGACCCTGCTGCTGCGGCAAGCGCCGCCACACACATTGCTGAGTTCACATCGGCCAGCGCGGGCATGCTCGAGGCGGGGACGTCCGAGGGGCGTCATCACGGGGCAATCGTCCCGTCCGGGCTCCCCTCGGAGTTTCTCCGCAAAGAGCAAGAGGAGGAGGAGGCCTGGAACACGTAGCTCAACGTCGGCCGCGAGATCCTAGAAGCCCTCGACCGCGCCTTCTAGCTCCATCAGGGGACGGATTACCAGGTCAGCCAGGTAAATACTTTCCCCTGAAAATTGCTCGGATTCGATTTCGGTTTTAACATGCTTTTACCCACACCTTTCCACTTGCAGCGGCTGAGGGAAATCTCGTGCGAAAAGAGCGCCGAGATGTCCCGGATGTACTCCCAGATGAGCCAGCTAGGGCAGCACAATGCCGAGCTAGTGCTCAAGAACATCGAAGCCAATACTAAAATGGCGGATCTGGGAGTGCGTCAGCAGGCGCTTGAGGAAGACTTGGCGCGGGTAACTGGTGAGCGGGACGTCCAGAGGGCCGCGGCGGAGCAGAAGGCCCGGGAAGCCGAAGCGCAGGCTGCCGAGCTGCAATGCCTCCGGACAGCGCTCGAGGAGAAGGCTCGGGAAGCTGAGGCGCAGAGCGCCGAGCTACAGCGCCTCGGGACATCGCTCGAGCAGCAAAAGGCCGAGCTCCTCCACAAGGAGGTGGCCATAGTTGCACTCACCGGGACCCTCCGGGAAAAGGGCGAGGCCCTCGAGGGGAAGGAGGTGGCCCTCCAGAACGTGGGGGCTACCCTTAGGGAGAAGGAAGCCTCCTTGTCCTCGCTCGAATAGGCCGCCCGAGCCCAGAGGGAGGAGGCGCAGAGGAACATCACGGTTGAGTACCTTCGAGAGGAACATCACGGTTGAGTACCTTCGAGTTTTCGTCGATTTGTTTCTTTTCATAGCTTACATTGATTTCCTTTGCCCAGAGCTGAGGCAGAAGGTGGCGGACGAGTCCGCGGCGAAGGAAGCAGTCCACACCGCACTCACGGCGACGCAGATAGAGTTTGCTAAGCTGGAGCAAACCGCCGTGAGCATGTGTCAGGAGCTCGAGGGGGAGGGTGCCGTCTCGGGCAGTTCAGTGATCAGCTGCCTGCGCGCGCTAGGCGGTCGGATTGCCGAACACGCCAAGAGCACCTTCCGTCTCGGTGTCCTGCGGGCCCTTGCCGTGGCCTCGACACACTACCTCATGGATCTCCAGAGGGTGTCGTCGGGGTACGTCATTCCCGATGATGCTAATGCGGACACCGCGTCGGTCATCATGGACGAAGCTGACGCAGCCGCGGAGGAGTTCGCCACGATCCTCGCCGAGAAGCTTGAAGCCGACATCCCTCCCATTGCTGAATTCGACGCCACTGAAGACCCGCAAGGGGGGATGGTAGCATGTAGGAAATCTGAGCCTCAAAGCCCATGTAATAGATTAGTGATTATCGTAGTCACACTTTGTAATCGTACCTTATGAATATAAGAAATTATTTTTGTTAAATCGACTGTGTGGCCCATCGAGGCCTTGTGCGTTTGAGCCTATGTTTTCTTTACTTTATTTCCGTGTTCTCATATGCGACTTAGATAAGCGTCTGCGAGGAATTTCGCATTCATAAGCAATGTAGGCGTGGGGTGGTGAGGGGGGTGCCGTATCCCGGAGGCGTAGGCGGCCCCGCGACTCGGCCAGCCCCGTACCATAGTTGCTTATGCCTCGCGTCCGCTTTTTCCAAGGATACGAGAAGCTTAGGGTCGAGACGGAAATATTTCGAAAAAACATTGGCGATTTTTGGGGACGTTCGGGGGTTCCCCCCGTAGTAGCCCCCAAGGGAGGCGTGGCTTTGCCGAGGGTAAAGCCAGGCGTACCTCAGTGGTTGTGCGCATCCGAGCCTTCGAGGGTCCGGAAGGTTCCCAAAAATAAACAAGTAAAGCGTACTTCTTTATTATTTCGGGAAATCGGAAATGCGAGTACAAACGATGTACAAATAGCTCGGAATTCTAAGGATAGAAGCGACGTAGCTATTGTATGTTCCAAGTGTTGGAGAGGACTTCGCCTTTTTCGTTCGCCAGCTTGTACGTGCCGGGTTTGAGCTCCTCGGCGATTATGTACGGTCCTTCCCAAGGAGGTGAGAGCTTGTGGCGGCCCCTATTGTCCTGTCGGAGCCTCAACACCAAGTCCCCTTTGTCGAGGTCTCGATGCCGGACTCTCTGCGCCTGATACCTTCGTAGAGATTGCTGGTAGCGCGCAGAGTGTAGGAGCGCCACGTCTCGAGCCTCGTCTACTTGGTCCAGCGAGTCTTCGCGAGCCCGCTGGTTTTGTTGCTCTCGGTATGCCTTGAGCCTCGGCGACCTGTACTCCAAGTCCGTGGGAAGTATGGCCTCGGCGCCATAGACGAGGAAGAACGGGGTAAAGCCCGTGGCTCTGCTTGGTGTCATCCTCAGGCTCCGAATGACCGAGGGTAGCTCCGTGAGCCATCTCCGGCCAAATTTGTTCAATTTGTTGAAAATTCGAGGCTTCAGTCCTTGGAGGATCATGCCGTTGGCACGCTCCACTTGCCCGTTCGTCTGTGGGTGCGCCACAGCCGACCAGTCCACACGTATGTGGAAACTGTCACAGAATGCCAAGAACTTCTTGCCTGTGAACTGGGTGCCATTATCGGTGATGATCGAGTTCGGAACCCTGAACCTGAAGACGATGTCGGTGAAGAATAGAACCGCTTGCTTGGATTTGATCTTGCCGATGGGTCGAGCCTCGATCCACTTAGAGAATTTGTCGACTGCCACCAGCAAGTGGGTGAAGCCCCTGGGCGCCTTCTGCAGCGGGCCGACGAGGTCCAGTACCCACACAGCAAAAGGCCATGTAATGGGAATGGTCTGCAGAACGTGCGCGGGGAGGTGCGTTTTTCAAGCGTAGAACTGGCAGCCCTCGCAGGTCTGCACGACGTCGGTGGCGTCGGCGACCGCGGTGGGCCAGTAAAAGCCTTGCCGAAACGCGTTCCCCACGAGGGTACGTGGTGCGGCATGATGGCCGCAGACGCCAGCGTGGATGTCGCGAATCAGCTCCTTGCCCTCGGGGATGGGGATGCATCGCTGCAAGACACCCGAGGGACTGCGCTTGTACAGCTCGTTGTCGATCAGGATGAAGGACTTGGCCCGTCTAGCGAGGCGCTGCGCCTGAACACGGTTCGAGGGTAGAATCCCTCGAATCATCCAGTCAAGGTACTGGACGCGCCAATCTCGCGAGGTGGGGGCCTCGTCAACTTCCATTACTTCGGCCTCGTCCGCGGAGGTGGTCCCGAAGTCAATGTCCATGGACTCAGTCTCGTCCGCCGGGGGATTCCCACCAAAGGGCCCAGCGGACGAGGGGCCCAGCTCCGCCGGATCCTTGAATTCGACGGAGGGTTTGGTGATATCGCGAGTGAAGATGTTCGGGGGAACGGTGGTCCGCCCCGACGTGATCTTGGCTAGTTCGTCGGCATCCTCGTTGTACTTGCGCGGGACATGATTGAGTTCTAGGCCATCGAATTTGTCTTTGAGGCGGCGCACTGCATTGCAGTATGCCTCCATCTTCAGGTTGTGGCAACTAGACTCCTTCATTACTTGGTCGATAACGAGTTGAGAGTCGCCGCGTACGTCGAGGCATTTGACGCTGAGCTCGATGGCGATTCGGAGACCACTGAGGAGGGCCTCGTACTCTGCCATATTGTTAGACGCAGGGAAATACAAGCGTATCAAGTACCGCATGTGTTCCCCGAGGGGTGAGGTGAAAAGGAGGCCGGCGCCGGCACCGGTTTTCATCACCGACCCGTCGAAGTACATGGTCCAGCATTCGGCCTGGATCTGTGGTGGGGTAGCTGAGTGTCCGTCCACTCAGCCACAAAGTCAGCCAAGATTTGGGACTTAATTGCTTTGCGAGGGGCGTAGGTGAGGGTTTCTCCCATCAGCTCCACAGACCATTTGGCAATTCTACCCTCGGCTTCCCTGTTGCGGACTATCTCTCCCAAAGGGAAAGACGAGACCACGGTGACGGGATGGGCCTAGATGTAGTGGCGCAGCTTGCGCCGAGCCAAGACCACTGCGTAGAGCAGCTTCTGAATCTGTGGATAGCGTGTCTTAGTTTCAGACAACACCTCGCTAATGTAGTACACCGGCCGTTGGATGGGTAGAGCATGGCCCTCCTCTTGTCTTTTGACAACGACCACCGCGCTGACCACTTGGGTCGTCGCAGCTACGTACAGAAAGAGGGGCTTGCCGTCCGTGGGTGGTGTGAGAATGGGGGCTTGAGTGAGCGATGCCTTCAGCCTGTCGAGGGCTTCTTGGGCTTCGGGGATCCACGTGAAGCGCTCGGTTTTCCTCAAGAGTCGATACAGGGGTAAGCCTTTTTCGCCAAGACGCGAGATGAACCGGCTGAGGGATGCTAGGCATCCCATGACCCTTTGTACCCCCTTTAGGTCTCAGATCGGTCCCATCCACAGTGCTCAGGACAGACGGTGTCAGACCGCCATTTCCCACGGTGGCTGTGACCGGAGTCCCATCCGCCAACTCCGGTCACTGCTCCGCCATCCCGGGCGCTGTGGCAGCACTGCGGGACCTGTGACGCGGGGCGAGGCGCGCTCGGCTCAGTTCCGTACTATTCTGCAAACTCCGGCCGTCCGGACTCTACATCATCACACGTATGGCCCCGGGCCCACCTCCTGCTCGGGAGGAGGTCCGGTGTCGCCACGAGCCCCTCGGAGAGGGACACCCATCACTCGCAACCAGGAGCTCGGACCTCCCCCCTCGAGGGGTCCGAGACCTCCACGTGTTTTCCGGACCTCCTGGTGTGCACATCAGCACTCCGTCCAGGGGGTCCGGGACCGCCGCATACCCTGCCGCCGCTGGAGTACGCAAGACCCTGACCCGCAGGGCCCACGGAATGCCACATCTGAAGAACTGTACGCCCTACAGCGACAACCACTCCACCTGCAGGGGTTGGCGGGACGCCAGCGCAATCTCCGCGAGACCTAGGACGATGGCCAAGACGATCGCCACGCCCAATGCCATGCCCTATAGTGTACTTTCTACAGTGTTTGACCACTGCACCCCCGCGATTCGGGGGAAGACGGCGACTTCCGTGTTCTCCTACGCATGTACCCCGTCCCTCCTTGTGTCTATAAAAGGAGGAGGCGGGCACCCCTTAAAAGGGTCGGTCAACTCTCTAGACACCTACCGCTCAGGACACACGCACTTACTCCTAGCTCCGACATCATCATTCGCCACGCTCAAACCCCTCTTCTAGCAGAGACTGGGGAGCTTCCCTCCCTCTCTTGCCTCGCTTGTATCCCCTACTACAAGCACTCCGGGTGCAAGATAAACCCGTGCGTTACTGTGTTGCCTCTTGCATCATCATCTGGGATGAGGAAACACGCGGCATTTACTAGTTGGGATCCGGACCCCCGGGTCGGGACATCGACAATTTGTTTGGCAAGTACAATGACTTGCTCAAAAAGCACCATGAGTCACTTGCACTTGCTAAGCAAGTTGAAGAGAATCACAAAAAACTGAAGCAAGAGCATAGGGAGTTAGCTCACAAATATCAAGAGCTTGAGTTTGCCTATGAAGCAATTGACCCGAGTCTTGAGAACTCTATCAATGAAAATATTGAAAAGGTAAATGCTTCTACTTTATGTGATGATCTACTCAATGATGCAAATGCTACTTATGTTTTGCCCGAGCTTGCTCCCTCTAGGGAAAATGAATTGATGGATCAAGTGGCAAGCCGCAAGAGTAGTGTGGAGAAGCTCTCACGAGGAGAATACATCCACAAGGAAATTCTCTTCAACAATGCTCGTGACTATGGCAAGAGAGGTCTTGGATCATTTCCGGAGCCAAACCAAGGCACTACACCTTCTACGGAGATCAAGATTATCTTCATTAAAGAAGTTGGATCATATTGTCAACATTGCCAAGTCACCGGGCACCACACTAGGGAGTGTCCTTTGCCATCACGTCCTTTCCCTACTTTACCCAAAAATTACTCATCTATGCATTAAAATAACCATTTTCTTTTGAGTAAGGTAAAGGGTAAGGTGAAGGCCAAATTCATTGGCAAGATTACAAAGGAAGCAAAGAAGAAGCTCCCCAAGCAACTTTGGGTTCCTAAAACTCTTATCACACATGTGCAAGGCCCAAATCTCGTTTGGGTTCCAAAAACTCAAAAATGATTCTCATTTGTGTAGGTGAACTACAAAGCCGGTGGAAAACATTGGGTACTTGATAGCGGTTGCTCTCAACACTTGACCGGCAATGATAGCATGTTCACCTCTCTTGAAGACCCCGACGATCATAAACATGTCACCTATGGTGATAACTCAAGGGGGAAAGTTTTAGATTTGGGTAGAATAGCAATTTCTAAAGATTTATCCATTCCTAATGTCTTGTTTGTAGAATCACTTAGTTTTAATCTTATTTCAATTGCTCAATTATGTGATCTTGGACTAACATGTACCTTTGACAAGAATGGTGTTTTAGTAACCTTTGAAGAAGATAAGTCATTGGTATTCACGGGGTTTAGGCATGGCAATATTTTCTTGGTGGATTTCTCTTCAAAGCAAACAAGCTCCATGACATGCCTCTTCACCAAGTCATCTCTTGGGTGGCTTTGGCATAGAAAAATTGCTCATATTGGCATGAGCAACCTCAAGAAAGCCCACAAGAGAGGGATGATCACCGGCTTGAAGGATGTCACCTTTAACAAGAACAAACTATGTAGTGCATGTCAAGCCGGAAAGCAACTTGCAACACATTATCCCATCAAGACGATGTTGTCTACCTCCAAGCCGCTCGAGCTACTTCACATGGATCTTTTTGGTCCAACCACATACAAGAGCATTGGTGGTAACCTCTTTTGCCTTGTAATCATTGATGATTTTTCACGTTATACTTGGGTCATGTTTCTAGGCGACAAAAGTGAAACTCCAGAAGTCTTCAAGACATTTGCAAGAAGAGCTCAAAGGGAGTACAACTCCGCAATTGTGAAGATCCCGAGTGACAACGGCACCGAGTTCAAGAATATGAATATTGAAGAATGATGCGATGAAGAGGGTATCAAGCATGAGTTTTCCGCCACCTACACGCCTCAACAAAATAGAGTGGTGGAAAGAAAGAACAAAACACTAATCACTCTAGCAAGAGCAATGTTGGATGATTATGGCACGTCCGAGAGGTTTTGGGCGGAAGCAATCAATACGGCTTGCCATGCATCCAACCGGGTGTATCCCCACCGACCCCTCAAGAAAACGCCATATGAACTCATCACCGGGAAGAAACCAAACATCTCCTACTTTCGAGTCTTTGGTTGCAAATGCTTCATTTATAAAAAGAAAAGGCTCGGTAAGTTTGAGAGTAGATGTGATGAAGGATTCTTTCTTGGTTATGTATCAAACTCCAAAGCATATAGAGTATTCAATCAAACCTCCGGGTTAGTTGAACAAATATGTGATGTGGAGTTTGATGAATCTAATGGCTCCCAAGAGGAGGTTATTGGCTATGACAATGTAGGTGATGAGGAGATTGAGGAAGTTTTGAAGAAGATGTCCATTGGGGATATCAAGTCGGAAGAGGTGCATGAAGGCAATGATCAAGGGGGAGGACCTTCCTCGTCTACACCAAGCACCTCCATGGCACCCCAAGTGGATGAAGATAAAGAAAAAGATGATCTACAATCTCAAAAAAGTGTTCCAACGCCAACACCCCAAGTGCAAGAACAAGAAGAGCAAAATGTTCCACCACAAGCACAAGTCATCCATGATCCACCTCAACAAACACCCACGCATGTACCGCTAGTGAAGCATGGTCGTATCTCCAAGGATCATCCAATTGATCAAATTATTGGTAGTCCTTCCAAGGGAGTAAGAACTCGTTCTAAGCATGCTTCATTTTTTGAACAGTACACGTTTATTTCTTGTATTGAACCCACTAGCATAGAGGAAGTGCTTGAGGACTCGGATTGGGTGATGGCCATGCAAGAAGAATTGCACAACTTCACCCGCAATGAAGTTTGGTTCCTCGAAGCTCCTCCGAAAAACAAGAACATCATCGGCACTAAGTGGGTCTTCCGAAACAAGCAAGATGAACATGGGGTGGTGGTACGTAATAAAGTAAGACTTGTGGCAAAAGGGTGTTCTCAAGTCGAAGGTTTGTATTTTGGTGAAACTTTTGCTCCGGTTGCAAGACTTGAAGCTATCCGCATCCTTCTTGCTTACTCTTCTCATCATAATATCAAATTATATCAAATGGATGTGAAAAATGCATTCTTAAATGGCTTTATTAACGAACTTGTTTATGTTGAGCAACCTCCCAGGTTTGAAGATTCGAGGAATCCTAACCATGTTTATAGGTTGCACAAGGCACTCTATGGGCTCAAACAAACTCCAAGGGCTTGGTATGAGAGGTTTCGTGACTTCCTAATCATGGAAGGCTTCATGATTGGGAGGGTGGACACCACATTGTTCACAAAAGACGTCAACGGGGATCTTCACCATCGGTTTAATCGGCGTTACTAAGTTATGTCTCAGCTCAGTCAAATCCAGGCGTTCAACCGGCGTATGCAATTGTCACAACATCGGATCAACCGGTGACCGCCGCTTTCCATGCAGCGCACGCCACCGCGCGCTTGACCGCCACCGCCGCCAACTGCGCCGCCACCGCTGCCTTCATCCTCGTCGGAGCTCATCCACGCAAGCACGCCTACGCTTTCCATGCAGCGCACGCCACCACAGCTCCTCGCAATGGAACGCCGCACTCCATTGCCATCCACACCACGCACGCAAGCTGCTCGACAAATTGTCCGAGCCGTTTTTGCGTCGCCTCATGCTTACCTTAGCACACCCGCGGCCGCGTTCTCACCACTACTCACCGAGATGGGCCGTGAGAAGAGGAAGGGCAAGGAGATCGTGGTCGAGAAGCCGGTCCGCAAGCGGACCCGTGCAGAGAGGGAGGCCGAGAGGGCCGAGATGGTGGCCAAGGCCGCCGAGGAGCAGGCGTCAGGCCGTGCTCGTCCGTTCAGGATCCGGGAGCAGCCAGCCAGAGGCAGAGGCAGGGGCAGAGTCAGAGGGGGCAGGGCCATCAGGGCCGCGTCTGAGGCAGCTGCAGGGTCAGATAGCTCAGATTCAGATGCAGCGCAGTCAGAGCAGTCTCAGGGACAGAGTACTCAGAGGTCACCTACTCCACGACGTTCTGGCCGCACTCAGCAGATATCCGCAGCAGCAGAGTCTCCACCAGCGACCGAGCATCGCATCGGGCCCAGGACGCGAGGTGGTCACCAGCCACAGGTGCCTCGTAGGTCCACAGCAGCAGCAGTAGCAGCTCGCGGAGCCGAGGCCCTAGAAGCCGAGCGCGCAGTGTTCCGTATGGACACGGTCGTGCATCTAGAGCTAGGGGTCCTGCTCCAGAACTTGACCAGAGCCAATGCAGCTAAGGTCAAGAGGCTCAGGTGGAGCGTTGAGGAGGAAGACTGGTTCCCCGTGACCCATGACAGCAGGGTTGACCGTTGGTTCTGGATGCTTCTTCAGGCCAGTTTCTACGAGACCTATCAGAGGCGGGGACATCGGATCTTTCTGCACAGAGTGCTCGACTGGGTTTCTCTGAGGACTGCAGCAGGAGGGGCGGATGTCAGAGAGCACTTTTCTCACTTCAGAGGGCTGCCTAGACTGCTTGAGATGGAGCAGAACAGGTACATTGAGGACTAGGTAAGAGTGTTCGATGCCACAGCCTGGATTGCTCCCGAGCGCAGAGCCGTGCATTTCATGTTTGGAGGCCAGGTCTTTGGTTTGACGAGGGCGACGATTGCAGGAATCCTTGGAGTCAACTTGGTCGATGTCTCCCTGCACGAGAGAGTCTACGGGGACGCAGATCCACCTCGCAGGGCATTGATTGGCGGGATAGCACCTTCTCACGAGGCGATGTCTCGGTGATTCCGCCAGCCTTTCCCAGCCTCGTATGCCAGAGTCCCCAGCTTGCTGACCCCAGAGGCGTACACAGTTCACATGGCCCTCCGGAGGACCTTGTTACCGAGGAGTGGCTACCCAGAGGGGTTCACAGGACTGCAGCAGCTACTACTACTCCACATCCTCACTCATGAGCCTTTCGACATTGTGGACTTTATTTTGGCTGAGATCGAGGATGTGATCACTGACGGGATGGGTGTTGTGCGCCAATTTCCATATGCCCACTGGATCAGTTTCATCTACTCCATGATTGTGCCAGCTGAGTCACCCATCAGTGATGTCTACCGTCAGGATGAGGCTCCTCGGTTCCCAGTGTACCGTTCGACTGCTCCCCAGGACCGGAGGAGGGGCAGACAGGCCGAGAGAGCTGCCATGGCACAGCTATCGGCAGAGGTTCAGGCCCGAGTGGCCGAGGAGGATGAGGCACAACTTGAGGCAGAGGCACAGCTTCCCGGAGGAGATGACGAGATCCACTGGTCAGACATCGAGACCGACTCCTCTGAGGACGACGAGTACTTCCCTCCTGCACCAGCTGCTCACAATCACGAGGCAGGAGGATCCAGAGAGCCAGCAGTCACTACTGTCTCTGAGTCTCAGGTGACTCAGCCGTCCAAGCTCACCTCTCTACTCCAGCAGCTAGTCAGTCAGCAGAGAGAGGACCGGCTCGCGACAGAGGCCCGGCTCACTGCCATCCAGAGGGAGGCTGCTCTAGAGCGTGCTGCATCTGAGGAGCCGTTTGTCGGCCTACTTGATAGAGTCACTAAGAGGACAGACACTCAGTTTCAATAGATGCAGCAGGGTATGATGGCTATGTTCGGCATGATCACACAGCTATACTCTCACTCCGGACTAGCCCCGCAGCAGCCAGGTCTTCAGGGTATGGGAGCACCTACACTTACAGTCACTCCAGCTCCAGCCTCTACAGCAGCTCCAGCTTCTTCGATGACACCGGAGACCACATTCTTGTTGTCCGCACTTCTTGGGTCTACCAGTCGTCAGATCTTCTCGCCACTGCCAGCGACTACGCTTTTTCAGGACTCACCGTCAGCGGTTCAGTCAGTTGCCCTCCCCATCGTACCACAGGCACCACTTTCAGGGGGAGGAGCAGGAGAGGAGTCCCTACCACCGCAGTTGACGCAGCCAGCAGCCTCAGCAGTCACGACTTCAGATGCTGACACCTCTTCTGCTGACCCGATTACGACTTCTACGGATCCTCTCCTAGGTAGTGCCAGCACGAGAGCCTCCACGACAGCTACACCTCCTGTCAGCTCGAACCCGCAGCTCCCGTCCGTCACCGAGGGTTCTCCGTCCGACGACGACGACGACCTGGACCGCTTCCTCACCGTGCCGCGATAGCAAGACCCGTAGCTCGCCTTTTTGGTGTTTTGATGCCAAAGGGGGAGAGAGTTAGGGGGAGTCGAGTTGGAGTCAGGGGGAGGGTAGAGCTAGCAGAGTGATCGTAGATGCCAGGACTTGATTGTTGTATCTTTATTGGCTTCTAGTTCATGGACATGTATATTTGACTCTTGTGCGTGTTGCTCTTTTTTGACATGTCTATGGATACTGTTCGAGCCTTCGTGCTCTTTGTGCGTTTCTTTTCACGCGTTAATCTTTCTTGCTTTACTCGTTTAAGTTATTGTTTGTGTTATCATCAATCACCAAAAAGGGGGAGATTGAAAGCATCTAGGCCCTCTAGATATGTTTTGGTGATTAATGACAACTATTATTGTGACTAATGAGTTTGTGCAGCTTAATAAAATCTTATCGCTCATTGGATCATATGTTAAAGAGGCCCCTAAATTTCATCATTCAAAAAGGCGATCTTGGTATTCAACTCAAGTATATAACAAGACTAAGGATCTTTCTAGTCCTAAGTGTCGCAAGGTTGAGAAGGACACTTAGGTTAGTATAGGTTTTATAGTTTTGTAGAGATAGAACTATTAAGAGGGGTTAAGGCCAAGTAACTTGAGCATGGACATGGTCAATCAAAAAAATGGATGCACACATTGGTCACTCAGGTTCTTGGAAGCTCAAACAAGTGCTATTCAACTCATATCTCAAGAATATTTGGATTTCATTCAAGACTCAAATCAAAACAGACAAAATCAGGAAAAAGTCTTTTCACCGGTTTAACCGACGACATCAATTTTCTATACGTCGGTTAAACACTGTCACTGAAGCATGGACACTGAGTACACCGGTTAAACCGACGATATTTGAAATTAACTTCGGTGCAGTTGTCCAGAACGTTGTTTTTCTAGGGATTTCTAAGCTTATACTCACCGGTTAAACCGACGATGGATTTGAGTTAGCGTCGGTGCAGTTGTCCAGAGAGTTGGTTTTTCAGTTGATCAGTGGACAACTACACTCACCGGTTAAACCGATGATACATCGGTTAAATTGCCCGAGCTGTAACGGCTAGTTTTTCAAATGGGCAGTTTACATTCATCGGTTAAACCGACGATGACTTTTGGAGGGCCGTCGGATTAACCGGCGTTGTGTACTTTTTTGGCAGCTTTTCTCCAACGGCTCTATCCGCGTGAGCTGCCTATATATACCCCTCCAATGGGTCATTTTGAACTCTCTTGACACCAGGCAACACTCATACATTCATTCTATTGTTGAGAGCCACCTTGAGCTTCACATTCCACTCATTTGATCTTTCAATCATCCAAGAAGCAAGGTTAAGGACTTGAGTAGAGAGAAGCTTGTGTGCATCCGTTCTTGGTGATCGGTTCTTGCTCAAGTGAAGGCCCTAGCTTGTTACTCTTGGTGATTGGCATCACCTAGGCGATCTTGGTGATTAAGGTGTTTCTTGCGGAGCTTGCCAAGTTGATTGTGGGAGCCCGAAGAAGATTGTACGTGGCTTGAGCTCCACCACGCCGGGATGGTGAACGGAGACTCTTAGTGAGCACCCTCGTCTCGGTGACTTGGGAGGTGACAAGACTCTTAGTGAGTGTCACAACGTGGATTAGGGGTGTGTGCCAACACATCGACACCACGGGAAAAAATCCGGTCGTCTCTTGCCCACTCTTTACATTCAAACACTTACTTTCATGCAATTTATTCATGTGCTTGACCCTAAAGATCATAACTTAGCTCTACCTTGCTTAACTTTATATCTTGTTGTATCCTTTATAACTTGTGTAGGTTGATTAGTTAGCCTGTTGGTGAATTGAGCCTTACTAGTATTGCATAGGTTAATGTTGCTTTATTTTGTTTTAGAAATTTGAAAAAGGCCCAATTCACCCCCTCTTGGTCCATCGATCATTACAGACACTTCTACCTCTAATTATTAAGCATTGGGATTCTATTTGAATAATTAAATATGTGCTAATTAAAGTACTATGCTCTTTTCTATGCACTTCCCCACATGCACCTCTCCCTACATGGCTGCATGCACCTCTTTTTATTGGAAAAGATTCGAAAATGATGCACTATTAAGATAGTTTGATCCACTCTCAATCTAGATTAACTTACATTTGAGTACAAAATTTGAATTCTAGAATGCCCTACATTTCAGGACGGAGGGAGTAGAAAATGAGATATCAGAAGAGATGTTTTATATAAATTTATGGAAAATATGAGAAAGGAAATCGAGATGATCCAGCAATTATTTCATATTTCTCTCTTCTTTTTATGTCAGTAAAATTAATATTTAATGCTATAAAACCATCCACAAACCCCACTAAAACTGGTTTAGTTTTAGACAGCCTCAAAGCATAGTTTCATTGCACGATTACCTAGAATAAAAACTAAAAAAATTAAATAACCGAGCTAGATAAATTTCATGGGATGAAACTCCGCTCACATCGTATAAAACTTTTTTCAATCTCCCTATAAATATCCTGGCACATCAGCAAAATTAAATATCAATAAAACTGTTTTAAAACTCCATTGAGACATAGTTATCTAGACTGAAAAGTATTTCTTCCGTCCTCAAATATAAAGCGTTCTGGAATTTTTAGCACAGATTATGGCTATGTAGAAAAAACTCTTCTACTTCTAATTATTATACATTGGGACTCTATTTTGGTAACTAAATATGTGCTAATTAAAGTAGAATAATATTTCTGATGCACCTCTTTTCATGCACATCTTTCTACATGGTTGCATGCACGTTTTCTATCAGAAAAATTCAAACGATGCACAATTAAAAATGGTTAGGTCCACTCTCAACCTAAGATGCCTTAGGCCAATCCCAACCTATAGTGTTTTTGAGTAGTGTCTATGTTGTCATATCACCAAGACATCATCTTTAAAAACTTCACTCTATAACCCATAATTTTTTAGTGTAAATTCCTATTAAACTCTCTCTATTTTCTCCACCTATCAAATTTGTTCTCTATTTATTATGAAGACACCACCTCAGTTCCAATGCACAACATGTGATGTATAGCGTATTAGTTTGCGTGTTGACACTGAGTTTTGTTGACACTAAATTTTGCATGAGATCCAGTTTCTTCCTCTTTCCACTCTCTTTCTCATTTATTATGGTGCCACATAAGCAAAAAATCATACTTCTTCCATCCAATTTTGATAGATATATTTGCATATGGCACAATGATCAAGGACAATAAGTGTGCTTATCAATCTAATAAATGCAACACAGATTTTTTGTTGGTCATCCAATGTTTTAACTGGAAACTACTTGTTACTAGTGCTATTTATTGCCACCACCCATACCAATAGCAAATGTAGCTATTATTTTTAAATATTAAAGTTTTTGAAATATATCTATTAAAATTGGATGGAGAGAGTATGTTACAGTATATTTAATGCTATGAATATCATTCTACATGAAAGATTGGAGATGCTCTTATATTTGTGGATAAATTTTAAATTATATGATGCCTTATATTTGGGGATGGAATGAGTAGTTAACTGTACCGGCTGGATTTATGCTAATGAAACTCGTCTTTTATCCTGGATTTATGCTAATGAAACTCTTCTTTTATCTTATGAAATTTTACTTCTCTTTACTTACCAGTAAAATTAATAATATTTAATATCGTAAAATTATTTATAAAATTTGATGTGCATGCGAAAGTCCGGTGGCCCATTGCATTGGGACTCGTTGGCAGGCGCGGCGCGCACTCGCGCCTGGAGAACTGGGTCACTGCCGCCCTCTGCTCCAGTGCCTCTTCCTTCCTGCAGCTTGATCGCCATTCGCCAATCTGTGCTCGGTGGAGAACGCGAAGCGCCCCGCCGCCCGCACAGGGGTGCTAGGCGCCATGCCTTCCTCTTGCTCGTCCTCCGTCCAAATCCTTGACCCCATCCCGGCGCGCGCCTCGGGCACCACCCCCGTCGACACCAGCGGCAGCGACGATGACGACAGCTGCTTCGGCTTCGACGGCGGTGCCGCAAGCGCGTCCCCGTGGCCCGCGGCCGGGCGCATCGCCTCGTCCTTCCGGAGCCAGGCGGCGCTCGACGTCCTCTGCAAGAAGAACGGCGTCGACACGAGGGAGTTCGCCCCGCTCCCCACCGGCGGCCTGCGCGCGTGCTCGCCGCCGCCGGCGGGCGCCGTGTGCGTGTACGCGGACGCGCTGAAGGCCGGGATGCGCGTCCCGCTGGACCCCTTCTTCCGCGACGTGCTCTCGCACTTCGGCCTCGCGCCGAGCCAGCTCGCGCCCAACTGCTGGCGCGTCATGGCGGCCTTCCTCGCGCTCTCCCGCGCCGCCGGCATACGCACGCCGTCGGTCGCCGTGTTCCGGCAGTTCTTCTCGCTGCGCGCGCTGAAGGTTAGGGGCCTCTACTGTTTCTCACCCAAGGACGCCGCCGCCGGCGTGCTCTTCACGGGGTTGCCGGATCCCAACACGTTCAAGGGGTGGAAGGAGGGGTATTTCTTCCTCAAGTCGTCGGCGCCGTGGCCGTGCCCCGTGCGCTGGGGCGAGCCGACCAAGAAATCCGCAACCGATCCGATGCTCACCAGCGAGGAGAAGGGCATGGTGGAAAAGCTGCTGCGCGTGCGCGGCGCCGCCGCGATTGATATCCAGACTTACCTCGGCGACGATGGCAATGTCACCGCAGCGACGACGACCCCTTGCGCACCAAAACCGCCGCCGCCACCATCGCCTCCCCGTCACACTACTGGAGCGACAGGTGAAATGGCGAAACACGATGCTTGATTCCAGGCGGATTCACGAAGCAAATGGCTTATTGTTTTGACACTGTGTGTGTGCTAGGGTTGGATCCATCCATCTATAACATGCTGCAGAACATGCGGGCAGAGAAGGCAGCCGCGGAGGCTGCGGCGGCGCCCAAGGTGACCGTGAAGAGCGAGCCCGGCGGCAGCGGCACTCCGGACTGGACGCCGGCGACCGGGAAGAAGAGGAAGATGCCGGAGGAGGACAAAGCCAAGGAGGGCTTCTCCGCGCGCCAGGACCGCAAGCCACAGCACGCGCCGGACAGACACGACGGCGACACGGTCGACTGGGAGGCGGCGCGGCAGCTTCTGCAGGGCATCGTCTCGCCGGCGCGGGAGCGCGCGTTCCTGGTGGCGAAACCCTTCAACATCATCGCGTCGAGCTACGTCGCGACGCTCCAGGTCCGATCCTCGCGCCGCGCCAGCGCCGCGGCATTGTGCACGACGTGCGTGCGTTACTCATGGCGTGTGGGCGCGCGATGCAGGCGGCGAACTACGCGACGGCCTCGTT
The DNA here is from genome assembly GCF_016808335.1 of Panicum virgatum. Lineage (NCBI taxonomy): Eukaryota > Viridiplantae > Streptophyta > Magnoliopsida > Poales > Poaceae > Panicum > Panicum virgatum. The sequence goes on from NC_053148.1 coordinate 5,666,160, forward strand.
GGGGCACGCGCTGAAGCTCCAGGAGGAGCTGGAGAAGGCGAGGGCGGAGCTCGCCGAGGCGAAGAAGGCGGCGGCGGCGGAGGCCGAGAGCGCCAGGGCGGCGGCGGTGCAGGAGTTCCTGGGCTCCAAGGAGCACGAGCGCCGGCTGGTGGAGGAGGCGTTCAAGGGGTACGAGCGCGGCCTGGAGGACATGAAGCGCGTCGCGGTCGGCCTCCGCCCCGACATCGACCCGGCTCGGCTGTTCGTGCCCCCTGGTGGCTTCCAGTAGGCGGCGGCGACGGCAGGAAAAGCTCGTCTTTTGGATCCACTCTTGACATGGTGATCTGTTTTTGGAACCAAATGGTCCACTCGGGAGCAGTTGAATTTTGCACGGTTTTACTGCTCTTGACTACTCTAGATGAGTTTGCTGGTGAACTTGTGCTGCATTTCATTCAGGGTACAAAAATCTTTCGCTCTTTCAGTTGCGATCTCTCTTGTGTACATGTTCAGCACAGCAAATGGAGCTACCTAAAGTCAGCTACTTGCCCCCTCTGCGTTCTCTGCACAAGGGTTCAGGCCATGTTTAGTTCCCAAAAAATTTCAAGATTCTCCGTCACATTAAATTTTTGAACACATGTATGGAACATTAAATATAACTTTAAAAATAATTAATTTTAAAAAATAATTAATTGCACAGTTTAGCTAAAAATGATGAGATAAATCTTTTGAATTTAGTTAGTCCATGATTGGACTCTAATTATCAAATAAAAACGAAAGTACTACAATAGCCGAACTCAAAAAATTTCGCGAACTAAACACAATATTTTTTTTCCAAATCTCCAAATTTTGGTATTTTCGTTATCAAAGAGAAAGAATTCTGTCGGCGTGCCCTTTTGTTTTGCAGCAATTATGCAGTCCTCGCAATTTCTTTCGTTGCATAGTTAGGCATGATCGTGTTAAATGCAGTACTTGACAACGCATTCTTTGGTGTTCTCGCCCAACAACGGGAAAATAACAACAATCCGAAATCTCCAACCTTGGTTCCCATGCAAACACTGCGTGTGCAACACATTTTCGCAGATAGGAGGCCAATATCACATCCCCATTTCAAACTAACTGATTGCAGAAAGATTGGGATTCATCACAATTTTCTCAGGTCACAAGCTTACAGCATGCGAGCTGAGAGGATGCATTCAAAATACAAGGGGAGATATGCACACACTTATGATATATTGGTAAACATCCTTTCCCACGATCACTGGCACCACCTGAACGTCTTAACATTTACAGACCAGGCGGAGTGTAGGATGACAAGGAAGAAATTAGGACGAAGAACCCAGAGATCACAATGATCTCCACTACTAACTGTCAAGTATATCAAACTCCGAATCCTCAATGACGTCCCATGATTCCTTCTTGGACAGCGATGCAGGTGGAGTTGGCTGCGGAGGACGGTGGCTGTAGTCGGTGGATGAAGCAGGTTTTCGTCTGACTGAATCCCGGCGGACCGAGGAGCTAGCGTACGGTAGGTTCCTCCGGTCTGAGAGGAGCGAGTCCATGTATTTGTCCATGACGACAACATTGGCACTATCAACGTCACTCAGCTCCTCGCTGCTAAGGTATCTTTTACCTTCTCTGAAAGATTCCACATCCGAAGGTATTTCGGACCACTGATCCATGCTATCCTCGGATTTTGACTTTGCGAATACCCATTGGTCAATGCTTCGCTCAGATCTTGACTTTGGAAAAGCTTGGCCATCTGAAGATTGATAGCCTTCTTGGTTGCTTTTGACACTTTCTATCTCACACACATGAGGCGGAGAATCTGACTCTATCTCATTGATGTGATGTGAGTTTGGCACACTCTGGTTATCTTCCTGCATGTAGAATTAGTAAGATGAATAAGCAATATAATCTCATATATTAACATAACTGAGTTAATTAATATATTAACATAACTGAGTTAATTAATAGGGTTCATCAGATATGTTTTTTTAAAGAAGCTTAAAAGATGCTCTTATATGACCAAAATTCATTGTACTGTATTTAGCGCTTCAGTCTGAACTTTGGCAAAAATGGGAAGAATGCCTCAAGTAGATAGTAAAAAAAAATTGATGCCTACAAGAGATCCACTAACACAAGCACAGCTATCAATATTACATATTATTATGTGTGCTGGCCAAAAAGAATTCATTCAAATGAACATTTTGATGCCTACAAGCAGCAATAACAGTAAAAGGTATGGTTACTGTTAGTGAAACGTGTGTTATGCAACTTGCCAGATCACCAAATCCAACAACGGTAATAGCCTTTTGCATAAACCACTTTACTAGTCTAACAAATGCAAGATGCAATTCATGGTCATCAAGGTACTAAAAACTACCATATCCAGATTTAAATCTGGCATGAATGGAAAATTCAGATATGTGTCCACTATACCACCAGGTTATTACATTAATACAGGAAATTTATGTGCAGTTCATTGCATTTCTGTTGAGTTCTGTGTACCAATTAACATGTGAGATTCTTTGTCTTCATGCTAAAAAACCAATGCGAGGAACAGTACTGCCAAGAAATATGAACTCTGCGATTTGATCCACTTTCATCTTGCAATAAGACATTTTGTATCTGAATATAACCAAGGGTAAAGTGTACATGAGAGTGGTCCCTATGAGACCCACACTGACCATCTGTATAATGATGAAATCGTTTCAGTACAGATTATCCATGTCTGAACCCTCCACCCTGCTAGTGCTCAAATTACGTATGTGATCTATGGACTAGTTGTTGTTGTCTACTCTTTTAGTAATTTGCTTATCAGGGTGAATCCTAGTATTTATTTGCTAATCTAAGCTGGCAAAGATCACATTGGATGTCGTTTAGAAATGACTTATGTGGGAGTATAGCTTTCCATAATAATAGTAACCAGAAGAGGGAAATGAAAACTAAATCAAACATGCCTACAGCTCCATTTGCTGGTCGTGCTGTAATTTCATCTCAGTTCAAAACCAGAAATTGATATAACTAAAATCAGCATAGAAAATGTGCAATAAAGTTGAAAGTATGCAAGTAGAGAACAATATATAGACCGCATGTACCAACTTACCTCCGAACTATGCTCATTTATGTTCAACTCAAGCAGCTTAAAGTATATCTTCCAGAATACATCTTCATCCATGTAAGAAGGACAAAGCCTAGTCCTAAGAGATGCTAAATCTGGAACAAGTTTTTCAATGGATTCCAAATGATCTCTTTGAATATCAGAGATTATAGAATCTGCAGGCAGCAAAAGAACACATGGTTATTGCACCCAAAGACCAATCAAAATTCATAGCAAAGAAAGGCAAGATCACAAATGATTCTCCCAAAAAGGAGCCGTGTAAAACACCCTCACAGCACTAAGCCTGCATTCTTAAGATATCAAAACTTACGGTACAATTATGCCAAACTTAATTCTGCAAAAAAAGACTACAACTTGAACCAGTAAAAGCACAGATAAACAAGATATCTTTACATTTATAGTTAAACATAAAACAATTTACTAAATATAGTTGCCGCAGCTGTAAAACAGTAAACCAATCTCAAATTCATGATAATGTACTCAATTAATACTAAGACTTATATTTAATAATAACAAGTCAATCTATAATCAATTAATCATTAATAGCACATGGAACAAAAGTACAAAATAAAATAATGACTTCATGAGACCTTTTGAAGGCCTGTACTCAACAGCATGGAAGACAAACTCCCAACACCCAAGCATAGTACACATCATAAGAGTTTATCCATTTGTTTCCAGCCTTTTTTTAAATAAAATTTGTTTCCAGCCTATCCAAGCAACTTAACAGTCAATCTAAGTCTAGTGAGGGGAAAAAATATCACTACACATTGCAGCTGAAAAACCTGAAATATGGAGCAGGCAAAACACTGGAGAACTCCTAGATCGATCTATCCTCTCCAATCAACCAATCCAACATTACTCACATCAAACAACTCAAAGGTCATCTACTTGCAACACTCACGCACCATATTCCCATGGTCCATACTGACACAGCAGCAACCTTGGACCTCCATAGCTCTATCCAATTACTCCTAAGCTAGGCTAGTTCCCTCGCCTCTCACTTCCCACTGAAATCTAGTAACAGCCATTAATCCAGCAACCTTCAAACCTACCTCCGGAAACCACTCTAGGTTCCCACATCACAGGCGCAATCTGCGTCAGCAGATAGCGATATTCGCGGAGCTAGTAACTGTATCATAATAGGGGAGAGATCAATTACTTTCGTCTAGGGCGAGCACGGGGAAGTCGATCCACGCCTCGGGTCGCGCGGCGAGGGCGCGCGCTGCTCCCATGACATCATCGGGGACCTGCGCGACGGCGGCGGCGGCGGCAGGTGGGGGCGGGGTCGCGGCGGCCTGCAGGAGCTCGGCGGCGGCGTGTTCGTGCTGGGTCGCGGCGCGGGAGAAGCCGCCGCGGAGGGAGCCGCCGATCTCGGCGAGGTCGGTGAGGATGCCCGCGAGCAGCGACGGGGACGACGGCGGGTGAGGCGACGGGGAGCGCCGCGGCGCGCGCGGGGGCGGCCGGCGGCCGGCGCCGGCGGCCGTGGGCGTGGCCGGCGGGGAGTCGGTGTGCGCCGGGTTGAGGAGCGGGTGCAGGAAGCAGGCGATGTCGAGGAGGTGGCGCCCCAGCTCCGAGAGGTCGTCGCGGACGCCGCGCAGCCCGCGCGCCATCCCGCCGCCCCGGCCCTGCCGCTCCCGCGGTTGCTTTTGCGGGGCTTGCAGGCTGCTAGCTTTTTTTCGCTTGGCTTGGGGTGCGGGGTGGGGTGGGCTGGTGGGGGAGGCAATGATTGGGACCTGCGGCAGGCAAGGCAACGCAAGGAAGGAGGTGGAGGTGGGAGGCTCCCGGTTCCGGCCTCGCGGGGTTGGGCCGCGGCACGCTCGGCGGCGTGCGGCGCACGGGTTCGATCGAGTTGGGGTCGGGTTGGGTGATCTCGCGCGCGGATCACGGGTTCGTTCCGGTATCCGGAGGGGGATCGCGCGGGCGCGCCGGGCTGGCTCCCTACGTGGGATCCCGTTGCGTCAAGGCTGCGCGAAGCCTCGGCGGCGAGGGGACTCGAGAAGTGCACGCCATCGCCGGGGAACTGGGGAAGAGAAGAGAGCGCCACGCACTAGCTAGCACCAACTGAAAGCACGTTGCATCAAGTCAAGAAAAAAAAATTCTTTTCAAAAGTCAAGGAAAAGAAGAACAGCAGCGAAAAGGGCACGACCGCACGAGGCAAGTTTTCAGCACGATCAGGCAGGATTCACCTGGTCGGAAAACCACCTAGGAGTAGATAGATTGCGCAAAGTCAACTGCTAGAAAAAGAATGTGGCGTTATTGAACCGTATCCAGCAAGAATAATCCAATACGTGTTCCTGTGTGTCCTGGCAACAAGAAAGAAATCGACTCTCTCCCTCTCCCTCTCGACTGCACAAATCAAACCCTATACATACAATCACCACCTACTGAGACTCTATACACCCACAGCCTTCGACGCCTATACGACCGTGACCGACCGACTCTACCCTGTGCCTGTCTCTGTCTGTGCGTGTGCTACAAATTTCCTCCTCACAATGGCAACAAGAAAACCTGGACAAAAAGAATGGTGTGGTGTGGTGTAGTGGTGCTACGCGACCAAGATCCGGTGGCTAGATGAGCCCCGTGTAGGCGTTGCCGGGCCCGGCGTGGAGCGGCATGCCGGCGGCGGCGCCGTAGGGGTGCGCGCCGGCGGGGGCGAAGGGGTTGCCGAACGGGTTCGCGGGGTTCTGTTGCACCTGCATCTGCATCGGGTGGTGGACGGCGGCCGCCGGCGCCGCCATCATCATCTGCTGCTGCAGCATGAAGGCCTGCTGCTGCTGCGCCATGGCGGCCATCTGCACCGCGTGGGGCGCCGCGTACCCGCCCGACGCGTAGAACGGGTCCTGCGTCGCCGGCGCCATCGTCTGCAGCATCGGCCCGGGGGGCGCCTCCCAGGGGTTGTAGCTCGCCGGCTGGCTCGCTCTCCCGTTCGCGTCGTCGTACAAGCTGTCCAGGGTCAGCAGGTCCAAACCACCAGCCTGCGGCAAAATTCAAATTTTTTACGATGAAAATTTAGCAAACTCTGATGAGCATTGCTGTCTGGAGAATGTTGAATTTGCTATATGGACGAGTGGTTCAGCAACCTACCAATTTTTTGCTTGAGGTCACAGCAGTTTCAGTCGAGCTCGGTGCAGTGACAAGGGCTAGTTCCCAGCCTGTGATTCCATTTTCAAAGGCTGGAGCAGCTTTAGGAACATCATCTGCCACAATGAGCCGGAGTGAGCAGCATGCCTCTCAGTTAAGCAACCTCAAGTGGTGTGCGCAATTATCATTCACGAGAAATTTACCTATCGGAACGATTGCTAGCGCCAAAGCATTCTGCTCTTCTATCGCAGTCGCAGCAGGGCTAGGTTCATTCAGACCCTGCCAAGCAAAAGAAGTGTTAGCCGGGAAAGAAAACATGTGACCAATGACTCATTGCTATAGCAAAGAATGTTACCAGCAAATCTGGTTCAGCTACTGGTGGTTCCTCAATGACAGGTTCAGGTTCCGGCTCGGGTTCTGGTTGTGCTTGTGGCTCTGGAGCTGGAGGAGGTGAGGCTGGTTTTTCTTCCTCCTCTGGCTCTTTTTTGTATTCTATCGCCAGCACTGCCTGGAAACAGACAAAATATGCTCAGGGACAATTTAATGAGGAACATGTTAGCTAAATAAACAGGATGCTCAACGGCCTCCTGAATAACTCCAACTCAGTAGCTGGTAGCATATACTATATGTTTCAAACTGAGCATGCTAAATTTGAGATTTCTGTAGACAGTACATAGATTCACTTCCAATGTAATCACGAGAATTTCTCAAACATTACTATATAAGTTTACTAAGATATGCATACTCTACATAAGTTAATTACAGAATGTATAATGGACTAAGAATCCCCAATCACAGCATTACGTGAACAACCGAATAGTTGATGTTGCTAGGATTGCTTCTGAACTAAATACATAATCTTTGTGATTGTGAGCATTCTGTTGTTTAAATAAGATAAGGAACTGAACCTAGTTCAGTTGGTGAGAGGTGCCTGTGTACACCCCGAACACCTAGCGTTCGAGTTGGTTGGTAAAAAAGGTTAATACATAAACATATCTTATTTCAGTTCAAGCTACCCTATCCATAAGTCAGTTCAGGTCTCAGTAGTTTCCAAACCTTTTCCTTTGCCATCGTAGGAGCATCTCTTACATACTCCTCCATAGTCTGTAAGAATGATGCTGGAGGCTGCAGGAAATTAACAACAGATGTTATCAGTAATTTGCTATCTTGGAGACAAAAAGTGAAGACTTGCAAAGAACTCATGGAGCATTTACCCTACCTGTTCGATTTTTAAGAACTTCTCACCGCGCCCAATGTGTATAGTTTTACACACTTCATAGAATTCTGAGAGTCTTTCAGCCTGTGCAATCCAAAAGTAAAAATAACCAATATCGGTCAGCCTCCATATCAGCAAAAATCCAAGGATTGAATCAGTAATTCCAACTTTTAGTTTGGCAACAGATCAGTGCCAGCAGAGCTAATGATGCTGAAAACTATAAGTCCTCTGATGCTAACCAAAAATCCTTTGGTGTTTCAAGACTAAGTTTATTAATGCTCCATAAATCAATCTGAAAAAATTTTATTGAAGAAAGGGTGCTGATACTAGATAGTGACATTTTTAACAGTGTTTGTTTCATGTGTCCTCTTCATGAGACTATTTTCTGAGCCAATAAAGCAAAGAACAATTGCCCCCTTCATGAAACTTGATTATTTAATTAACAGATCAGCAAGAGTCAAGGGACAGAATTGAACCTGGTTAGTTGCTCTTTTGTATATATCCAGTGCTCTAACAGCATCGCTTCTTTGCATCTCAAAGAACTGCAATAGGGAATAAGTTTGATGAGAAAATAAAGAACCATAACAATCAATTAGCAGAATTTACAAATTTATCCAAGGTGGTATGCACAAGATAGTTCACCTTGTCAACCAGATTGATTGTCCCGTCGCTAATAGCTGTGTAGATCTTAACACTCTCTAAAGCAACCTACCAGTAATGCACAAAACAAAGTCAACAAACACCAAGAACCAAAAAGCACTTGTACATTGCTTAGAAGGAAACAAACATAGAATGTTAACACGAGAAAGAAAGGAATTGAGTGTTTATACTTACCATAGAAAGTGCATGCTGGATTATTATATTGTAAGATGATGCTCCTTGTGGCTAAAAATTTCAGAAATTAGCCAACAGAATTGAACAAGTAATGACATCACACACATGAATCGTACACACAGTAGTAGTAAAAAGAGTCTACCTGGCAAGCAAGAAGCCGAAAAAGGAGCTGCTGTAATGGTGGCAGATGATCAAGCAAAGCAGCAGTCTCAAGATCCCGACTTCTCTGCAGAGATCACAATTGTCCATGTAGTTAGAATATTGTTGGCAGTTGCTGTCTCATGACAAAACTTCAATCACATAAAAAGGACAAAAACTAGGAAAACTACTAATCAGGCGGATGTATGACATGTTACAGGAGAAAAAAGACAGCAAATCACAAAATTCTTTTGAGTTTTCTGAAGATATATCACAAAAGTAGAAACCACATGATTCCTTGGCTAAACAACCATCTGTTGCATACTTGCATTCGCCATTTCTCACACCAAAAATAAACATTGAATTTCTGCGTGATAGCACAAATTCCACGTGGTATGAACATAGGAGGTTCACTTTTGGGCATAAGCAATAATTACGCCTCAGGCCCCTACAATGAAATGAGACCAGACAATACTGGGCATTCTCTTCTCTTCAATTACAAGAATATATGGTGCCACTCAACAGTAAATTATGCGGTGACATTTTACATTATATGGATTAAAACAGAATGAAAAGATGTGAAATGAGATTTTAAAAAGTCTTGCAAGTGCAGGAAACAAGACAAATGCAGCAGTAGCATAAGATTGCATACCGGTGGATCTGTTTCTACATCATACTTCAGCACTCGGAAACATTCGAGCCTCTCCTCTAGATATAAAGCATAAATCCGCACCCACGCAGAATAATCCCAAGCTGAATGAAAAATTAGAAGGAAAACGAGGATGAGTTTTAAATCCTAATTTGTAATACAAGAGACAGTACCAGGATGCTACTAATAACTCGCACCTTCTGCACTGGAGTCATCCTTAAAGTAGGCCATGTTGAGCATATGGGACCTAGATCTGCCATAATTGATAAGCTCTTCACGAAAAGTGAGATCAACTTCTCGAAGAGCACGGTGTATGACAATCAATGTCTTCAGTGCAACCTGGTGGGAAAATAGTCAAGGAAAATGTTCATGAGTATTTTATAAATTCCTTTGTTATGTAACAGCCATAAAAACACACTTGATTTAGTGAAATGATATCATTTGTAACATTACTACTATGAAAAATGAAAATGTATAGTAGCCATACCGCCCAGTTGCGAGTCTTCGAAAGGCGTCTAGCAAGGGCATGAATGCAGTAAGCTACATCTGCTCGTGGCCTTGCAGCAGAAATAGAAAGAAAAATTTCTGCAAACAAATAAAGATGTGATTTGCGACTTGTGGCAGCCACAAAATATGATGGCACGACTACTGACAAAATTGAAATCAAAGTACTTCACAATTAAAGTGAATTTTCAGCATGAGCACATAGCGTTAAAAAATTCAAACATTCAAATATAATTAGATTTCATTAATGCTGGATTTTTATAAAGAAAATGGAGACTGAGCCATAGGGTGTAGTTTGGAGTTTGAACTAGTGTTTCAACCAAGAGACGTGATTACCTCTTATGTACTTCTCCTTTGATGGACGCTCAACATGGTTCGTGGCCTTAACAATTGCAATGTCCAAATCCTGTAATAGAAAAGAATGATAAGTCCCCAGTAAGTGAACTGAAGGTCCGTCAGAACTTGAAACTTTCCGGAAATTATTCAGATGGATCATGAAAAAGGTTTGAACCTTATAATCACTATTCACTTTTGCCAAGCTCACAGTTGTTGTGTCCTTGAGAGCACCAAGGTACTTCCTGAGGGTCGGCTGAGTTCCGCCAACCGCCATTCTCCTCAACTCCTAGCTGTTATCCTAGTTGGCCTGAATAAGGAGCACAGAACCAAACTCAGTACACGAGACGTCTGTTTGACTCAAACTGAAAATACTGTTTGTTACAGACAAATATAGGCAAACATCTCCTGAATCTTAATCCGTTTAATTACATCTACAGTTGAGACCAGTACAAGAAGTAACTGCCTGCACAACAGTGGTTGGGTGATGAATGCATGGAGCCCGGAAATGCCACTTTGTTTCAGCAAACTAAACGGGAGGACAAAAATAAACGCTATAATTATGCATCAATAAGTACCACAAGAATAAATCGGAACACTGAATCAGAACATGTGGGAAACTGTTTCACGCATTACACCTGAAACCACAACGACTGAACAATACAGGAGGAGGTGGAGATCAATTTGACAGAGACCTAAGAAAAAATGGATCAAGATCTGTATAACAATGTATCAAGATGAGGTTCGTCTAAATCGTATGGATCCAAATGACCTACAAACAAGAGCCGAGGAGACAGACGAACAAACAACACCGAAAATCCCAGGACTCAACGAAACAAACAAGGCGAAAGTCTCTGAACGCACTCAACGGACACAGGGCAGCGAGAGAAAACCGGAACAGAATCGCAGGAGCAATAGCGTAGCGAGCTTCCGGAATATGCCGAGCGTCTGAACAAATCAAACTGAGCGAAATTGGCCATCACAATAAGATTCAGAAAGAGACAACTTACAAGCAGAGCAAAATCACAAAAAGCGTCGGTCGAACCGAGTAGAACAGTTGCGATTGCAAGAGGCTGCTCTGCTCAGACTGAAGTCAAGAAGCTCCAGCCTTCACAGGCAGCTTCGATTCTGGCCGAAACAGCCGCAGCAGAGGAAAGAAACGAACCAAGAAAGGCGCGAACAGATTCCATAAATCGAGCAGAGCAAGGCAAGAATCAGGGCCAGGTTCTCCGGCAGAGCGCCACCGAAATCTCAGAACTTCCCCGAAAAAAGGACAAAAACAATTCAAATTTCACATCCAAGCAACGGATCACGCAACGAGCTATCGCCAAGCATCCCACTCCCGCACACGATCCGACCCAGACCGTCAGACCGAGCACAGCCACACACCCACTGACCCACCAAATCCACGAGATGTCGGCAGGCCGGATCCAATTGCGCAGCCACGAATCAAGCAAGGAACAAACGCGTGAGGAGGCCAGCCGCCAGCACAGTGGCAATCCTACGAAGGGCAAGGACAGGTCCACCGAGAACCGATTTCGAACTGAGCCCGGGCGAGCTGGGGGAGAGCCGAAGAGCAATAGATAGCCGTTTCACCGTCACGAGCCCCCAGGAAAAGAAAGTTTTTTTACCGTCGCCAGACCCAGAATCTCCAAAAGGAACGCGACATGCCCGGAATGAAATTTTACTCCATTTATAGCATCGTAGACCTGCTCTTGCCCCCAGACGAAACCAAGCAGCGACCAGAGCGGAACAGACGAGCTCGGGTTGAGCTGAGGCCGCCGGGGCGAGAACCAGTAAACCGGGGCGAACGAGCACTCACCTCCGCGGAGGGGTGAACGGATAATCCTCAGGAGTCTCCCGGGAGGAGAGGGCGGGGAGCCTTCCCTATGCGGAGGGGTAGGAGGAGTGAGTTCGTTCTTGGCAGGAGGGGAGGGAGGAGGAGGAGGAGAAGAGGAAGGGGAGGAGGGGCGGTCGCTTTCGCGGCTCGGCCAACCCGGAGGCGAACCACCACCCGGTGGCCGGACAGGGACGCGGCACCCGATTAAACAAAGCGGCACGGCGCTGCACGGACACAGCTTAGCAAGCACATCAAGCTACTAAGCTAGTTAGTAGTTACTACTAATACTCAAATCATCAGTGGCGCCGTCCAGGTTAATCACTGGCGGTGCATTAATCGATTTGATTAATCCGCGGTGCCCCATCCTCCGGCCCTTTTCGCACCGTCCTGCGAATTTTATTCTAATTCCATTCTGCCTGTCCTGCTCTCGCCGGTGGATTGTTCCTTGTGCAATATCATTAAGTTTTTGCCTCTCCAAAAGAAAAAACAATATTTGATTATATTTGCTCCAAACTTGTTTAAACAGGAACTATACCTCTCTACTAATCAAGAGCACAATCATAATAACTTATCCATATGTATAGATAGAACCGACGAACTTGAGAGTAAACTAAAACATTTCTTTTATGAAATTGCTAATGAAATTCCCTTGTTGAGAAAGACTACCCTGTTAGCTGTATTCTGCAAACATGTTTATAACTGACAAATTAGCAGTAATCAAGGGTTCCTTACACACGTATGCGAACCATAAAATATCATGGGGAATAATTTAGTCGAATGATTAGGAGGAGGAAGAAGAAGAACCCGGTGCGTCACGAGGACAACGAAGAGGGGAGTGGCAGGGGTGCGCAGAGGGGGATTAGCATTAGCAGCAGCCAGGTACGTGATCGCATACTTTATTGGCAGACCGCCGTAGCCGTCAGTTGAGCGAGTAGTGTGAGTGGTATAATAATTGGGGGCACAAACAAGTTGTGGTTGCATGCTGAGTAGGACTAATCTGTCCAGACTTTCCCTTTTCTCCACCGGTGGATTTGCCTTTCTTTTTTTTCCTTTTCCCCCCTTCTTTTGCGGCCAAGTGTTCCACGTTTCGCCGTTCCGGTGAACGCAAGGCAGGTGTGTGTAATCCTTCACCTCAAGAAAAAAAATTTGGAAATTTTTGCGTAGTCTCACCGTTCTTGGCAAGTTTAGTCCTTGGTGTTGTTACTATATGTGGTTGTGTACTTGTGTATCTAGCACCCATGCCAGCAGCTTCGTCATGAGTGAATTTGTAGGACTAGGAGTACGGTGTTTATGAGGAGGGAGATTCATTTCCAATTTATGAGGAATTTTCAGAGCTTGGGGATGGGCCCCTATGCCGGGTTTTTGTTTTCTTTTCTTGCCGGTGGAAGCATAGCATCTAGTAAGTTTGTATGGTCAAGAAGCATTTAGTATAACTAGGCAGGTTGGCGCGCTTTGCGCGCCTGTAGCAAAAGGTTTGATCTAAAATAATAATAAGAATATATTATCATGTGTTACAGTTAAAGCAATATCGTGTTGATATATTTTGACAACGTGTTGATGTATTGAATGAAGTCTGATAGATATAGTTCATAGATTGTGATATAATTATATTTTGCGAGTTTATGAAGTGGAATTAAAATCCAATAAATAATAGAGATAAATGTAGTATACATTTTTTTAATTATTTTTGTGCATAAAAACTAAACATTTAAACACGTGGGGCCACTTTTTTATTTTTTTATTTTTAATTACGAATTATATTTTTTAATTATGAACAGTACCCCCGGACCCACATGAATAGGTTTTTATTATTTTTTATTACGAACAGTACCCCGGGCCCACATGAACAGTACCTTTTATTATTTTTAATTACGAACAGTGTTCACGGGCCCACATGAAACAGTACTCCCGGGCCCACGTGGGCCCGCGGCGCACGAGCGCGCGCCAATTCTTGGCGCGTTAGTATACTTACTCAATTGCTCAAGACTTTTACCTTGGATGGGAAGCAAGGAATTTGGGGAGCTTTCTTTCTTTCTTTCTTACACTCCACCACCACAAAAAAAAATGCTTTGAGCTCAATGGGTCAACCATGATGGCACGTCAATAAGCTCCCGTCAATTCTAACAAAGTTCCCATTAATCCATCAATACTACTTCAGGTTATACTGCCTTTTTACGCCTTGTATGTTTTTTCCTAGTCATGTGTTTTGATTTCACCCGGCCATGGCAGGGTCTAGAACGAGAAAAGGGGCATCTCTACCTAACTCCAGCCGCCTATGATCTGCATGTGGGTTGGCAAGATGATTAGCCTAGCGCCGAGCTAATAAACAAACCAACGGCAGGTCGTTGTTACCATACCATCATATGCCAAGGGGCTCGTAACATGGCCTACCATGGACCATTTTGAAAGGTTTGTTGAGTAGAATGTGGAGGAGGAGGAGGAGGAAGCTGCAGAGGACGACCGGATGGAAAAAGAAGAGTAAATTTCTTCTATGCCATTGTAAAATTGAGGTGATCCCTTATGTGCCATTGAAAATTAGCTCATCACTTCTATGCCATCGTTTATAATTTCCCATCCCCTACATGCCATTGCTGTTAACTCTCCATAACATATCCGTTAAAGCTTATGGTGAAAAGACCAAAATACCCCTACATAGGATGAAGCATATTTCTTACCTTCATTCCTTCCATGCCATTAGAAACAAGAATAGTATATATTGACCTAGTTATTTTATCAAGAGATGGAAGGCAAACATAATGACCGAACAACCCATATAAAAAGATATTAAATATATAAAATTCATTGCAAGCTGCCAGTGGTGTTCATACAACTAGTTTTTGATGCCCAAACATGCATCATTACAAGCAACCAGTGATGTCCATACATGCCAAAAGTAGTACATGCCTCAAACTAGTAGCAGCAACCTCACAAGGTTCAGCTCCACAAGGTTCCAGCAAAATAACAGTGCATAGACTAGGTTCCACAGAAGAGGAAGCAAAATATATCACATCAACTTGCAGCCCATACACAATGAATTGCATCAACTAGACATTCAGATCTGGTAGGGAAAGATTTCTTTTGCTTCTAGTATGTGAGGCAGGGCTATCCTTGTGGGGGGTTGTCTTGCTTCTAGTACCCATCGCTGGACTATCATGTGGCACTTGAATTTGATTCTTCTTCTTATTTTTCTTTGTTGCTGCCTTCCCTTCAGTCTTTGCCTTCTCTTTTGCTTTCTTCTCTTTTGTAGGCTCCAAGATAGCTGCTGGTTGACTGGTTTCATGTGTGTAACGAACATGGCACCATTTATGCCATTTCGAGTGATTTTAGTGATCGAATGACAACACAACACTTGGACTAATATGATTGTTAAGATGATCATTCTCAGGCTTTTAGGTTCAAGTGATGACAAAGAGAAAGAAAAAATAGGCGTAGCAAGGTCCGAAGGGCAGCCCCTACGGGGGTTCCGCTACCCGGTTAGCGGACGGGGGTCGAGGGGGAGCCGCCCCTCGCGGGTCTCAGGGCAGCGCCCTGAAAGCTCTTCGGTCAGTAGCACCGGAAGAACCGACGCTATGGGCATCGGAGCATCCGATGGTAGTCGGAAGAACCGACGCCATGGTACTTTGGTGCAGAAGGGAGTCGAAGCCAAGTCAGCCTATAGGCACCGGTTGAACCGACGGGTCAAAAAGGGGCATCGGTGCATTGGCCGTCCTTTGTACCAGAGACGATGTCAGGTGCCCAGGAGAAGTGTCTTCAGCACCGGTTCAACCGATGGGGCATCGGTGCATACCACCTGTGTAATGACGTCAGCGTCCAGGAGAAGATTCCTTCAGCACCGGTTGAACCGGTGAGGCATCGGTGCAAAGCATTGGTTCAACCGGTGGTCTCTGCGTCAGCCATCAGGAGTCCAACGGCTACTTCATGTTATGAGTGACCGGATGAACCGACGCTACCCTGCCAAGAGGCATCGGTTCTTCCGGTGGTACGCAGATTTTCAGCTAACCGTTGGAGCAACGGCTACAAGACTTGGTGGCCTATATATACGCCTCACCCCGGCCATTTGAAGATTGCTGGAGTTGCTGGACATCCCACACACACCCAAGAACATCTCCAAGCCATACAAAAGCATCAAGATCATATCCTTAGCCCTTAGCACACTTTGAGAGTGTTGTGTAAAGGATTAGCTCTTAGTGAGTGAGTTTGCAAGGCTTAGAGCCTTTGTGCTGTGGTTCATTAGTGAACCAAAACAAGAGCTTGGTGCGCCGGCACCTTGGAGCGTGGAGCTCGCCGGCAACGTCATCGACCCTCCGACTTGGTGTGGAGCGGCGACGACACCTTTGTGCGGGGGACGTGGAGACCCCCATCCTTTGTGGAGAAGCTCCTTAGTGGAACCCGGGGCCAAGGTGACCGTGATTGTGTTCACGGAAGAGACTTGGTGGCCGAGTAGCAATACTCTTAGTGAGTGCTACAACAACGTGGATGTAGGTGTGCCTTTGTGGCTAACCGAACCACGGGATAAACACCCGCGTCAAGAGTTTGCTATCTCCTATCCCGCTCTTTAAGCTTCCGCATTTCATTCTAGTAATTTGTATGCCTTTACTTTCATAGAATAGTTTCTTGATAGGAAAGGCTATAGGTTGCTAAACTCTTTTGGGATAGGGGTTTTACACTAGTACAACCTAGTTGCACATATTGATAGCATGTTTTAGTTTAAGTTTTGTGCAAACTAGTTGGAGCCATAGGTCTAAGTTTTTATTAGTGCCTAATTCACCCCCTCCCCCTCTTAGGCTAGAGCACCCGATCACTTTCAATGTGTAGGTAGCATTGGGTACTCAATGCAAAGTTGCTCTATCTGGTTTGAGCCACTTCCAGACCTGCACATGTGTTTCATGGATGAGGACAGATAATGATTGTGATATGATCTAAATGATATTGAATAATTAAGTGGTGCACATGTACCTGAGAGAGTGTCCAGAACCAAAATTTACTTGATCACAGATCCAAAATTTGGTTGCGTTCTTCACAACCTTGCTTCTTCTTGCACTTGAACAAGTATGCCGCCGTGGATTCTTCTTCACCTAGCATGGTACATACAAGAAAAAATGTCAAATGTAGAAAAATACATGTTAAATCTATGTACTAGCAGCAAAAGTCAAAGTTGACAAGAATAACCAATTATCTTTATTATGACGCCATCTCTATATGTAGAAGCATGCAACCTCCATCTACATCCTTCTTCTTCCTTCTTTGAACAGTAAGCCCTCAATCTCTCTGGATCACTTTTCTCAGTATTATATTCAAATTCATTCTTTATAGCATGTTGAGAAAGAGTCAACCTAAATTGTGAAATATTGGGATATAGGCTGCCTACGCTCATTGGAGGATCATTTGGATCATATGCTACATTAGGCTTAGGTAGCACAAGATCTTTTCCAATCAGTCCATCCTCTTCCTCATACTCCTTATCAGATTCAGTCCAGATTCAGAATCAGACTCACTTTACGCACCCAAACCACCACCCACCACATGTGTTTTAGGAGCAGCATAGTACACACCTTCATCATGAACTCCCACATGTTCTTTGTGTGGTTTAGGATTTGGCAAGCAGCCATCATCATCATCAGGTTCATCACTAGGTTCTACAGGTTGTTTGTTAGTTGTTGGCTGGATACTGTAGCAGCACCGCCCAAATTAAACCGGCTTAAGTGCGCTAACTATCATCTTAATGTTTAATCAAGTTACTGTGCACTTAAAACGGTGTAATCCGGACGTCTGTCAGTTTAAGGATCGAAAAACACTGGAAGTCTCGCACGAAGACGAGCACAGATGATTACAAGCAGACAAAATTTCTCAAAGTTAATTTACAAAGTGGAGTTTTACACACAAGTTTACGTAAAATATCAGAGTTCAAAATGCAGCGGAAACTAATTAGAAGTTGAGTTTAGAAAAACAACGATTACTACGATGACGTGAGGACGTCACATCGAGCCCACCGATGTGAATCCTGGTTAGCTCCAGCCAGCAGCAGTTACCTGAAAACAGGGTGACAACAAACCCTGAGTATACTAATACTCAGCAAGGCTTACCCGACTTTGGGTATACTTAGCCCATTATCTAGACATGCCAGGCTTTTTGGCTCTGGAGTTCTTTTGCTGAAATGCTGCTAGGAGTGAATCCTTACTTTCAATATTTTAGCTCCATTTAGTACAGCGAGTATTAACTAACTTCGCCTAAACATCTAGAGCACACATGGTGGAGCGGATTATTCTTCAGTAACTCACAAACCAATCTTTTCCATTCCTCTTTCATTCCACTTTCTTACTACGATGTGACAAAGAGATCAAGGCTCTCATAACCGCGAGTCACGGCGAATCGATCCGATTTAACCTTGCAAGGTGGACCTAACTCACACGACACATGCAAGCCCTGCCGGGCCACGCGCGTCAACTGTTTCCACATTACCACGGCATCTGAACTACGCCTGCTAAAACCCAGGTGATGGGCCCCTCGCGGTGAACTCCCGGAGAACCCGGAGGTGGCATCCTATCCAACACCCGCCAACTCCCACGCCCAGCGTAGCATGGCGGAATTCAAATCACCGCTGTAAGGTGGTACACAGCTTACCGGTTTCGACTACCTCCTACTTCCGGTATGTGGTTAGTACTGTTCAATCCTCGATCAGCACTGCCAACAACGGAACGGTCCTCAATCGACACAGGCGGAGGTCCACTTTCCAAACATTCCATATCCATAATCCAATTCCTCTCCGCCCGGTCTCCATTTTTCTTTCCTCACAGATTCATTCTCAAACCACTTTTCCATAAGCAACCAGGACCTATAGCTCGCGAGTGACAGGAATCACTCGACTTCTACCGAGCCCTAATTAAGCATTGCAATACTAACGACCTGCACACTAGTGGAGTAACTGAGGAAACCTAGGGATCATGCATCTACGGTTCCAATCAACTCCTAGAACGTAAATGCACAATAATTATATAAATAAACATTGAATACTGAAGTTAAGGGTTATGCTCCGGGGCTTGCCTGGGATTAACACTGAATTAGTTAGTGTTGGTTAGATGACACTCGCTTGACGAGCACCTGCCTTCGGTCGTGCACATCGGGATCCATCCATCCATCTTCTGGATATGTCAACCAAACATCATCTTCGGGTTCGGCTCCGACTTTATCCTTTAGCTCCACGCGTCGTACATCTAGCGTACCTATATGATATGCAACGATGCAAATGCATGAACGTAAAGAAAACAACACACGAGGCATTTAAAAGGCATACAAGATAAACCGAGTCACACCACACCGATTTAAGCACCAAAAGGTGTTTAATTAGATACTACTCAATTCTTCCATAGAAAGATAGCAAGGAACATCAAGTATGGTAAGCAAAGCACGAGATAGCAACTAAAGACTTTATTTAGCTAACAAGCCAACATAAGCAAGTTTTATAAAAACCACCAACATACTAGCTCTAAATGATTTCACAAGGTTAGCACATGAACAAAACAAGTTGCCGCAATTATCTATGCAGGAAGACATTTCTTAGCAATAACAAAAGAAAAACTATATCTAGGAACCATATAAATGTAAAAACTTGTCATGCAGCAAGAACCTGATAGCACAACTTAATTAGCATGACAAGATACTGATAAAGAGTGTAAAAACAAATTACCAACATTTATTTCTAACATAAAGCATTTATTTTAGCCTAAACAAGACAAGCTGAACAAAAATAGATTTACACACATGTGCATAGGTTTTGGACATGAAATTTTTACAATGAACTAAACATGCAAAGAGTAAGCTATTGCATAAATTTCATAATTTTTCAACTTCCAAAACTGCATATATTAAATAAACAAGCTAAAACAAGCATTATTCATGATTAAATCAAAATATCACAGAAACATTAAACAACCAGCAGCTTAAATATTTTTCCTAAGTTATACATGTCAAAAAAAAGCTATCCCAACTGGTTTTACCTTTTTACCATTTTTCTACTATTTACTATGCATTTTCAAAGCTTGCAACCACTTAAACTAACATTTAAACTAGAGCAAAAACTATTTAGAAACTTAAGATCAACCTGCAAGGAAAGTTGTAGATCTTAGAACAAGGAATCCAACAAATTTTAGTTTGCATTTTTTTGATTTTTCTATGATTTACTACGATTTTTCAAAGTTTCAGCCAATGCATTACAAAGGAACCCTTCGCAGCACTATTTATATGAGTCATAGACTTCGCAGAAAACCCCTTGGACTTACTCTAATTGCTGCACGAGGTCCCTGGTCGCCATTACAGTGAGCTCGTGCTCACTGAGCTCCCTGGGGATGGCACTCCCGGCCTCCATTCTTGAAGCTAAAGGCATGGGGAGAGAGAGGAGAGTCAGGGGGTTCCTTTTTGGTGACTCCAAGCACGGGAGAAGGGGTGGAATAGGGTCAGCCCCAAACAGCCATTGCTGCCACCTCGGGAGCTCGTGAGGAGCTCTGTTCCGGTGGGGAAAAGGAAGGGCGCGAGTTGGGGCTGGTATAGGAGGGTATGGGGGTGCTTACCAAGGCCTCGAATCCGGCGGGGAATGGCCGGAGGAAGGAGCTTGATGTTGGGGGCGGAGCAGCAGCTCTAGCGGCCCGCAGATGGCCGATTCCGGTCGGGGTAGAGCACGGCCGGACCTGCTGCTGCGCGGTGGAGGTGGAGGATGAGGTTGGGGAGGCACCCGCGGAAAGAACTGGAGGGGGGGCGCGACCGGGGATGGCCGGCACAGCAGTAGCTCTGCTCGGCTCTCGTCTGCGCGAGGAGGAGACGACGTCGTGGACGACTTGAACACGGAACATGCTGGCCGGCTCGGGAGACTTCGGAAAGAAATATCTGGACCCATAAACTGTACCCGATTAGCACTAATGATCAAGTTAAACTCCCAATTAATCCTAATTAAGGTAAATAACACACGGGGTGTTACAGATACATACTCGGTTGACTGGCTTGTTGTTGGCTTACAATGTTGACTGCTTAAATGCTGCGTTGATTGGCTTGCTGCAGCAAGAGATGGAGCATCAAGAGATGGGGTGCAAGGGATATCAAGTCCCGCTGAAATTTCTGGATGGCAGCACTCAGCGATCGACACATCTCTAAGTTCAGTGTATGTAATGGTCATGCGCACTTTCTTACTATCAACATGTTTGCTAAACATTGCAAGCAATTCCTGATCTGTTCTCACTTCTGAATATTTTTTGACATCATCATAATAAAAGACATGCACTATTTTCTGGTATCCATGAGGGAATTGATCCACAATTTCTCGTACAAAGTCTTTGAAATTGCATAGATCAGAGTCCACGACTTTGCTGAATCTATAGCATGGAATATCCTTCCTACATTTTTTAGGATTTGCTTTGAGATGGATAGCAGAAAACTGGTCTTAGGGTCCATCCTGTTAATGAAGGACCATCAAAACTAATCGTTTCTGGTTTCAATTCAGACAATTAGGGGATGAAATTAGATAACAAAGTAAAGAACTCACCCTTCAGGAAGCCAATCAGAGTGGTTTCCTTGTGTTCCCATCGTGGTTGGTCAGTGCATATGCCTGCGCGAGGGGGGCGCACGCGCCGCTCGCTCCCGTCACCCAGCGCCCGCGAGGCACGCGCCCGCCCCGCTCGTGCCCGCACGAGGAGGCCCGCGCGATGGGGCACACGGGTCCGCGCGAGGGAGGAACGGCGCGCCCGCCCCGCTCCCGCAGCCGGCCGCTGCAGATGCCGCCCAGTGCTTGCGCCAGCGCGAGGGGGCACGCGGGGCCCGGCGAGGGAGGGAACTGCGCGCCGCAGGGACCGCGCGAGGGAGGCGCGTCTGCTTCCCCTCCGGCACCGGCGCGCCCTCGCCCAGCAAGAGCTAGGGTTCGGCGGCAGGGGGATCCAAGCGGGATTGGCGTCGGGGATGGGAGGGGGTGGGCTCTCGGGGGATAAGGCAACGGAGTGGTATTTTGGTCTTTTCGTCATAAGCTTTAACGGATCTGTTATTGAGAGTTAACAGTAATCGCATGGAGGGGATGAAAAATTATAAACGATGGCATAGAAGGAATGTGCTAATTTTCAATGGCACATAAAAAATCACCTAAATTTTACAATGGCATAAAGGGAATTTACTCGGAAAAGAAAGGGGACGGGGGGCACAAAAGTCAGCAACGGGCAAGGCATCTACACTACACTGGGCCCCTCCCCTGTGCTACTCGTACTAGCTATATTTTTTAACGTCAAGATCGGCAGCATCCAGCGTCGGCCAGGGCAGGCGGCGCCGACATTCCCTGCTGGGCTTGTCTCTCCTGCTCTGCCTCCTCCCCTGTCTTCGCTTCACAATGATCTGGGCTTCTTGCAGTTGCAGCTGTAAGAGTGAGACTCTGAGGCTGTGACACTGAGGACATATTTAGTTTCTAAAATTTTTTGCCAAAAATTTTTGGACCACCCTTTGGACACATGGATGAAATATTAAATGTAGTTGAAATGAAAACTAATTGTATAGTTTGGATGTACAAAGAGAAGAATCTTTTGAGCCTAATTAGTATATGATAAGTGCTATAGTAACCCACTTTTACTAATGACTCATTAATTAGTCTTAAAAGATTGTCTCGCGATTTCCAGTCAAGTTATGAAATTAGTTTTTTAATTAGTACCCGAAATCTCTTCTGACATCCGGTCAAATGTCCAATGAAACATTAGGGTAAAAAATTTTACCAACTAAACACGGACCGAGAAAAAGAAAAAGAAAAGTGATCCCTCCCTAGTCCCTACAGACCTGCTCTCTCATCATGTGGCGTCATGATCCATGTCGAAGGATGGGCTTGCAGTTGGTCATTGGCCATGGATTGCCGCCCTCTCTAGTCTGCAACCATGCCAGTGTGTCGGACTGTGGGTCGATCAGTAACTCTTCAGGGAAAATCACGACTCCTGGATCAACGGGAGGGCTTGGCTTGGCTAACCCGTGAAACACTGAAAGCGACCCGAAACGTTGTGGCTGGCTGGTCGGGCTGTTTTGCAGCCACATGTTTCATGTTTGCAGGACGGATCTGCAGAACGGCTGCTATCCACCTATTCGGCTCTTCCTCCCTTGAACAACAGTGTGGTCGCCGGATGAATCCCCCAGTCAAAGCAGTGCGCCAGGGACGAGATGAGCCCATGGACTATTGATTGGTCATTCCATTCCATGGCGCTATGGGCTTGTCTCGCATGACCCGTCCAAATCATCCAGCTTAGCACGCAGCAGCAGTAGCTCTGACAATCTAGAAGACGGCCCTGATTGGGAGCGGGGTTTTGGAAGCCTGAATCGTCCTAGGTTCTGGAAGCTGTCCACATGAAGGTCACTGACCGTTCTTCTTAGGCGGCGTAGAAACTGCAAGCTCGGCCTCGGCGGCGCATGGATTCAGGAGTCAGGGCACATACAACCTTGCCCAGGGTTTGGACGAATCGTTACACTGTCCCTTTTTTAGTTTTTTTTTTCAAAAAAACGAGGTTCACAAACCATTTGACCTCGCCATGGTACGGCGCGTTCTTGCAGTTGCAGATTTTTTTTTTTTTGGAGCACATCTTGCAGTTGCAGATGGACGAGACGCTCTCGTCAGGCTACCTTTTGAACTGGGCCGATCAACGCGTCAAAAAGTTCGAAGCACAAGGGATTTTACAGAAGCCAACAACAACACAAAAAGGAATTTACGGAAGCCCACATGAGTCGCGGAACCGGGCCGTTGGGGGAGAAGCGGCCCACGTTCTGGCTTCCGCTGGGCCTCCCGTGCGCTGCGGCTCCGCGGGTGCGCGGGTGGAGAGGCAGTGCAATAGACTTCGACGTTTAGTACCACATCGCCTAACTAGCAGCGCCAGGACCAACTTATATACGTGGACCTCCCAAGCTACAACGTCTCTTCGGAGACATCCGATAAAATTGGAACGATACAGAGAAGATTAGCATGGCCCCTGCGCAA
Organism: Panicum virgatum; assembly: GCF_016808335.1. Lineage (NCBI taxonomy): Eukaryota > Viridiplantae > Streptophyta > Magnoliopsida > Poales > Poaceae > Panicum > Panicum virgatum. The sequence continues at coordinate 5,689,832 of NC_053148.1, forward strand.
GGATGACACGCACAAATCGAGAAATGGTCCAAATTTTTTTGAGATTTTGCGCGCTGGTCCCTGGCCGATCGCAGATATGCCCCTGGAGATTACTTCGGGGTCCCTGATGATTCGCGCTAGCCCCCGGCGTTCGCTTTTTCGATCTCAGATATGCCCCTGGAGATTGCTGTAATTTTAGTCGCCGGTCCCTTGCTGCAAATTTTTGGCTCGCGGATATGCCCTTGGAGATTACTTTCGAGCACCTGATGTTTCCGGCCTGTTGCAGTAAGATCCATTTTGTGTCCTCTCCGAGCAAGTATGATATTGCAAATAAAATCTTTTTTTTAGATTCTCTCCGAGCAAATCTTGCATCCTATTGTTTCGAGAAAAAAAATCTTGCAGCATCACCGTCGGTATGGTATTGCAAACAAATCCTTTCTGCTACCTTTCTCTTGCAAGAAAGGCACCACATCTTCATGGATGTACTTCCTTTGCCATAATTTTTCTTACGCAAAATACCACGTGGTCCGTGAACTTAGCGTTATAGTCCGCATAAAGTTTGACCATTCTGAAGGCTAATTTTTTTAATACTCAGAAACAATGCATTTTCGAAGCTTTGTATTCTGAAGGGAACAGTACATTATGATTTATTTTACATCGATTTTACCCGGTTTTCTCTTGAGCATTTGTGTACGTGATCAGCAGTGGACAACCATGAGCATAATTTCTCTTCAGGAACATTATAAGAGCCCAACACTGATATACTTCGCGCTGAACAACAATATCGCCGGCAATTAACCGGAGATCATCCACGGTCTGGCTCAATGCCATCACCATCACTGACAAAAGTGACCAGGGCTGGAACGTGACGTCAGCACCCCTGCTGCCAACAGATCCCACGAAACGTGCCTGATTTCGCGCGACACGGTTCAGCGAATCTAGACACGGCGAGCTCTTAGCTGAGCTGTGGCGTGCTAATCTTCCGCTGGGCGCACTAACCACCCTGCATTTCGGTTAACCCCGGGGAGTAAAAAGCGCGAGCTGTCACGCGGATCCCCGGGCCCGCATGTCGGCCTCTGCAATCCTGGATGATATATGCACGCCACTGTCACGGAGCCACGCCCACCAAACAACTCCCGCTCCCCACTCCCCCCCTTCCTCGCCAATGGCCGCCGCTGCCGCCGCCCCCACAGCCGCCGCCCGCCTCATCCTCCTGTCCACTCCGCCCGCGAACCCTAGCATCTCCGCCTCGGCCCAGGCCCAGGCCCTCAGCGCCCCGTCCCCACGCCTCGCGCCCTCCCGCCGCATGGCCGGGGGCCCGCCGGCGGCGATCGCGGGCGCCTCCGGCGGCTCCGAGCGGGACCTGAGCGCGTCGGCGTTGTCCATGGAGTCCCAGGAGTCCGTATTCGCCTCGGATTCCGGTGCGTTTCTGGGGCCGCCGCGATTGGGCTGGCCGTCTTTGCGGGAAATGGGGATTTGTGGGTGATGGGCTGATGATGTTGCGTGTTGGCGGTGTAGGTTTGGAGGCGAAGGAGCCGAGCGTGGCGACGATCCTGACGAGTTTCGAGAACTCTTTCGACATGTACGGGGCGCTCAGCACGCCTCTGTACCAAACGGCCACCTTTAAGCAGGTAATCTGGAATTTTTGATGTACATGGCCACAATGGGGAACTAAAGGCATCAATGTTTCGTCAAGTACAATGGGATTGCTTGTGGGAAGTACATTGTTTGTTTCGTCCTACTTCTGATGTGTTCTTGTAGAGGGCAGCAACTGTAATCGTGTGATATTTTAGGATTTTAGTTTGGATTTTTATTGGATGGAACACGGAATGAATATTCAGGTAAACGTGGCAGTAACAAGCTGGGTGCAATATGCTTGAAAATTTTCATGTTTAAGACATAAACTCTGTTGTTGTAGTAGATGGTTGAAGATTGCTATGAGCATAGCCATTTCCGCGTCCAAATGTTTCATTCAAAATTGTAGTGCACTTGACATTCGATTAAGGTTTAGCTACCTGTAATGTTTAAATGAAGATCTCTTTTCCCTAAAACATTATTATGTTGACAGGCTTGATTACCATTAGGTGTAATTTGGCAAAATTTGCATGTTACTGTGTTTTTACATAGATGCAATTATATGGAGCCTTCACTCTTCATTGCTTTCTATTATGCCGGTATTTTAGTGTGCAGTTAGTGATCGTGGCCAACTGTGTGTCAGTATTTGCTGTCCAGTTTGAAAAATTGTCATACATTATACACCCTACAGACCTTAGGGGTTAGGATGGTCCATGATTTTCTCTTTTATTTGTTCAGTCCCTACTCCCTAGTGCACTGTTGTGCCTAACTGTTCAAAGTTATTTTCCAGCCTTCAGCAACAGATTATGGAACTTATGATTATACTAGGAGTGGTAACCCTACTCGTGATGTTCTCCAGAGGTTAGTGCAAATGCTTTGTGTAAATAAATAAATAAATTATTTAGTGGTACTGATGAAATTTAATCCATTTTCAGCCTTATGGCTAAGCTTGAGAAGGCAGATCAAGCGTTCTGCTTCACCAGTGGAATGGCAGCACTAGCTGCAGTAACGCACCTCATTCAGTCCAGTAAGCACTCAGCATTCCTTTCTGCATCCCTTTCTCATACATGGCATTGTGTCCTGTATATATTTACAAATTAACAGAATAACAGCTAAGACTTATGATTTCAGGACAAGAAATTGTTGCTGGAGAGGACATATATGGTGGATCTGATCGTCTGCTTTCGCAAGTTGTGCCAAGACATGGAATAGTTGTAAAGTTAGTGTGATATTCACTATCTTTATGAAAATGATGTATTTGTCCTTTTGCTGTTGACTTACATATGGTATATATATTTCTTTACAGGCGAGTGGACACAACCAAAATTAGTGATGTGGCCTCTGCAATTGGTCCCTTGACTAAACTAGTTTGGCTTGAAAGTCCCACCAATCCTCGTCAACAGATTACTGACATAAAGGTAAGCCTCTTGATCTATGGATGCATTCACTAGAACGTATTAAGATTTTGATTTGTCTAGAAGTTTTCTCTTAAGAAAAAACTGTTATTCCATCCACTATTTTGCTTGCTTGACAGAAAATATCGGAAATAGCTCATTCACGTGGTGCTCTTGTTTTGGTAGACAACAGTATCATGTCTCCAGTGCTCTGCCGCCCTATAGAACTTGGAGCAGGTATGGATAATAGGTTTACTTAACTAGAAGCCGCACCATTCTATATTATGTAATCTCAAAGTTCACTGCCGTCTATTGATCCATTCTGTAGATATTGTCATGCACTCAGCTACCAAATTTATAGCTGGACATAGTGATCTTATGGCTGGAATTCTTGCAGTAAAGGGCGAAAGGTGTGTTCTCTGTTTCTCCCTTGCTCCTAATGATTGTACTCTATGCTGTCCAGTACTAACGACCCCCTTGTTTAGTCACATGTTACTGTCTCCTTGTAAACACTAATTCTGACTACCATTCCTCTTATTGGATGGACTCAATCTATGTCAGTCTACTACAGTGCGACATGAATATTTTGTGATACATCATTGATGTTGTGAAATATAATGGACTGTCCCTAATTTTTTTTTAAATTTGACGCAGCTATAAACACTCTTCCAATTTCATATTCAGTTGGGATGGTTTTTGAATTGCTCACATAATACTTATTTTGATTGCTGACAGCTTGGCTAAAGAAATTGCATTTCTGCAAAATGCTGAAGGATCTGGTTTGGCGCCTTTTGACTGCTGGCTTTGCTTGAGGGGAATCAAAACCATGGCCTTGCGGGTGGAGAAACAACAGGTGAAACTTTGCTGTGACTCATATGTATCACATATATATATGTTGATCTGTTGTTGACATCGATTCGGTCCATTTCTTTGTCTCAAATCTCTGTCATCATTTCATCTCGTGAAGATACTGATGACTGATTTGTCGTTGGTAGGCTAATGCCCAGAAGATTGCTTTATTCCTAGCATCTCACCCAAGGGTCAAGCAAGTGAACTATGCCGGGCTTCCTGACCATCCTGGGGGGTCTTTACACTATTCTCAGGTACCTTTTTTTCTCAAATTTTTTACGCTGCCTCCCATCAATTAGCTTGCTTTGCTTGACAGAAATCGGACCTCCACGCCTGTCCTTAATATCCGTTCTTATTGCACTACCTTCTTGCTCATGTCAGGCAAAGGGAGCGGGCTCTGTTCTCAGTTTCCTCACCGGCTCACTGGCGCTCTCAAAGCACGTTGTCGAGACTACCAAGTACTTCAATGTGACAGTCAGCTTCGGTGAGCATCCAAACGAGCCCGGTCCTTTCAACGATGCCTTAACTTCACCACCTGCCGGCTGAAACTCTTTAGCTGACCGCGTTTTCGTCGCCTTGTTGGTTCCCAAATGCAGGGAGCGTGAAGTCGCTCATCAGCCTGCCGTGCTTCATGTCGCACGCGGCCATCCCCGCCGCCGTCCGCGAGCAGCGCGGTCTGACTGACGACCTCGTCCGGATCTCCGTTGGCATCGAGGACGTCAACGACCTCGTGGCCGACCTCGACCGTGCGCTCAGAACCGGCCCGGCGTAGAGGGCTGCAGGAACCCCGCTGCTTCCTGAATCCTGAACCGCGGTTTACAGAAATGATAGTGGTAGAAGCATTAGGTGTGGTATGTCTTGGCATTTCATTGGTGCACTGATTGAGTGAGGAATAATAATAATGGAAATGTTTGTTGATAGCAATTGGTGTCTGGGCCTTAGGTACATCGCGAACTGGAATCAGGCTATGTCCTAGCGGTTGGGCCATTTTAGCTATGGCCTAAACGTGAAACGCACCCTTAAAAAGAAAAGAAAAATGTGAAACGCTCAACAGGCCCCCACCTCTCTCGCCGCCCCTCTGGTGGTGCCGGCGGCAGCCGGTGACAGTGGCGAGCCGCCAAGCCCTTCCGAGAAAGACCCAAACCCTCGCTCCACCCTTTTGCGAATTGCCATGACTCCGCATCTGATCTCTCTTTTCTTGGCTTCGTCTCCTGCGACCTGCGAACAGCAGCTCGTCATTCCTTGTTTCATCTCGGTGGCATGGTGAGTACGCACTCCTCTCCTCCTTCACGAACCGAGGCTATGATCGTAGCATTACCTTTGGTTTTTGTAGCCGGATCCTTTGACTGGTTTTAGTGGAGGGTTTCATAAGAGCTTCATAAGCATTAAATTATATGCACATCATTAAATTCGCTGACATGACATAGTAATTATAAGAAGATAATAGGAGTTTCATTCGCATGGACACTCATCCGTCAACTCGGTTATTACTAGGTTATCAATTTTGGTAACTATCATGAAACTATGCACTGAGACTAGACTTAGTCTCTTTGATTGTTGCCATGTTAGGAGACGGCAGGAAACAATATATACAGACAACGGGCAATTTGCGGAATCAGCATGTCATCATTATTCTAAAGGTGGTTATTGAAAGATTCACACACTTCATATGTTTGTGGAAATAACATGTGCATATTTGCACGAAAAAACAGATCAGACTGAAATTAGGAGCATATTGCACGAACTTCTCCACCATATGCATCAAGGCGATCGAAGGAGAAGTCTTTTACAGGACCTTTGGCATTGGTGAAGTGCTTAAGATCTGCCTTTGCGGTTACCCTAGCCTTGATCTTACATCTGGCTTGGTAAGGGTTCGATGCAAAGAGGGACTCTCATTCCTAGCAATATGGCTTCTATCCATGCGATGCTTTGTGGACCTGAAGTGATGGATAGTCGCGCCGAGTGGCGTCCGCGAAAAGCCCCGGGCTTCGCAGATCTTGAGGCAAAAATTTAGCCCATCTGGCCCATCAAAGCTCGCCCACCCCGCCAGCCCAATCCCACCTCTGGCCCGTACTAAAGACTGGCCCATCTGTCCGGCGACCAAAACCATCCACCCACCAAGGCACCCACACACTTCGGCGGCGTGCGCGAGGCGATCGGATCGGAGCACACCATCCCGACGAGGCGACGAGGAGGAAGGCCGGCCGGCGACCCGGGGGAAGAAGGATGGGGAAGACTCCGGTGCGGATGAAGGCGGTGGTGTACGCGCTGTCGCCGTTCCAGCAGAAGGTGATGCCGGGGCTGTGGAAGGACATCACCACCAAGATCCACCACAAGGTCACCGAGAACTGGATCTCCGCCACGCTCCTCCTCGGCCCCGTCGTCAGCACCTACCAGTAAGCCGCCCCGCTCCCCCACCCCCTCGGCGCTCGCTCGCTAGACTGCGTTTGCTCCAGATCGGATCGGGTCGTGCGCCGCTCCAGTTGGCTGGGATATCCGGTTAGGGTTTGCTCGCGTGTTAGTTTCGTGTTGCGTGGGAGGATGCAGATGATTGTTTGCGATAGTGGACTGATTCCTCTGTTGTGTGATTTTGGTCGTTCCGTCGAGGCGATGAGAGACGGTGGTCGAATTGGGAATCTGTGATTTGTGTCATTTTGGTGTCTGCAATGCATTAGCTTGATGAATAAAGCCACTGTGTTGGTTGTGGAAATTTGAACTGGAATACCGAATACCTAGAAACAGATCGCGCGATATTTATGTTTCACTATGGTTTTCGATCATATTTGGTCTGGTAGGTCTTGATGCGAGGTAAGAATTTGTGCAGATGAAACATGGCCATGTCTCTTCTACTATATGCTATTTAATTGATATATGCTTCAATTAAATATTAGATGAAATGACACCACATTTAACTGATGTACGTACACTGGAAAGATTAGATGAAATGTGTCGGGTACCATGATTAGGGGCACCCTAACCAAGGGACTAAATCACCCTTAAAACGCAAAACACATGCCAGGCAATCGGGCCCGCGAAGGCCTACAGCCTCCCTCCGATCTGAAGAAAAGGAAATGACTCAAAGAAGCCCAATCCACGGCCCAAGAACACAGTGCGGCCCATCCGAACCCGCTCGAATCCGCGGGGCGAACTCCGCCTCGCTCGAGGGCTCCCCGTCGGGACCCTCGACAGCACCCCGCGTCTCCGCCTCGCTCGAGGGTAGCGAGCCTACCCTCGAGCAAACGGATTGACTCCGCCTCGCTCGAGGCCACCCCTCGACGGAAAGGACAAAACGGCCATCCGTCCACCCGCCCGCCGTATGGAGGTATTAAACGCGAACCATTCCGTCGCAGCACCCTGAGCAGACGGCGTCAGGCTCCCACTCCGCACAGTGGCTGCGACCAGGGTCTTATCCACTAACTCTGGTCACTGCACAGCCATCCCCGGCGCTATGGCACCACTGTTGGAACCTGCGACGCACTGTGCGAACGTGCGCGGCGCTCCTCCCTCCACTGTGCTGCCAACTCCTCGTACTTTCCATGTACTTTCCCCTCCGCAGGAACCCTCGAACGGCATGGGCACGACCCTCGGGTGCGGTCCGGACCTTGACCAAATCAAGACCCCCGCCTGCAGGACCCTCGGAACGCCGCCACGTCAAGTGTAGGGGACGGTACCCTCTACAGGAGCCACCATTCCGCCTGCTGGAGCTGCCAGGACGCCGGCGCGATCTCCGCAAGGCCAAGGATGACACCCAGGACGACTGCACGCCCGACGCCTCACTCTCCAGTGCGGCACAGTGTACTTTCTACAGTATTCTGCCACTGCACGCCCCCGATTCGGGGAAGACGACGACTTCTCCCTCCCTCCTGTACATGTACACCGCCCTTCCTTGTGTCTATAAAAGGGGAGGCGGTCTCTGTCTTCTCCATCTGGGCTGTTCTCCACACTTAGCACAACTCACAAGAGCACACACGCTCTCCTGAGCCCCGATATTGGCACTCGCCTCAATCAACTTCTCCTCTAGCAGAGACTTGGGAGTTTCTCTCCCTCTCTCGCCTTGCTTGTACCCCCTACTACAGGCACCTCCGGTGCAAGATAATACAGTGCCCTCGCACACCCCCTTGCTGGACGTACGGCCCCGCGGCCGGATCCAGGATAAACCGTGCGTTCCTGTGTTGCCTCTTGCATCAACCATCCAGGAATCAAGATCACGCAGCACTTCACTAGTTGGTGCCGGACCGCCGGGTCAGGACACCAACAAAATGACACCACATTTAATTGATTACTGTTACCAAGCTAGATGTGTAGGGGTGTCACATAGTGTAGGGGTGAGGATTGTTTTATCATATAGCTAAGTTCAAACTAGTTAAATCTTAAGTATGGTGATCTAGTTAATCTAATATCTTTTCTGGACAGAACTTTCAAATATTTTAATTTAAAGCAAGATGTTAGATGGCAGTACAGATTTCAAGTTCGGCAAGTAATAGGCCTATTCAGCCTCTGATTTGTAATAGCTTGAAAGCTACTAACTAGTGTAGCGTCTCCTATTCCTATACTGGTGATCATACAAATCTAATGTCCTTGTGAGCCTGAACTATTGACTTAGTTATAAGTATTCTTATTAAATCACATAATTTCCACGTTCCTGGGAAACAAAGCCACTTTTATATGGAAGCCATGATTTCTCAGATTGAGTTTTATCCTTTGTGTTCATATGAGTCTTGACCTTTTTTGGTTTAAGTAGCGCTAGGCAGGCTATTATGAAGGTTTTTCCAAGTGATGAGAGCTAGGGCAAACGGTTGACACAATTCAGTTTAATTTAAGAACCAGTGTCAATATGCTTTAGTAACTCTCAACAGTCTCCTAGCAAGTAGTCAAGTGCCATGTGTTTGGGCGCAAATTTGGATCGAGAAACCTCTTTGTGTGCTTTGGATTCTAGACATTTTGTTTTCGTAGCACCAAAGTTCCCTTAATCATCTCAAACTGGGAAATGCTATAGCATTGATCCTTATTAGCATAAATCTCAAGCCTGTTCTGAAGGCAATGCTTCTGTAGACTTTATTTTCGTGAACACTGTAATGCTAAAACTTCTCATATAATCATATTCATTTTGTGAATTAGCTATAACATTTGTGCTACTTAGCATAAATCTCACACTAATTCAGTAATTCTGAAGGTGGCTGCAAAATCCCCTTCAAATTCAGTAGCATGAACTTGGAATTAGTATTGCGACTATGCAGATCTTTGAGGACATGTGGTTTGAGCAATTAAAGTTTCCGTTTATAATAGGAAACCTAGTACATTCCGAACAACTCTTGATTACTGGGTTGCAGTTCACATAATTGGCATTCTTGATTGCTGAATCCTGATTCATTTTGATGTGCAGATATGCGATGTGGTACAAGGAGCAGGAGAAGCTATCCCACAGATACTAAATGAGAGGTCGTCCAAGTTGACTGCCACAGCAGCTGGATTTTTCATGATGGATTATATATCCTTCAAGGATGATTAACATTTGTTGGATGAATTTTGGTTGTACTCCTTTTCACCTTCCCATGCAGATAAGACATCTGTGCCTTGCAAACTTGTTGAGGCTTGCTCCATTTGGTGGCATCTTCTGTCCCTGAAGTTGTTAAATAAATCAAATTAACTGCCTGCTTCGTTTTATTTTCCCTTTTTAGCGATTGGTAACTGCCTCACTGGGTTTATCAGTTGGTTCACTTGCACTTGTTTGTTTTTGAGTTGATGTGATCTGTTGATCAATGCCACCAGCCATTGGACCATTGGCCCCTCTCCTTGCGTTCTGGTTGACAATTTTCCCGGTGTGATGATAATATTTCTGTTGGACATGGCCTCAAATGGGGACTGTCGTGTTGAACCCATCTGTGGTGTTAAACCAAATTTTGAGTTTGTTTTTTCATGTTCATGTCACCACACAGCTACTTCTTGAGTCTCAACTGTTGCGGGAGATGTAGTAGTGTTGGTCTGTTGGGAACCATGATTTTTCTTCATAGTTCGCACTGGAGACGGCAGCCGGTGAGGACGGCGTAGATTGCAACGCTAATAACCAACAAGGGGGTGGGATGCAGCCGAGGATCGACCAGATACTGTCCCCCCCCCCCCCCCCCCCCTCTTCCTTCAGCTTCAGCCATTGATTAAGCTTTTGTTTCCGTGAATTGGGATTCTGCCTTTTGGTCTATATTCTCTAAAATCATATGTAGCTCGTCACGTTAAAGCTGCTCCGACGCTTTTGCCTCTTGGCCTGCATGCTTTGCTTGTAGAAACTGGCCTTACAGCACAGCAGCAACCATAGTCTTATAATTCTGGCTTGGTGTCATGTGAATTTTAGAATGACAGAATATTCAAAACAATGAAATGATCTCTTCTGCAGCATCAACTGCTGTTATTATTAGATTGTTCCGAAACTGCAAGCAGTAGTTGTTCAGAACAAAGGGGAACACTCCGAGGCTCCCCAGCAATTTGGAGAAGAGCCAAAGAATTGCTAGAAGAGCAAAAGGCAGTCGGCTAAAAAAAAAGGTGTCATGTAAGAGAAGAAAGTTGAGATTGGAAAAGGTGCTGACATTCCTTCAAAAAAAAGGTGCTGACATATACACAGCCTGAGCATTTGCCTAACTACCAATTCTGGGACGTTAAAAGCCAGGAAAATGATTATGCCCTCATCATCCTCCTGCTCTTTTTCTTGTTTTTGGACTTGGTGTTGCTCTTGCTCTTGTAATCTGGGGCCTTGTATTGGGGCACATCACGGAGCCCTAAGCTTTTCAACACTAGGCAGTACGAATCCCAGTCGGTTCTCCGCAAGTACTTGAGATATTTCTTCCTCCTTTGGACCATCTCTTGCAGTCCCTTTCTAGAATGCTTGTCCTGCGCCACATTGAAGTCACATAGTACTTTCACCATCAGTTATGTCCAACAAAAACATCACCAGCTATGAAGGTATGCCACTAAAAGTATAGAGATATGTTTGTAAACGTACCTTCTTATGTAGAGTAGCTGACAAATGTTTGATTTTTGTTGTGAGTTGTGCTACTGCAAAACATTGATCAGATGAGGCTCAGTTGCAACATAATCCTGTTTAACGAGGAATGTTTTACACAACTAGAAGTAGAACATGGGCAGATGTACATTTTATATACATCAAAGCTAGTCTGAAGCATCAGAGAGAATTGGGCGTTCATATTTACATAATCATTATACTGAAGGTTGTTTATCCAACAGCAAAAGAAAGGTCCATTTCTGTAGTAAATACTTCCAAAAGCCAGGTCATGTGTTGAACCAGTTGATATTTATATTGTGACTAAACAAAACAAAAACCACATGCATATGCAATGGTGTGGATATAGTGTCATGTGCTCCCAGGAACACAAAATCCTTGCTAATCATAATAACTCAAAGTTCCTAAAAAATCATCCAATGTCACTTGCTCCTAAAGACCTACCAAATAATTTAACTTAATAACCACATTTGCCAACCAAAAGCAGGACCACGAAGAGTTCATATTTTGTAGATGACGGGTAGCTGGGATCCGGAAACAAAAGATTTTCAAATTTTGGTGAATGCAAGCAGCCAGGGTGCAGATACAGAAGCTATGAAGTGTTAGGTAGCTCGATGGGAGAAAAAAAACAAATTTAGATGGAGTCTAGGGCTTCCTAGTCAACTAAGCTCACACTACTCGTGTGTGTGGTGCTACTAATTACACATTCAAAACAGATGAAGGTCTGTAGGGTTTTACAGTAACTAGGGGAAAAACAATACTTTGGGACTTCACTTAATTAACACAAACAACTAAATACAAGGAACAACAAAAAGAAAAGTACCATACAGGTCAGGTCAAAACAGAGGGAGAAATAGTTTAGATGATTAATTGAATATCATCATTTCTAATCTGCTGCCAATTAAGTACCTCCTTATTCACAACAAAATAGTAAGTGGCAAACCACTAACCACACTGCTGTCTGACAAAAATGCACAGAGCTTGAAGTTTGTTGGAAAAACAACCAAAATTATCAAAAAATCAAAATGCTTATGACCATTTGTTGGGGACCACGATTAGGGGCACCCTAATCGGGGTACTAAAATCACCCTAAAAACGCAAACGCATATTAGGCAACTGAGCCCACGAAGGCCTACGGCCTCCTTCCAATCTGGAAGAAAGGAAAGGACTCAAAGAAGCCCAGCACGCGGCCCATCCGCACCCCCTCGGACCCGCGGGGTGATCTCCGTCTCGCTCGAGGGCTCCCATCGAGACTCTCGACCGCGCCCCGCGTCTCCGCCTCGCTCGAAGGTAGCGAGCCTACCCTCGGGGAGGCGAATCGTCTCCACCTCGCTCGAGGGTAGCGAACCTACCCTCGAGCGGGGCGAATCGTCTCCGTCTCGCTCGAGGCCACCCCTCGACGAAAAGGACAAACATCCCTTCCGCTCACCCGCCCGTCGTACGGAGGCATTAAATGCCAACCACTCCTCCAAAGCGCCCAGGTCAGATGGCGTCAGGCCGCCATTCCCCACAGTGGCTGTGACCGGAGTCCCGTCCGCCAACTCCGGTCACTGCTCCGCCATCCCGGACGCTGTGGCAACACTGTGGGAATCTGCGACACAGTACGAGACGTGCTCGGCACAGCTCCTGTTACTATTCTGCCAACTCCTGCTGTCCGGACTCCACCTCACCACACCAACAGCCCCGGACCCGTCCCCTGCTCGGGAAGGAATCCGGAGTCGCCACGTGTCCCCCAAGGAGGGATGCTCAGCACTAGCAGCCGGAGGCCCGGACCTCCCCCCTCGAGGGGTCCGGGACCTCCACGTGACTCCCGGACCCCCTTAGCGCATGCGCTAGCACTCCACGCAGGGGGGGCGGGACCACCACGTGCCCCACTACCGCTGGCGCACATATATATGCAGGACCCTGGCCTGCAGGGCCCACGGAACGCCGCCACGCCACACTTGGAAGACGGTACACCCTACAACGACGACCACGCCGCCTGCTGGGGCTGTCAGGACGCCGGCGTGATCTCCGCAAGGCCGAGGATGATGCAGGACAACTGCCACGCCCGACGCCATGCCCCACAGTGTACTTCCCACAGTGCTCGACCACTGCACCCCCGCGATTCGGGGAAAAGACGACGACTTCCACGATCCCCTGCGCATGTACACCGTCCCTCCTTGTGTCTATAAAAGGAGGAGGCGGGCTTCCTTTAAGGGGGTCGCGATCGGACCCATTCGATAGTACGCAACACTCAGCACCACTGAGCCTCCGATATTGGAACACGCCTCAATCAACTCCTTCTCTAGCAGAGACTTAGGAGTTTCCCTCCCTCTCTCGCCTCGCCTGTACCCCTACTACAGGCACCTCCGGTGCAAGATAATACAGTGCCCTCGCACACCCCCTTGCTGGACGTACGGCTCCGCGGCCGGAACCAGGATAAACCCGTGCGTTACTGTGTTGCCTCTTGCATCAACATCTGGGACGAGGAAACACGCAGCAACATTACTAGTTGGGTCCGGACCGCCGGGTCAGGACACCGACACCATTACACGAATAAATCAAATCACTCAGATTTCATAATGCTCCCTCCAGTTCCAAATGTAGGCCGTTTTAGGATTCTATTTGGTCAAACTTTTTTAACTTCGTCGTTCAATATATGAAAATTACATAGATTGGCAACACAAGGTTGATGTTACTAGATTCATCATGAAAAATACTTTCATAGTGCATAATTTTCTGTTTTTAAAATAGCATAGTTTTACAATAATTTGCGAGTAAATGTACCATATTCGAGACCGTATTGATGTCCTAAACAACCTAAATTTGGAACCAAGAGGAGTACCTTTCAATTCACAAAATCAAGCCTTACAAAGCTTTGCATATAGTTGAAGCATGTTACTCTGCCCCCCAACTAGCTAGCAATAAACTGTTGTGATTTCTAGACTTCGAATGCAAGGCAATGTATGTTATGTACTAAAATCAGTAGCATATAGATCTATGGTCATGAATGGTCAAGAGGTTACCTTGAACTCTTGCAGAACCACAATCATTCTCTGACATTTTGAACTTGTCCCTTACCCTCTTCAGCTCCAGCTTCATCTTCTCAGCCGATGACAAGTGGTCAGGATGGAAATACTGCAGAGAGCAACTGAAAAAAATCAGTAAATCACATCCCCTAAACAGAAAAAAACAAATGGAGCAGCGTCCACCAAATATTTGCCACTCCAAGCTCACCCTCTCCATCAGCTCCTCTTGTGGCTTGCCCTGCACCGTCTGCCCGCCAAAGCCCATCAAAGCTGACATACTCGGCACTGCCACCACCAATTGAACGCACCCGCGGCATTGGCAGAAACCACAAAAAAATTGACCACTGATCAGTTCAATCAACTAGCATAATTAAACACGAAAATGATCAGAGCAGCTGCACAATCCATCATCATTACCACCGCCAGCCTTCTTCTGATCCTTGGTTTGGAGCGCGTGCGCCTCAAGTGCTTCCCGCAGCACTCCGATGCCCATGCCGGCCATCAGCGCTCTCTCCCTCTCCTCCCTCTCCACCTCCCGCAGCCTCCCGAGGCGCGAGCTCAGCTCCTCCAGCGAGAACCACTCCCTCCCGTCCTTCCCCGCCCCCGCGGGCCGCAGGTCCCCGAGCCGCTTGCCGAGGTCGCCGTAGCTGTACTGCCGCAGGAGCTCCGGTTTCTCTCCCAGATCCCTCCCGAACGCAGCCTCCGCCCCCGCCGGCCTCCGCCGCTGCGGAGGGAGGGAGGGCTTCCAGTCGAGTTTCCTGGCGCCAGGGACGGGGAGGCCCGCCGCCGCGGAGCCCGGCCTTTTGAGGCTATCCCGGAGCTGGCCGAAGTCCAAGGGAGTCGGGGAGGGCCGGTTGTTGGGAGCGAGGGGCGAGGAGGGCGCGCTGGCGAAGACGTCGAGGAAGGAGGGGCCCGGAGAGGACGAGGAGGGGGAATGCGCGGTGGAGGTGGAGGGATGGGACTTGGCGAAGTGGCGGAGCTTGCGGCGGAGGTCGTCGATGGGGGGCGCGGAGGCGGTGGAGGTGGAGCGGAGGCGATCGCGGACGTCGGCGAAGGGGAAGCGCGGGGGCGGATCGGCGGAGGCCGGTTCGGATGGGGGAGGTGGGAAGGGCGAGGAGGAGGAGAAGTGGCGCGGGAGCAGGGGGTCGCGGCGGATGCGGGCGCGGAGGAGCGCCATGGCCGGGGCGGGGGAAGGGGAATGGCCGGCGGCGGGTGGTTTAGGAGGAGGGTTTTGAAGAGGGACCCGTCACCCGTGGACTCGTGCCAGGTGCTCGTTTTGGACCAGCACCGTGGCTGTGTGTGCAGCTTGCCTCAAAGTGGGCCGTGGTTTCGTTTAATTTTTTTTTCCGAAACGCGGTGAACACGTCCAGCTCGTTCCTGACAAAGGCTTCTTTGCGTGTAAACGGAAAAAAACCGTAAACGCATTAAAGTGAAATGGTATCTTACTAATTTGAAGTATTAAATGAAGTCTATTTACAAAACTTTTTGTATAGATGGGCTGTAAATCGCGAGACGATTCTAATGAGCCTACTTAATCCATGATTTGCAACAGTGATGCTACAGTAACCATCCGCTAATTATTGATTAAACATGGATTAATTAGCATCATTAGATTCGTCTCGCGATTTACAACCCATCTATGCAAAAAGTTTTGCAAATAGACTTCATTTAATACTTTAAATGTCCTGTTTACATCTTTACACAATTTTGCAAAATGAACTAAACACACCCAAAGTACTAGACTTGCAAATCTTAAACCGTTCCCATGATCATCGGATGCGACTTCTGTACACTAGATTTAGAATTCTACCATAGTTATTTGCAAAAAGGGCAAAGTCATTCACATGTCATTGTCAACAAGGTTTTGCGTCTCGTCTTGCTCTTCAATTGCTCAAGTTAACGATAATTCCAGAAAGGAACTGTTAATTATTTATCCGTCGATCAATTTTCCTGTTACAAATGTGTCTATAGCGACGCTCGCATTGAAGAAAGTTAGATCCTGTTTTGGATACTAAAGTTAGGTACTCCGTACTAAACTTTAGCACATACTATCACTCACATATTTATTAAAATTTCTAAACCTTTTCAAAGTTTAATCCACCCTATTAGTACTTTTTATATTAGTATTTCGATCCAAACATCTTAAAGTGCTAATTAGTGGGGATGGCACGTGCACTAGTAGCAAACAAAAGATGTAGATGCCGTTCAAATTTTGCTGAAATAAATTGTAACTCCTTGTTGGTCCCATATAATCTCACCTTTTTAAAAAAAATATAAGTCCTTTTTAAAAATTTTAAGTGACAAAAAGGAACGTTGGGAGTATATTGAGCACGGATGGCAAGAACTACCCGTTTCATAATCTCACGAGGGAAAAAAAAAAAACCCTGATCCAAGCTTTTAGCCTTGGGCCCAAGTCTTATATATGATCTTCTACACGGCCCAAGTCGGGCCTTCCACGGCCCACAATTAGGTGGCTCGGCGTTTTCCTTCAATTTCTGCCTATTGGAGGAAAGCACGGCAGCAAGCAGACGGAGCCGGCGCCGAGAGAGCCCAGCGCCGGAGATCTCCCCCCTCCGCCGCCGCCATGGAGACGCTGGCCAGCGCCATGCGGCGCGAGAACCGCCGCTTCAAGGCCCCCTCCGCCGGTGCCGCCTCCGCCGGCGCCGGCGTCGCCTCGGGCAGGGTCCCTCTCGTCATGGCTTTCCTTTCCTGCCTCGCCTGGCTCTACGTCGCCGGCCGGTACGTCCCCATCCCAGCTCAGATCTCACCCGCCCCGATCCGAGACGCACAAGAGAGGGCTCCTGATGTTTTCTCTTCACTCCGTCGCCAGGTTGTGGCAGGACGCGCAGACCCGGGCGATCCTGTCCGGTCTCCTCGAGAAGAATTCCGGCAACGTGCGGATCTCTCCTTCCCTCCTCTCTCCGCGTACTCGCATTTTTAGCTACGAGTATCTCTTGGTCGGTCCTGACGATGGCGCCTGATTGCAGCTCCCGAAGGTGCTGTCGGTGGAGGACAAGCTGAGGAACCTCGGATGCAAGTGAGTTGTCACTTCTTCTGACGGGAATTTGGGGCTTGGTTGTCTGAGTTCCGGGTTTGCTGACTCGAAATGAGTGTTTTGGTGGCAGGGAGATCGGGAGGAAGATTGTTGAGGCGGAGATGGACCTGACCAAGGCCAAGAGCGAGGGATACTTGTGGGGGAACAGGACTGCTGCTGTGGATTCTGAGAAGAAGCAGCAGCTTCTTGCCGTCATTGGAGTTTACACTGGTTTCGGCTCCCGGCTCAAGAGGAACACCTTCCGTGGCTCGTGGATGCCAAGAGGTTTGCCCTCTTGTTCTTTTGGTTTCAATAGCTCTTAGTGATAGAAATCCCTTAACAACACTGGGCAGTTGAAGAGACTGATTGTGGTAAAAAAAAACTGACTGATTGAAAAGTGCTAGTTCAAGAGATGAAGTGCCTGCAATCTGAATTGTTTGAAACTGTTGAATAGACATGGAATAAAACTTAAAATTTAGTTAGCAAAGGATTTACTGCATCTCATAACTATAACTCTATTCTTCGATATCATTGTAAATTGCAGGTGATGCTCTGAAGAAGCTTGAGGAAAAGGGTGTAGTCATTCGTTTTGTTATTGGTCGGAGGTTTTCTTCTTGATTATACCTTTGAATTACTGCATATAGTTCTTAGTTTAGAATTGGACTATGCCATTCTCATTCTCTAAGAAATCCCTGCTCCCTTTTTTGTCTTATTTTCTTGATGAAATGTACCTTTTGGACCTGCAGTGCAAATAGAGGGGATACCTTGGACCGTAATATTGATGATGAAAATCGGAGGACAAACGACTTCTTGATTCTTGTAAGGTTCTACTTCTTGTATTTTCAATTGTCCTTCACAAATTGTAGTACTGAAAAGGACTTCAGAGTTTAGACCTTTATTGCTTCCATCAAAGACAATGTTGAACCCATGTGATCTTATACACGTCATCAGTGTGCCCTTAAACTGTAAGCATTTTGTGGTCAATGGAATGTCTTAATTAAATAATTATAAATGGTTGGGCAGGAAAGTCATGAAGAGGCTGCAGAAGAATTACCGAGCAAAGCAAAAATTTTCTTTAGTGCTGCAGTTGAAGCCTGGGATGCAGAATTCTACGTCAAAGTTGAGGATAACATTAATCTCGACTTAGGTAATACTTTTCCTGTTTTCTGTGTATGTTGATATGATTAGTGTTAATTTACCTCTCCCTTTTTTCCCCATTGACTCATTGCAAGCTTTCTTTCAGCTGGGTTAATTGAGATGCTTGAAGGCCGGCGAGGTAACCAAGGATTGTACATGGGCTGTATGAAATCAGGCGTTGTCGTAAGCGAAGAGTATGTGCTCTCTTCTATTTAATCATTAGCCCACTAGGTCTTCAATTTATTCGTTACCTAGCATGTTTGATATCTCTGTTACTCCAACTAGACTTTCCATTGTTAAGTAAAGTAGCTTTTTTTTCTGGTTATTTCAGTAATGTTGCTTCTATGCTGCATCCTTCAAAAGCTGTGCTCATGTAGTGGAATACACTTCAGCAACCCTAGTGTAATAGTGTTTTATCCAGTCCAACTACCTTGTGGATGGTTCATGGTCTTTTTGAAATTTCAGTTTCGTTTATAAATTATTCGAATGAACAGCTTGTACTTCAGGTGTTACTGCTGTGCGAACCTGAGAAACACATGCTTGTAGTTGGCTCAGTTGCATTTTTCCATTGTTGTACTCATGTACTGTATCAAGAATTAATGGCATTTTAGTTTGAATTTTTTTGCCTCTTTTTAGTCAACTATTAAGAGTGTTGGTGCCAATTTGAATTTCAGGGGCCAACAATGGTACGAACCTGAGTGGTGGAAATTTGGAGACTCAAAAACGTGAGTAATTTGCACGGCCTCATTCTCCTAAACTACTTAATTACTTTTTCTGGAGTTGATACATATGAACATTCAACTAATTATTTGTTTCACCATGTTGGCTAGTAAGTAATAAGTGTGCCTGTATGTTAGTCACCTAAGCTCGAGCTCAGACACTACAGATTCACAGTCTGTTAATTTGATAATTGTTATCCAACCTGTGATGTCAGCCTTACTATGTGATATCATTAGTCCAACCTGTCATTGTCATAACCATGAGTGGCGTGCATCAGACAATTTCACCAGAAACTCTATGACCCAGTAACTGTTATTCAATCGCACTGCCTCCTTGGGGCAATGAGTGGCCTTGTCAACCTTGTAAAGTCCATTCTACTATTCTAGTTCAATTTTAAATTTAAGAATGGCACTACCACCTCTTGCACCCTGCACCTTCAGTACACATGGTGCATTGGCACTACCACCTCTTGCGCCCTGCACCTTCAGTACACATGGTGCATTTACCCCTATTCAGAGATATTCTTTGGTACCTTTTCTTCTTGTTATATGTGCATCCTCAAGACCTTAGCCTTCAAGGTCCTTTTTGGATGAAACTGACATATGAGGAATGATTTTTCTTTTCCATTATGAACTGTGCCTTGCCTTTGCATTCTCACTGACGGTGATTTAATTTTCATAAAACAGATATTTTCGCCATGCTTCTGGTTCTTTGTTTATTCTCTCGAATAATTTGGCTCGTTACATCAACATAAACAGGTAATTGGTTTTTTTTGTCTTCCTGTTTTATCTTTATCAGTGCCAAGTCACTTTGCACTCGCTCTGAGCAACAGGATCCAAGTTAGCTTGCACATCTCCTGAGTCCTGAGCTTTTGAATTTAAACATCTTATCCATGAGTTGTATCAGCACGGAACTGAATGTGACATTAGTCTGAATCTTCCACACCCTACAGTATTTCCAATTTTGCTCTCATATATCTATTTTGCTTTCATACACTTGATTATTGTGTGATCACATGGTGAGTCCGCTGTCATGAATAATTACCCAAATAGTCGTAACTGAATAGACTGCAGGATATGAAAATTGATACATTGATTGAAATGCCATTACAGCCTAAAGGGCACATAACATTCCATACCCTGCCTACTGATTGATCTTCAAGATGCAAGAATCCTGTTAAGCATGCCCTTGTCAAACTTTGAGCACTATTCTGGTCAGAAGTATGTGCTGCCAAAATTACCCTAGACAAAGCCCTACACTTTCTGATGCTTTATTTCTGCAAACCAGGTTTCTGAACATCTAATCTTTTATCTGAACAAAGTTTTTCTCTTCATCATGCAGTGCATCACTTCAGAGCTATGCACATGATGATATATCAGTAGGTTCATGGATGATGGGGGTGAATGCAACTTACGTTGATGATGATCAGTTGTGCTGCGGTAGTTCTAGACAAGGTAGAAGCTGCTTTTTAACCAAAACTACCTATCAGCTCTGGGCAGTTCCAAGGAATCTGTTTTTGCTAATGCTTTGTTTTTTAACCATCATTCCCAGAGAAAGTATGTTCCAATGCTTGAGTTGAGCGGAAGGCATGGTTCTGGCTGCTTATCGCGATGAAGAATTCTTTGTACATCTGGCATTTTACACACTGGAAAAGGCTACTATCCAGATAGTATTGTATTGCTCTATCAGAATATCTAACCAACTTTAGGAGAACAAGTTTTTGCAACCATAGAATTCTTCACCTGTAGATTGATGTTCCTGCTGACCCTCTTCCTTGGAGCCAGACCACACTTATGAAGAACCATACACCTGAATTTGCAATACATTTATGGATGCATAGTTCTGATAAAATACTCTTCTCAGCAATACAGAGCGAAAAATTACTGCAAAGACTGGTATTTGTCTCCAAAATGTCTCAGCATGCCCTAGCTTTCCTTGGGAAGGATCAATAATTTCTTTACTCCAACCACAAAATTTGTTGCAGTTGCCCAACAACAATGTACCTCTGCTGGGACAACAGTTGCAATCACGATATCCCGAATTATCAATCGTAGAAACCTAGTGGTGCCTAAGCCTATACCTTAGAACCATACCATCAACGCAGCAACGACACAGGCACCAAAGCTAGTAGTAGCAGGCGTAACTTGCAGAAAGAATAGTTGTTCGAGGTTGGAGCACAACGTCGTCGTGGGAAGGAATGCCCGTTGCCGTTGGCTCTCACGGCCAGCTCCGACGTGCGGGCCGCGGTCGCACCCCGCCGCGCTGCAGACATGCAGTTGCCCTGCCCGTTCACCGGGTTGATCGCCATGGGCAGGTTGGAGCCGTCCACCAGGTTGGACACAAGGAAGAAAGGTACGACAGTGGATGCTTCAGTTTCGGTGACTTGTGACTGGCTAAGAAACAAAAGGTTGTATACTAAGGCTGCCACTATCTCGGATTCTAATGCAGCCACAGCTTGTCGGGCCAAATGTTACACTGCAGGATCCAGCTACTGGATCACAAGTAATCTAATTCATCACAGCATCTTCCAACGCCCCAGGACAAACTGATGACTGCGCAGCTGTTCCATGAATTTGTCCCCTCAGTCATCCAGGCGCACTCCGTAATGATGAGCAAGTTTCCTGATGGTTCCATCCGACACCACATCTTCCAGCATTTCATACTTCTTGCCGTTCCCATTAAGTGCTTCTTGCTGCTGCTTTGCCAGTTCCTTCTCCTCATCCAATAGATTCTGAGATAGTAAAAACAACAGCTTCATGTCAGTATTTTCATGTGTAATTTTCAACTTAGGATCAAAGTATTTCAATAAAAAATCAAGATCAAAGTAACAGCATCCACCAACTACTAATATTGTAGTTAGGTGCAAACCAAGTACTTGCACAGGCACCAATCTGACGAGTATGCATAGTTTTTATATAAGATACGGGCCTCCAGTCTAAGGAATTAACAAATACCTACTACCATGAACTAATCATCTTGTCCCAAACATCATATATGTAAGAACAGAGGGAATATTTTATTTGACATAGTTATTAACAAATTAAGCATATATTGTTGCACAAAGGTATCAACGCAATATGCATATTTTTGCAGGACTGTACAAAGCATGGATGAATGCAATCATGAGCGAACTAAAGAATTTACCTTTATTAGAGCCATGTTCTCTGACTCATGCCTCTTTGCAAGGTTTTTCAGTTTCCTCATTACTTCATACTCACCATCTCCTTGTTTTATCCAGCGGAAATCTTTCCTAAGACCAGGGCAAGGAGGGCGATCCCGGAACATCTCAGCCTTTGCATGGGTAGCATGTACAGGCCTTGGCATTCCACCAATTATGAATGGGAAATCAGTCATCAATTCGACAGCAGCCTTGGCCTGCATTTCATCATCCAATTCTACCAACGCGGCAGAAGGTATATCATACGGGATTGTGTAGTTGACAATGAACTCCACATTGGTAACATTTGCACACTGGGCAAGAGCTGCTTTGATGACTGGGGTCGTAACTTGAGGAGAAAGATGGTCGATATATATGGTCCTCTTAACCTTCTCTTCGAAATCAGCATACTCCTTGTCCTTGGAAGCCTTTTCTTTGGATGTCTCCATAGAAGGGCAATCTCTGCAGGAATAAGGTTCAAAGCTTAGTTGCCCTAATCTGTAACTGTTTTGTGCAAGAAGTACACATACAGATTTCATGAGAAAAGTGTACAAAAGCATTATAGGTTTAGCGATGAAAAAAGTGACAAATACAAACCATATAATTGTTTTTTGGGTGTCATTGACATAGTAAATCTGTTTATCTCTTGTTCATTAGCAGTGGTGGAGCTGCTGAATTTGCATGCGTAGGGCCAACTTCTAAGCACTTAAACCACTCAACCAAGACACATAACAATAGGTAACTTGTAGTAAAGGGGGAAAACAGCACGATTTAGAATATCCCAATTCCAAGCCTAATTGTACGAAAAACTTGATAAAAACTTAGAGCAGTAAAAGAAATGCCTGACTATGGTTGTGTTCTGGATCCAAAATGATAACCAGTGATGCTTCAGTTAAGCTAGATTTTGTAAGTTCTGATAATAAATTTCTAGCTGATGGCAATAGCGGCGATAGAAAAAAAATGCTGTTTCTTTTACCATCCTGCAAATTCTTCCGATGAACTTTTTAAACACAGAGAAATTAAATGTTTAGTACTTGAATCTGCCATTCAAAAACCTTAGGCAGCTGCTTTCAGCCAGAACATTTCATTTGTAATTTAAAGATTTGGATGGTCCTGCGAGTACTTTTGTCAGCCTTGTAACATGTTAAGACAATGTTTGAGCCATTTTCAATTTTTCATAATGGTGATGAGCTTAACATTAGTTCTATGTACACCTGAATTGACAAGATTATTGAGTATCTCCTTTGTAGATATCAGATTTTAGGAATCATGGTTTGCTCGATTGCTTGATCATTAGCCAAAAATGTTGTTTCCTTATTTTAGATCAACTGGTGATATTTATGTTTCTAGTGATTGATGCTTCCTGTTATTACCTCCTAGCGAACATAATGAAATGACAATCCATGGATAAGCACCATGTAATCATAATCGCAATCAATCATTCGTGCAATGAAAATGTTTACTGTCTACCACCACTACCACAGGCAATGGCGCCGCCACCCGCGCCACCCACAAGCCACCCTCCACCCCCATTCGCCAACTGAGGAAGACACTCGCCCCCTCCGTTAGACGTTCCCGTCAGTTGTCATCCGCCGCCCGGAGCACCCACGCCGCCTCACCTCGCCAGCCTTGACCCTCCACCGCCCGCTGTGCCTACTGCCGCCGCCAGACGCTCCTCTTAGCCCGCCGGCCATGGAACCCTCCCCCGACGACCCTGAATCGGAAACCCTAACCTAGCCACCACCATGCCTCAATCTGAGAGAGGGATGAGGAGCAGGCAGGACTCACCCCGTCGCTGGCCGTCTACCGCTACCCGCCAGAGTTGGACAAGTAAGAATAGTCGGAGAGAAGGCGCGGCTCTGGCTGTGGACACGAGCATCTCTCATCCGAGCCCCGACGGATGAGGCCCCCTCTTTCCTCTCCTCCCCGACCGGGGAGCAGCGACACCGTGGACCCGGAGCCCCAGAGGACAGGAGCAGCAGTAGCACGTACCTCGTGGATCCGGCGCCGCCGCCTGTTGCCCGCGGCTCCCCGTCCCGTCCGCTCGGGCGCGACCGCGCTGCCGCGTGGAGGCTGCCTGTGAGGGGCCGCTCGTCCTGGCTGCGATGGTAGAAGTGGAGAACGGAGGGCGGCGGCAGCGAGGGAGAGAGATCTGAGCGAAGGGCGGCGGCGGCGAGATCAGAGGAGAATGGCAGCGGTAGCCGCCGGTAGGGGAGGGGATACCGTAAGATGGCAACGGGGCGCCCGAGCTTAAAACATGAAACCGCTCCAAACACCGATTCGGCTGAAAATTTATCCCTAAAATCGAAACCCGTAGACACGCGAAATTCGATTGGATCCACAAAATTCATTTTATATGACAACATAGTAAGAGTAATAGATACTTCCTATAAACATTACATAATATATATAATAACATTCATATATATAAACTAGTGGTAATAAATAGTAAATAATTTCTTAGGTTAATTTAGAATAAATTTAATAATCTAACTAAATAAAGTTATTATTAATAATCTAATGGTTAATTCGGTGTACTTGTGTAGGTGAGCAACTCTAGTACAAGTCTATAAAATACAGCGTGAATAATCTCGTATTCAAACAGAGAATATACATTATGGAGCTCGGGGATTGGGGAAATCAAAAGTGGCATGCTTCAGGCTTCGGGTTATTAAAATTTTTGCCATATTTCCGAATGGCACTTTTTCAGTTGCCATCCTTAAGATGGCTCCTATATTTTTGCCATCATCAAACAGAGAACTCAACAGATTTGCCAATTTTACTGACGTGGCGCTCCATCTCGGCATGCCAACGTGTATCCGGGAGGGAAATAACCTCCATAACCCTTTCTTCCTCCTCCCTTCCTCCTCCTCCTCTGTCCGTCGGCTCGAGCTGGAGCACTACGGCCTCTGCCGCTACTTCACCGATATCAACACCAACCAGAGTTGCGTCGACGCCGGCGGCTGCCTCCGCATCGAGCCATACCACAACTTCCTCCACGGGGCGACGCACGAGTCCACATTCTGCGCAAAGATGGCGGTTGGGGTCATACCCGCTGCGGCGGTGGTCCACGAGCCCGAGCACCCGCGCCCTGCTGCCTGCAGGACTCGCGGCAACGGCCCGCGTGCCCGCGGCCTGTTGGTCTCGCGGCGGCGGTGCGGCTGCTCGCGCACCCGAGTGCCCGTGGCCACCCACGCTCGCGCTGCTTGGCGGCGGGGCGCGCGGCCGTGGCCGGTGGTGCGGTGTCGAGAGTGAGGCGCGCACGCTCGCCCACGACGCGATGGCTGGGGATTGCGCCCATGGCAGCGGCCGCCGGCAGGTGGTGGGGCTCGTGCACGCCGCCGCCGAGGGGCAGCACCAGGGCACCCGCGGCGCCGGGGATGAGGAGGGCACCGCCGAGCATGCATGACGAGGACAAGAACAGAGGGGAGAGACCGAAAGAGAGGGAGAGGAAGAATGGGGGTATGGAGGTCATTTCCCTCCCGGGTACACGCTGACATGCCAAGGTGGAGCGCCACGTCAGCAAAATTAGCAAATCTATTGAGTTCTCCATTTGCCGGCAGCAAAAATATAGGAGCCATTTTAAGAATGGCAACTAAAGGAGTGCCATTGAAGAAGATGACAAAAATTTAAATAACCCTCGGGCTTCAGCTTCACTGCTTGTGCTTGATGATTGCCGCTGTCTGCCCACCGGTCCGACCTCCAGGGTCCAGGCGGTGGCGTCTGCCCGCCAGTCCGGCATCTTGCCTCCAGGCGTTGGCGCGTCGCCTCCAACCTTGTCAACTTGGTTCCTTGGGATGGGCGAGTGGGGATTCGTCAACGAGACCTCCGGGAGTCGAGGGGTGGCTGCCAGCACTACCAGCTGCTAGCTAAGCTAGGGTTTGGGGTCATTTTTTTTTGGGTGGTTTGGGGCGAGTTGGAGAGCGAGAGCGCGGAGGGCTTAGGCGACGAGGCTAGAGGTCAGACAGACGGAACGGAGGAGACTCTGATTCCTCCTAGGGGTAGTAATGGACTATAACCCTAATGATATCTTCACAGTCTAATATGATCTTTAAATATTTTAGCTAAAAATTATATAAAATTAAAACTCGACTCTTTTAGGACATGACCCTTAGATTTTCTAGACCAAAGTCTAAAGCTTTTTACCACTCCTAATTCCTCCTCTCAACATGGACTATGGGCCTTCGCTGACAGGCCATTAACTAGGGCCACTTCACAACAGGATTACTCGCTGGGCCATGGACATTTAAGAGCGTTTTTTTTCTATTTTTATATTTTTTAAAAATATTTTTTACAGAAATATATTTTTGGTTTCACAATTTACAGTTTTATACCCCTACCGCCCGGCAGGAGGGCGGCAGGGGGCCTACCGCCCGTCTGCGGGGCGGCCGGCCCCCTGCTGCCCCTGCCGGGCGGTAGGGACCTATATGTAATTAAAATTTGAGTGCTATCGCATGGAGGCCCCTACCGTCCGGTGGAGGGGCGGCAGGCAGGCCGACCTCCCGGCAGGGGTGCGGCAGGCTCCCCCCAATATAAAAGCTGAGGTCCCCCCACCTGCATCTGCAGCATACAACATCCATAGAGGGAAAAAAAAGAGACGTGGGGTGAGGGAGGGAGTTGCAACAGCGAAGCTCTGCCGGATTCCGCACTTGTGATCTGCAGGTAAGTTACGTATGAATCCATTAATATTGTAAAACAATTTAATTTAATTAATGCTATAGTATTAAAATTTCAGTTTATTACATACTTGTTTCTAAATTAATTATTTATTTGTTGCAACTCCCTCCCTCACCCCATGTCTCTTTTTCCCCCTCTATGGATGTTGTTTGCGGCAAATGCAGGTGTGGGGGGAGACCTCAATTTTTATATTGGGGGGAGCCTGCCGCCCCCCTGCCGGACGGTCGGTCTGCCTGCCGCCCCTCCACCGGGCGGTAGGGGACTCCATGCGATGGCACTCAAATTTTAATTACATATAGGTCCCTACCGCCCGGCAGGGGGGCGGCTGCCCCGCAGACGGGCGGTATGCCCCCTGCCGGGCGGTAGGAGTATAAAACTGTAAATTGTGAAATCAAAAATATATTTCTGTAAAAAAATGTTTTTAAAAAATATATAAAAAAGGCCCATTTAAGAAGCGGGTCATATTGACAAGAGGTTATTCGGGTCACGCATATGGTCGTGGCCCTAGGCTCAAATCGCCATTGATATTCTTTTTTTTTAATTATTTGGTGCAAAGCATCTCAGATCTAGGTTTAACGAAAGGGTATGTAGTCTAGTGGTTACAAGTGTCTTCTAGAATTTAAGGACGTTTGTGCTTTCAGTGGTAGGTGACATTCTCGTCGACAGCAAGACGTCTGTGGTGACTTCGTCAATCTCGAGGATTATTTGCTAGCTCAGTCTTCGAAGATGCTTATAAGATAGAATTTGCATACGTGTGTTCATAGAGGTGAGTGTGCATGTGTTATTAGTGTCTGAGTTGTACTGTGTAACCTCAAAGAAAAAAGGTCTAGGTTTCTCAACAACTTGTTATTAGTGGTTATAAGAGTTTCGGTAGCATCTTAGATTCTGGGTTGAACACAGTGCTTTTAGTGGTAACCGACGTTACCGTCGACAGCGAGGCGCCTACGGTAACTTCGTCAATCTCGATGATTTGCCGATTCGGTCTTTGAAGATGCTTGCAGGGGTAGAGTTTGCATTCGTTCGTTCGTAGAAGTGAGTGTGTGTGCGTTGTGAGTGATTGAGTTGTTTTGTGTAATCTCAAAAAAAGATTTTTCAACTTCTGATTCTTATTTTTTTCCCCTCTTCACCACGTAGTGCGACGCTTCAGATTTATGCACATGATGGTATATCATGAGGCTCGTGGATGCAACTTAATTAAGTTGACGATGATCAGCGTGCTGCAGCAGTTCTAGACAACGTAGAAACTCCTCATCAACTAACCTATCACTTTGGACGGTTCTGAGGAATCTGTTTTGCTAATGCTCTCCTTTTTTAAAACATCACTCAAGCGGGGCATTAGAATCCGAGACGAAGTAGTACGTTCCGATACTTGAGTTCAGCGCAAGGCTTGGCTTTGGCTATTTATCCTGACCGATGAGGAATCATTTTGTGCATCTGGCATTTTACGGTACCGGATGGAAAAGGCTACTATCCACGTGAATTTGTATGTTCTTGCTCTATCAGAATACCAAACTAACCAACTTACTCGCAAAAAAAAAAAGAATACCTAATAACCAACTACAGGAGAACAAGTTTTTGTGCAACCATGGAAGTATTCACCCACAGAGACTGATGTTCCCTGTTCCCAAAATATCTCAGCATACGCTAAACTTTCCATTGGAATGGGTCAAGAAATTCTGAGCTGTCCTGACTTGACGACACATCACCAAACTCAGTCGCAATCCATACACGTACAGGTCGTGGTCTCATGGAAGATACTTTTGGCTTTGTGAGATCTGGAATGGTAAAAGAAGTAAAATCGGATCTGTGTATTTCACTTGTGGTTATGGTTAAGTCCTTTGTTTGGATGCATACCAGCCTTATCAAGATTGGTCTTGTACGTATATTCTTGGCGGCACACGGACCCGCAATATATACCATAGAGAGCCTGCCAAGAACGCTACTCAATAATTCACAGGGGAACAACCAAACAAGTGTACAATACTAATCCTACTGCGTAGGGTGGTTCCAGTAAAAAAAATATTATACCATTCAGTAGACAGATCAATTACCTTCGGTCAACAAAATCCAAAGGCCTTCATAGTGTTCGATTTTTTTGAGTTTCAAGGTAAATGAAATCTTTAAGGTAAAAATTTTGAAACAGAATCTTACTATTTTGGAGTACTAAATAAAATTTATTTGTAAAATTTTTTGCACGGATAGATTGTAAATCGCAAGACGAATCTAATGAGCCTAATTAAGCCATAATTAGCAGATGGTTACTGTAGCATTACTGTTTCAAATTATGCATTTAGTAGGCTCATTAGATTCATATTGCGATTTACAACCCATCTGTAGTAGGGGCAGGTGTGAATTTCATTCTGTGGTGTGACTGCGAGCACCTTGTCGGATTCATGAACCCGTGAGTCTTTAAGAAAATGTAAGACATGTGGACTTGTAAAATGTGGGCAACATTGCCTTATCACCGTTAAGTTCCCGACGTAATTGCCAAAACATCATCCGAAGCCGTGACATGTATTTCAGCAATCAGAGTTCAATGTAGTAGTACGATACATGACGATTTTATCCAAAAAGTGCGGTCCATTGCAAAAAAAAGAATGAATACATACATGCTTCCTCCATCTCAAATTATTAGTCGTTTTGATTTTTTTAGGTGTATAATTTTTGTTATGCATTCAGAATCCAGACATACATTATATCTAGATGCATAGTAAAATTTTTATATCTAGAAACCCAACCCAACTAATAATTTGAGAGGGAGAAATTACATACAAGGATGAAGGCTGAGGCCGTCGTCGATGGAAGACAGCAACACCACTCATGATCTCACCTCGTTCGGACGCAGGCGGCCAAGTGCTGAGCTCGTGAGCTCGATCGCCGGTATAAACTGGCCACCAGGCACTGACACGAAGTGAACTCATAAGTCACAAGTCACAAGCGTGAGGAAATATCCCAAATTCCCAAGGCATCAGCATGGTGCATCATCAGGGGCAGTTGGTGCAGGAGGTAGCCGCCGGTGGCCTCGCCGCGCCACCGAGCCGGTACGTGCTGAGGGAGAAGGACCGCCCAACTGGTGGCGGCAGCGCGGCGGCAGAGCCGCTGGACTTCCCCACCGTCGACGTGCAGCGCCTGGCCGAGCCCGGCGACCTCGAGGAGGCCGCCAAGCTCCAAGCGGCGCTCGAATCATGGGGCCTCTTCGCGGTGCGTACGCATGGGACCAAGTTAGTTTAGAATTCAGAAACACAGCATATAAAATTATAAATATATATTTATCTAATGGGTACATAAAAATTATATATTCGGAAAATTCAAAACCATCTATAATTTCGAACGTTGAGAGTACCAACAAGTTTGAGTTTTAAAACGTGCACAAATGGAGAGTAGTATAGATGAGATGTTTGAAGCTTCTAGGTGACCGGCCATGGCATCCCGGAGGCGCTCCTCGGCGACATCCGCGAAGCCACAAGGAGTTCTTCCACCTGCCGTCAGAGGAGAAGGTCAAGTACGCCAACCAGACCGACGGCGGCGAGTTCCAGACAAAGTTTTAAATCTCCGGCTACAGCTGCCGCTATAGCCGGAGATAGCTGCTAGTGCGGCTCGATGCTAGGAGATTCACCATTTAGCGCTACGATTTCGCGGCCGCTAATAGCTGTATTTAGCAAGCTTTAGCCGCTAAATGAGCTTTGATTTAGTCGGATTTTGTTGGGGATTGGACCTTCGGGTCAAGCCCTCACCCTCGGAAATGCTCCCTAACTCGTTTGCAGGGCCCCAACGAGAGGAAGGAAAGCATACCCGAAGGTGTGGGATGGTCACTCAGAAGCGTAAGTTCGAGGACCAGGACCTTCGGAGATGAAGGATATCGCCTTCGGTTGGCCGAATGTGACGAATGGCTGCCCAGAAGCACAAGCTCAAAGACCAAGACCTTCGGTAACGAAGGACATCGCCTTCGTCCGGCCGAAGGTGACGAACGGTTGCTCAGAAGCACAAGTTCGAAGACCAGGATCTTCGGGTAAAGGGATCACCTTCGGGAACGAAGGTGACGGCTGATCGCTCGTTGACGGAACCTTCAGGGCTGTGACCCCCGGAGCTTCCCGAAGGAAACGAAGACCTTCGCCTGGTTCAAGTGTGCGTGTAAAACGTGAATACGTGAGAAGGTCGGGTTTGTACACCTGAATACGTAAGAAGGTCGGAGTTGTACACCTCTAACCTTATAATTTTACTCTGAAACCGGTTGTAAGTGAGCTGTAAATGAGTTGGAAGGGAGCAGTTTAGGAAAACCTGGCCGAAGGCTAGGGGTATAAATAGCCCCTCTCACCACAGTGTAGGGGATTGAATTTTCCTGGCTATTACTGGAGAATTTGGTTCCTACTTTCATTGCCATTTTCATACTATTCATGCTCCCTGTTTGGGCATCTAAGAAGATACGATCCCAACAGCGGCGCCCACTATGGGGGCTCGTGAAACAACCTTCGATGGCCCCAGCGAAGAAGAAAACCTTCGCCGGCACCACAATCAACACCGCTGAGCAGCACGAGCAGCACGAAGCAGCCAACACACGAATTCAAGACACCAACAACGAAGCTGTTCTTCATAGAGATCTGGTTGATGACATCGAAAACACCGAAGCTCACCAGAACCAATCCAAGGAGCTCACAAAGACAGCACTCAAGCTCAAGGCCCTGTAAATGAAGAAAAGGAACATCGAAGCTCAGCTCGCCACCAAAAAGAGGGCACTGGACCAGGTAAACAAGCTAGCTGAGGCCAGGCGCAAATTAGGAGAAATGGAGGCGGAAGTTGAGAACTTGCAGAGGGCATACCAAGAAATGCCCGAAGGCTCCCTCCAACAAGAAAACCGCATCATCTACCAGACAACCTTCGCTCACAATGAAGATCGAAGGCCACCACCGGTCAACCTCCCATATGACCCGACCTCGCCACTCTCAGTTGCTCTGCAGCGAACTTCATGGCCGCCCGGCTACAAGCCTACACAGCTACCCAAGTACAATGCAATAACTGATCCAACACAGTTCCTCATGGCCTACGAAGCAACCATCGCTTCGGCCGGAGGCGACGACTCAATCATGGCCAAGTCCTTCATCATGGCGTGCGAAGGTTCCGTGGCCAACTGGTACTCATACCTTCCCCCGCAATCAATCAAAAACTGGTACCAGCTGAAAGGCAGGCTCCTCCTGGACTTTCAGGGATTCAGAAGGCTAAATCTGTGAAAGACTTCAAGTGCCCACAGCACGACCGTGAGCAATGTCTCTGCTGGATTGCTTCTCCGGATACCATCAGATTTGGATGAGGAAAGAAGGCGAAGAAAAAACGAGCTTCATAACCCCTTCGGCACCTACTGCTTCGTGAGGATGCCCGAAGGATTGAAAAATGCAGGACAGTCTTTTTTAAGAATGTCTTCGGTGGTCCTGGAGCACCAACTCAGAAGAAATGTTCTGGCTTACGTCAATGATATTGTAGTAACCAGTTCAATAAGAGGCAATCATGTGGCAGACCTGGCCGAATCCTTCGCAAGTCTAAGAAAAGCAGGCCTGTCCCTGAACCCAAGCAAGTGCATCTTCGGAGTTCACAAAGCAAAGGTGCTAGGATGCCTCGTGTCCACCAAAGGCATCGAAGCAAATCCTGACAAAGTAAAAGCTCTCTGGAACATGGAGGAGCCCAAGTACATCAGGGACGTACAGAAGCTCACAGGGCGGATAGCAGCCCTAAACAGATTTATCCCTCGCTCTGCTGACCGAAGCCTACCATTCTTCAAGGTCCTTCGCAATGCAAACAAATTCGAGTGGGGCCCCGAGCAGAGCGAAGCTCTCCAGGCACTCAAAAACCATCTCCAGAACATGGTCAAAATGACCCCACCTGACCCGAAGGATGTGTTGCTCCTGTACATCGCGGCATCCTACTCTGCTGTCAGTGCAACGCTCGTGCTCGGGAGAGAAACCGAGGGGAAGAAGAAGCATCTACTAGTTTACTTCGTATCCGAAGCTCTAGCTGGCCCGAAGCTCCTGTACTCAGAGCTAGAGAAAATTGCATATGCAGTAGTCATGTCTGCTCGAAAGCTTCGACACTACTTCGAAGCCCACAAGATAATCGTAGTTACAGATCAACCTCTGCATGACCTGTTCAACAACAGGGAGGCCTCAGTCAGGATTGCCAAATGGGCTTCAGAACTCTCTGAGTTCTACATAGACTTCGAGAGAAGAACAACCATCAAGTCACAAATATTGGCAGACTTCATTGCCGACTGGACATCCCCAATCTTCAAGGAGGAACCTTCAGCTGAAACCTGGACCGTGCATTGTGACGGAGCCTGGTGCAACGAAGGAGCAGGAATTGCTGCAATCATAGAATCTCCTTCAGGAGCAAAAACAAGATACGCAGCAAGGGCTAAGCTTTGGCAACCTCGAATCATCAACCAACAACACCACCGAGTATGAAGCCTTGCTCCTGGGCCTTCGCAAAATGAAAGCCCTTGGCCATCAAAATTTCGTAGTCAGAACAGATTCGAAGGTCGTCAGAGACCACGTCGAAAAAGACGCAAAGGCAAGAAAACCAGAACTAATCGAGTACCTCGATGCCGTCAGAGCCATGGAGAAGCATTTCAAAGGCTTCGACATCGTTCATATCCCGAGGCATATGAACGACGAAGCTGACAAACTGGCAAAAGCAGCATCTAGAAAGGAACAATTACCCTCGGATGTATTTTTCGAAGAAATCACAGAAACTTCGGTCAAGCCGAAAAAAGAAAAACAAGTTTCAGTCATCTCAGCCGAAGATTGGAGAACTCCTATAATGGAGTACCTTCGAGGAAACATCGAGCTGCCAAATGAGAAAGAAGAGAAAAAAATGTTCCAGATGGCGAGGGGCTATATCATCTCCGAGGGAGAGTTGTTCAAGTCAGGCGTCACCAGCCCATGGTTAAAGTGCATCTCGACAACCGAAGGAATCGAACTCCTCAAGGAAATTCACTCCGGGTTTTGTGGATCACACATTAATTTCAGACAACTCGTCTCCAAAGCCTTTAGGCAAGGATTCTTCTAGCCAACGGCGTTGAAGGACGCTCAGCACATTGTAAAAATATGCCAAGCATGCCAAATGATGGGCCCGAAGTCCTCTAAATCTTCGAAATCAACTCAGCTGATACCTCCGATCTGGCCTCTTCAAAGATGGGGAATTGACCTAGTTGGACCTCTACCCACAGCTCAGGGCAATTACAAGTACGCAACAATTGATGTTGAGTACTTCACAAAGTGGATCGAGGCCAAGCCACTCATCAACATCACATCAGAAATAACTAGAAAATTCTTCTGGCAGAGCATCATCTGCAGGTTCGGGGTCCCAAGGGAGATCACTGTCGACAACGGCAAACAATTCGATTCACAGCTCTTTAGAGAATTCTGCTACAGTGTGGGCACGAAGGTAATCTTTGCCTCGGTGTACCACCCGCAATCCAACGGGGCCGTTGAAAGAGCCAACGACATCATCTTCGGCAGCATCAAAAAGTGCCTGTTCGATCAGAAAAAGGGCAAATGGGCCGATGAACTCCCGAAGGTCATCTGGTCCCACAACACATCAGAATCAAGAACCACCAAGTTCACCCCATTCAGGTTACTTTACGGTGCCGAAGCAATGACACCAGAAGAGCTCAAAAACCGAAGCCTAAGGGTAACCCACCAAGTTGAGGCCATCCCCTCAGACGAGAAAGACCTCATGGAGCTAGACATCCTACAAGCCTCGGAAAACCTAGAAAAGTATCAGCAAGAAACCACGAAGTGGAGGGACAAGAAGGTCGTAAAAAAGAGCATCACAGTCGGAGACTGGGTCCTAAAAAGAAAGCCAAACGCCGAAACCTCCGGCAAACTTCAATCCAAGTGGGAAGGGCCATTCCTAGTAATCAAGAACAAAAGGCCAGGGTCGTATCACCTGTCTGACACCGAAGGCAGTGAGCTGCAGCATCCTTGGAATGCGGACAACCTTAAAAAGTACTACATTTAAGATTGTGAAAAGGCCGCATCGCGAAACTATAAGCGATCGAGGACCTTCGCAGACTTTTTCAGTTTTTTTACTTTGTAAAAGGGCCGTACTCTTTTCCTCACAGGGGGAAACTCCACACCGGAGGTGACGTTTTTGACGAGGCGGACCCATTGTAAACCATTTTAATGAAATGAACTTCCCCCAAACAAAGTGTCACCTTCGCCTAAGCAGCCCAAATGGCAAGTTTCGGCAAGCATCTATATGCTACACAAAACAATAAGTTAGCAAAATATACAGAATCCGTAAACTTTGCATACTTATCCAAACAAATGCCAAGGGGCTTCGGCCTTCAAAATTTTCCGAACGAAAAAACCTTCGGCACAAAAGGCATAATAAGTGCAAAAGAAACACCAAGTGGCTTCGACATTCAAAATGGTCCGAACTAAAAAATCTTCGGCACAAAAGGCACAATAAGTGCAAAACAAACGCCAAGGGGCTTCGACCTTCAAAAAGGTCCGAACCAAAAAACCTTCGGCACAAAAGGCACAATAAGTGCAAAACAAACACCAAGGGGCTTCGACCTTTAAAAAGATCTGAACCAAAAAACCTTCGACACAAAAGACACAATAAGTGCAAAACAAACGCCAAGGGGCTTCGACCTTCAAAAAGGTTCGAACCAAAAAACCTTCGGCACAAAAGGCGCAAAAAGTGCAAAACAAACGATAAGGGGCTTCGACCTTCAAAAAGGTCCGAACCAAAAAAACCTTCGGCACAAAAGGCACAAAAAGTGCAAAACAAACGCCAAGGGGCTTCGACCTTCAAAAAGGTTCGAACCCAAAGATCTTCGGCACAAAAGGCACAATAAGTGCAAAACAAACGCCAAGGGGCTTCGACCTTTTAAAGGCTAGGACCAAAAGACCTTCGGCACTAAATTCACAAAATGTGCAAAAAGAATACCAAGGGGCTTCGGCCTTTTAAAGGTTCAAACCAAAAAACCTTCGGCACTAAAGTCACAAAATGTGCAAAAAGAACGCCAAGGGGCTTCGGCCTTTTAAAGGTTCGAACCAAAAAACCTTCGGCACTAAAGTCACAAAACGTGCAAAAAGAACGCCAAGGGGCTTCGGCCTTTTAAAGGTTCGAACCAAAAAACCTTCGGTACTAAAGTCACAAAACGTGCAAAAATAACGCCAAGGGACTTCGACCTTTCAAAAGGTCCGAAACAAATAACCTTCGGCAAAAAGGGGGGTTACGAC
The DNA here is from genome assembly GCF_016808335.1 of Panicum virgatum. Classification (NCBI taxonomy): domain Eukaryota; kingdom Viridiplantae; phylum Streptophyta; class Magnoliopsida; order Poales; family Poaceae; genus Panicum; species Panicum virgatum. The sequence continues at coordinate 5,725,613 of NC_053148.1, forward strand.
TTTTAAGACGAACCGAACCAAAAGACCTTCGGCAAAGGGGGGGGGTTACGACTTTTAAGACGAATCAAAGCATGGATGCCAGAAAGGATGCCAGAAAGGGGGGAGACGTTTTTCCATCACTCGATCCACATAACAAAAAGAACAAAACCCCCCGAAGGCTACAGCGCGAAAGAAAGGGGGGAGACATTTTCTCAAAAATTCGAAATTTCCTCGCATTGCCTCGGTGGTAAGCAAATAGTCTATCAAAGTTCCACAAAAGAGAACTCACCTTTCTACATAAACTGCCTTCGGGCAACAACTCATTAGGAAGGGGGGGAGATGTTTTTACAAAAAAAAACCTAACGAGCGTCGCCTCGAAGGATACACATAACAAGGCACATCGAAGGATGCACAAAACACATCACCTCGAAGGATGCACATCACAAGGCACCTCGAAGGATGCACAGAATAAAGCACCTCGAAGAATGCACATCACAAGGCACCTCGAAGGGTGCACAAAGCACAGCAACTCGAAGGATGCACATAACAAGGCAACTCGACGGTTGCACACACCAAAACATCCCGAAGTATACACACACGTACATCACCTCGAAGGATGCATTCAAAGAGTCATCTCAGAGGATGCCCGCACAAAGGCATCTCGAAGGATGCGCACAGAAAGGGAGCCCGAAGGATGTGCAATAAGAAGCCCCGGGAAATGCAATCCCGAGAGTACATACACATCGAGAAGCAACAAGAAGTTAACATTCGAACGAAAGAAAAAAAAGATTACAATGAATCACGTCCGGACCAGCACAAGTATTCTGCAACGCTGCATCCGGGACGAACAAGGCTGAAAGCCTCCCAGCTCATCGATACCCTAGCGTTGTTCGCGTCCTGCAGCATGGGAATATTTACAAAACAAATTCTAAAGCCCCCAAAACAAACCCCTACAAGCTAATCTTTACACCTGCGCTCTCGGCGTTCCGTCCGCTTCGCGTTCCGAAGGAGACCTGCCAGCCTCGGGCATGCCGCCGACCCCAAAAGGATGGTCAAGATTTAATTCCTACACAAACAACAAAGTTTTACCACAGGAAAGCAAAAAACCAAAAACAAAGGGCATGCCGAAAGAAAAGATTACCCCTGTCGCAGTAGCCGCGAGAGTCCGTATATCGACCTTGCCCGAAGGTTCCCAGAAACGTTTGAAGTATGCCATCTTGACATCCTGTATCTGGCTAACCTCTTCGGACAAACCCTCGTAGGGGACGTACTGAAAGCCACCTTCGAGCTTAGAGAGGTCGACGGCGCCGGCACGGAGAAGGTTCCCTACAAGCCCCTCGAAGGAGACGGACACCGCGTTATCGTTCGCGATGCTCATCACCTCCTCGAGCCCCTCAAACTCTAACAGCAACCAATCCAGAAGCTGAAGGATAACCTGAGAACCCTCGGCCGGCTCAGGCAAGGGCAGAGGCTCTGCTCCGAGAGCAGCGAGGGCCTTCTTGTACTCTTGGTACACTACTTTGGCTCGCGAAGCGACCTCAGCGAAGACTTGCTCGAGTTCACCCACTTTGGCGTGAACCCTCTCCAATTCAGTAATCCTCCCCTTAAGGGCAGCCTTCTCGTTCGCATCCCTCTCCACAGTCTTTCGAAGGCTCTCTAGAACCTTCTCATTGTCTGAAGTAGTTGCCTCTAGCTTCGAACATTTGGCATTCAATTGCTTGTTCTCGTCCTTCAGAGCGAGAACCTCCGCCTCAGAACGCCGCAATTTGTCCGCCATATTCAATCTCTCAGTGGCGCTTTCGCTTCTGCATCAAAATACGGCTGGCCTGGGCAAGCTTCTTGCTCAAATCAGCAACGATGAAGGCAGCATCGGAGGTGGATGTTTCTGCCATGGCTGCAATAAACTCTGAATCAAACACAAAATCACCTTCAGGGACACCAAAAATTGAACGAAGGATAAACGCAGTCAGGCCCTGACTCACCTTTTTCGGGAGGGAGCATACCAGTCGTGCCAGGCCCGTGCATCACGGCCAAAAGCTACTGCATCAACGCGGAAACAACTGCAAAGACAACAAGAAGGGGGGCCCTCAGATCACAAACAAACCAAGCACTCAAGCAAAACAAAGTAAAGAAGCTTACCGGGTTCGTCGAAGTTCAACCCCTCCAGCATCTCCAGCTCTTTGTCCGCAGGAGCCGAGGACCCACCCGGAATCTCCCCGCCCCTAAGAGAGAGCAGTGTCTCACCAACCAAAATCTCCCCCTCCTCGACGCCAGCCGAAGGGGTAGGAATGGCGGCCACCGTCACCGGCGCAGGAGCCTCCGGAGCACCGGCCACAGGCCCTGTGGGCCTAGGCTCCGGTGGCTTCGGAATGTCCGAAGGCTTGGGGCCAGTCTTGATGAGATTCTGAATCCTCCGGCGTTTGGTAATACCTTCGGAGGGAGAATAAAGGTTAATCAGAGCCCTCGCCACCTCAACCCGACGGCCGGAACCAAAAAGCATGGTCCTGTACTCATCGCTAAGATCATAACGGGATCTCAAAAGCCTCCTTTCGGGAACTACAATCTCCCCGCCCACCGTCCCCATGAGCTCTTCCATAAATGAGGGCGTACCGCTGTCGCCTGAAGAAACCTCTTCTTGCGCCTTCCTCTTGGCGCTCTCAGCCCTCGCAACAGAAACCTTCGTGCTCGAAGGCTTCCAGCCACGCCCGCGCCCCCGCGTGCCAACAGCCCCGGAACTCCCCACCTCCTCCACCTTAGCCTTACCTTTAGACTTCGACCCAGGAACCTCCGAACCAACGTTCCCGGGTGGCATCATTCTCGGAATGGCGTTCGCCGGCACCGGCCGAGGCTCATAGGCCACGCCCATCTCAGCCAAACACCGGTTCAAACGAAGGTTCTCCCCACACACCTCCACCAAAGAGCCATACTCCTTCCTGTTCCAGGGACCTAATATCTCCGCAGCCTGCCGCTCCAGCTCAGCCACTATAACTTCTTCGCTGCAACCTTCGGGTCTCCGAAGCCCAAAAACCGGAGACGTCACGTCATACTTCAAGCCAGCAAAACGCTTACGCTCGAACCTCAATGGAGACCAGCCAGCAGACATAGGCCAAACCTTCGCAGCCAAAAACTCCTCCACCACATCCCTACCGCCACAAATTTGGCAAGCCGTCATGAAGGCCTCCAGGCATGATTTGAAACCCGGCCCACGCTTGCTGAAGGTAGGCTGATAGACGTGTTCGAACATCTCGATGTCCGAAGCCAACAGATACTTCTCCTCGTCAGAACCTTTGGGATCAGGAAAGCCAATCTTGGCGTAAAATCAGTATCCCAATCAGTTCCCCTCCCACTTGTTCTTGTAAGCCGTCGAAAGCATAACCTTCTCTAGGCCAGTCCTCTTGTTCGGCTTGCGAGGAACGAAGGTGCAACAGCCATTCTGAACCTCGCTAAGCTCATCCTCCTCGTCCACATACACCTTGCGAGGCTGGCAATGCAGCTGAAAAAGCCTACAAAAGGCATCCACGGACACTTCTCCTCCGAAGGTCCGCACCACCCACAAAAACTTGGCCAAAGCAACAATCCCGTTCGGGGTGAAGTGGTGCAGCTTCACGTTGAATGGCTCCAAAAGCTTCGGCACAAGCGGATCCATAGGAAGTCTAAGCCCCGCAGTAAAAAATCCTTAAAAACCACAACCTCGCCGGTCTCCGGCACAGGAATCACTTCCGCCCTTGGTGGACGATAAACACCTTCGGCGAAATAACCCTTCGAAACATAGAAGTCTATCGTGCTCTGAGAAACGACAGATGGCTCGAAAAGCAGAGTCTTACGTTTCTCCGGAGCCATCAGCTCTGAAACGTCCGCGAACACCGCTAAAAGGCTCTCGCTGGACTGCTGCTGAGGCGGCTGTGAAGCACTCGTCTCTCCTTCGGGAGCTGGACCAGAGTCTGCACGAAGAACCGCCCTCTTAATGAATGCCATATCTATACCAAAACGAAGAAAGGCATATTAGGAAAAAGGGTTCAAATGAACCTTCGATCAACCTCGCTGTTTGCTTAGTGCGAGCCATGAACCACTAATCCACTTACACCGAGAAAAATGAGTGGCTTGATCACGCACGAAAGCGAAGCCTTGGAAGAAGCGCTTTATGGTGGAAAGCGTCGAAGGTAAAAAAGCTCGAGAGGGCACGGGATTTACCCCCCCCCCTCCGCTTATATAGGCGAGGGAAAGCAACAGTACCAACGGTAAAATCGAGGAGTCGGCCACCCAGGCGGCGCAATCGGAGACCGACACGTACACCACCAAAACTGACCGTTGCAGCCGACGGTTCGGGAGACGTTTTTCCTCGGGAGTCGGGAGCTTCCCGAAGGTTACATGCAATCTTCTTCTTCAATGCGGGTTCGGACCGTCGGCTTCGGACCTCGCCCTCGAGGGGTTGCTGTTGGGGATTGGACCTTCGGGTCAATCCCTCACCCTCGGAAATGCTCCCTAACTCGTTTGCAGGGCCCCAACGAGAGGAAGGCAAGCGTACCCGAAGGTGTCGGATGGTCACTCAGAAACACAGCATATAAAATTATAAATATATATTTATCTAATGGGTACATAAACATTATATATTCGGAAAATTCAAAACCATCTATAATTTCGAACGTTGAGAGTACCAACAAGTTTGAGTTTTAAAACGTGCACAAATGGAGAGTAGTATAGATGAGTTGTTTGAAGCTTCCAGGTGACCGGCCATGGCATCCCGGAGGCGCTCCTCGGCGACATCCGCGAAGCCACAAGGAGTTCTTCCACCTGCTGTCAGAGGAGAAGGTCAAGTACGCCAACCAGACCAACGGCGGCGAGTTCCAGACAAAGTTTTAAATCTCCGGCTACAGCTGCCGCTATAGCCGGAGATAGTTGCTAGTGCGGCTCGATGCTAGGAGATTCACCATTTAGCGCTACGATTTCGCGGCCGCTAATAGCTGTATTTAGCAGGCTTTAGCCGCTAAATGAGCTTTGATTTAGTCGGATTTTGTTGGGGATTGGACCTTCGGGTCAAGCCCTCACCCTCGGAAATGCTCCCTAACTCGTTTGCAGGGCCCCAACGAGAGGAAGGAAAGCGTACCCGAAGGTGTGGGATGGTCACTCAGAAGCGCAAGTTCGAGGACCAGGACCTTCGGAGATGAAGGATATCGCCTTCGGTTGGCCGAATGTGACGAATGGCTGCCCAGAAGCACAAGCTCAAAGACCAAGACCTTCGGTAATGAAGGACATCGCCTTCGTCCGGCCGAAGGTGACGAACGGTTGCTCAGAAGCACAAGTTCGAAGACCAGGATCTTCGGGTAAAGGGATCACCTTCGGGAACGAAGGTGACGGCTGATCGCTCGTTGACGGAACCTTCAGGGCTGTGACCCCCGGAGCTCCCCGAAGGAAACGAAGACCTTCGCCTGGTTCAAGCGTGCATGTAAAACGTGAATACATGAGAAGGTCGGGTTTGTACACCTGAATACGTAAGAAGGTCGGAGTTGTACACCTCTAACCTTATAATTTTACCCTGAAACCGGTTGTAAGTGAGCTGTAAATGAGTTGGAAGGGGGCAGTTTAGGAAAACCTGGCCGAAGGCTAGGGGTATAAATAGCCCCTCTCACCACAGTGTAGGGGGTTGAATTTTCCTGGCTATTATTAGAGAATTTGGTTCCTACTTTCATTGCCATTTTCATACTATTCATACTCTCTGTTTGGGCATCTAAGAAGCTACGATCCCAACAGATTTACCTGTCTGGGCCGAATTCTTTAGGAGCGGGAGAAACACGTGGTCGGTCCAAAATTTGGCCTGCATATATAACTGGTTGTGTGTGTAACCCTAGCCCTCATTTGCTCCCGCCGTTCTCTCCGTCCCCCAAAAAGCGGCGGCGGCGGCTTCGCCATCTATGCTCAGCGGTGGTGCCATCTACGGCGGCGGCAGCTGCGCGTGCTTGGGAGCTGGTTCCTTGGCGGCGGCACGTCCCTGGGCGGTGGCGGCGGCAAGCGCGGGGGGCAGCGGCGATGATGTGTGGGAGCAGAGCACTGGATTAGGGGTGGTGACGGCGACTTGCAGAGCAGCAGGGCCAGCGGCGTGCAGAGCAGCTAGCAGTAGAGCAGCGGAGCAGCAGCAAGCAAACCGCCGAGCAGCAGCAAGCAAGCAGCGTCGAGGGAGAAACCATGTCCTGCCAACCGGAGCAAGGCAAATATCAGCCACCATGTCCTGCCTGTTTCTCACTGATTCTTGATGGAAACGAACATCAAATAGTTTGACTTATGGCCTTGGATCCTGGAGCTCAGATTTGGTTGCATGATCTTTAACTCCTCCTAAAATGTATACCTTTATGAGACTAATTATGTTTAATTTTTTTTAAACCACTAAATGGCTTAGCTGCAGCTATAGCTAGCTATAGCTGTTGTAAGACCTGGCAGCTAAAGGGCTTTGCCGGAGATTTTAAACATTGGTTCCAGAACGAAGGCTACGGCATCGACCGCGTGGACTCCGACGAGCAGATCCTAGACTGGTGCGACCGGCTCTACCTCCAGGTCCAGCCGGAGGAGATGCGGCAGCTGCGGCTCTGGCCCAGCCACCCGCCGTCCCTCGGGAAGCTCCTGCACGAGTACACGCTGCGGAGCGAGCCGGTGGCCAGGCAAGTGCTCAGGGCCATGGCGAGGACCCTGGGCTTCGAGGAGTTCTTCGCCGGCCGCCGCGTCGGCGAGAAGGTGGCCTCGTACGCGCGCTTCACCTACTACCGGCCGTGCCCGCGGCCGGACCTCGTGCACGGGGCACGGGCTCAAGCCCCACACCGACAACTCCGTGATCACCACCCTCCTCCTGGACCCCGACGTCGGCGGCCTCCAGGTGCTCAGGGGCGGGCGGTGGGTGGACGTGCCCGTGCTCGGCCGCGGCGAGCTGCTGGTGGTCGTCGGCGACGAGATGGAGATCATGAGCAACGCGGCGTTCCGGGCGCCGACGCACCGCGTGGTGGCGAGCGGCAGGGAGAGGATGTCGCTGGTGCTCTTCTACCAGCCGGAGCCGCACAGGGACCTGGAGCCCGCGGCGGAGCTGGTGGACGCGGCGCGGCCGGCGCGGTACAGGAGGCTCGGCGTCAAGGCCTTCGCCGACGGGTTCTGGGACGCGTTCGCGCTCGGCGAGCCCACCATTGACTTCCTCGACGCCAGGGTCGACAAGGAGGCGGCCGTCTCCGGCGCTTGATCGGTGAGGCCACGCGTGAACGACGGTGGTGTTAGGCCGCATGGATCCCTTGCAGACGCGCCCAAACTGATGAGACGAACTATCAAGAATAATCTCTGCATGTAAAAAGTTTGTAAACTAGGTGTCGAGTCCTCTGCAGAGCTGCTTTGTTAGTGTGGTTTGTGTTGAGTGTTTTGCATGGAACAGCGACTCCTTTGCGTCGAGAAAAGGACTTCCCTCATGCCGTTTTATTTTTCGGTAATACTAGGGATAAGGCGTCGGACGCCCTTCCTCACCATTTTCTTCCCCCACTCGTGACCACTTGCTCTTCCCGCCATGGTGGTCTCGCTCCTCTCTCTCCGTCCCCCTCCCCCCTCCACCATGAATGGCGCCTTCCTCTCGCCCGCCCCCACTCCACACCATCGAGAAGAACTTATTGGGGTTCGGATCCAGGCGAGCGAGCTGCGGGGCTGCGCCGCCCTCACGCCTCCTCCCTCGATTCGATGAGCTCGAGCTCCGCCATGGTGCCCGGGATCTTCGGCCGGCTCCTCCCTCATTCCTCGTATGAACTCAAGCCGAGCATTAGAATCCGAGACGAAGTAGTACGTTCCAATACTTGAGTTCAGCGCAGGGCAGCGTTTTGGTTTTGGCTATTTATCCTGATCGATGACGAATCATTTTTGTGCATCTGGCATTTTACGGTACTGGATGGAAAAGGCTACTATCCACATGAATTTGTATGTTCTTGCTCTATCAGAATACCTAACTAACCAACTTACTCGAAAAAAAAAAACCTAATAACCAACTACAGGAGAACAAGTTTAACCATGGAAGTATTCACCTGCAGAGATTGACGTTCCCTGTTCCCCAAATATCTCAGCATACGCTAACTTTCCATTGGAAAGGGTCTAAGAAATTCTGTGCTCTCGTGACTTGACTACGCATCACCAAATTCAGTCGCAATCCGTACAAGTACAGGTCATGGTCTCATGGAAGATACTTTTGGCTTTGTGAGATCTGGAATGGTAAAAGAAGTAAAAATCGGATCTGTATATTTCACTTGTGGTTATGCATAAACCAAGCCAAATCAAGATCGGTCTTGTACGTATATTCTTGGCGACACTAGTAGAAATGTGCATATCAATGATGATTACCTAGTGACATTTAGAATTTTCGTCACAAAACATGCTTTATCAGTGACGAAGTTTAGGAATTCGTCATAGTTCTTCAGTGACGGAGACCAACGCACAAAAGATTATGACGAAAGCACCATCAGCGTAAATGATATACGCCATATAGGTCGAGAATCTGTGACCAAGGGCCCACGTCATTCATATGCGACACAAGCCTGCCAAGAACACTACTCAATAATTCACAAAGGAACAAGTGTACATACTAATCCTACTGCGTAGGGTGGTCCCAGTAAGAAAAAATATCATACCATGGAGTAGACAGATCAGTTACCCTCCGATCAACAAAATCCAGAGGCATTAATTCCTAGTGTTCCATTTTGTTTGAGTTTCAAGGTAAATGAAAAGAAGTCTACATCTCATGTCAATTCATGGACATGGACCATTTCTTTTTATCTGGCATTGTTGCGAGGTGATGTACCCCGGTGATTTCCATTAAAAAAATATTGACATGGACTTTTTCACGTAGGGGTAGGTATGAATTTCATTATGTGGACACCACTATAATAACCATTTGTAGTAACTCCGTTATTTTTCAAGCCCAGATCAAAAGTAACTCGCTCCTACAAAGGGAGCAGAGCTACTATAGTAGTAGCAGTTGATTTGCTCCTGAAAATATATTTTAAGAGAGGGTGATGACATCACCCGCTCCTGAATATAACCACCATTTTTAGAAATGCATTTTTACGGGCAGGCCTATGGAAATAGCCACTATTTCTATAGCCGGGTGATAGCGTCACCTACCCCTATAAATGGTCTCACACAATAAAATTATATTTTTTTCATACAATCTTGGATGAAGACAAACTTTATACAAAATTGTAGAGCTTGACGAGATCTAAAATTTTGCAGTTGATAACTTTTTCAGTGTGACCGATTAAACCGACGGCTGCGACCGGTTCAACCGGTGCTTTGTGCAGTTTTGGCACAACAGCTATGTGCTGCCCTCTAGCCTATATAAGTGCTAATTTGAGGTTGTTGAAGTCCAGAGAAGCTACACGCATATTGAAGAATGTCTCCAAGCCATCAAAGTGCCAAGTCCTCACATCCTTAGTCCTTGGCATATCCTTGAGAGTGTGGGTGCTAGAATAACTTTAGAGAGAGTAAGAGAGAGCAAGGTGCTAAGCCTTGTGCGTGGTTCTTGAGTGAATCCCAGGATTGTATCTCGGTGTGCCGGCCCCTTGGAGTTTTGGACTTGCCGGTAAGTCTTCGACCCACCGCTTTGGTGTGGAGCGGCGTTGACCATTTTGTACGGGGGCCATGGAGACCCCATCCTTTGTGGAGAAAGTTCCTTAGTGGAAAGCGGAATCAAAGTAACCGGAAACTTGGCGTGAGCTTTGGTGGCCTACCATTTGTGACAAGTCAAGGGGTCCCCCGAAGAGACTTAGTGGATGAGAAGCAATACTCTTGATTGAGTGCTTCAACAACGTGGACTAGGGATGACTTAGTGCCTACGATACCGCTGGATACATCCTTGTGTCAAAGAGATTGCTTCCCCCTCATCCCCTCTTTTATGTTTTCGCATTTCATACTTGCAACTTGTGTGCCTTTACTTTCTTAGAGTAGCATTAAGCTAGGATTGGCTATATGTTGCAAAACTTGTTTTGGGATGAGGATATCACACTAGTTGAACCATAGTTGCACATCTAGATAGCATGTTTTAGTTTATGTTTTGTGCAAACTAGGTTGAGTCATAGGTTAAGATTTTAAGTTAGCCTAATTCACATCCTTCTCCTTTTAGACTATGAGCACCGATTCCTTTCAATGACTTATTGCAAGTGGCCAAGGATGACGTAAGGGTAGGGGTGGTAAAGAACCTTGAAATTTAACTTAGATAATTCAAGGATGGGCCCTAAAAGGGTCGAGTTCTAATCCTATATAATTTTGAGCTAAAAATGTATAAGCGCCAAGTTGAATTGTGAAGAGCCCGCTAGGATCACGACCCATTACCCACCCTACGTAAGGGTAATACACCCACACCTTCCAAAATTGGAAACTTTGCAGTTTTTGAATTTGCAAATGGATGCTTGGTCAAAGCGTACAAGAAGGCATGAATTATGAGAATATCAAAACTCCTAATTCTTATTTGGTACCAGAAAATGTTAACTATCGGTTAAATCTCCTAAAAATATACAGGAGGGGCGGGGGTGGACCTGGATTCAAAAGCGTGAATAGCTGTTGTGTATATACATTCATTTACCATACCTCTAGTTTGTGCTCATTAGTTCAATATTACCTTATGATGGATGTGTGTAGATGTTGTGAATGCACGTGGTCACAAGTTTTTGTTTTAAATGCACGTCACGGAGTGCCTTCTAGGCCCATAAACTTTAAAATTGCGCATTCAAGTTCTTACACCAGTCAAATGTGTTATCTAGCTCCAAAGTTCATAAAATTCAGAGAATTTTCTTACACCAGTCAAAGGTGTTATAGGTCTCAAGGATCCAAATCAAGTCATCCTATTCATAGTAAAATTCAGAGAATTTTCGTAGAGCATCCAAATGGCAAGGATATCCTTGTATCTGTTGGGACGAGTGGGCGTGCGTGTAGGCCTCGTCTATAGTGTGTGTAGGAAAGGGGACAAAACATATTCCTTGTCATACTAATGACTCCATCTTCACAGATCACTCCATGGATTAGCTAAGATGCATGTATCCCTCGACTGTGGGAAGATGCGACTATGATCATGTTGCAAAGTTTTGGAGGCTACTCCTTGTCACGTGTAAACGCCACGGAGCTCAACCGCGCCTATAAAACAAGCACAATCCCTTGGCCTGTGAAGTAGATAGCCTCGCAAGTTAAGGCCAAGGGAAAAAAAATCGCCAGCCGTGTGCCCGTGTACCAGGATCGAGCCAGCACCATGGTGCATCAGGCTCAGGGGCAGATGGTGCAGGAGGTGGCCGCCGGCAGCCTCCCCGCGCCGCCGAGCCGGTACGTGCTGAGGGAGGAGGACCGGCCTACCGGCGGCGTCGCGGCGCCCGTGCTGGCCTTCCCCACCGTGGACCTGCAGCGCCTGGCCGAGCCCGGCGACGTCGAGGAGGCCGCCAAGCTCCGGTCGGCGCTCGAGTCCTGGGGCCTCTTCGCGGTACGCATGTTTGCCACTGTCACGTTCCTTCAGACTAGGCTTTCTACTATGTGGCAGTTCGCCATGGATAGTATTGGACAACCTTTCATTAACTGCTAGGTGACCGGCCACGGCATGCCGGAGTCGCTCCTCGCCGGCGTCCGCGACGCCGGTTTGGAGTTCTTCCACCTGCCGCCGGAGGAGAAGCTGCGGCACGCCAACCGGACGGACGACGGCGAGTTCCAGCCGGAGGGGTACGGCATCGACCGCGTGGACACCGACGAGCAGGTCCTCGACTGGTGCGATCGGCTGTACCTCGCCGTGCAGCCGGAGGAGCGGCGGCAGGCGCGGTTCTGGCCCGCGCGCCCGCCGTCGCTCGCGGGGCTCCTGAACGAGTATGCCCAGGGCAGCGAGCGGGTGGCCCGGCGCGTGCTCGCGGCCATGGCGGCGGCGCTGGGCCTCGGCGAGGACTTCTTCCTCCGCCGCGTCGGCGACAAGCCCCCCGCGGACGCGCGCTTCACCTACTACCCGCCGTGCCCGCGGCCGGAGCTCGTGCACGGGCTCAAGCCCCACACGGACAACTCCGTGGTCACCGTGCTCCTCCTCGACCCCGACGTCGGCGGGCTCCAGGTGCTCAAGGACGGGCGGTGGGTGGACGTGCCCGTGCCCGGCCGCGGCGAGCTGCTCGTCGTGGTGGGGGAGGAGATGGAGATCCTGAGCAACGCGGCGTTACGGGCGCCGACGCACCGCGTGGTGGCGAGCGCCGGCGGGGAGAGGATGACGCTGGCGCTGTTCTTCCAGCCGGAGCCGCACAGGGACCTGGTGCCCGCCGAGGAGCTGGTCGGGGAGGGCCGGCCGGCGCGGTACAAGAAGCTCGGGGCCAAGGCCTTCGGCGACGGGTTCTGGGACGCGTTCGCGCGCGGCGAGCGCACCATCGACTTCCTCAAGGTCAAGATCGAGCAGGAGCAGCAGGAACTGACGGCGGCCTAATCCCCAGCTCTAGCTCCTTGGTCGAGCCCGTGTCAGTGTCACCTGTCCGCTGTCGTGAGCACCGTATCCACGTTGTACACTTCCCGTGTGTCAGTGTCAGTGTCGGTGTCGATCAGTACACGATAGTAGGTTGTTCACGGAATAATCTGTGTCAGTGTCAGTGATGGAATAAAGCCAGTGTTCATGAGCAAGTTTCAAGTCTTCAAGCAGAATTGGTGTGCGGGCTCCCCTAGCCGCCGAACGTGCCGCGCGGCGAGCTCTGGCGACGGCAACGTGGCGTCGTGATCGACATGGACGAATACTGCCGCCGCCTTGGACCGCTAGGTGCCTAGTAGGTCGATAGCCGGCGGCGGCTGCAATCGATCGGAATCCTGTGGAGCGGGAACAGGACGCCGATGCGCCGCCGCGCATGACGCACGGAGACTCGCCGTGCACAGCCCAGCCCCGCCGCCCGCCCTTCTCTGGTGGTCCAGCTCCGGCGACCGTATCTGATCAGGCCGACGCCGGACGGCAACCGCACGCGCGACGTGGCTGTTGGCGCAGCCCGCACGTAGGACTAGAGATCGGACTTGGACGGCGACTCGATCTGTCCCACGCGAACACGGCCATGCCCCGTCGCAATAATTATTCAGAGCCACTCGGCTAGCCGCTCGCAGGTCGGAAAACAAGCACGCATGGGAAGAGCAGGGGAGGAACCTCGGCCGGTGCCGCTTCTGCCGGTGCAGGAGCTCGCCGGCCGCCAGCAGGGCGCCGGCGACGACGTGCCGGCCCGGTACGTCGCGCGCGCAGCAAACGACCCCGAGGCCGCGGCTGCGGCCGCGCCGGTCCCCATCATCGACATCGGCCGCCTGTGCCAGCAGCCGGGCAGCGAGAGCGCCGCCTGTGCCAACACTGTTGATGTTGCAAAACTTTTTTCAGATGTCCAAAAGTATTCAGATTTCAGACTTTAGCCGTGCCATAGTCGCCTTTCTATGCAGGGACGTGCTGCACGAGTTCACCGCAGAATGCACGAGACTGAAGAATCGCCTCCTCCCGGAAATGGCGAAGCTGCTGGAGCTTGACGACTACTACTTCGGTGACCAGTTCGGTGACAAGGCTGACACCTACGCAAGATTCAGCTGCTACCCTCCGTGCCCGAGGCCGGATCTCGTGTTCGGCCTCAAGCCTTACTCCGACGGCAGCTTCCTGACGCTTCTCATGGTAGATCGCAGCGTTGGTGGACTTCAGGGTCTCAGAGACGGAGTCTGGTACGGTGTGCCGACCAAACCTCACACCCTGCTCATCAACCTAGGAGACCAAATGGAGGTGAAGAGCTATCAGTAGAAAAATGCAAGTTCAGAATCATCTTTTCATCATTGGAAAGGAGAAACTAAATAGCATGGTTTTATAATGTTTATAATGAGTACAAGATAGAAACTTTTTTATGATGTCCTTGTTTACTTGAACTATGCATTCTTTTTGCACACAGATAATGGACAATTGTTGAACTGTGCTTCTTCTTTTTTTGTGCACAGATAATGAGCAATGGGATCTTCAGGAGCCCAGTGCATAGGGTTGTGACGAATGCAGAGAAGGAGCGGCTGTCAGTGGCTCTGTTTTATTCTATAGATCCTGAAAGAGAAATCCAGCCCGCGGGTAAACTGATAGATGAGAACCATCCAGCACTTTACAAGAAGGTGAAAATCAAAGAATATATTGCAGGGCTCTATGAACACTTCTCTCAAGGAAAGATGGTTATCGAGACTGCAAAGATATAGATATAGTATATCTATGTGGTAATAAAAGTAAATAAGGTCTTGAGTGGAAACTTGCAATACGTCAAGTGGTGTTGAATAACTTTTTTGTTAGAAAGTAAGGTGTGTTTAAGCCGTTGTGGCTGGCTTGCCTCATCGTTATTTGTTCTTTGTAAAAGATAGAAGTGAAGCGCGTGAGAATTAGACAGAACATGACAGCATGACAGCATGGGTATACTTCATTGCATATACAACCACCGATAAGATATTACTTGGCATCATTGGACCGTTCGGTAAGTATGAAGAAGGCAATGCCTACTGACACTATGAAATGCTATCATCGTCACCAGACGATCCGGGGCCTGCCATTGTTGACGTAAAACGAACATAATCCTTCTTTATCTTGTTCAGTACCACAACAACATCGCTCATTGTCATCCTTTGCTCAGGTAGGTCACTCGAGCATAGTAAACCCAACTCAAACATCGGCACAAGGAAGTTGTCCATGCGGCTTGTAGGATGATCTTGCAGTAAATGTTCATCCACAACATCGCTAAGCCTTCTTGGAAACGCTTGCTTGACCCACAACCTGAGGCTTAGTTGTCCGACAAACATTGAATCCGTTGGCTTCTTTCCAGTGAGTATTTCAAGAAGCATGATCCCGAAGCTGAAGACATCACTCTTTCTTGATGCTTTCCCGTTGGATCCGTACTCTGGTAGAAGATATTTTTAAACACAGGGAGACTGATTATTTAACAATACCAATAAAATGTCTTAACAAGATGAAACAAGAGTAGTATGATTCTAGGTACCTGGAGCCATGTACCCTATTGTTCCTGGCATGCTAGCAGAAATTACAGAGCTGTCATAACCAAATAGTAGCTTCGCAATGCCAAAGTCCGCCACATGCGCGGTCATGTCTTCGTCAAATAGAACATTGCTTGGCTTTAAGTCACAGTGCAGGACTACCTCGCAGTGTTGGTGGTGCAGATACTCCATTGCTCTTGACACGTCCAACAGAATGTCCAACCTCTTCAAGAACCCCAAACACTGCCTACTTTCAGTGTGTAAGTGCGTTTCCAGGCTACCGTTAGGCATGTACTGGAGAATCAGTGCTTTGAAGTCCATGTTTGAACAGGTGTTTAGTATCCTTATCAAATTCCGATGACGAGCCATGCACAGCACACGGCACTCTGCTTCAAAGCTTCTAATAGCCTGCTCCAGCTGCATGTTCAGAACTTTTACCGCAACCACCAATCCATCACTTAGTTGTCCCTTGTAAACTTTCCCAAAGCTTCCAGCACCCAGCAGGTTGGTTTCATTGAAATTTTCAGTGGCCCGAACAATCTCATGAAACGAGACTAACCTATGGGTGTTCATGTCGACCATTCCAGTAGAAACCACCCTCTCTTGCTTCAGTTTCTTCTTGATGATCATGTATAGGCAGGTAACTACAGATCCAACTAATATGATGCCAGCAATGATCGAGAATATTAGGATTCTTCTGTTACTAGTTGAGTGATACTGATGATTGCTTGGGCATGGCATAAATCCTAAACGGGAGACACCACACAGAGCAGAGTTCCCCATCAAAGATTGAAGTGTAATGTTTGCGAAGAGACCTCCTTCTGGTACCTGACCATGTAGTTTGTTGAAGGACAGGTTCAAGCTGGTGAGATCTGTAAATTTGGCCAAGTACCCTGGGATTGTACCGGATAGATCATTGTAGGAAAGGTCCAACGATTTCAAGCTCCTGAGGTTGCCATAAGACTCTGGAACTGAACCGTTGAATGAGTTGTGTGATAGGTTTAGGTAGGTTAATGTTTGCAGTTGTCCAAAACCTGGAAGTCCACCAGCAAAAGTGTTGCTAGAGAGATCTATGCTTAAAATTTGTGGCAAGGAACCTATTTGAACTGGAAATGCACCATCCAATGAATTTTGATGCAGGGCAAGTTTCGTGAGACTAACAAGGTGGAATAAGCTTGCTGGTATAGTTGACGATAACCGGTTCTGAGATAGATCAAGGTACAACAGCTTGGAGAGGTTGCCGAGTTTATCTGGTATAGAGCCGGTGAGCTGATTGTCAAAGAGTACTAATTGTTCCAGGTTTCCTAGCACACCAAGCTGTGCTGGGATGGGGCCGAACAAGCGGTTGCCGTAAAGGTAAATCACAACGAGCTTGTCCATCATCATGATCGATCTTGGAATTGTGCTGCTCAGCTGGTTTTCTGAAAAGTCTATCATATTGAGGCTGCTTAAATTTGACATGGTAGCGGGAAGTTCGCCGGTTAAATTATTTCTGTCAGCAAAGAAAAAATTCAGTTGACTAGAGAGGTTTCCGATACTGTCAGGGATTCTCCCAGTGAAACGATTCAACCCAACATCAAGTTGGTAGAGTTGTCTACAATTTGAAAGACTGGCCAGGAAGTTTAGATTCCCATCAAGGTAGTTCCCATAAAGAATGACAGATACAAGACTCCCTGTGCTACCAAGTGTCGTTGGCACAGAACCGGTCAAAAGATTTGCGTCCAACAGTATATACGATAACCCAGACAAGTTACTAGCAAAAGATGGAAATGGCCCAGTCAGCTGATTATGTGCCAGAGACAATACCATGAGTTGACTTAGTTGTCCGAGTTCATGTGGAATCCCTCCGGTTAGATTGCCAAATGACAGGTCTAGAATGGCGAGATTGGTTATATTGCTGAGAGCAGCTGGGACTGGGCCATCAAGTTTATTGTCACCCAACTCTATCTCTGTGAGCTCCGGCAGCTTGGCCAGCCATGTAGGCACTGGGCCTTCAAAGGAGTTTGTTGACAGAGAAAGTACTTGGAGGTATCGGCATTCAGAGAGACCCTGTGGAATCCTACCTGTGAAACTGTTGAACTGGAGGGAGATGACTTGAAGCATGGGTAGGCTAAAGCTTTTGTTGCCAGGAATAGGTCCGTTCAGATTGTAGTTGCCCCCAAGATACAGCAGTTGAAGTGTGGACATATTGAAGATGGATGGAGGCACCACACCGGACAGTTTGTTGGCCTGCAAGCCGAGAGCCTGGAGCATCGGCAGGGAGCCAATACCGTGTGGTATCATCCCTGACAAGCTGTTGTTGTCAAGGTTGAGGTAGCTTAGCCACGGCGTGTTGTTAAACAGACCTTCCGGTATCGAGCCATTCAGGGAATTCTTCTGAAAGTTCATGTACCTAAGGTTGTGCAGGCCCTGAAACTCCTCAGGGATTGTTCCTGAGATGCTGTTGTTGTACAGCACGAGGACTTGGAGGCTCGTGAGGTTCCCCATGGTGGCAGGGAGGGTGCCCGATAGAGCGTTGTCGCCAAGATCTAGATACCTAAGCTGGTGTAGCCTCCCAAGCTCGGATGGGATGGAGCCTGTAAGGCCCGTGTTGGTTAGGTTGAGGACGGTCAGGGAAGAGAGGTTACCGAGCTGAGGAGTGACCTCGCCTTGGAGAGGTATGCCTGGTAGCTCCAGGGCGACGACGCGTAGCCGGTGGCGGCGGCTGCAGGAGACCCCAAGCCACTGGCAGAACGAGGTCTCGGTTGTCCAGTTGCTGCCGAGGATGCCGAGTGGATCTGAGAGCTGGGCCTTGAAAGCAACTAGCGCGGAGAGATCGGCGGCGCTGCCATTGCCATTTCCGAAGGAACTAGAAGCAGCAACAGTAGACGCCAGCAGCAGCTGGAGTATTGGGAGTGTTGTGACGATGATCATGGGGATGCATGGGATTGGGAGGAGCGCCATTGCTGGATTCTAGCTAGTGATACAACAAGAGCAACGCATGACCGTACCACATATATAGATGTACAAGTGTGAATTCATCAATCATCATTACCACTCGCAATGCAAATTAAAGTGGAAAATAAACAAGATGCTGGCCACTGTATTGCACGGAAATTGTCATTCGCTGGAGCAGGAAGTACTTGACTTTGACTTTTATTTTCTGTTCATATGCTATTCAGCCAGGTCCAGTTAAAGCCACGTCGGGGGAAAAAAATAACACAACTATAACTCCCTACTCCCATGTTAAGGAGTATATAGCTATCAAGCTGAGTTGTACAGGATCTTTTTTTTACTCGAATGGATGTTGACATGTTGTCATTACTTCTGACGATTTCTCCAACATGAAAATGAGTGGTGAGTAAATTCCGAAAAAGAAGACTTGAATCGGTCTTGAGTTTTCAATTTTTCTTTCTAGGACAGAAACGCGTCGCATGAAATTCCTTGAACTTTTAATCAACTGATGACTGATGTGACGCGTAAGAAAAGAAAAGAAAAAAGCAACCTCACGGTCCTTGCCTGAAGACTTCTTCCGATGACGATGCCCATTTGACGTCTTCCTACAATCCTGAAGCAAACTTGCCAACTCTTCCTCGTCAAGCCCTACTTCTTATGCCGATAAACTTCATTGTTCTCTAGCAACTGATCTTCCGACCAGTACTCTTTGCTTTTTAGCTTGAATTTCCATCCTCCGGTCACGCATAGGGTTGGGTATCAAAAACTCATAGTTTGTTAGCTCGCTCGTTTCATAGTCTTCTTAGTTTAGTATAGAGATCTTTTCGCGTGCCCCTTCCATACTGACCAGCTGACTTGTCATGTTGGCAATATATTAGCTTAGCATGCGGAGGGTAGCAAAATGTAGAAATCAAAATAAGAATAGTAATTGAATTAAATATCATCTGTAAGGATAGCAAATAGTTAAATAACCTTATGATTATGGTAGAGCTAGCAGCAGCCATCATCGCGGTCCGGGACTTACGCACGGATGCGGTACCAACTCCAACAAACAGAGGCAGATGGCTACGCAGGTCTGCCGTATTCTTGGTAGATAGGGGCATCAGACCCACATGGCCGATAGCGCCGCGGCTTGGATAGTTGGACGCCGCAATAGAGCAGTGGAGTGAAGATCTTGTGGTTGGGTAGAGCTTGAGCTAACGGCACTTAGCGCTTCGACTGGAACGGAACCTGGAGCAAACTGCGACGACAGCCGGATCTTGATCATTCTGGGCGAACTGCGGTGGTGCTGGAGATGACCCCCCTCCCCTGATTTACATTCGTATTACACAAATTAAAAACTAGAACGCTTTACACAAATTTACATTCGTATTTTTTACAAATAAACCTCTAATTTGGATCGTGATCCAAAATCCATAGTCAAATACAATTATTTAATCTAATATTTATAAAATAATTTTTAATTTGTACCGTGATTATTAATTGAGAAGACTGTGCGCAATGCGGGAGTACTCCACCACCACCGAGCAGTCTTTCCGCTCTGCCCCCGCGTCGCCCCGAGGGCGACACGGGCGGCGCCTCCCTTCTGCCCACCACCGGATCTCGTCTCCTCCACCGTTTGGTCAGGCCCGTGCCCAGGGGGCGTGCGGCTGCACAGGGCCCCTATTTTTTTGGGACCCCAGAGTTTATAGCAGCCCATTAACGCCTTGCATCCTTCCTACTTGACCGGTCATAATGCAAATGGTGAAACGGACGCATGCCACGCCCTTGCCCTGCACAAAACAAAAAGGCCCGTAACACTGAGGAGTCCTGACGCCCGCCGCCTGCCAGTTTAGTTGCCGTGCCGTCTTCCATCAGTTCTTGTTTTTGTTTTTCACGAGTTCACGACACCAAAGGCCGAGCTGTCGAGGCAGATGCCAGACAGCAGGGCAGGCAACACCGTGTCACCGCCGAGACCATGATCGCGAGTTCGCGACGGCGACGCGGTGCAGCAGCCGGCCGGCGGCCCCAGGGCAGGCGGAGAATTCGGCCCCAGAGAAGGCGGAGAATTCAGCAACGATAGGTCGGCAATTTCAACTCTTCACGCAATTGACTGGCTTAAGGAGAAGGTAAATAGATATTTCTTTTAATTCCCCAACTATATTGATATACATATATACTTATATCCTTTGAGTCTTTAATGGATTAATTATAATTTTGTTCTTTCATCTTTTATGTTAGAAAACGATCGATTGAAGCCATATTTTTTGCAAATCGATCTAGAAAATATGATTCTGGCAGCCAAAAACATAAGAATGGTTAGTCTAATAGGCATCACTTCAGAATTTCGCACAGGGCCTCGATTTATGCCGGCACGGCCCTGCGTTTGGTCCCCCTCCCTTCATCATGCCGGAGGCTGGAGGGAGTGGGGATCTATCTCTTCTAATAGTTTTTGATAGATCATGTTTAAATTAGGGTTAGGGTTTCTCCATGCCGCGTTTCGTAGTATGAGAGATTTGTTTCTTCCTTCTCCTCTCCGGCAACAGTGAAGAGATAGAGTGGCTTGGGTCTCTCCATGGCGGCTCCGATGAAGGAGGTGGCGGCATCTACAGTGTCGGCAACTTGCTTGGAGCGACGACATGGAGAATTAGGTTTCCGGATGGCGTCATCGAGGCGGGAATGGTGCCGTCATCGTGGAATAATTTTCTCCGGCCACTTCTCCATTTTGCCGTGGTTAGATCCAACCACGGTGAAGGGCTTGTGAGAATAAGTCTGTCCTCCAAGCTGATGTCAATTGGTTTTGGATCGGATAGATTGGGATCAGTCTCTCCTCTTCATCGGTGGCAGAAAGAGGAAGAAGAAAGACGTAAGAAGGAAGAAGAAAATTGTGCTCGTTCCAACCTACAGGGATGTTGGTCGCCGTTCTTTGGGCGCTTGTTCTCAGCCAGTTTGCTGAGCGTATCCCTGTGTGGTCTTCTATTTGATTTTTTACACAGGTTTGGGATTGAATTTTGGAGCTGCTTAGTGTGTGAGTACTTTGAGAGTGTTGTGTGTATCTTGATGATGTACTCAGCTTTGATATAATACAATTCTTCCTTTGATCTAAAAAAATTGAGAAGACTGTGCGAGAATATCAGATCCCAAATATTACGGATAGACTTCTAGTTTGGATCGCAATTATTAATTGCGTTCCAAAGAAGGGGGCGTTTTGCAAATATTATTCGCCAAGAAGGAGGAGCCGACGCGCCCGCGCTACCTCCGGCCGGCGATGTGCACTCGCGCCGCCGGAATGGTGACGTTCCAGCCTGCAGATATCACCTGTCTAGCCGCTGCCTCCGGCTCCCTTTGCGCTCCTCCCACGCTCCTAGCTCCTCCGGCGATTCGGCGGAGCCCGCGCCTCAGGGCACCTGGGGCTGAACGGTGGGGGGCTACGCTTGCGAGGCGGTACCCCGAAGGCGTTCGGAAGAGCCCGGTCCGGCGTTTCGTATGCCGCCGCAGCCCGCAGCCTCATCTCGGCCTCTCGACTTCCCGGCGACGGCGCCGGGATCCCTTCGCCGCGGCGGTGGCGTAACCGAAATTCCGGTGATTGAACCCAAATCCAGTAATCACTCCGCCAAGAGGCGCACTGATCGTTGGTCCGGAAAAGTAGCAGCCTTGCAAGCTTGTCGCGCGGGGCATCGCTTTCCGTCGCCCCTGCCGCTGGCCGCCAGACAGTTTACGCTGGCTGCCTGCCTCCACAACTTCCGACAGCCGCACAGATCGCCTCCGCTCGTGTCTGATTTCGGTTAACCCTACTCCTATTCCCCTTTTGTGTGCGTCGTTGATGCAGATAAGGTGCTTGCCCAGAAGCAGATGCGTGCCTTGTGTGGGGAGCACCATTGCAGCAAGCAACGAATCAACCACTGACCGGCAGGTTAGCTCTCATCTCTTTGTTTCATTCCGTTGTCTCAATTGGTATGTTAAATCAGTCTGATTTGTTTAGATTTTGCCGTTGGATCTGTACAAGATGCTCCAAATTTCTGGGTTCTGGAAATTTCGAGATTTTATAGTCAGATAATATTGGTTGTTAAGGACATCGCTGTCCAATTTGATCAAATCGCTCCAAGTTCGCATCATTTTCTTATTGAATTACCTTTTTTCAAAGGAGAATCGAAGCACCTCTCTCGTGCATATTTGCAGCAGACAAATAAAGAAACTAAAATTTTCGCCATTTAATGAACAATTGGACTGAAAACCTTTTATCAAAGGGAGAGAAAAAAATGAAGTGGTACCTCTCTTTTCTTAGTCATTTTGATAGGAGTGCAATAAGCTTAATCCTCAGGACGCTATTCCTCAGAGAAATATCATAATTTTCTCATCATGCTTATTCTCAGCTGACTAAATGAGAAACTAAAGAAACGTGTATTCTTGTAGTGTCATCCTTTTTCCAGTTCTGATGGAACTAGTTGGCTTAGTACACAATTGTTAAAGCTGGAACTTCCTGTTGACTAGAGATATTTCTCAAGTTGTGATCCAGATGAATTAACAGACAATATTTTATTTATCCTATTTTATAGATCAGATAGTGACTGTGATGCCTATATGTGGTTGGTGGCTGGTCTATTCTTGACTATATGAAGCTCATGTATTTTATTAACAAAACAACTCTTCACTAGAACTGTGCCAATTTGCCAAGTGAAGGTAGACACCTTAAGCCCCTTGTGAGCTAGTGAAGTCTAGCAATAAAATCAAGGAAAACATTCCACGAGAGTAATAATGGCTGATGAATCATGGAGGATACCTATGCTAGTGCAAGAACTGGCAGCCAAGGTGCAGCTGCCACCAAGCAGGTATGTGCAGCCGGAGCAGTATCATCCTGTCAGCCTAGTGGTTGCTGCTGAGAAGCCGGAGCCCATCCCTGTTATTGACCTTAGCCGGCTTTTGGCTGCTGATAGTGCTGATGATGAGGGAAGCAAGCTCCGGTTTGCCTTGCAGAGCTGGGGGCTCTTCCTGGTGATCCTTTCAGCTCTTGTTCTTGTTTTTCTTGCATGCTGCTAGTTTTATTGCGCCTTTTGACATGCAAGAGATGATGTGTATGTTAGTTTGTATATTCAGGTCGATAACCATGAAATAGAAACTTCTTTGATGGATGATTTGATCAACGCATCAAGAGAGTTTTTCCATCTGCCAGTCGAAGAGAAACAGAAGTGCAGTAACTTGATAGGCGGCATGGGCTCGTGGCGGTTCTTGTAGCTGGCGACGAGCACCTGCACGAGGCCGAGGATGGCGCTCCTGTCGGCCGCCGCCTTGAGGTAGAAGGGCGAGCCGAGGAGGAAGAGCGTGAGCGCGGTGACCATGAGCACGACGGGCACGGAGAAGCCGACAACCCAGCCCCTGGCCTGCTGGATGTAGACGATGACGGTGGCCGCGAACACGATGGAGAGGCCCAGCACCGTGTAGTACCAGTTGAAGAAGGTCTGTAGCGTCCCCCGCCCCGCCGCCCCTGGGGTCGCGACGCACGGAGCAGATGGATTTGGATGGAGGGGTATACATGTCCATACGGGAAAAATACGAGGAGCTGTACCCTGCGGGTGGGCCTCAGGAGTAGGAAGAGGTATCCTGATGGTATATCTCCAATATGATGAATTGTAATAGCATATTTGCAACTCCTGAAAGTTGTAATGGTATATCTCCAATTAACCCATGGAAATGACCCAGTGGCATCAAAGGATCAAACCCTGGACTGGTTGGACCGACTTCATCTCAGGGTAGAGCCAGAAGATGAGAGGAATCTTGTCCATTGGCCCGAACGTCCCAATTGTTTCAGGTAATGTTGTCTATTTTGTAAGAATAGATTGCATCTACTTGTTTATATCATGAGTATCATACTGTCAGTAATCCAAAATGGTTCGACTGGACTGACCTGAAGCTATTTGCAGGTCTCTTTTACACGAGTACACGTTGAAGTGCAAGAGAATCAAAGATTGTATCCTTCGGGCAATGTCCAAGGCTCTAGGACTTAATGAAGATTACATTGTTGCCCAGTTTAGTAACAAGGCTCCCAGTTTTGCAAGATTCAACTACTACCCACCCTGTCCAAGACCAGACCTTGTCTTTGGTGTCAAGCCTCACTCTGACAGCGGTGTTCTTACCATCCTTCTCATGGACAAAGATGTTGGTGGACTTCAAGTTCTTAGAGATGGTGCCTGGCACAATGTTCCAACTAATCCCCACAGGTTGTTGATTAATATAGGAGACTTCGTAGAGGTACTTGCAATTCCAAATTATCTTCATTTTTATATCTGCCATGATGCATATTCTGGTAATCTGGTTGCTGATCCTCTGATCTGATCCTTACGGACACAGATAATGAGTAATGGGATCTTCAAGAGCCCAGTCCACAGGGCTGTCACAAACGCGGGGAAAGAGAGGATCTCATTGGCTATGTTCCATGGCCTGGATCCTAAGGAGGAGATTGAGCCGGCGACAGCTCTGTTACATGAGAAGCAACCGGCGCGGTACAGGAAAATTAAAGCCAAGGAGTACCTGGCTGGATTCTACGAACATTTTTGTAGAGGAACAAGATTTATCGAGGCTGTGAAGATCTAAGGGTGGTAGCTTAGTTTCTAACGGAGTATCAATGGTGAATGAAGAATGTTTTTTGTCGTGTGATGTACATAATATGGATCACCAGATGAATGTGCTGAAGGTCATCGCTGGGATTTTTATATATGAAGAAATTTCTTATGATTTGGGCCAAGTTTGTTCCATTCGGACCTTTTGTCATCGATTTAGGCCTTTATTCTATTTCATATATGGGCCGAACATTACTCGATAATAGGCCCAATTTTTTTATTAAAAAACACAAAAGGGCGCTTAGCTTGAACGGATATAACATAACACACAGAAATCCTCTCGGGCTCTTCCGTTAATCGGCGGTGGCTCTGTTCAGAAGTTTATCGGCGGTGGCTCGTTGTCTTCAAGGGGCGACTGGGGTCCACCTCCGAAGGTGCGGAGGTGGATGCTAGTCTAGCAGAAGTCGAGAGGTTGGATCAGGCTCGAGGATCCCACAGCGGCGGTCAGTCACCAGCGGAAAGTTTCGGTCCAGGATCGAGGGTGCTCAGGGCACGGCCACGGTCAATAGGTTTTCGGCAATGGCCTCGTCACTGCAGCTTGTTTCAAAGCATTCGTGCGATGGAGCTTCCTCTAATCTGCGGTAGGGATTTGTGGAGTTCTCGATCTGCAAAGGATCTGGGGTTCTAGTTGTAATTTTTATTTTGTTGGGCCCCTTTGTGCAATTTAGATGGAACAGATGTTCTCTGTATCCTTGTAGTTGTATGGTGTACCTGTAGTTGTACCGATCTTTTTACGTCTTACTTAACTCTTAATATAAGTATATTTTTGATAAAAAATTGAAATAACACACAGTAGTACATTACTGTGTCTAACTACTATACGTTATACAAACCACTGCACATGCCCGTGATGTTCTATATTTTTTCAAATATTTATTTATTTATTTTCCACGATCACTCTCCAAGCATATTTGAACCAAAAAATGACCCTATATCTTTAGCGACTCGATAACTCTTTCCCTCTTGGAGAAGTACTCATAGTGAGTCGCCACGAAGTCCCAGAACTTAATCTTCCTGTACCTTGCCGGCTGCTGCTTCTCATCCAACAGCTCAGCTATTGGCTCGATCTCCTTCTCGAGGTCCGCAGAGTAGAACATGGCCAGCGACATTGTAACACCCAAGATCATTGGACCCGGATAATCCGAGTGAGGGCCGGATAATCCAGATGTGTCCTATTACTTGACCCCACATCATTTAAACCACACCCTCTCACTCACCGGTTCACTCTCACTCTCTCCCGTCGATCCTCTCCCTCTCTATCACTCTCCCGAGCTCCCCTCTCCGTAAACCCTAGAAATCCAAGAATCCTCCCTCTTCCCTTGATTTCAAGGTCAAGGAAGCTTCAAATCGGGTGGGGGGCCTTCTTCCCCGCGAGTTCCTTCCTTGGGTGGCTTGGATTCAAGCTCTTGGTGCAAGGAAGAGCTCACCCCAAGGTAAAGAAATTTGCAATGGCTCGATCTCTTGTTCTAGATGGTTTTAGGCGATTCCCTCTTGTCAAAAACATCCACTAGCATCTATGAACTAGAGCCTAAAAGGGTTGTGGATTTGGTGGGCGATTTTCGCCGCGTGCGCGCCGCCGTTCCCCTCAGGTTCGGATTATCCGGCCTAGTACCGGATCATCCGACCCAACACTCTTTTTGTGCACGAAAATCGCTTCAGAAATGCCCAGGTCCGGATCATCCGGCCTAGGACCGGATCATCCGAAACCTTCCGGTGGCAAAAAGTACTGTTTGGCTGGATCATCCGGCGTAGGGTCGGATCATCCGATCAGCACAGACCTTCAGTGCTTGTAAAATGCGTAGAAAATTGTAGAAAAATGGAAAAAATGCAAAATCAGTTTTGTTAGCTTCGTATTTTTATGCTTTATGGAATAGACCATGGATGGTATGGTTTGAGAACTTCTCCTATACAATTTTGTTTATACTAAATAAAGGGCTTTATAGCTTGTTATATGCATTAATAGAGAGTTAGATTCATGCATGCATTTCTCATATCATATGCATACGTGTAGCAGTTGCGGCAGAGGAGGTGGTGTACGAGGTGGTTGCGGAGCCACAGGAGCCGCTGGAGCAGGCCCAGCAGGAGGAGAGGTGTGAGAACCCGGCCCAAGGCCCAGTTCACCCCAGTGCAGAGCAGCAGCCCGAAGGCAAGCCCCGGTGCATAACCCAGTATTTTAAATTTATGAAACATATATATATATATATATATATATATATATATATATATATATATATATATATATATACTATTGTGCATTACGTTTCAGGAATTGTTTGAAATCTTAGTTGCATAATTCCTAGGTTCCCAGAGTCTTACTCTAGAATGTGTAAGTCGAGTAATTTCCTGTTACTCGCGAGATATAGGAATTATTTATATTCTGGCATTTGAGTATTAAAGTTCAATTGGAAGAAAAGGGATGGAAGACCGGACGGGGAATGTGTATATCCGTTTGTGTCGATTGAGAACCGTTCCGTTGTCGGCTGTGCTGATCGGGGATTGAATTGTACTAACCGCATGCCGGGAGTAGGAGGTAGTCGAAACCGGTAAGCCTAGTACTGCCTCACTTCAAAAGTACAGGACCCCATCTCACCTCTTGGGGTAGTCAAGTAGTCGCGGCGAAATGGGATGCATGTATTTACTTTTGGTGGTCTCACGTTGAGCTCGGCTGACCATATGATGGTGGGGCGGTCCTGTAGTTCGAGGCGGGGAGGGGAATGGTTGGTGCGTGTGGTCCGACGGGGTTTATGCGTGTTGTGTTGGTTAGGTCCACATTGCAAGGTTAAATCGGATCGATTCGCCGTATCTCGCGGTCATGAGAGCCTTGATCTCTTGGTCACATCGTAGTAAGGAAATGAAATAATATGAGATAAAATGCGGGCTGATATTATTTAAATTAATGATTGGTTCACCATGATTGTTGTAGATTTGCAAATCATAGAGGATTAGTAGAATGACTACTTTATATTGAAGCTAAAACTTGGAAAATAAGGACTCACTTGTAGATGCTTCTTTTCCACAAAAACTAACTACTAGCCAAAAAGCATTGCATGTCTAGATATGTGGGCTAAGTATACCCAATAGTCGGGTAAGTCTTGCTGAGTATTAGTTGCTCAGGGTTGTTGCCACCAAATGTTTCAGGCCATCCGGACGTCGACTTCTGCCCCTGTTGTATTAAGTTCATCCGCCGGGATGCAGAGGGGTGTGAAGTGGTGGAGCGAGACCCCTAGATTAGGGAGTTGTCGGGTTGCACACTTGCGGGCTGAGTGTGCAGCCTCTCTGTTTTGCGTAGACCGGTCTGCCCGGTGGAGGCACCTGAGTAGTGGCGACCGGTCTGACCGGTTTGGAGTACCGGTCTGACCGGTCCTGAAAAATCAGAACTGTTGAAGGCTAGTGTAGTTGTAGGGTCTCCTCTATTCGAACTTCAGCCACATATGTTGTAAAGTTTGTAAGTTATGCAACTCATGTAAATTATATGTATATTTGAACTCGGTTTGTAAAACTTAATGTTTTATAGTCGTGTTGTGTATGTATTTTTAAGTATTATGTCGTGTTTGTACCATCTGCGCCCACTTTTACGTGGGACTACCGGTGTTGTTTCGATCAGGCCGTGGGTTGAGAAAAGATCGCCAAATTAATCTATTAAGCTAATGCGACTGATGTGTTCAAATAACGGCTATTATACTTAATAGTTCGTCACATACATCCTCTCCTTCTCCTAGTTCGTCACCACCCTGTGCACCGGACCCCTGAAGATCCCGTTCGACATTATCTGCATCTCGATAATCGATCACAGCAGCAACCAACACAAGCAATCAGGATTCAAGAACGATTCCAATCTCAGAGGTTCAGAGATGGCTGCGCGATAGCTACCTCCAAGGAGACGCCGACGTTGACGAGCAAGGCGCGGCGGCCGCGCACCGGCGGGACGCCGTACCAGGTGCCGTCGCGGAGGACCTGCAGGCCGGCGACGTGCTCGTCCATGAGGAGCAGCGTGAGGACGCAGACGTCGGAGTGCGGCCGGATGCCGAGCACGAGGTCGGGCCGCGGGCAGGCGGGGTAGTAGTTGAACCTGGCGTGCGTGGAGCCCTGCTTGTCGCCGAACTGGTTCAGGATGCAGCCGTCGTCGTCGAGCTCCAGCCTCCAGCAGCCTGGCCATCGCCCGGAGGATCCCGTCCTTCACTCGCTTGCAGCTCAGCGTGTACTCGACTCGTGCAGCAGACCCCTGCAAAAACACGTACAGCTCGATGACCAGCGGCTCAGCTAAACCAAGTTTGGTTCAGGAAAACAAGTTGGTTCTGAAATTCAGACACATGCATGTTTGGCATGGCAGGTTATTACCTGAAAGATTCAGGATGGCCGGGCCAGCGGTCGAGGTTTCTCTCGTCTTCAGGCTCAACTCTGAGATGCAGCCGGTCAGACCAGTCGAGGATCTGATCCTGGGTTTTCACGGGGTCGTTCCTGTACCCTTCTAGCTGCCACTGCTTCCCTTCGATCAGGTTGCTGTACGCTTGCTTCTCCTCGAGCGGCTTGTGGAAAAACTCCCGCGACGCGGCGATCAGGGCGTCCATCAAAGAGGCCTCGATCCCATGGTCAGTAACCTGGAGAAAAAAGAAAGAACCAAGTTTTCACGAAATGGAACTGCAAGACAGAAACAGAGCTTGACTTTTACTTGCAAGCGCCTCAAGAAAACGAGTGAAGCTGAAAGGGTCACCAGGAAGAAGCCCCAGCTCCGCAGCGCCGAGCGCAGCTTGGCGGCTTCCTCGCCGGCGCCGTCGTCGGACGCCAGCAGCCGGCGGAGATCGACGGTCGGGACGGGCTCCGGCATCTCCGCCCCGGCTAGATGGTCACTGAGGCGTTCCTGCTCCGGGACAAGGTACCGGCTCGGCGGTTCCTGCACGTTGGCCGCCAGCTCTTGCACTGTGCTCGGCACCCTCCATGGTTCATCAGCCATTGGATTTCTTGGGTGTTTCTTGGCTATGTTCTGTTTGCCTCGTCGATTGTTTCGATCACTTATAGAGTTATAGGACGCCTGCCGCCTCTCTTAAGCCTCAGTCTCGTCATATTGTAGTGTTGATTCTGACCCCACACCTGTTGAATCGATTCGCCTGCACAAATCTCTGTCGGTGCCAGTGCTAATAGCAAGTTGCCGCCGTCGTCCTTGCCAGCATCGCAAGCATCAACAAAGATACCAGACACCAGTAGGCACTAGCACTGACAATATATAGAAAGACAGCAAGGAGAAACAACAAATACTCCTGATTGGAAATGAGTTTTAATAACAGAAAAGGAAACCCAACAAAAGGAAAGAGAAATTTGTGGTCGATGCGCTCATGAAAAGAATGACTCTATTTATTAGGAGTGGTCGCTCAGTCACTGAAAAATGGTGATATGCCTTGCCACCATCAGTTTGTCGTTGCTCTATAGAATGCTGCTCTACCGTTGTTCTACCTTTTTGTTTAGTGGTCGCCCGTTACCGCAAAAAAAAATATTAGGGAGAAAAGTTGCCTCAAGGAGAAGGTAGCAAAAGAATATGTTCCATCAAGTTAAAATATTGTTTCAAAAAATGTTTAGTTGGAGAGAAATATTATCCCATTTAAAGGGAATAAATTTTCCACGAAGAAAAACAAGAATAAATTTCAATCACACCAGGAGAAACAAAAATGCTAACTTTTTGTTTATTGGTCTCCCGTACAACAGGTGATGTCGTCACGTAACCAGGGTGAGATCAAACATTTCTCTTTTTTCCTCTTAATCATAGACCATTTTTTTCCATGATGGAACATCATAAGAAAAACATTAGGAAAAAGAGCTCTTTTACAATGATTGTAAAGTACCAATGGGTACTTTCAGGTACTTTTACCTTCAGCTTTTTTCTAGTTGTTAATCTATGAAAAGTATTTATAAAAATTAAATTAAATTATTATTTGGTTCCATTTTTTGGTATTTAGTCACACATTTTGGAAGTACCAGATAGTGTATCATAACTACTTCTAGGTACTTACTACCTTCATCACCATAGGATTTTATCAGATGGACGGCTCCTGTTTTTTCAATCATCGTAAAATTTCTCTAGGAAAAAAGTTGTTTCAAGGAGAAGCAAAAGAATATGTTCCATCAAGTTAAAATATTGTTTCAAAAAATGTTCAGTTGGAGAGAAACATTATTCCAGTTAGAGGTAGTAAATTTTCCACAAGGAAAAAAAAAGAATGTATCAATATTTGTTTTTCCTTCCATTTCAACGCACATATTTCCTAGTAAATAGTATAGAAAACGGAACGGAACAGAACATGACCGCTCTCAACCCTACTCTCTACTCTACCAATAACACTACAGATTTGTTGAACATGAGGATATTATTAGTATTGGCGCCAGGCTTATTTTTGTCTTCTAGTTATCATAACAGATTAAAATCGCCAACTATAAGCTAATCTATGTCATCTGGCATGAAAATTACTTTAAACCACTCAGATAAAATGGCTTCTACCCTCATCATTACAGGTAGCATATATTATATATGGTAGTGAGAAGTCAGGGTGTCACCTGAGTGTAGACTGTAGAGAGGCGAACTCTACAATTGCGCACAACCAGTTTCAGAGACCAGCTCACCATTGAATCCGGCCCCATCCCAAATAATAGCAAAACCACCCAGATGCTCCCTCTCAGGGAAGGGAAACAAACTTATATCCATGTAAGAGGGGCAAAATTGCTTTTATAGCCTGAATATCCAAAAAATCACATTTTGTTTCTTGTAAGCATATTGTGTCACGCAATGCCTTACAGGTTTTATCACGGATAGAATTCCACTTTTTTGTTAGAGTTTTGCTTCTCACATTCTAGGAAAGGACGTTCGATTATGGGTCATATTATTCATATGGAAACCCAATGAAAGGTCATTGAAGGATCGGAGGGGGGGTGGTGAATGAGAGCTTTTAAAATTCTCTAAGAGAATAAGGTCTATGTCTTGAATTCAACCCGGCGCACATCTCTTTTAACCGTCAATGTGACACAAGCCAACACATGACGAGTTCACCCTAGGAACGGTTAGGAAAAGCTCGACGCAAAGCGGAAGCAAGTGAAAAGCAATTTACTTGAGCAAACACAACACAAGCCAAGGGGCACTGTTCCTAGATATACAAAATGATTTTGATCGTGTAAAACTTCGATCACCGCCAACGGGCACTGTTCCTAGATATACAAAATGAAAGCTTGTTTAAGCCTGTCCGCATTTGTGCAGTTAGAGCGGTTTGCCACTTTGGTCCGAATTTCATGTTTTTGCATTAAATGTTGAACGGGAATAATTACACAACATACATTATTAACATGGTATGTTTGTACATCGGGCAAAGGTTTGGGGTTGTTTGGTTTCAGGGATTTTTTTTAAGTCCCTGGGACTTTTTAGTATTTAAAAGTATTAAATAAATGTTAATTATAAAACTAACTGCAGAACCCTGGGGCTAAACTGCGAGACGAATCTAATGAGGTATCTTAATCTATGATTAGCGAATGGTTACTGTAGCAAATTATGAATTAATTAGGCTCATTAGATTCGTCTCGCGAAAAAGCACTCAGCTGTCAAAAAACATTTATAAACAGATTTTATTTAATACTATAAAATTGTAAGATTCTTTTTGATGTGATAGGGACTTCTGGAAAAAGTCCCGGAGCCAAACAGATGGCACGACAAGTTTTCAAACAACTGAGGAGTGTGTAGCACTCAAACTCTGACACCCGTGATTAGCTGATGCAATGTGGCCACACCGCATACACAGGTGTTTGCCAGTCAGCGGACTGTACTATGATAACCCGTCTAGGCCATGCACAACCGATATCGGAAAGGAGCCTCGCGTGTCCTATGATAACCCATCTAGGCCAGGCAGCGGACTGTACTATGATAACCCATCTAGCCATCTAGGCCATGCACGACCGATATCGGAAAGGAGCCTCGCGTGTCATGGATTCAAACCAGTCGGACGATTCTTGTCGACACCCACCGGCGGTCTTTTTGGCTTTCGATATATATGGTCATGTTTAGTTCACAAAAAATTTTAAAATTTCTTTTCACATCGACTTTTTAGACATATGCATGGAGCATTAAATATAGTTTAAAAAATAATCAATTGCACAGTTTAACCGTAAATAATGAGATGAATCTTTTGAGCCTAATTAATCTATGATTAGACACTAATTACCAAATAAAAACAAAAGTGTTACGGTAGTCAAACCCAAAAAAATTGGCGAACTAAACACGGTAGTACTTGCATGAACACGGGGCATATAGTTTCTCTGCCAGTCCAACAGCATACTGCAGACAACCCATACCGCGCAGGTTGACCATAACCAGACTGCTAGATGAACTTCCGACGGCCCACGTCGAACCCCACAGGTAGCGTTAGATGTGCCAAAGCTGGGCAGCGTCCACCATAAGTAGAAACCGCTGTGCACTTTATGACATCGGTGACCAACAAAGGGCAACCATCACTTGTTTCATCGATCCCTTCAGTGTTGCACTACAATATATCCACTGGAAAACTCAAAGCCCCGCATCCTCCGGACTAGAACATCCTAGTCGCCTCCTCCATCTCCGCAGTGCGCTCACCAAGCCACCTCCCCAAGCAAGGGTCGAGCGTACAAATCCACCAACCCTATCGCAAGGTCATGGATGGTGGAAGGAATACCTGCTCCGGGGCGAAAGTTTTACTACTTGCAACTTCTCCAGCTACAAGGGTAAGTCCCAGACGCGTTATCGTTGATGTAGTTTTGCAGGCAAGACCTTTTTTTTGTGTGTCACAGTCGTAATTAATGTTCCACGGACCAGGCCAAAGCACAAACCCCTTTATTGGCCAATTTTTTTTTACTAGGGGGGGCATTCATGAATTTCGTGACCACAAATCGCCACGGATCTACATGGAACTCGTTTTTTTACATGGTCAAGATTTAATATGGTCAACATTCAGCGAGGTTCAAGTGTTCAACACCCTGCCAGGTAGCTGCCTGCGCTATTGAAGCAGCTGCAGTGCTAAAAAATACCGCACCCACCATTTTATCTCTTTTTTAGTCAGATGCATGGGAGCAAGGGTATTCATTTGAATACCCATTTTTAACTAAATTTTTATATATGTAGTATTCCTCTAGTATATGAAAAACAAGAATGAAAATGAACACCACAGCGGAATGATAGAGGTTCGAAAACAAAATAGCCCACCACTACCCCTCTGGCCCTCCCACCAAAATCTAGTTGCATAAGTGATAAGTCAGAGGTAAACCTAGATACAATTAGTGTTAATTGATGTTATAATCAATTAGACATGCTAAAAATTAGGTTTAGGCCATTTAAAAATTCTCTCTTCAATATTATGAATACCCATGCTTGAAATCCTGGAGCGCAATGTACTACTTATGTTAGGCCAAAATTTTCTGTTACACTTCGGTATAGTCATCATGTGTATGAATTAATTATATGCAGGATCAACAAATGGAAGCACACTCCACTGCGATAGACGGCGAGTACAACAACATCCAGACCGCATACACACGGCTAATGGCAATGGCGAGACCGGGTCGGGGTCCAGAATTTCTTGCAAGAAAACTGCAGAGGATAGGCACGCGGATCCAGGGTAAGCTCATGTCCTAGACAGCTGTGTGTCCCTCGTAGTTATTGTTTTTTTGGCCGGCATGTGTCATAAGGTGGCTAACTATGTACAACATGATACAAACGGTTGCAAGAACTCGGAAGATTGATGTTACCCCAGGAGCAGGTCAGCGGTGCCAGCGCCGTTGGACCGATGTAAACATATGCCCCATTTTTCATTTTAAGGGCGTGTTTAGATCAAGGGACGTGTAAACGCAAAAAAATTTTTGCGTGGGAATCTTCCCAATTTGAAGTACTAAATGAAGTCTATTTATAAATTTTTTTATACAGATGGGTTGTAAATCGCGAGACGAATCTAATGATGCTAATTAATCCATGATTAATCAATAATTAGCAGATGTTACTGTAGCATCACTGTTGCAGATCATGGATTAAGTAGGCTCATTAGATGCGTCTCGCGATTTACAGCCCAACCATGAAAAAAGTTTTGTAAATAGACTTCGTTTAGTATTTCAAATTAGCAAGATTCCTTTTCACTTTAATGCGTTTACGGCTTTTTTGTGTTTACGGGGTGGGATCTAAACACACCCTAAGTACATAGAAAATACGTTTTTCTTAGCTCTTTTGATTCACACCTATTTTCATTTAGCATCCCTATTAGCTCCAGCGTGCCGAGTAGCCCAGCAAAAGGCAGCAGCTTCGGCAACACCAACAGTACCGACTGTTCGTTTTGTGCATGTGGAGAGCATTGTAAAGAGCGGCCACCCACAGTTGAATTAAACGATTTTGAGATGATCCCAAACTCCATTGGTTTGATCTGCGACAAATACGTGGCTGCTTCAGAACTAGCGGGGGACCGGACCACTGACTTTGGATGTGGAAACAAGAGGAAAGTTTGCACCAACAGGGAATGCGCAACAAGGAGGCTTGTTCAACCATACAAGATCAACGCAAAACGCGTTTCGTTGTTCATAAAGGCCGTTTCAGACAGCATGCTTGAAAGGTTAGTTCTGAATCCCGTTGGTCTTAATTAAGACAATTTCATTTTCGTAGTGAAAAGTCCCATGCATTTAAAATTTCCGTCTTGTGTTTTCTACAGAATTTGGGTGCGCCTTGAGGGTCCACCGGATTGTATGCTGATAGGCTACGAGATCAGGGGGTTCCTCTTCCCATCAATGCTGACACTGAAACTCGCCGGTGCTTTTGTCAGACTTTTGAGATACCAAGAGAGCGTGACAATGGCCAGAAGGACAAAATGTCATGGAAGGCATTACGTAGCACCGGAATGGGGGGTACGGTAACATCCTCCTCATCATATATCTGTTGGCAATTGCCAAGCAATAGATAATCGTTAACTGAATCTGTTCAAATATTGTACAGATCAACGTCGCCAATGGGAACTCCTGCATGCAGAGCTCGTACGAAATGTTTGACCCCCCCCCCCCCCCCCCCCCATATAATCTGCAGCGTTGTTCTATTGTAAGTTGGACTGAACACAAATGATGCTCTATACGCATGCGCACACCTGCATGCGATTTTTTGTTAATCGCGCCGTTACTTATGCGTTTCTCCACAGGTATTAACCCTAATATGCATTGGAGAAGTTTGGTCTTGCTATGCCTTCGATCTTACAAGGCAAACAATATCTATAATGGACCCAAACGCACGTCACCCAATACCTGAAAGCAGGGTCCAGACTCATTACGATGCATGCAAGAAGTTGTGCCCCCAGTTAGTTTATTGCATGCGGAAAGGTACAGGCAACAACAGTATCGGTTTGGGCGGGTGGACACCAACGATCATGCTCGGGCGAGGCAACCCAGCTTCAGTGTAAGCGTACCCAACACAGAAATTAATTCCCGATCTATTTTCAAACTACTATTTTCTGTTTTGCGTATATATGCTGTACGTATTATTATACTTTACCGTTTCAGGCAGAACTCGGGGATCCAAGCAATTAACTGTATGAGGTGGTTCAACGGAAATTCAGTTTGTGTCCCGCCCTTAGAAGTATTGGCTCTAGCACACACGATAACTGTATTTCATGTGTGCTGTCTACATTACAATTTTTAATAATTTTACATTGTACTTGCAGGGAGATGCTCCACAGACTAGAAGGGATTTAGTATACCAATTGTTGTCGCTGGAGAACAACATTGCTGAAACTAACATCATTGACGAGTGGAAGAAGGCGCGCTGATGGCTTCAACATCGAGAAAAGGCAGAGGAGACGCGCACAATATGGTCAGAGCAGCAGCAACACAGCATCGTCGTCGAGCAACGCATAACTCTCTCTGGGACACAAATTCCTTTTGTTGGACCATGAGACCACTTATAGCGTACCATGTATTGCTATAAATGGCCCATCCGGCCCAGTTGTTAGACATTGGTAATCGACTTGCAGTTCGAACTGTCGTTATTTTGTTTGACCCATGATATAGAGTTATCATCAATGCCATCTTGTTTGTTTTACAACTTTATTTGGCTATCGCGTTGACGCATGTTGGGAGACATGTGACCTTGGCGTATAATCAAGGGCTAAACCCTCTTTACCGACCCCCCCCCCCCCCCCCACCCAACCACATCATACTGAACTTCCTAGTGATACACGTGCAAGAAAGCGGACTTATACTAGAATAACATGCAGGAACCTTGCTAGTGCTCTGGTTACAGTCTGACAACAAACACAATCACGATAGCGGCACATAACATGCATAGCATAATCCTAATGGTTTCGACCTTCTTCCTGATATCAGACAATGCTAGCTTCAATTCTTTCGGAGGTAGTTTCAACTATGTTAGAGGATCTGGTTCCCCCGATTCGGGGTAGAGTTGTCTGTCTAGGATCTCCGTGTGTATTGATTTTCGCACTAAAAAAAAGCCGCAACCGAACAAAGGAGAGAGTTTGCAGCAACGCAGCAGGAACGAGCTCGCCGGCGGCACCAGCGTCATCGGAGCGCGGGGAGCGGATGTTGCCGAAACCGAGGAGTTGCCGCTGATGTCGTTCTTGTCGGTGGCGTTGAGGATGGTGGCTTTGTTGCTTATGATTTGAGAAACGCCGGCGGCCTTGCGGGAGGCGCTGCAGCATGGCGCGGGACTAGGAGCTCTACGACCGACGCGACGATCCGGTGCAACTCTGAATCTGGCTGACGAATGCGACGACAGAAGAAGCTGCCGACGCTTGCCCAGCGACGACCTCCACCGGCGGGGCTCCGCTCGCCGCCGGCTCCTCCGGCTGCCGCGTCACGCTCTGCTCCCGCCGCACTCCACCAGGCGTGGCCTCCGCCATGGCACCATCCAACTCCCGCGCCGGGCCAGGTGAGCCTGGTGAGGCCGACGGCTCCCTTACTGCAGACGATCTGGCCCACACATCTCTCATCCGACGGATAAAAGGGGCCCAGGGGTGGACGGTATTCGAAACACCGTCCACCCTGGTTGGTATTTCGGACACCGTCACCGGCCTGGGGACGGTCGTTGCTGGCGCTCCGCTCCCCGCGTGGCTTGCCGGAGGGACACCGCGTCGCGGAGGCTTTTCCCTGTCATGTTCCCCGGCCCGTTCCACCCGCTGGCCGCTGCTTCCAGCGGCCATTACCGGCGAGCTGAGCGCTCGTCGGTCGGCTACTGGCCGCGGGCGCCACGCGCTGCGGCCGGCTGGCGCCATGCTGCTAGCTCTCCCGGACTTGCTCGCCTCATAACTGCCATGTGTCCACCGAGTCTACTACATCCTCCGCAGACCTCAGCCCTAGGTGCGATGGACCTGCCATCCACCCTCTAGCCGTCGCAAAGAACGCATCCTGCTGGTGCACGCGGTGGTTCGCCGGAGCGCCACGGCACAAGTCCAAGCTCTGCATCCGACCTGGCTTACATTACAGTGGTCGATAGATGTACAGTCTCACGTTTGGAAATTCCAAGCTCTGCATCAAGCGCGCCGCCGCAGCCACCATGGCGAAGCAGGGAGTGGGGAGAGTCTCTAGGTCTACACCATGAGCATGAGCCCATGAGCGTGCGACAAGTGCCTCATGAAGATGAAGCTACATCCTAAAAATAAAAGACGAGGCGGCTAGCAACCATACCAAAAGGAGACGCACGCACAGGCAGCTAGACAGGCTAGCAGCGCATTTTCACACATGGCATGCCAGCCGCCTCGCCGTGGCGGCGCCCCACTGCATATATGTATCTCTCTCGTCTGCTCGATCTGCCAAACACGGCGGCCCTGTGGTGGCGGTCTCAGTTTCTTCGCTTCTGCCATTTCGGCACGAGCAAAATATGTACTGCGGCTAGACCTGATCATGAGCCATCCGACATAAACTCGATCGAAGCCGCTTGAAAAAAAATCTGACCAAGTGATGGGTCGAGTACGGGCTGAAATATTTGATACGAAACTGAAAAAAATCAATCCAACCCGAAAATTACACATAAAAATACGGATCAACCCGAACCCGACCTGACCATGTTATGGGTCGGGCGTGGGCCAACGTTTTTTTGACCCGAAACCCGAAGTGACCCGACCCGAACCCGACCCGACCCGGCAGATGATCAAGTCTGCGCTACTCCCAGCACTATATGAACATGTGCATTTTTTTTCATGTGTCTTCCCACTGATTTGGCCTTCATGATTAAGAAAGGCATTTTTCCATCCTTTAAAGTGCACAATTAGTGAATGCACACCCACACTTGTACTGAAGTCACATGTACCTGATGTACTGTGTCATCCAAGAAAGATACACTACTATATTTACAAAACTCTTAAAAAGATTACTGTCTTTGACCGAGTCTTCATATGCTTCCCCCAAAATTCTTCCATCGGCTTCCTTTTCTTCCGCTGATCTCCATATTTTACTCCTTGAAAAATTCTATTGTCAACGGCGTGCAAAGCGCGTCTTTTGTCCATTGTTTCAATTTCAAATGCTGTCGCTCTATCAAGTTTCCAAACGTGATAGGTACTAGTTTGGATGAAGAGGTTACTATTATTTAAACAGAGTCCAAAGCGCGTCCTTCATCTAGTAATGATTGTCTTGTTTCTATATAGCATTCAGTACTACCTCTAGTGTCTTGGTAGGTAGCTTGTCCTCATCGTTAGAGCAGAGCTGCTGCCGAGCAGCGACCAGAAAGATGAAGGTCGGCTCTGCTCTTTCACTGACAAGCTAGCGAGCTCTAGGTGAAAGCTTGAGGTAAGAAGTTGAGGGATTGTTCCCCAGTCTGAATTTACTCATCGTTTCGCATCTGTCAAGGGCTGTATGCTTACTCGATCGATCTGGAGAAACACACAGACAGGCAGGCACGGATGGCCGATCCGGTGGCCATCGTGGACAGGATCGTGAAGATCGGGCTCAAGATCAAGGAGGCATCGGACAAGGTTCACCAGAACGAGGCGGTGTGCAAGGAGATCAGGAAGCGCGTGCTCAGGTTCAGCGCTATCCTGTCGCGGCTGCAGCAGCAGGCAGGCATGGCGGACAGCGACCCGGCGATGGGCGGCGCGCTGCAGGACCTGGAGGCGACCCTGGAACGCGCCCTGGAGCTCGTCCCGGCCTGCTGCCAGGATCGGAGCATCCTCCGCCGCCTCGTCACGGCGGGGGACCTGGCCAAGCAACTGCGCGGGGTGAACGACGACATCTCCAACAAGGTGATGCTGGCGTCCTTCGCCATCAACACCCACACCACCATCATCTTGTTGACTAATCAGGCTGGTGTTCGTCGTCCACCGCCGCGTCAACCAGAGGTACTTACATTTCTTCTTGGCTCTTTTTGAGAATCAAAAGCTACTGAAACATACATATAGTTCAGAAAGTTTAGAAGAATTAACAATTGTGTTGGTCCTAGGACCTACACTACATGATGTCAAAGATTTCTTGAGTGCTCTTTTCAAATGCCCAACAAAATTTATTGTTAAGTGCCAAGGGGTTTTCTTCTGCAATTTAGACATTTCCAGAGGGAGGAAACAAATTACTCCCTCTGTTCCAAATTACAATTCATTTGATTTTTTTAATCTAAAATTTGACCACTCGTCTTATTCAAAATATTTGAGCAAATATAGTCAAATTTAAATTATTCTTGAAGAAATTTTATTAATAAAGTAAGGCACAACAAAAGAAGTGATATTTTGCATAATTTTTTAATAAGACGAGTGGTCAAAATTGGGATTAAAAAGCCAAACGAATTATAATTTGAAACGAAGGGAGTAGCAATCAAGTGTTTCCGACCAGTATTTCGCAATGGAAAAAAAACGCTAGCCACTAGACAAATAATCCTCGTGGATTGCCTCAATTTAGCTAAATCAAACTTGGCCATTCGAGAAAACTATAAAGCTCAAAATTTGTTTTATTTTACAAAATTCTCTATGATCTTTTAAGGGAACTATTATGGTGTTTCAGGATACAGGGCTTATGGAGATATCCCATAATCATTCACCTGATGATGCCAGGTAAGATTTATATATATGCTAAGCAAATGTATCCTCTTTTGTTGTGGCATTTAAGGCTGAGAAGTACATTGCACATCTTAAAACTGCATGCGATGCATCTATCGTCTACTTTTTTATATAGGGAAACTATCGTCTACTTTGAAAATAACTCTACGGTTTCATAATGAAGTAACAAATCGTGTCATGTGGGTAATTTAGGTAATGTTTGGTTGGAGAGCAAGCTAGAGAGCATGATGATCCTATTCTGATTATGAGGGATAGGATGATTACATTTAAGTATTTAGTTGGAGGGATGAAATAGTTCTGCTTTTATGTTTAAGTTAAATCTCTGAATGTCATTAAAATTTTAGCCAATCCCTTCAATGACATTAAAACTTAGATCATCCCCTCATTGCCACTGAAATTTTAACATCATCCCTTTAATGCCATTCCCGTTAAATTTCAAACGGAACACCTGAAAACACTGCATGACACCCTGTTTCGAATATTTATCTTCCAATGTTACCCCATTGTATTCTAAGGGCATCCACAGTGTATAGAACCTAAGGTGGTGCTAAGATACTGCCACGTCGAAATTGCTAGTTTAGCCAAAGTAAGTCCAATGTATAGCACCACCTTGCACCTCACCATGGATTGAGGTGGGCCCACAAGCACAGCTTTTCCACCCCTTCTCTCCTCTCCCATCTCTTCTCTAGCACCGGGTGCTTAAAGTTGACACAGGTGTCAGGAGGTGCTAGTGTAGCACCCCCACTCTAATGTATAGTACCTCAACTTTCTTTCTCTCTCCTCTTAGCACGCCCTTGGTAACAACATTGGAGCTGCCCTATCCTGAGCCCCGGCCACATTGTTCTCGTTGTAACCCTATCCTCGTCGTCTCCCCGATCTGCATCTGCCGCCCTAGCCTCTCTCCCGTGCCGCAGGCGCAGGGGTGCCCGCCCAATCTGCCGCCCTGGGATGCCGAGGGAGCAGCGGCGCTGCCGCGTCTGAGACCTGCCCCGCCCCCACATGCTCCCCCACGCACCGAGCAGTGGGCCGTGCAGGGGCGCCGCCAGGCCCACCCACGCGCCGTGCAGGGGTGCCGTCAGCGCCCCCCCCCCCCCCCCCCCCCCCGCGCCGTTCTGGGAGCGCTGCCACCAGCCTATGCGCTCCTCCCTTGCGCGTGGCATGCAGCGAGTGCCGCCAGCGGCCGTGCGCCCCTCCCTCGCGTGCCGGGAGGTGCGGCTGCTCCTTGCTGCTCTGGGAGATGCCTCCACCAGAATGCTAAGGAATATTCTTTGTCTAGATGCTCCCATCCCTCTAGTTCACCAATCAAACACTATGAAAATTAGGATGGAATGGCTTCATCCTAACTCATCCCATCAACCAATTTTTTTTTGAAAGTTAGCAGGAGCACTGCTTCCCATCAACCAAATACTACCTTAGCGTATTTTCCATTTGAACAAAAATGTATCATAGTATGGACCAATTCAAGCATTATGTAATTGAGAGTTTGACTAAATATCTAAA
Source organism: Panicum virgatum (assembly GCF_016808335.1). Classification (NCBI taxonomy): domain Eukaryota; kingdom Viridiplantae; phylum Streptophyta; class Magnoliopsida; order Poales; family Poaceae; genus Panicum; species Panicum virgatum. The sequence goes on from NC_053148.1 coordinate 5,767,614, forward strand.
TTTGTTCCTTCACTAACTTGTTATGTGTTATAACAGAAGTAGGTACTTTTTGAGAGAACAAAATAGATTCAATGACTGTTATTATGAGTGATAATTAGAATGCACCGAATTATTGAACTGATGTTACTAATTTTTGTAAGAGTCATTGTGATTTATTTATTTTTCCTAGTGTCATTAAAGGATTAACATTAATCTTTAGTAATACCAAGATAGTGTGTGTATACTTAATAGTGCGTTCCTGATTACTATAGTGTGTGTACACTTATATATAGTGCCTTCCTGATTGCATGTTAAAAGTTAACGAGCAAGCAGTTTTAGTTCACACATCTATCTGAGTTTGTTTAGGGTTTTGCGATGTATTAAAGAAAGAAAGTTGATTTTCATTGGATAATGAGAATGGCAGGTCTGAACTAGGTGGGGACGAAAACGACATACTAAGCGGAAGCGAGGCGTCGCTTGCTCCCTTATTAGTAGGTAAGGTCGCATGTTCCGTTTTTTTTTGTCGCAACTACCAAGCACTTGTTAGTAAATAGGGTGTAGCCAGGAAATCATTTTTTCCATTGTTGTGGGGGGGCCGGGGGGGGCAGTGCTAATTTATCTAATAATTTGATCAAATTCAAAATTTTCAATTCAAAAGTACAGATCATAGGGGGTCCAGGCCCCTGCGCGCCCACCCGTGGCTACGCCCCTGCTAGTAAACACACGAGTGTGCTCGAAAAGTTCATAGCAATTTGTTTCCCCAATAGGTTAGTTGCACCATACTCCTAAAATTGTGAAGTACTCGTCAAATTGTCAAAGATGCATGCATGCTCATGGCTAGCTTTGTAGTCTTTTGGAAGGTGCCGTACCTAGGCCCATACCAAAAAATTGTGGTATCTATGTACTAAATTTCATATATCCCCTGTTATAATTTGGTGCCTCAGCTTGGTACTTCTCAAGACCGCAAAAAGCTCACTTGCCCACATAGTTTTTTTTTTGCGAAACACAGATGTGCACATAAGTTTCTTATCATGCTCGTAATTCGCATCTAAGCATTACTCCATTTATATGATTATTACAAATACCCCCCTCCCAACACACATAAACAAACAAAAAAGTAGTGATGTTGATATTTACCATTTTGCTCCTTCATATTGGAAAGTTCATTTACATATTTGCTCCTTCTATATATGTTTCCACAGGAGCCTTAAGAAAATTCAGGTTGTCTGAGTTGAAAACAGCTACAGATCGATTTTCAGACGCCAAAGCCATTGGATGTGGCGGCTCAGTTACTGTCTACAAGGTACCAATATGTTTGATTTGTTAATTTTGTTGGGATATCAATCTCCTATACCAAGGATGCCCCTACTATACAAAATGGTATGCGCAGTCTGTCACTAAAGGTTTTTTTAGAGGAGTCTGTCACTAAAGGTTGTCACCAGAGTATGAAACATAGTTTTCTAAGGCCCATATGGCTAGATCAGATCCATTTGTAAGGATCTAATACCATTGTTATATTTTTCATAAAAAACTTTACTGAAATACTGCATGCATTTTTTAAGAAGAAAGACCAATGGTAACAACACACTTTTTTTTGAAAAAAAAAGACTTCTTTAATAATGTATCGCTAAAGGCGGTTTTAGATAGAGTACTCTCTGGTAATAATGCTTCCATTTTTCCAATTAATCAAATTTGAAATCCCAATCGACCTCACTGCATAAGGAATTCAATTCATTTTATGAATTATTAAGAAAGGAAATTCGAACAGATAAAAAGAGAGTCAACGGTAAACTATATTTATATACCTATCCTAGATAATAAAATTCACATTGTACATACTTACACTAAGTCTTGGATTTCTAATTGATTCATCACAATGGGTCAACCGCTGATTTTTTCCGGTTGAACCAATAAATCATGAACTCTTGATGATAGTTTACAACAATAAGGGTGCCTTTGGTGGTAGGGTTCCGGCTCCCTGCAGGAAGGGCGGAGCTGGAGCTAGAGTAGGCGGAACTGGTTCCCGCGGCTCTCACAGCCTTCCGGGCGGAGCCGCTCCACCTGCAGAGCGTTTGGTTGGGCAGAGCTGGATCCCTCCCAAAGAGACCCTAAGACTTCTTTTGACTATGGTTTGTGGGCTTGGGGGAATAACACCTGGCCCGATAAAAGTTAAAATGGATAGAAATAAATTTCTTCTAATTCAACTTGTTTATTATTAGTTCACATTACGATGAGCAGTACACTCATATGCAATACATTCTAAGATCAGTGCATGTACATGTATACCGATATGACATACCATATTCCTGCTTGCTTTTAGTAACGTGAATCCAATAATCGCGCCTGTTGTTGACACTCGGCATTTTTCAGGGAGTTTTAAATGACCAGAACGTGGTCGCCATCAAGAAACTTCGTTCGGAGCCTCGCTTAGGTTGGGCACACACTTACAACCAACTTCTTCTTGCTTCCAAGCTTCAGCACAGAAATATAGTGAAAGTTCTGGGATACGCCCACGAAGATGAAGATACATCATCTTTCCTGGCATGGTTGAAAGGTAGAAAAAGTCGAAACAGAGAAACCAGATATATTTGGGTCGAAGAGTATATGCCAAAGGGAAACTTGCACGACATTATTTATAACCAAGGCATGTTTCATTCGCATTCAAGTATCATCAATCAATATTCATAGTTCACATCTTGACCAACTTTTCTATTAATTAATTAATTAACTTTGTCATACACAATAATTAATTAGTAGTTTCTCCCTCATGATATAGTAGTTTATGTTTTGCAGAGCCCCGACCTGATTGGTCCACGCTCATCCGGATAATTGAGGGTGTAGCGCAGGGCGTACACTACCTGCATGAGCATCGCATCCTCCATTTGGATCTGAAACCAGCCAACATCCTCTTGGATTGCCACATGAACCCTAAGATTACGGATTTCGATCTAGCTAAAGTGCTGGGTGACAGTGATGATGAGGCCACCTACGTTAATCGAAGCACTATTGGTATGGATCTTGATTTTGGACTAGTTGAAGTGATGGATGATAAATATATCCGGAGTTTTGTCTTCACCGGAGTAGCAGGCACATTGTAAGACGTCATTCCACATAAATATATCCGATCCCTGCATGGAGTTTTGTCTTCATTCTTTTTTTTCATTTATTTAGCTTTCCTAAGTTCTTCCATTTTTATTTATATCTTGCAGTGGTTATCTAGCTCCAGAGTATGTGATAAATGGCACTGTGTCAGCAAAGAGAGATGTGTACGCTTTTGGCATCACACTTCTTGAGACCGTTGGCTGCATCCGCAGCAGATTTGACAGATCAAGAGAACACCCAATAGGGCGATGGGTAAGTATTTACACGCACCGCACTGTGTCTAATCACTTTTTGGATTGTCAAGGGCATACAGATTAGGTAATTTTATACTTAACCGTCCGCCTCTAATCATATTTTTGCAAATCCCTCCCTGCACTCCCCCTGCACGCTCCCTTGGTTGTAGTAGGCATCACAATGTGTGCCAAAACTATATTATGAATTTTCATCATTATTTTTCCTATAATTTTCTATCATAAGGGTTAATTTATTATTAAATATCATACCTATCAAAATAATGATGAAAAATTCTTGATATATTTTCTAAACTATGTTATGATATCCACTACCATCCTGCAAAATTTCAACTTGAGACTTTGCTTGTGCATAGATAAATAAAAAAGATCAATTTCATTGAGGGTAAATTGGACCGAGTGATATAGTGAATCGAGAAATACTTTAGGGGGTGGGGGGTATCTGGACTTTAACAATACTTGAAGGGAGTAATATGGATCTTTTCCTTTGTATAGTGTGTTGACATGATAGTAGTTGATATGTCTCAGGCTTGGGAGGCCTGGGAAGATGGTCTATTGGAGGAGGAGTTCGATCGAGAACTGTTTGACGAGTATCAGTTAGTGGAGATCAAAAGGTGCATAGAGGTAGGGCTCCTGTGCGCTCAAAGTGACCGGTCGGACCGGCCCAGCATGGCGGATGTCGTTGCGATGCTCAACGGTGAGAAAGAGCTGCCGACCCCAAAGAAGCCGGAGTACATCAGACCTCGCAAAGGAAGGCGCTCAGCCAGCATTTCTGCCTCGTCACCTCGCAACGGAAGGCGCTCAGCCAGCATTTCTGCCTCGTCACGAGGATCATCATTTACAATCGTCTATTCATGCGTTAATTTGAGTGATTTTTTGGATCATGAGACCGGAGAAGATGATTTGATTGAAGGTGAGAGCCAACAGCATGACCTCCAACAGAGGGAGCTGCAAGTACAGCATCATGTGGATCAACTAAAGAGGTTGGAGGAGGATCTAAACTGGCGTGAGGAGTATCTCAAGAGGCAGGAGGAGGAAGTTCGCATGCAGGAGGTGCAACTTCTGAGGCGGAGGGCGGCTCTCCTTGGTGGTCAAGAGGTGCAGGCCAATATGAACAGAAAACATCCTCGTTGGACTCAATAGATTTTGAATGAAGAACAGCGAGACACTCAGCATACATTGTGTACATTTCTGTTGTAATATTGAACAGAGTACATGTACTTAGAAAAGTAGTAGCCTGTAATTAATTAGTAGCATGTTACTTGTACACGTTTTGGCCTTCTGATTGTTTTTTTTGGGTGATAAACTCCATGCTGTTCATTTTTTTAGCAGAAATTCCATGCTGTTAAGAGAAGCTAACAGGCCGGCACTTTTGCAACTTACCGTGGGCTCGGAAATCAGTTGATGGGCCATACGGGCCATAGGTCAAATCCCAAAGTACGCGGCCATCGGCCTGTCGATCTTTTTTCTCATGGTCCGGAGCGTACATCGGCCACTCACTGACTCGTCACCAGTGAGATCATCTCCACCTCATACACTCTCAGACCCTGTTTGGTTACTAAAAATCTCTCGTCTACTAAAAGTTTCTGGTCTAACTCAGACCCTGTTTGGTTCCTAAAAATCTCTGGTCTACTAAAAGTTTCTGGTCTAAAACTTTTAGTCAAATCCTGTTTGATTTTAGAGGCCTAAGGGACTAAAAGTCATTTAATGAAGTTGACAAAGTACAAAAATACCCTTGAGTGCACAGTAAATGAAGGGCAAATCCGATGCCACAGAGGGCGTTCGCCGGCGCCGGGGGCCGGGCCGCCGCTGGCTCGAGTCCACTCGCCGGAGAGGGAGGCCGCGCGCTCGCCCCAGCTGCTGCCCGCAGCGCTCCGCCCGCTCGCCCAACCGCGGCCGCACCGCTCCGCCCCGCCGCGGCCACTCGATGGCACCGCGTCCGCTCGCGCCGTGCGCGTGCGCACCGCCGCCGTTCCGGTGGGCCGCGGCCGCTGGTTTGCCGGGGAGGAGGAGAAGCAGGAGGGGGAGCAGGGGGAGCCGGCCATGGCGGCCGCTCGGGATGCGGAGCCGAGACGTCCGCGCGCCGCCGGGACGTGCGGCGGCTCGCGCGGGCAGCATCGGCGGGCGGCGGCGAGCGGCATCGGCGTCGGCGGCGGCGGGCGGCGAGGATCTAGGGTTGGCGGGTGGGGGTCGCGGGGAGGGAGGGCGGCGACCGGTGCTGCGAGGCGCAGAGGGGTGGAAACGGGTCGGGAGGCGGCGACCTGTTCACAGCACGGTGGTGGGGGTGGGGGCCCGCAAGCAGGCGCGAAGGCAGCAGTGCCCCCCTAGACCCAAAAACACCATGGAGCCCCCCCCCCTCATTTTGGAGAAGAAAAGATGAGGAAGAAGGAGAGGAAGAAAAGAGGATTTAAGAAATCAGCCCCCCCTCCCCTTAAGAATTTTTGGATTCGCCACTGCTCGCAAGGGTAGGCTGGAATTTGAGTCTTTTAGACCCAAGAAGCTCATCAAGAGAGTCTTTTTATTCTTTAGACTCCAATCTACTTTTAGAGTCTTTTAGACTCTCCTGTTTGGACTTTTAGACTTATAAGACCCAGGGATTTATGGAAAAGACCCAAATTTTGACTAATAATTTGAGGTACTAAATAAAGACAGTTTACAAAACTAACTTCACAATCCCTGCGGTACTTCGCGAGACGAATTCAATAAGGTATTTGACCGCACGATTAGAGGTTGGTTACTGTAGTATTACTGTAGCCAATTACCGATTAATTACTATCATTAGATTCGTCGCGAAAAGTTACACTTATCTGTGGAAAGGTTTTGCAAATAAATTTTATTTAGTACTTTATGCATACAAGATTCTTTTGTAGCGCGAGTAGCTCAGCTCAGATTTTGGCGAACAGTCAGCATCATCAGCAAACAGACCCGCCACCAGCTACGAGCACCAGTTACGTGGCCGGACCGCCGGATCCGTTTGCTGCGTGTGCATAGCAACAAGTGATTCTGAATGAAAACTTGAAGGATCGGACATTTCTGATGTTCCATGTTACTGCAAGTTTGTTTCTCTCTGCAATAACCGGCACGTGCCAAGTTTGTTGCTTGGCTTTCCTTCCTACAGACGGCTACCTGCCATGGCAATGGCTCGCCGGGTCTCGAAGCGAGGTGTGCAGCAGCACAACACAGTCGGCGACTGTCGGAAAGCTTGCTGATTGGCTGATTGGCTCGAGGAGGAAGAAGCTACTGGATTTTTATGGTGCCCTGTCTCCATGCATGCTTGGACCCAGTACCTAACGATAGCTTTTGCTTTCCTGCCACCAAAAAACAAACCGCAAAGCTTCTCTCGGTTCCTCGCCGAGATCTATCCCCCGCCCCGCCCCCCAAGCTCTCTCTCTACTCCGGGCGCCGGAGGCCGCCGACGGGGCAGCGCATTGCCTCCGGCCGGTCGACCGATTTGACTCCGCGCGGCGGCTCCCCGCTTTCCCGCGCTCCCGGGAATGGGGTCGTTCAGCGGCCACGTGCTGCCGGGGACGCTGTTCCTGGCGGTGGGCCTGTGGCGGGTGTGGTCGGCCGTGTCGCGCTTCGCCGCCGACCCGCCGGCGTTCCGCGCCCGCGCGTGGAACCCGCTCCCCAAGGGGCCCCGGCTCCTGGAGCTCTACGTGGTGGCCGGCGGCGCGTTCCTCGACATGTGCCTCGAGCTCGGCGGCGGCGTCCTCGCCGGCCGCGGCGGGGTCGAGCCCGCCAGCCTCATCTACCTCGAGCACGGCGGCATGCTCCTCATGTTCTTCCTCTTCGGCGCGCTCGCCCTCCTCTCCCAGAAGACCAGGTCTGTCCTGCCGCCACCACCTCTCTCCAGTCTCCGCCATGGATGCCATTCTCCGGATAGCCCGAAATTGGTAGAATTTGCTTCAACCTCGTGCATCCAAAAGTTCAACTGAAGCGTCAATTTGGTAGTGGTTGATTTCCTTGCATAACAACCCTACTGTTGAAGGTCACATTTTTCATTTTCAACTGAGACTTTTGCCGAACTGCAGTTGCTCATCATCTCAGACAGATTTCATTTTACTCGACACCACATCATAAGCTCACTCGTCTGCAACGCCGACCGCCGCAGGTACCTGCCGCTGACGGACGGCGAGCTGTGCCTGGTGGTGGCGACGGCCTTCACATCGGAGCTCCTGCTCTTCTCCTACCACTCCGGCACCCACATGGGGCTGGAGGGCTACTACCACCACCTCCTCGCAGTCCTCGTCGGCCTCTGCATCCTCGCCACCGTCCTCGGCGCGCTCCTGCCGACGAGCTTCCCCGCCGACCTCGCCGCCGGCGTGCTCATCGCGCTGCAGGGGCTGTGGTTCTACCAGACGGCGCTCTCGCTGTACGGGCCCATGCTCCCGGAAGGGTGCGCCCGGGACGCCACGGAGCGCGGCCGCGTGGACTGCCGCAGCCGCGCCGCGGAGGAGCGCGCCGAGCAGCTGGCCAACCTGCAGCTGTTCGGGGCCGTGTTCCTCGCCTTCGTGTACGCGCTCGGGTGCTACGCCGTCGCCGCGGCGAGGCACGGGCACCCGGACCTGGCGTCGATGCACGACGGGCACGTCGCCGCCCTCGAGGGCCGCGGCGGCGGCGCTGGCGCCCGTGCCGAGGAGGAGGAGTCCACGATCTAGTGGCAGGCAGCCGATGCCGTTGTTCCTCCAGGACTTTTGGTGCCGGACTGCCGGTGAGGGTTGGGTATCGGCAGGGAGGATGCTGTGGCTTGCCGCCGGCGGTTCGGGGCCGTGCGCGGCTCTGTTGCTTCGGTTTTCAAGACCGTTTTGTGTCCGCGGCTCTAGGCCGCGCAGCTATGTTCTCAGTAGAGTAGCAACTGCAGGACATGGTGTGATGTGTTCTAGTGGCGGTGCATCTGGGGGGAAATTTGAAATAAAAAAGTTTCCTTTTTTTTTTGAATCGAGGTCAGCCCATTTCAATTGCAAGGAACGGAAATACTAGAGTCTGAGTCTTCCAATAAAAAGGTATCCTGGTCGAGGGAAAAAATCTAATAGAAAAATACCAGGTTGGTCAGAAGTGTTCAGGCAAAAGGAGGGTAGGATTTGTTTAGTATGAAACGTATGTATTGCTTAAGCCCCATGCTTGTTTGTATAGAATTAGTAAGTGGTATACCATACTTTTTGTGTTGGAAACACCATTGTCACACGAGTCTAATAAGAATATTGACTGGCAGGTGAGCTAAAAGCCAACACATGAGTCAGTCAGTCTTCCAATTAAGTTGCTGGTTGGGTATGTCAAACCGCGAGTACGAGATAACTCAGAGGCACTGTAAAATCTATGTTGGTTGTCAGTCTTCGGCATTGATTTTCCTTGAGCGGAGGAAATGGTGCTTTATCGATCTGATTTCTCACTTCTTCTCTTACGAGATTTCTAGTTTCATGAAAAGAGTGCTCTTTCTATCAACGCAGGGCTCAGACCTTTTTACAGCAGTTGAATGGGTTTAGCTTAGAATTGAATCATGCCCCCGCAAGATTGGCTGGCCATTGAGGATTTGTTCTGATGAGTTTGAAAGAGCCGGCGAGGCACGAGCAGTGTTTCCCCAGCGGCCACCCAGTGGTGGAAGTCTCGAAAGAAAGATAGGGAGCCGTGTCGAGGGCGGAACCTATGTGAGTAAGGCAGGTACTTTCCATCGACGGACCGAATCGAGAACCTTGGCTAGTGCAACCAAGACCAGTCTATCCCTTGTGGCGGGTGGAGTAATCGGTTGGAGTTAGCCGGGCTTATTCCTCACGTTGAAAGATAATGGGAGCTTGGGCGGGCGCTCGGGTCCGCTACAAGCGGTGGAAGAAGACTGCAGTAGAGAATCGAGGACGCTTTACTCTAGTTAGAATAGAAATCAAAGCCGGGTTGATCGATGTTGAGATGGTGTATTAGATCTTCTATATAGATTATCGCATTTCCGCTGGAGACAAGGAGCCCCACCTAAGATCATCACAGGATTACGATCAAACATCAAAGATCAATCCTAAAACGGAGAACCTTTTTTTTCCATGAACCCGATCGCAGTGCACAAACACCAGTGGGCACATAGTAGAGGCGTGAAGCTGTGTATTCGTTCGTTTATCTGGAGTGCACAAGCTAAGCTATCTTGCAGGCAGCTGGCCGGACGGGACCCACTGCAGCTTCCCCTCTTGTTTCGAGGTTAGGGTTGCCTTTGTCCGCCGCGTGAAAAATGGCAGATGTACTACAAGCATTTTGGTTGGTTCGGAATTCGGATCGGATCGGAGACACACCTAGAAACAGAAACTGGGCTAATTCGTCTCTAGGCAGGAATTGGCCTAAACACGGCCTGCTAACCCACAGACCCCCAGAGTCAACGGCCCAGCTCGCTCGCCGGGACAACCGGCCCATCCCCGGCGGGACGCGAGCCCCCTCCCGATCCTATCCTAACGACCCGGGCGCCGGGGCAGGAGGCCGCCGCGCAGACGAACACGAAACCCACCGTCTCGCCGCTGCGAACGCACGCTGGAACCACCGGTGGGTGGTCGTCAGTCAGCCCGGTCGCCCCGTACGGACGCGACGCGGGCGAGCAGCGGCGACAACCATGAGCTGAGACAAACAGCGCAGCCGCGCAGGCCCCGCGGTCACGGCGCACGCAACCGCAAGCGCGCACGCAGCAACCACCGGCGGGGGCCAGCCAGGCTCACTGAACCCAGCGGCCGCGGGGCGCCGGGCCTGCTGCGCCTAGTACGCGCACCGGACCTGGCCGCAGCCCGCAGCCACCGAACAGACCAGACGTGCCGAGGCGGGCGGACGGCCGCCGACGGCCAAAATCTCCCCCCGCGCGCTCGCCCAGACTGAGCTACTCCTGGCCTGGGTCATTGGCACTGCCATTACGGCGCACAGCTGTAGCGAGCGCTGCCTGCCTGGCTTGCCGGGCGTGCCGCGCCGCGTGATGTGAACGCCACCTCCCATCGGAATATGCTCGGCGGGCGCGCTGCCGCGGGGGATATGCTGCCGCTGCTGCTACCGAGAGATCCTTACCCCGGCAGCACCGACACGCGCCGCGCGCCCCGTGACAGCGGGGCGCGGCACGGGGGCTGCCAGCCTGCCAGGGCAGGAGGGAGGCAGCTCGTGGCGGGCGCACGCGCGCGCGACAGAAAACCCCAACGACCCACTTCAAGCGAGGGCGGCGGCGCACGTATCGCCTCGCCGCGCGCCCCGGACGGTGCACGGGAAAGACCTGCCGCTGCCACCGCTCCACCGTGCCGTCCCGTGTCGCGCTCGCTCTGCCGCGCAGGCCCGTGGCCCGCCAGGTCGACCGCGCGGCGTCACGGCGGCGACGGTGTCGGCGAGCCGTCGCCTCGCGTCCTCGCTCGCTCGCTCCTGCCGCTGCGGATCTCGCGGCTAGCTGCTGCCTGCGCGGGTGCGCCCCGGCCCGGCGGCAGGGGGTGGGTCAGATGGCACCTCCACCGGAACGAGGTCGCCGTAAACAACTCGCGGCGTCCATCGTCGACACGCTGTCACCGGTGGGTGGTGGCAGCGCGTACGGCCTTTGTTTACTCGGCGGAGGCCGTTTTCTTTCTTTTTTTAAACCACTCATTAGTCGGCCGTTTAGTTCCCAAATTTTTTTTGGGTTTGACTACTAATTAGAAGTATTAAATATAAATTAATTATAAAACTAATTACACGGATGGACGGGAAATCGCGATGCGAATCTACTAAGGCTAATTAATCTGTCATTAGAGGTTGGTTACTGTAGCACAACATTATCTAATTATTGCATAATTATATTCATTAGATTCGTCTCGCGACTTCACTCGGGGATTATGGAATGAATTTTGTCAGTTATTCATATTTAATGCTCTAAATTAGCGGTCAAACATTGCAAGTACTGTAGCACGCAAAATTTTTGCCACGAGCCCGGCGCCGGCGGGGAGGAGGGATCTCGAGTCGAGTGCGTGCTCGGCAATGTGTACATGGCATGGGAATTCATGGCCGCTGCTCATCGCCTAGTCCAACTGCTGGCCTCACCCAAATGGACAGAGCAGGGGCACCCATCCTCCATCTTCACGGTGATGTCATATTGTCATGGCCGGGCTGCTGGGTAGCGTGCAACCCACGAACGCTGCCCCGCGTCACCCGCCGCGCGAGGAGGGGCGGGCGCGGACAGCAGACAAGTTGCGGCGCAAGGCGGCAGGTGGAGCGCCGGAGGCAGGGGCGCACCGACGGACGGACGGCTGCGCTTGTGCGTCGCGTGCGCGGTGCGGCCGCTGCTGCCTGGCGGCCGCTGCCTTTCTCGGTGCGGCGGGATGCCGATCGGCCGCCTCGTCGACAGCGATGTCCCTCCGTTTGGCGCTTTGCGGGCGCGGGGACCACGCTATCGCTCGGCCTCGGCGTCCGCGCCGCGCCTGCTGGATGCCATGCCTGCAGCAGGAACGGCCGCACGTTCGCATCAGGGAACCCGGGGGAGGACATCATGTTCGTTCATGGGATGGACGGAGCTGGAGTCGAGCGCGTGAAAACTGAACCCGTTCCGTTTGCTACGAACTTCTGCCGAGGCCAACCCAACCCAGCGATCCCATCTGTGACTTGCTACACTTCATCCGCGTGGCGCGTGAGTGTTTCTCCAATCCGTTCACTGGTTCCTAGACATTTACCTCTTTTGAACGGAGCAGCGGCATGTGCGTTCTGGCGCGCGACGCGCTGCCCACTCGAGTCAGCTTGCGAAGCGCCATACACCGATGCACACGTAGTAGTATGGTCTAGCAGTAACAGAATAGATGCTCTCTGCCAAGAACCAGGCCCTCCGGCCCATAACTTGGGCACGCACCACATGCAGCAAGCAGCCAATGCCATGTCGCCCCCTTGTCGTTATCGCCTCGCGGAGTCGCTCTCGGCTTGGCTCGGTGCCGGCGGCGCGACTCGTGGCCCGAGCCCGACGCCGAAGAAAGACCGGCACCTGACGGAACAGAAGGCGGCGCGGATCAGCCGAGGAGCCGGCGGATTTCCGGCGGCGATCGCATCACCGCCGCGGGAGTTATGGCGGGATCCGTGTCCACGGCGCGGCGCGGCGTGGCGCCCCCTGGCCCGTCCCCGTGTCGTCCCGTCCTGTCCGCGCGGGCAGGCGAGCGACGCGGCGGCACACGCACACCGGAGCGCATGCCAGGAGCGGCCGGCCGGCCCCTGCCCTGCCCTGCCCGGTCGCGAGTCGCGACCTGAAGCCTCGCATTGGCCCGGCGGGCGGATCCGCCGGCCCCCTCCGCGCCCGCCGCACCAACCGAACCCGGCAACCCAACCCAATCATGCGCGGCGCGCGCGCGCCGGGTCGCCAGCCGCGCGTCAACGTCGGCCGGGTCCGGCCGCCACGCCACCCCACGCGCCGGGAGCCCGGGGTGGATCGCGAGCTGCTAGCTAGCTAGCGCGAGGCTGGTGGACGACGGTATCCCAAGCCAAGCTGCCGCCGTGCCGAGTGTCGGTCGGTCGTCTTTGTTTGTCCTGATGGGTATTTTTTCCTGCTCATCTAGTCTCATTCCAGGGCTTTGCTGTTGAGATCCTCCACATGGCCTTGACAGCAAATTTATGTGTGTGTGCAAGCGGGAGTGGTGGTCATGGGATCGAGCTCGGTGTCCGAACAGCGTGGCGCGTGGTGAGGGAACATGGACTTGCCGAGTATGGCGGGGTGGTTTTGAAGATGGGACTTGTTAATTTGCGTGGGCGATGGAGCACGGCGTACGTACTAAATTTCCTTTTTTTTCGAGTGAAAAAAAATTAAAGGAACGAGTGAGTAGGTGTATCTAATTTGGTGTTTATTTATGAACTGTGGAGGTCTTTTAGTTTGTTGCTGAAACAATGATTCAGTCCTGCACAAAATAGGGATTGGTGCGTCTAATATATCGCGTCTTTTTAGCTTGTTCCTATAATTCCAACTATTTTAGTTTGCGCGCATCGTATGATACCATCGTTTCAAAAAGGAAAATATATCTGCTTGCGGCTTTTGACAATTGATTCTATAGCTACATCAAAATTAGTACTAGAATAAGAACATAAAAATGGTATGGGAATATCTTTTGGTTTGGTGCGTACATTTGTAAACTATGGAGGCCTTTTAATTTGTTGCGGAATCAATGATTCGGTCATGAGCAAATAGGGATGGGTGCATCTAATTTATCGCGGTATTGCATCCTATCATACCAATTGTTTCTACGGTTATATCAAAATTAGTACTAGAATATGTTTCAAAGAAAATATTACTAGAATAAGAGCATAGAAATGTTATGGAAAATATCTTTTTGTTGGATATATTTCTAATTTTACTTGTGATTTGACTAACCAAGGAGTCCACTACCTTTTTTCCCCAACTGGAAAAGGTAATAATCCATGCCCTTTTCACCTTTTAAAGTTGTGGTGAGTTCCTTAACTCTCTTAAGTGATAGAATTTCTATTTGTGTATCATATCACGAATTCCATTTCTAATAAGTAAATGAGATTTATTATTGGAATAAATAAGTATCGTTCATCACCCTAAAATTAATGGTCAAGATATACATCCCTAAAATTAATGGTCAAGATATACATGATGATATATATATTTCAACAACAATTATTTGGTGAAGGTGCCTCTAGTTAAATTGGTTAGGTGGGTGCAAATTTCAAGCTGGGGCAAAATCTCCCTTGCTAGCGTGGCCAAGGTTCGGAGGAGGATTTTCTCAATCAGGAAGCCGGTTGCCTCCTCATAATAAATAATACGATGGGCCGTCATACTTCTTGTCAAGGTTTTTTTAACAACAATCATTTTCTTCTCAATTCATCACACCTACAGAAAAATCTGCTATTACAAATGGGTATAAAGCTCTGTCAGTCGGTCTATTCAAAACCATAAATGCATCACATATGCTGTGTTCGCTTGGCTGAGGCTGATGGCTGTTGCTGATTTGTTATGAGAGAACAATACTGCTCACTGGCTGGTAGCTGGTGACTGATGCTAATTTAGTATGAGACAACAATGCTGCTGGCTTTCACATGGTCATCATTTACTCGACCATGCATGTTAGTGCAAACTGAATGGTGTGCTCGTGAGAAACCATGCATTAACTAGCGTAACAACCACTCAAGACATTAGACATCTCACAAACCACACCCATAACACAAAAAAGTACGTTGGTTAGATCAATTAAAGGCTTTAATTTTGCGAGCAATGCTACTGAACGTACATATCCATGTTGCAACGACCAAGGGAACTATATAAAAAAAGGACCAACCAATGCAACCACCTTCTCAAATACCATTGATAAGCAATCAACAACACAAGAAGGGCCTGCGTGGTTGTGTTTGCTACGTGCAACCACTGGATTATAGAGCGCCATCAGCGAGCTAGCACTAGCAGTAGGATGAAGGATCCCTATCAAGCATTAGAGTGCACAGAACGGCAGCCTAGCTACAGGAGAAAGGCCTCCTTAAACTAACTACCCATCGGTCGGTGGATGTGCACCCTGTAACTTCCAAAATTGCTGCTGTTGAGACAGCTCCATAGCTTTAGGGAAAATGGATGGACAAAGGTGAAATGATTCAGGCTTGTTTTTAATTTTTGGAATTGTGATGCATACGCGCGCATGTTTTTAGTTTTTAGAAAACTTGAAAACGAACTTTTGACCCATTAGAATAAGTTTACTCTGAAGAACTGAAATTTGTGTTGTCATAGCACAAGAGGTCACATCGGCTCACTCTGGTGTAGTAAATTGGAGGAGGTGATACAGAAATGGTGCATGGAGGACTAGTGATTTGAGAGGCATGAGAGAAGAAGGAACATAAATTGAGGGAGCTGGGAGGCATGATGAGTGTGAGTTATGGACACAAAAACATGATAATAATGAAATGAACTCTTTAGGACAGAAAGCATGGAAAATATATGAAGGTGTGTTGCTAGTGTGGGCCCGTTCAATTTGGTTGCAAGTGCAAAGTGGTGGAGGGACGAGGGTCGGAGCCCAACCATCCTTGTCCTTCAACTCGCCACGTAGTAATTGCAACAAACAAGGTCTTCAATGCAATTATTTGATTTCCTTTCCGGTAGAACCACAATGTGATTCTTGATAGGCATACTCATTTTTTTTTGTGAGCGTGGTTAAATCTAGCTAAGAGAACAAGGGTTGTCGTTCTGGAGCACACAGATTTGACCAGAATTTAGAAGCATTGTGATCTTAATGCACTTAGGTATCCATTTTTCAGATATCTCAGTGCACACTGCTCGTTCAAATTACAGTCGACAGGATGGGTTCGCCACCTCCTCCCTCCCCTATCTTCTTTCTCCTCGCTATCCGCTCTTCTTTTTTTTCCTGGCTTCATCATCTTTGGTAGATTTACATTAGGAAGATTGAGTAAACACGTTGCCAAAAGCAATGTCAAAATCAGTAGCTTATCCAAATACTGAACACAATTTACACGTCATTGCAAGCTCACTCCCTTACCTTACCTTGGTCAAGATCTTTCCTGCCTATCAAAGGAAAAAAAAAGATAAAGATATTTATCCCCACCTGCCATCCCGGGCCAGCAAAAGCGCAAAAAATTCCAGCCCACCACACCAGCACAAGATTACAACGAGGGACGCAACTTTACACGTAGCCCCTCCGGGTCTCCCGCATTCACAACCCGCCGCCCCCGGCTTCTCTCTCCTCCCTCGCCAGCCACCTCCTCCTCACTCCTCGGCCACACGGCCGCGCCCGCTATTTAAGCGCGCGCCCCGAGCACAGGGGGGAGAGCGTGCAGAGCGAGACGCGTCGTCCCTCCCCACCCCACCCACCCCCGCCGCCGGCCCGTGCGTTCCCCCGCCCGCGTAGGGTTAGGGTTCGGTCCCGCCGCCATGGCGATCCTCTCGGCGCTCGCGACCGAGGTGCTCATCCCCGTCGCCGGCGTCATCGGCATCGCCTTCGCCGTCGTGCAGTGGGTGCTCGTGTCGCAGGTGAAGCTCTCCCCGGCCGCGGCCGCCGCGGGCGGCAGCAAGAACGGCTACGGCGACTACCTCATCGAGGAGGAGGAGGGCCTCAACGACCACAACGTCGTCGTCAAGTGCGCCGAGATCCAGAACGCTATCTCCGAAGGTGAGGGAGCAGGGCCTCTCAGATCTGTGCGCTGCCGCTCGGTTCGTTTAGATCTGCGCATTTCGTGCAATCGTGCCTGAGGCCGCGTATCTCTCTCTCTCTCTCTCTGGCTCGCGAGATCTTTGGGATCAAAGGTTTTTTTTTGAGGGCATCTTTGGGATCAAAGGTTAAGAGGCTTTTGCTGGCCGTTCCTTTCTTTAGTAAATTTATTAATTAACACTGGTCTGACGCTAAAGTTCCAAATTTAGCATGGGGTGAGCTAGCTAAAAGATCATTCTAATTTCTGTCCACCCTCTCCCCGTCCATAACGGCTTTCTAAATAGATGAAAAAATCGTGGAAAAACTTCGCCGTACTGAGATTACTGTCGGATTAGATATTTTCAGAGGAGGACAAATCGTTCTGTGGGGGAGTATTTGGTACCTTTACGGTGTGGGGGCTGCCAAATGATGTTCCCTTTTCCTTTCCAAACGTTGTACTTTTGTGATGTTTTCGGGCATTCTTGGCACCTGTCCCAAATCTGGGATTTTTCAAGTGGGGGCTCATGTGATGTGTTACTGTTGTTTTGCTAGAATTTGATTCACGGGCCCCAAGTGGGCTCGCGAATAATTTTTCTTCTCCCGGGGACGTGTAAATCTGGGAATTGGCTTTAGGTGCCTGTAGTTGGTGGTTCTGAATCTGAACTTTGGTAAGGACTTTTTTAATACCTTGAGCGGTGCTCTTGCCCTGTGTCGATGCTGTAGTGGAGACGCAGTTGCTTTCAGCTGAGTCGTGTAGATCTTGTAACTTGGTAGTGGAAGGTGCGTGATGGATCTGTCTCTAACTAACTAGAATATATCTGCTCGCGTAAGAAGTAGACTACAGAGTGCCATTTGGCTGTGACTTAAGCTTACTATAATTATTAACTGGACTCTAAATGCCCTAGTGTTAGGTAGATCTGGACTTTGAAGGCCTGGTTCTTGGATAAGGACATCTGACATGGGTCACCAATGTGTCAATTATTCCCTGTTTTTCTTCTGAGCTTCCCAACCAGATCTGCATGGATGGCCTAGTGTTCCAAGTTACGTGTCCAATCCATGAGTTTTGTTTCAACGTGTCACCAATCTTGACCGACTGTATTTTTTCTTCTTCTTCTTGTGATTGAAATGGGGACACAGGAAGGTGAGCACTTTTGGAGGTACCTGCCTGGGGGGTCATGGGTTTGTGACTTCCCTGGGTTGTTGACAAATGGCTGTTGGATGTGTCAGTCTGTACACTTAAGATAAGATTGGACAGACAGTTGTATCGTTCTTCCTGGTGTTTGCTTGACCGAGCGTGCATTTGTATTGTTCATAGTTTGTATGTGCATCGTAATCTAATCTTGCATTATGTTACAGTTACTGCCCTTTACATCCTAGTAACACTAATCACCAGATCTATATTTGATAAAGTGTCTTCTCTTTGATGTGCAGGAGCAACATCGTTTCTCTTCACAGAGTACCAATATGTTGGTATTTTCATGTCGATCTTTGCTGTTGTCATCTTTCTCTTCCTTGGCTCTGTTGAGGGATTCAGTACAAAGAGCCAGCCCTGCACCTATAGCGAGGGCAAGTTCTGCAAGCCTGCCCTGTTCACCGCACTCTTCAGCACTGCATCCTTCTTGCTTGGAGCCATCACCTCTTTGGTCTCTGGTTTCCTTGGAATGAAGATCGCCACATATGCCAATGCCAGAACCACCCTGGAAGCTAGGAAGGGTGTTGGGAAGGCATTCATCACTGCTTTCCGCTCTGGTGCTGTTATGGGCTTTTTGCTCGCATCGAGTGGTCTTGTGGTTCTCTACATCACCATTAATGTATTTAAGTTGTACTATGGTGATGACTGGGAGGGTCTTTTCGAGTCTATCACTGGGTATGGTCTTGGTGGATCTTCCATGGCTCTCTTCGGAAGAGTTGGTGGGGGTATCTACACAAAGGCAGCTGATGTGGGTGCTGATCTTGTTGGCAAAGTTGAAAGGAACATCCCTGAGGATGATCCTAGGAACCCAGCTGTGAGTTATCTTATCTCTGCTTTGGGCTTACAATATTGATTTGCAGACAATCCACTTACATAATGGCCATATGGCACTGGCATTTTTATTTCTGAACTTGTAAATCCTATTTTGCAGGTGATTGCTGACAATGTTGGTGACAATGTTGGTGACATTGCTGGAATGGGATCTGATCTCTTTGGGTCATACGCAGAATCTTCCTGTGCTGCCCTTGTTGTTGCATCTATTTCATCTTTTGGAATTAATCATGATTTCACTGGGATGTGCTACCCATTGCTTGTGAGCTCTGTTGGGATCATTGTCTGCTTGATCACCACACTCTTTGCCACTGACTTCTTTGAGATCAAGGCCGTGAAAGAAATCGAACCTGCACTTAAGAAGCAGCTCATCATCTCCACTGCTTTGATGACTGTTGGTATTGCGATAATCAGCTGGTTGGCCCTTCCAGCTAAGTTCACCATCTACAACTTTGGCACTCAGAAGGAAGTATCGAACTGGTATGTTAATGACAATCCTTGCTGTTTGTTTGTGGAATGTTCTCTCTTCTGACTGAATCATCATGTGTCTGTAGGGGCTTGTTCTTCTGTGTTGCAATCGGTCTGTGGGCTGGTCTTATTATTGGTTTTGTCACAGAATACTACACTAGCAATGCATACAGGTAAGAATCCTGCCAGCCAGTCTGTAGTTAGGTCCTACCAATCTCTAATTAGGTGTTTCTTTCATCATTTCTGTGATACTGTTTGAACCTTGATATTACTTTTTGTATATGGCAGTCCTGTGCAAGATGTTGCAGATTCCTGCAGAACTGGTGCCGCCACCAATGTCATTTTTGGTCTTGCTCTAGGATACAAGTCAGTTATTATCCCAATTTTCGCCATTGCTGTCAGCATCTATGTCAGTTTCTCTATTGCCGCAATGTATGGCATTGCTGTTGCTGCCCTTGGCATGCTAAGCACAATCGCAACTGGCCTTGCTATTGATGCTTATGGTCCCATCAGTGACAATGCTGGTGGCATTGCTGAGATGGCTGGAATGAGCCACAGAATTCGTGAGAGAACTGATGCTCTTGATGCTGCTGGTAACACAACTGCTGCTATTGGAAAGGTAAAGTTATCATTTGTGTTGGATGACTGGAATTATATTAGATGGTTAACAAGGAAGCTATTGTGCTAGTCTGGTAACTTATTTTGTCTGTATCCTTGTGCAGGGATTTGCCATTGGATCAGCTGCTCTTGTCTCCCTGGCCCTTTTTGGCGCCTTTGTCAGCAGGGCTGGAGTGCAGGTTGTCGATGTCCTCTCCCCCAAGGTCTTCATTGGCTTGATTGTTGGAGCCATGCTTCCGTACTGGTTCTCTGCCATGACCATGAAGAGTGTTGGAAGTGCTGCTCTGAAGATGGTTGAGGAGGTCCGCAGGCAGTTCAACACCATTCCTGGGCTGATGGAGGGAACTGGCAAGCCTGACTATGCTACCTGCGTTAAGATCTCCACTGATGCTTCCATCAAGGAGATGATCCCCCCGGGTGCTCTGGTCATGCTCACACCCCTCATTGTTGGAACCCTCTTTGGAGTGGAGACCCTCTCTGGTGTTCTTGCTGGTGCCCTGGTTTCTGGAGTGCAGGTGCGTATCACTTCCTAATACTGTGTGTACTTCACTGGTTTCTGACGTTAAAAATCTATGACAGATTGCCATCTCTGCTTCCAACACTGGTGGCGCATGGGACAATGCCAAGAAGTACATTGAAGTAAGCACTCTGAAAAAGTCCTGGATGAACAATTTGAGTCAGTATCTAAGATCAGTGAATAACTTTGTTTACATTATCTTGTTTGTTTCAGGCTGGTGCCAGCGAGCACGCAAGGACCCTGGGCCCTAAGGGATCAGACTGCCACAAGGCTGCTGTGATCGGTGACACCATCGGTGACCCCCTGAAGGACACCTCCGGCCCATCCCTCAACATCCTCATCAAGCTCATGGCCGTGGAGTCTCTTGTATTCGCCCCCTTCTTTGCTACCCACGGTGGCCTGCTCTTCAAGTATCTGTAAGAGCAACATCAAGTGCAGGAGAAGTATACAATCAATCGATCCATGGGCATCTTGAATAACGCCTGCCAGATCACCTGTTAGCGTGTCGCGCCTGGCATTGCGCCGCTGTTTTTTTGGTCTCATTATTTCAGGATTGCTGCAACTGTTGGCCTTTCTCTTTGGGCCTCCTGGAGGCGTTACTGTTAGCCTTACTCTTACTGCTTGTAGCTCCACGTAGAAAAGAGGTGTCGTGCGTCTGGCAAATTTTCCCAGTCCCTGATGATGGCGATGATGTTGAAATCTTTGAACAATGATACATGATTATTGCAGTGTACTAGTGATGACTCATATGGTCTGTTATGGATACCTGCTGTCTCATCATTCCAATGCTCATGCTACATTCTATCTCGTGTAGTGTAATTCAAGCAATTGATTCCTTGCTGTTTTCATGCATTGAGATTTCACTGCTGTTGCCGGCAAATCTGGTCATAACGAACCGATTTGCTCATGGAACAAAATGAAGCATCTTCAAATGCCGCTTCATAAAGAATCTGGTCATACCTTCTTTTTTTTGGTCAAAGTCAGTTTCTCATTCTCAAGTACACCACAATATTTTTGAGTTTCTTTGGTCTTTGTTGCATATATATAGAGGCGTAAATGGGAGATCTTTGGATGCACCTTTAATTTTTTTAGTTCAAATATTTATACTATTTTAGAAAAAAAGTAATGAGGTTCTATTTTTTTAAAAAAGTAGCATACATATTTGAACTAAAAAGTATTTAAAGGGTCACCAATTTGCATCTTTAGACACATCAATTTATGATATTCCATGAGATAAAAAAGGCCCTTATTATCGTACATTATACAATATAAAAGCAAAATCTATAAAGTACTTTCTTAGGAACTCCTAACAAATTTCTTAATACTACCCTTAAATTCATTTTTATTTTTTTCCCGCCCTTCTATAATTCTGCTTTAATCCAAACAAGGAACTTAATGACGCTGGAAAATAGCTTCTCCCCTTTTCCATTGTTGATCATCATAATTCTTTCAACATTTACCAATTCTCTTCTAAGAATAGAGATGAAAACAATTGTACCCTAGCATCCCTTTCTTTCAGCAAGTGCCTTGCATATCTAAAAAAAACTCGGCCGGGTGGGGAAAGACCGCCGCACCAGTATTGACTTTCTAGAAGAAGCCTCGGCTTCCCCGACCGAGAAAATCACTTTCTAGAAGAAGCCTCGGCTTCCCCGACCGAGAAAATCCCCGAACCCTGGCCCCGCTCTGACACTGGGGGCCGTAGCCCATGGTAACCCTGTCTGGGCCATGTAAGGGTCCTCAGGCCGACTTGGGCCGTCCACACTAGTGCATTGGCACCGGGGCCAGCGAGGGGATTTTTTTAACCTCAGCCTGAAATTCGCTCCCACGGGAAGTCGAACCCAGAACCTGAGGAGTGCCGCTGGGTTCCTCTAACCAACTCAGCTAGATGCCCTTTGGCAAGTGTCTTGCATATCACTTCATCTTCTAGATGGAAAGCTTCGCTGTCCATCCATCATCACCAATCACCCCAATCCCACCCATTATTATGATCTAGCCCATCTACTAAGTCCTAGCTAGCTACATGCCGGGGCATGGAAATCTGAAATCCGAGCGAACACGATGGAGTAGGGCGCCACGGCGATGGGCTGCGCCGCGTCCACCTTCACCGCCTCCAGCCTAGGGATGCTCCCGTCCGCGCCGGTGGCCAGGGCCTTGCCGTTCAGCAGCATCACTTGGCTCCGCAGGTCGCCGCCCTTCGGCGTGAGGTGGTACTCGTCTCTCGTGGCGCCGTCGGCCGCCGCCGCAAAGCCGGGGGCGTGGGCGTGAGCGTGCCCGAACTTCCTGGCGTGCCTCCTCGCGCCGTGCTTGTGCTCACCGGCGGTGGCGGCTTGGTTTGTCACTGAGACCTGGGCCGTGGTGTAGCTCGTCCTCTCGCCGTGCTTGTGCGCACCGCCGGCAGCGGCGGCATGAGCTGTCACGGTGACTTCAGTCTTGGTGTTGCCGCTGAGGTTGATCAGCAGTAGAGTGATTCCTGGCTGAACGATGAGCATGATGAGGAGACAGTGAGCACGAATTCTCTAGGAGATGAGAGCTTTTTTCTTTTTCTTGATGTTGCTGATGAAAAGGAGCTGAATTCCTTACCGAATCTTTAGCGCAGTGGGCGTAAGCGCGGATCTTGTTGGTGCCATTGAATGTTGTTGCTAGAACTTTGGTTCCCATGAGGCGATGCCACAGTAAAGCACTGCAGGGGGGAAAAAGTCCAGGGGAAAAAACAGGGGAAAAAAATCTGTCATTGAAGTGACAAACTGGCAATTTTGTTTGCTTTGCAATGCCAATTCTTAACTTGGACATGAAGTAGATGTTGGGTTTTAATCTGCTGGGATAGCTCTATGCATATAGGACAAATAGACTGTAGCTTCTTCAATGCATCCAAGCTTGTTAGTATACAGGGCAAGTTTTTCGTCAAGTGCTTGTACCGTTACTTGTTATAAAATCCTTGAAGAACATGATGCATTTTTACCTGTAATAGTCAGGGTTCGGTTGAAATGTCGTGGTGTTCAGCAGGCCGTAGTTGCCGCCAATCAAACTCTGTCTGCAGTAGCTCTTTGTGTCATACTTTGCTGACATCCCAAGCTGATCCAAAAACCTTGAAAAATCACCCGAAAAGATCTCAATAAGAACATCTTCAAGAACAGCTTCAGAATTCAACACCTGCAAACTTGTTTGCTTACCAGAAGCTGAACACAAATGCGTCAGTGACAAGGTGGTGGCCGCTGTTGTAAGCCCCTCCAGCTTCCCCAACCCATGCGACGGTCGATGTCCCTGTGGATTTCAGTATGCCCTGAAGATTGCTGAATATGCTTACCATTCCGTCGAGGACCGACGGATTGAGGATCTTTTCAATCAGATTTGTATCCCTTCCTGCGATATCCAGCACATTTCACTTTCAGTTTCTGTATGCCAGAATCAAAATTTTCCAGGAATAGCTGTGAGCATACCTGGTCCTAAGTTGTAGATGTGGTGGGTCATCACATTCAACAGATTTGGCTTGGTTTTGACGATCAGTTCCGTGAACCAGTCTGGGTCAAAAAATCCTCCAGGAGCAAGCACCAGTGGCTTTGATGGAGTGCTTCGGTGTATGTCGTCGACTATTGTTTTCAGGGCGATCACATCTGCGGCATATTGGTCAGCTCCGATTCGGGCTCCAACTCCCTTACCACTAAGTTCATTTCCTGCAAGGAGAGCGCACTAGTTTCTCATGATTGAAAATGTATTTACTATTATTTTTGAGAATTGCAGGTTCAAAGTGTTATTTATTTGGGTGTGTGGATAATTGGCAAAGCCTAACCACACATGCTGCTGTCCTATAGATTGGACATGCCACATGTCGACATCAATATTTTCTGAAATAATTTCAGAGAACTAGAGATCATTGAAAGATGTTAGGACAGCAACTGTAGCACTTCTCTGAAAATAGACATATCAAAAAGACCCTTTCAAAAATAAGTTATGCATTAAATTCTCCTCTTTTATGCGAACCAGTACCGCCAAACGATGCATTTCGAAATAACTAGAACCAAGATAAAAATGCACACTAGAACAACATACCAAGCTCCCATCCATGAATGTGGTAGCCCTTGTATGCAGTATACTGAATCAGCGATGCTGCATTGGTGTAATCCCATGGCCCTCCCATAGATCCATCCGGCAACGGGACCCGGCCTTTCATTGCGTTCAGCCCGAACACAATCTTGGCACTGCAATTGTGCAAAATTCATTGAATTTTCAGAACTGATGTGATTCAACTGGAAAAAGAGTAGGCTGAATCGCCGAACTCACCCGGATTTCTGGAAGAATGCGTTGAGCTCGTCCCACCTGCGCAGGGGCAGGCATCCCTGAGTGAAGCCGAACATCTCCGACTCGTTCTTGACGAACGGCGTGCACGGCTGCCGGAGGTCGGCGGTGCCGTACAGCACCTTGTCCTGCAGCGAGCCTCCCAGCCGGAGCTTCAGCGGCGAGAAGGCTGAAACAAAATTCACCGCCGCATTGACAAAGGAAACGGGATATACTAATAGAGCTTCGACCTCAACGGAGCGGCGGCGGAAGCCGGCCGTCGCCTACCTCTGACGGCATTGAGCAAGACCTTGTTGGAGAGATCCTGCAGGAGAGGACGGAAACAATCTGCGTGTCAGCACTTCGCGGCGTCCACGGACCATCAAGAGTTCCGGGCAGGAATGGAGGGAGGAGAGGTGCCTCGGCGGCCGCTCCGCGGCCGGCTCGCGACTCACCAGGTTGAGCAGCCCGGCGCGGCCCCAGGCGCAGGTGCCGTAGTCGCACTTGTCCGGCGGCCACCAGTCCAGTGTCGCGCACACGAAGTCCTCCCCCGTCGCCGCGATGGCGCGCCGGCCGTCCACGGCGGCCACCGCGGCCGACGCCGCGGCGCCCGGCCGCAGAAGCAGCAGCGCCGCCAAGAGCCACACGGCTCCAAGAAGCCGCAACCCCGCCGCGGCCATGCCCGGGCAATGCCCCTTCAGAGGGCCGAGCAGAGCCGCGCTGCGACCGTGCCCAGGTCCAGCCGAGCCTAAGCCTAGTCCCCCGGGGGGCAAGGAAGGAGGGCAGAGCACGCGGGAGGAGGACGCTGGCACGCTGCCGCCTGCCTGCCTGTCGCCCACCCGCACCCCCCGCACCCGGCTAAATAAATAGTAAATGCTAGCGGCCAAGACGCCAAGGCATGGAGGCGGGCGGCAGAGCCGCAGAATGCCAGGTCGGGGGATAGGGCGCGCCGGCCGGAGCCTGACAGCGCGGGGGGCACGGGCACCGCGCGACGCGGCCGCCACCCTGAGCTCTCTCGCTGGCTGGCTCCTACCCCAGGCGCACGGCGCGTGACGCGGTAAGCCCGGCGGCCGGGCCGGCGGTTTCCGTTTTTCCGTTAGCGGTTAGCCTACTAGCTAGCGCGCGGTCGGTCAGAGCTCGCAGCGCGCGACCGTGAGCCAGGTCGCAGGCTCGCAGCTCAGGTTTTGACTGGGGGATCGAGGCGAGGCCGCCGCTGGGCTTCCGGCGGCGAGCCGGAGCCACTGGTTGCGGCCGCGCTGGCAAGCCGTGGCGGGGCGCGGCGGGGAGGACAGGCGGCCGGAGTAATAAAAGATGCTGGGGATTCATCCGCCGTGATGTCTTGTTGCTGCAGCGCCGCACGGCATGGTTCCGTGTTTCGTTTCGTCCTGCCGCCGCCCGCCGGCGCCAATCTTTTTTTTGGAAACATTTTTTTAAAAAAACGAACCCGGCGCCAATCTGCAAGAGCAGTAGAGTTCTTTGGCGTACGAGGGAGAATCGACAAGGGGAGGAGTTTGCCACTTTGTTCGCATTCCTCTTGAGATGTGTGGCGCGTCAGCTGCATTTCGAAATGGGAGTGGAGAGAAGAGAATGGAGTACAATCTGTTTCGAAATGAGAACTAATTTTTTTTTACAAAAGATAAACGAGTTGTGTATTAATAGTGAAGAACTAACTACTATACTAGTGTTATTGGCTCTGTTCAGCTGGCTTGTCAGCTAACAATTAGCGGTGTTTTTCTCTCACACCAAATCAGCACCAACCAACCAGCACTACTTTTTCCTCACAGTAAATCAGCATCAAGCACAGCTAGCCGAATGACCTTGCTCTCATAAGATGAGGTAGAGTCGTGCTATGATCTGCAAAAGAAACATGTTTATTTCAAGCCTCCAGGGTACCTATGTGTTCCAAACAGAGAAATGTGCTTAGAAGAAGGCTAGTGATAGATCCAGCTCTAAGCTTTTGATGTTATAGATCATCTACAACCAATCAGTCCACTCATATAGTCACACAACAGTTGGCTCATAGCAAGAGCTAATAAAAAGCTGATTACTTAAAAGCTGGCTCACAGCTAGAGCTAATAAAATAATTAAAAACGTCTTATACCTAGAACAAAAAAAGAGGTTTAAATAGTTAAAATTTACTCCCTCCGTTAAGAATGATAGGTGATTTTTCTATATAATCTAAACATAGTGTATATTTATATGCATAGCAAAATGCTATGTATTTAAAAAACCAAAATAATCTATAATTTAGAATGGAGAAAGTATATCTAATAAAAAGTTGGTTCATAATTAGAGTAAAAAGATGAATAGTTAAAAATTAGCTCATAGTTATTCCACAAAAAAGAATTGGCTAATAGTTAGGGCTTAAAAAAAGCTGGATAGTTCCCATAAAATATACTTCTAATAAATAGCTGGCTCATAGCTACAGCCAATAAAATGCCGAATAGTTAAATGGTGGCTCATAGCTACAGCCAATAAAATGCATTATGGTAGCAGCTAATAGAGGGAGTTATGTATCCTCACTCTCACTCAACTTTCTCGTAGCAAACTTAGTTAAAACGTCATTGGTAGGTTCGTGCCCATGGGCGTTTTGATCTTTTTGCAATCCATCATCTAAAAATAGCTAGGTGGAGGCATCTAGCTCACTAGTGGATAATTATCTACAAGGTAACTATCTGGAAACCTGGCAGTAGGAAGCGGGCTTATTTGGATCAACTAGAGCTAATAACTAATACTAGATTGTACATCGGGCTTATTTGGATCCAAGCGCAGACAGTTAAAAAAAGATAGTTTTTTTTAAAAAACACCTAAGAACACTGAGTAATCATGTAAGAACTTAAATGAGCGCTCGCTAACCGCGCGCTCAAACGCACGTGAGCTGCCAAGAAAGGATTGAAAAATACAGTTTGAGTACATGATCGGATATGATACAGGATATGGCTACTGCACAATGGACACATAAAAAAAGGTTGAAAAGCTATTGTAGACAACTTTGATCATTAATTAAAGATATTAAATAGAGGTAGTTTACTAAACTAACTCGACAACACCTGCGCTACTTCGCATGACTAATCTAATGAGTTTTTTGACCGTATGATTAGAGAATGATTACTGTAGTAAATCATAGTGGAACTTGACTCATTAGATTTGTCTCGAAAAGTTACGTCCATCTGTAAAAATGTTTTGTAGATAAACTTTATCTAATATTTCATGCATATAAAATTCTTTTTTAGCGCAAGTTGCGCTAGTGAACCAAAAGCCAGTCAATTCAGCCTGAGCACGGCGACCGCCCTTCATCAGAGACAGGATTAAAAGAAAAAAAAAAGGGAACTTGGACAGAGCTGGGGAAGGGTGCGTGTGGTACACCATTTCCACTGGTCCTCTGCTCCTGCTACTTGCCATCTCCCTCCCCCAGCTGGGGTTGCCCAATGCCCATCCATCCCAGAACGACCCTACACCGTGCATGGATGGCTGGCCCGTCGCGGCTTCGCTTTCCTTGTGGGCGCGAGATGGCTCATAATGGCCACTCGGCGACAACGGCTCGGCTGGCTTTGGCCACTGGCAATGGCGTCCGTTCGATCCTTTGGATGCGTCTAGGGTTCTTGGCTCGGAGGATATTTTCATGGAATCCCAAGATCTGGACGAGCATGGTTCTCGCGCGAGTTGTGACCTGTAGGGCCTCTTGAATTTAGTCTTGATCGACAGTAAACTTGCTATTCCTCTGAAATTTTTTGGCACGAAGGTAGGCGTATGTGTTGTCTGTTCCCCTTATCGATCAAGGCAATGGCAATCTCCCAAAGAAACATGCAGTTTTTGGTCCGATGCACACGGACGGAACAGATCGTGGAATGTGGAGGAAAGACCCGGTAGGTTTGCGTTGCTTGGGTGTCCTAGTTTCCATCGAGCAGTGGGCATGCGATCTGCAGTTACTGGCACGTAGCTTCCAAGAGCAAACCAACAGCTTTGTTTCAGCTCACAGGTTGGCAAGTTTGCTATAGCTGGATATGAACAACACTTGTTGTAATCTACTACTTGTGGTCAGTGGTCAGGTTCATAATGTCCGGCCTGGTTAGCAACGGAAAGGCCAAAAATGTCCCGGCTGTTTCACATTTCCCTTTTCCCCCTTTCATTTGACTATACGGTTCTTACTTCTGAATACGGCCAGCAACCCAACCAAAAGATGAATCAAGAAACGCCCCCGTGTGCCGGCAGCCCTTGACCCCCTCCGGCGATACCCAATCGCAGCGCGCCTCTCGCCTGCCGCGCCGCCGGTCGCCTGCATCCCTATGATCGTCGCCTCGCTCAAGTTGCCATCGAGCTCCTTTTTTTCTTAGAGCGTGGCCCTCGAACTCAGTCAGGAATAAAAAGGGTTTGATTTTCAGTTTAGTCGTCGGTTTAAAAATGAAGAGAGTTTAGTCGTTTACTCGTTTTAAAAATAAAGAGAAAGTCAAAACTATTACCTCCAAAGTGGCAAATCTAAGATGTAAAATTAAGGGAGGCACATTTTCTTTTCTTTTGGCTGAAGTCTACATAACTCCTTGTAAATTATAAAATTGTTTATTTTTTCTCGAATATGTAGGAGAGTTGCGCATCTTTATATTAAGAATAAAAATAGAATTATTTTAGTACAATAGCAGAGCTAAGCTCACGCTAACACATTGAAGCATGTCGTGCTCCCAAGACTAGAACAAACCTGGCTATTTTGGCCATACCATTGGTGAGTACTCACACTCCAGACAACCAAGACGACTCGCCCCGGTTTCAATCCACAGATGTGCTTCCTCTCGTGTGCATTCCAGCAGCTCATGGACCAAGCGCTCACGTCCCTCGAACAGCCACGCATTCCTTTCCTTCCAAAGCGTCCAGATTGTTAGCATGAAAAGTGAGTCCAAACCTCATCACCGTCCCTTCGGTTGCAGTTGCAGCTGTCTCAAGTGCTCCCACCAATCTTGTAGACTACCATCAATGAAGGGGCACAAGCAGTCTAACCACGAGAGCTTGCCGCACCAAATGTCCTTTGCATAGGATCAGGTGACAAGCATATGGTTCACCGTCTCAGGCTCTGAGGCTCCTGATCACAAAGCTGCTCCTGATCACAAAGGCAACAAGTGTCATGCGCGTCGAGTCCATGTCGCCGACGCCGATCCCCCGTCCAAATTCGGCCCTTGGTAGCTGTAAAATTGTTTACTTAACCTCCTGAATGAATTTGTAAAACCAGTTTAATTCTGGCGCCTGATTTTTTTTTTTGAAAAATCGTTTACTTAAGCTTACTGCGTTGGGCTGGGAACAAGAGAGAAGAATCGGCCCAAGGCCTCGTTTCGCGCCCATGCGACTTCTGCTGGGCTTGTTCCGCGCCGGGCCTAACGACTCGTCGCTCCGGGCCTTTCGCTGTCTCCTGGATCCGCTGACGGTGGCCCGACCAGCAAGCGCACCAGCGGTTTTTTTTATTTTTTATTTCCGTTTTTTTTCAAAAATATATTTTCGATTTGGAAATTTACAGAAATATACACCGGCCGCCCCGCTGCCGGGCGGCAGGGGCTTATCTGCAAAAAAAAGATGGAAAAAAATTGCAGACAAGTCCCTGAGGACCGGTCGCCCGGCAGCTGGGCGGCCAGCCTCCCAGGCCGCCCGGCTGCGGGGCGGCCTGCCTTTTTTTTTTGCAATTTAGCCTTTTTCGCGAAATAATTTCACATATGTGCTCTTTTTGTAACTTTTTGCAGAAATAGACCCTGGGGTCGGCGCTGTAATATGTGGCGCCGAGATAAAACGTCTTGGCGCCACAGATCACGGCGCCGAGGTGCCACGCACGCACAAGCAATCTAGTGAATCTTCGAACTTGCCTTTAATATTTTCGGACATTTTCAGGAGACTAGAATACTGTGAACCATACATCAAATATAACGGTAAGAATTAAGAACTAAAAACTGCATTACACAATATAAATCATAGGAATTACATCATAATACAACGTTAATGAAACACACATCAGACATGCAGTGGCATGGCAGAACCCGTTGCAACTACGGTAAACAGATTCTGAACTAAGCTAACATGCCTTAGGTAATTTAGAAAAACACAACAAACACAACGATGCAACATGTGACTAGCACTAGGTAGTCCTAGTAGCCGTACCCCCACGTAGCAAACTGCGTTGAGCCTTCTCCGCAGTATCCACCCATTGCAGGTGGTGCAGGCGGTGGTGCCAGAGGGGCAGGGCCCTTCTTCTTGTGACAAGGGCAGTTGCAGTAAGGAATAGTGCATGATTCATCCCGTGAAGCGGCAACATTGCTGGTATTATCATCTTCGTCGTCTTTGTTACCCTCGCTCAATTCCTCGTAATGGTTTACCTTGCATTCCAGATCAAAGATCTTTATCTGGAGGTACTCGATGAACTCCTGAACTGAATCAATTGGTGCAGGATCGACCCACCTGGTAAAACCACAGTTTTCTGGAGCATCTGAAGACTGCAAAATAAATTTCATGTAAGGTATCTCAACGAAGATAAAGAAATAAAACAACCGAGTATTACCCACGCGTGTGGGCATTTGAAGAAACGCCGACCGCCATCCATCCCGTCGGTGCACATCTGCACTAAGCAGTCCTCACCATGTATGCATTTTTCCACGGTTCTCTACGGTTATCGTATTGTCGTAGAGGAGTTTCATTGGTAAATTCATTCTTGTGCTGTGGCGGAAACTCAAACACTGGTTCCGGAAAGGAATCAGGTCCAATTGGCCCCTCCCATATTATGGGGTCTCCATTTCTTCCCCCTTTTCCTTTCCCAAAACCGTAGTAATTCTTCCCGCTAGACCCACCTCCAAACATTGAGTATACAATGAGATTTGTTGTTTGAGTGCTGCTGGGAGTTCACAAACTTCGGAGTATTTATAGGTGCACAAAGGTCTGATACCCGGAGTGTAGAGTGTAAATGGACCTGAAAAGCCTACATGACAACACAATGAAGAGGCTAGCTGACCGAACACTGAAAAGGCTAGATTCAATTATCGAACTGACTACTCGATGCATCTCTGTGTATGCAGAGCATCTAAGTGCATGCAGACTCACAGCACTACATCGCTGCCGCTCGGTCGATCGTGCCTAGATGCCGCCTTCCCCGCTACACGCCACAGACCTTCGCTGTAGAATGACAGTTCCGTCGTCCTCGCCCGAGAGACTGCTTTGAATGTGAGCTGGTGTGGTTGCCGTGTTGTCACATCTTTTTGAAATGGTGAAAGGGCACTACTATTGGGCTGTCGTCTTTTGTCACGTTTGTCTGGGCAAACAATGCGACATATACGAAACCCATGATCGCCGTGCTGAGCAGTGACAACCTGTGATCTCGTACTCGCAGCTAGATACACTATGGTCCCTATTTTGAGCTATACGAGCGTGTCACGAAGTTTACTCTGTATGCGGTAGTCGTCATCATCGTCGGCGGGATCTCGGCCGCTAACTGCTCCCGCAACTAACTTGTCCTTCATTAAATCACGAAAAAAATTCGCAAGAACTTCCCTTATTTCACGAGCATTATGGAACCCACAAACATAACAAGTTCACATCAATAATATCTATAGAAACAAATGACAAGTAAACTACCACAATCATAAACAACCATAATCCGAATAGTCGAAACAGTCCATAATGCCGCCGGAAAAACAAGTGCAAACAACTAACCACCCCTACCATTCCGACCTCTCTTACGTTGTGCGTGTCCGTGATCTGTAGGGTAGCTATGACGTTCCGGTGGCCCCACGTTTCTGGCAGGACGACGTAACTGAGCCAGAGGTGTATGCAAGCTGGGATCATCGTCCTGGGCAGGCGTAGCAAACAACCGTGTAAACTCCTCCAAGGAGGCCGCGGCGTTGTCTTCAGACCACCCTACAGATCATAAAAATTTTTTTAAGCAACATTCAAAAAGTGAATGCAATTCCGTACAAATTATTGTACGTACCCTGTGTTAGAGGTGGTGGTGGTGGATAGGAAGAAGCTCCTTCATATCCTCCTGGTGACGGCATAGGGTGATACGAAGACGGTCCCGCTCCAGTGAACTGTTGTGATCCTGAGTATAAATAATAATGTATGAGCCTTCGACCATAAAACATAAGCAAATAAAATTATACACCACATATTTACCTAAAGTCCCTCCAGCATGTGGCATAGAGGTAAACTGGGTTCCATGAAATGGAGCCCCTTGCGAGGCACCTGGCCCTCCATAGGGCTGAGAACTGGGGCACCCGTACCCTGTGTGGAGTCGTATTTAAATAATGCATATAAACATACGGATCGGTAAATATCACACCATACCTTCTGCCTGTCGGTGGTATAAGGGAGGCTGCTGCCATGCGGGACCACAGGGAACCGACATCGACGCTTGCGACGATCCGTAGGAATCCTCGTACTCCGTCCGCATACCAAAGGCCTGAAGCATACCTCGGGCTCTATCACGTTGAGTGGTCCAGGCCTCGAGTTGTGCCGGCACGCTCATCGTAGACCCGCCATGAATCCTCATTACATTCAGTGAGCAGTCTAATTCAAGCAGCCTACATGCCTCGAACTGCAACAAAAAAAACTTAGTATACAAATATTAAAAGATCGAAAATGCCGTCAACATTTACTCACCGCCCCAGCTAATGCCTCATCCCTGTGTCGTGCATAGCGATCATGCGAAGTCGCAACATGCAGTTGTGGATGCATGTCAACATACGTCAAACGGAACCGAGTCTTCGGTTCGTACCAGGTCAGGTACGCCCGAAATGAAGGCTCAGTGTGTGGACCGGTATCCTCAGCCAATTGCTCGTCTGCATCATCCCACGCAGCCACCCATGGTTGTAATCTAGTGACCCACATTGTCGAGAAAGGATGCCCAGCCCTTGATAAACTGCACGTTAAATAGAAATTAGTTTCACGTTATTAGTACATGGGTGCTCATACATTTTTGTTACCTGTGATCGTGGCGCTGAACACGATCCAACGCTGAAGACACAGGGAAAGACTAGCGTCGACCGAACTGCCTCATGACTCTATCCGGGCAGTGGGCCTCAACTGCAACGTCGTACACTAAAGCTGCAGTAGTCATCCATAGGACCTGGTCCTGTGTGCACACCGAAGATATCCCAAGCGGTGCGGTGCACGTGCGGCTATAGCCGAAGGACTGTGTGGCTCCCACACAATGTCTTCTGGGGTCAATCGGTCAAATTCGGCAATAAACTCAGGATAAGACCGCCGGGTCTGTACATGTGCCCATGTTTTCTGAAAAAATAAAAATTATGTGTCCATAAGAAAGATATTGATGGAACAATGTATGACCATAGTACGCATAGAATATAAAATTTTATCGGGTCCATACCTATCGAGAGTACCAGAGAGTCCCCATGGTGGGTCTGTCGTCCTCCGTGTCACCGTACATATCCGGCGTGTACGGTGACTGGTCAATCATGGGACGACCGATAGCAATCCTCTCGTAAGACCAAAGCTGTAGCAGAATTGGGCACCCCGTTAGGACAATATTCCTATCATTCTACCGTGATGCCTTGCAGAGTCCACGATATGTGCATGCAAGAACCGCTGAACCCCAACTATATAAGGGTATGTCATCCTCATCTGCATCGGCGATCTCCTGTGCGTAGGGCAGAAGCACCATATCCACACAGTGCCCGTGTGAGTTGTTGAACATGATGTACCCAAATAACCACAGCAGGTATGCCTCGAGTGATCTAGTCACGCTGTAGTCATCAGCATCGGCTGCCAACAGATCCGGCTGCAATGAAGTACGAACATATAAACATAAGAAACACATGACTTATTTCAAAGCCATAAAATACATCAACACATCGTTGTGTACGAAATTGTACCTGAAACTGTAGGAGTCATGACTTGGAAGGGCCTTTCGACTGTGGGTGCTCATTGAAATCTTCAGGATCAATCGTGGTGGCAACACCTGCAAAACGTTCCTCAAGATCCTCCAGCCATGTAGAAGGTACCACGCGGGGCCCGACAGCATCTCCGGTGATAGAAAGACCAAGCAGCATCGCAACGTCCTGCAAGGTCGGTGCCATCTCCCCACAAGGGAGGTGGAACGTGTGTGTCTCGGGTCTCCATCTGTCAACGAGAGCTGAAAGTAGAGATCTGTCTAGCTTCACCAAAGCACTCTCAGCAAGACGAGCCACAGTGAGAAGACCTACCTCGCTCAGCCTGCATCATACAGTGCTCAAATGTTAATACATTATATAACGAAATGTATAACGGATAAAAACAGAAAATAGACGACATATCACCTGGGCACACATCGTGGGTCTACAGCAACCAACTCTGCAGGTGGACGTGGATGCAGCACGTTTAGTTCTTGGTGCTGAACCTTCGCAAGGAAGGACCGGTGACCCGAGTCTATTGTTGGGTCCTGCAACGCAGGAGTAACCCCGGCCATACCTACCACGTAAGATCAAAACAATACAATACAATCACACACATCTAAATATTTCTAATATTTCCTAAATAATTTATAAGATTTTCTAACCATTAATAATAGTTTCTAATATTTTGTAACATTTTAGAAATTTTCTAATATTATCTTGCAATTTTTAAGATTAATTAATTAGATTTCTAATGTACTATATCAACGCTAATCACTACAAGTAACTACACCTAAATGTACCACTAATCAGTCCTAATAATAATTAAAATGATTGTTAATCTACTGTTTCAACAAAATAGTTTCTATAATTTTTTAACATTTTCTACAATTTTCTAACATTCTCTACAATTTTCTATAATTTTCTACAATTTTCTAACATTCTCTACAATTTTCTATAATTTTCTACAATTTTCTAACATTTTCTACAATTTTCTAATATTATCTTGCATTTTTTTATTTTCTAATACTTCTCTAACAATTTTCTAGTATTTTCTAATACTAAATCTAACACTTAATGTACTATATCAATGCTAATCACTATAATTAAATGCACCTAAATGTATCACTAATCACTCCTAATAATAAT
The DNA here is from genome assembly GCF_016808335.1 of Panicum virgatum. Taxonomy (NCBI): domain Eukaryota; kingdom Viridiplantae; phylum Streptophyta; class Magnoliopsida; order Poales; family Poaceae; genus Panicum; species Panicum virgatum. The sequence continues at coordinate 5,802,932 of NC_053148.1, forward strand.
TGAACTGATTGCTAATCTACTGTTTCAAAAAAATAATGACAACATAATCTATTAATAAAATGTGGAAAATTTTAGTTACCTAAAGTCGCAGGCTTGAAAATCCGATAGGGCTTCGCCGCTTTGCCTCTCCCTCCCTCCCTCTCTTTTCTTTTTTTTCTTGATTTTTAGTAAGACAAATGAGGGGGGAGGGGCAGCCAACACCTTATATAGTGGTGGGGGGGCCGTATCTAGGACTGTACATCAATGATCAAGTCAAAGAAGGTAATTGGCTTATCCGTACCATTATATTAGATATGTGGTAGCACAGAAATGTGCTCAAAGCCGACGTCATCCACGGACGGTCCTTAAACGATCCAAGCGGACTTGCCCATGTGACTCCATTCACTAGGCCCTACTATTCCGCTCGAACCTCGAGGCTACCAAACCCTTAACAACCAAACCGAACCAGTGCGATCAAGGGTAACCGGTAAATGTGATCCTCCAAATTATTCCTGTCTAGCGAGCAATATAAATAATCTAAGCAGGGCTAAGCATCTAGTCAGGTTAAGTAATTAACTGACTAACTAGTGCCAAGAACAAGGATAACAAATCAAGAAAGGATAATGCACGTAGATAGGTACAAGAATGCAATACATACATACTATATATATAACCCAACATTACCCAGTGAGATAACTAATTAAATCAGGTTAAATAGGAGCAAGGATTCATGCTTAGCTGCTTGCCTTGGTTAACTTCCGGCTCGACCACGAACGGGACTCCGGGTTCAGGCTCAACGGACTCGGTGGGCTCCACGGGTTCGACCTCTGACAGTTCGGTCACTATAATGCATGAATGAGATGCATGCATTAGTGCGATGCTATGCTTATGCATAAAATAAAATGCATGAGATGTTATGTGCGAAAAGATATACATGAAATAATATTTTGGATATGCAACCCTGACAAAACCGGAGGTTCCAGAATTTCAAACCAGAGGTTCCGGTTTTAAGCACTTGTCAGCCCAAAACCGGAAGTTCCGGTTTCTAAAACCGGCGGTTCCGGTTTCAGCCGGTCTCTGCAATGGCGTGCGTGGCGCGTCGCGCGCGTGCGTGCACGTGGCGCACGGCGACGGCGGCGGCGGCGCGAGGCGGCGGGACGAGGCAGGCCAGAGCAGGCCGAGGGAGGCGCACACAGCGAAGAGGAAGAGGCGGTGGACCTCACCGGCGATGGCGCGGATGGGGAGCGGCTGCGAGCGGGCGGCGCGGCGGCGAACGGCGGCGGAGGGCGGAGGGCGACGCTGGCGGCTCTGCACGGCGAGGGAAGGGGCCGGGTAAGGAAGGAAAGCGAAGGAGGACGACGCAAGGAAGCTCCCCATGCGAGGAATTAGCGCGGCACTCACCGGGGACGACAAATCAGCGACGGCAACGGAGCTCGGGGGCGGCGGCCGTGGCGGGTTGGGGCTAGGGATAGGGTTAGGGTTTGGGTTTGAGGGGAAGGGGCCGGTCGGGCCTTAAGGCGAGGAGAGGGGTGAGGGGTGAGGGGGCGGCACGGCAGCCGAGGATGTCCGGCGCGTGTCGCGAGGATGGCCGCCGGCGGCGGCAACATGCGGCGCGCCACGATTCGTGCTCTGCCCATCGGGTTAGAGTAAAACCGGAGGTTCCGGTTTTTGAACCCGGAGCTTCCGAAATTTCAATTTTTCAACCCGGGATGTTACAGCGCACCCGCGTGTGCCGCTGTCTTGCTGCCGCCCGGCTCGCCGCGCGCCGCCGAGCCGAGGGGATGGACTGGTACGCGTGGCTGTGCCGGGCGGGGCTGCACCCGGACGTGGCGCTCGAGTACGCGCTCCTCTTCGCGCGCAACGAGCTCGGCGCCGGCGACGTGCGCCACCTCGACCACGAGGTCCTCGCCTCCATGGGCGTCGCCGTTGCCAAGCACCGCATCGAGATCCTCAAGCTCGCCAGGAGGGAGTCCTCCCGCGGCCAGGACCGGGCCGCCGCCGTCCACGCCCTCGCCACGCCGCAGCGCGGCGGGAGGGCCGCGCACGGCTGGGGCTGGGGCGCGATCGTCGCGTCGCCCGTGGCGGCGGCGGCGCGCGGCGGGATCGGGAAGCCGCCGCTGCCGATGGTGCTGGCGCAGGTGAGCAGCCCCGTCGTGCTCACCAGCAGCTGCGCGGCGACGGTCAAGGCGTTGCCCGCCCCGCCCGACCCCGCCGCGGCCGGCGACGGATGCGGCGGGGAGGAGTCCGTCGGCGACGGCGAGGAGGAGATGGACGGCGGCGAGGAGATGTGGTGGGAGTCCATGTTCCAGGATCTCAAGCCCACTTAGCCGGGCCACGCGTGCCAAGTGCGCCGCCCACCTGCTGCCTGGCTGCCGGCCGGTGCCTACCTGCCGCCGTCCTGCCGTGTACGTGCAGCGAGCGACGGCGACGAGGCATCAATGTTCCGGTGCACGGTGACCAGTGACAGCGTCCACTAGTTCACTACTACCCACCAGCTGCTCTGCTGTGCTCTGTGTGTTGCAACCGTGTAAATGTCAGTGTCAAAAAGAAGAAGAAGAAAAATCTGTGCCTGTAAAATTTCCATCCCGGAATCGATCCATGTTCTCGCATGCACGGACCTGTAGCATTTTGTTCCTTGCGCCGTTCGTTGATCGTGATGGTCGCGAGTGCCTGCAGGATCTTGTATTTTAGTTCGTGCTGCTAGTATTTTAAGGGCTATCCGTCAGTTTTCGTCAGTGCAGGCGTGCAGCTGTGTAGAGCCGTGACAACGGGACGGAATGGAGGCCATGCTGGCAACCCGAACAAAACAAGGGTGGCGCCAAAACGAGCCGGGGGTTTCGGATCTGATGAGGCAGTGTGACGCTGTACTGACGGGCAGTCCACTCAAGAGGTTCAAAGTTCAAACTGGGGACACGGCGTCCGGATGCACGGATATAGATCTGTCATCTTCAGGGAAGTTCAGCTGGCTGCTGGCCAACCCTGGTCAGATCTGAACTACTTCCAGTTCAAAAATTTCAGTGCTGATGTTGCCCAGGCCAACCACTGCCCTAAATCTAGGTCATGAGACTGAGTAACCGTCAGTTTAGTTCCTAAATTTTTTCAAGATTCTCCGTTACATCAAATTTTTGGACACATGCATGAAACATTAAATGTAATTTTAAAAAATAACTAATTGCACAGTTTAGCTAGAAATGATGAGATGAATCTTTTGAGTCTAATTAATACATGATTGAACACTAATTACAGAATAAAAACGAAAGTGCTACAGTAGCAAAACCCAAAAAATTTCACAAACTAAACACGCCACACGGTTTGATTGAGACCTGGGACGCGCATTCTTCTATATTTTCAAAAAAAAACTAAACAAAGATGAAGTGTGTTCTCAAAAAAATGAAATACGCCAAGATGTCGCATAAACATGTCATATATAAGCATCATTATTCTACACAAGCAGGTATATAAGCATCATTATTCTACACAAGCAGGAGTTCCAAACTTCCAATTATTGTACACCCTAGAATTCTTGCCTCAGCGTGTTAACCTGGAACAGCAGCACGAGCATCTCGTACAAGAAGCTGCACAGAACCATCTCTCCTTCCTCATGTTACACCAAACTAGACCCAAAATTACAAGGCAGCGCAAATATAGGGTGCGTGCTCATGAATTACAATAGATCATTAATGAAGCTGTTCAGAACTCAATACTGGATTTAAGGGAGAAGCAGAAAACACTAACAGCTCGTATCGCCTTCGATCAATGTCCAGAGTTCCTTGGCTGGCTAAAGGATCCACCTGCGTAGAGCATCTGATACACTGGCCGGACCCTCACGGTAAGAACTGTGCTCAGCAATGTGCCCAAGCAAGCCGCGCCAGAGAGGACATAAAATGTGAGTCTGAAGCAATTAGGGCCATGGCACGCGATATCTGTGTCTACCATTCCAGCTTTCTGTCTCTCCACTTCGAGATCATAGACATACCCTGTAAGGGTGTTGAACAGGAACGCACCGACTGGATTTGCCAGCGCAATGAAGTTGTATATCTTTCCGAAGTGCTTCAGTCCGAACAGCTCCGATGAGGTTGAGATAATCACGGAGAATTGGACACCATAGCATATGCCGAGTAAGGCGACGGAGACGTAAAGTGTGGCACGTTGACCCAGAGCGAAGAGCAGGTATGTGATTATCATTACTACTTGGGTGCATACAATCAGTAAACTCCGTGGAAGTGTCCTTGCCCTGTGCAAAAGGTTGTCAGTAAACTAAGGAAGCACTGGCCATAAGTTTGATCAAAGGTACAAGCTGTTAACCATATATGTCTGCATATGGGTCCCTACTGTTTCACTTCAGAAATGGCAATGTTGCTTACTTGTTACACTTTCCTGCTCTCTATTCTTTAGTCTTTTTTGTTCTCTATTCACAAGCTACTATACAACATGAGGGACATGAGGGAGCATGTGCGAATTTTGGAGAGACAACATATGCAGTTCACGAGGACATAAAACAACGATAAGGCTGCTTTGGAATTTTTCCTCATAAGAGAAATTTAAAACTTGAGACTGCAATGTAGTCTCCTAATAATTAAGAAATTTTTTAAAAAAAGAAGATAATAGATATGAATATGATAAAGAAACATTTGCAGTGGAAGCTAAAGAAATTGCGGAATTGACAGAGCTATTGAAGCCACGAAATACCCATCATAAGAAATCAAACATTTCAAAGAATAAATGTGGCAGAGTAAATAAAGGATATTTTGTTACCTGACAAGATACTCAGAAACAGCACCACCTCCCAAGCGTCCAAAAAAATTGCAGAAGCTGAAGATGGACAGTGAGATGGTTGTGTCGGCAGCACCTGCTGCGATTCCTATTTGTGCTAGATTATTGAGCACAGTTATTCCAGATCCAACCCCAACAAAATATATTGCAAAGAGAAGCCAGAAATCTGCCTTCAGAATCGCTTCACGAAACCTGAAATCTTCTCCTCTTCTTGGTCTCCTTTTCTCTGGCTTTATAGCCCCTTCACCCTCAGCTAATAGAATGTCGATATCGAATGAATCTTCATCCTCAAAATTAAGGTTCGATTCAGAGGAAGATGGCAAAAGTGATTCTTTCTGATCATTATCAGTTGCTGAATTTTTGCTCCTTGGAAATAATGTCATCTTCAATGGTATTGCCAGGGGAGCAAAAATGAGAAGAACCATAATGGAAAGCAGAAAATAGTTTATAATGTCATTGAGAGTCACCACATGATCCAATATCGTAGCTCCAACCAGATAAATCCCAAGAAGAACACTCGCCATTTGCACAAACATAAAATGGACTTGCTCTGAGTTGGTCTCTACCAGAGAGGGTTCACAAGGACGAACGAAGTAGATTGCCAGAAGGCATATAGCAGGAATTCCCAGAGTGAGAAGGAGCAAAAGGTTGGTGGGTGAATCACGAAGCACCCCTGTGTATATCTCAGTGTAGACAGCAGCACTTAAACCCGAGTACCCTTTAAGAATGCCAGCAACAGCACCTCTGCTGAGTGGGAAGTTCCTCATGTTGGTCACTAGAACAGCAGTCCCCAACCATGCACCACCGTTCGCAGCAAGAGTTAATGCAAACCATATCTGGAAGAAATCCATTATTCAAATTACATAATGCCCCCAAATGAAAGATAGGAAGGAACAAAAAAAAGTAAAGCTAATCACAGAGCACCAGCACCTATAACCATCAAGATCTGTTGTGTAAAGTCCTAAATACGTGCAAATTGCTGGTAAACTAAGTCCAATGATGGCTTTTATTTACCGAAGCGCAATCAAAACTGTTCTAGTGTTTGCTTTCGGTGTTTCCAGTTGTTTATGGAAACTCAGAAAGAGACATTTGTTTGTTCCTTCCTACTCCAAATTTTACACGCAGAAGACCTACCTTGGCACCTTACACAGCGCAAAAGCATGAAAGCAACAGTATGAGTCTGACTTTTTTGTTCGAAAAAAAAGAGTCCGACTTTTCCTCTAAGCTTAGACGGCAGCACAATGGAGAAACTCAACCCCCATTGCACAACCTAGAATACAAAATTACTACCACAATACTAATGCGTATGGAGTCGTAACAATTTTTTAAGTAAAACAGAGAGGGATCTGAACAAAGCGATCCTAGAATCAGTTGACCTAGGAAGAAGGCCCGAGAGGGAGAGCCGGCGGCTCACCAGCCAGTACGGCAGCGCGGGCGCGACGCCGGAGACGAGGAGCCAGGCGGCGCCGTACCCGAGCAGGCACGCGCCTGCGCCGACGAGGAGCAGGAGCGCCGGGTGGAGGCGGTTGCAGAGCACCCCGGGGAGCAGGCCCAGGTTCTCGCCGACGTCGCAGGCGACCCCGAGCAGCGCGAGGCGGCGCTGGTCGGCGCCGAGCGCGACCTTGAGCGCGTGCGAGTAGAGCGCGAACGTGGAGCTGCCGCCGCCGGCCACCTGCAGCCACACCGCCGCGCCCAGGCCCAGCCACGGCGGCCGGCTCCCCGCCTTCACCGCCGCCGCGCCGCCCCGCATCTCGCTCGCCGAGGCGAAGCTGGAGCTGGAGCTGGAGGGGAGCGTGGGGTTCGTCCGGTGGTCCTCCTCGGGCAGCGGGTTGGTGCGGGATTTTAACGGGGGTTTGGGCAGTACGGCCGGCCGGCCGGCAGCGGGTGCCGCGCCGGGGCGGTGGGCAGTGGGCTGGCTTGGCTTGGCTTGGCTTGGCTTGGGGCCGTGTGCGCGGGGGACGCGTGGAGGTGGGAAAGAAATGCGGGGAAAGAGGGTGCAAAAGGGGGAAGCGGATCGGCAATCGATTGTGATGCCGATCCAGGTGGAGACGGTCGGTGGCGAAATTTTTTCTTTTTTATATTTAAAAAAAAATTAAAATTTCAAAAATATATGTTGGTTTTGGAAAATTTCAAAAATATACCCCGGTCGCCCTATGGGGGGCGACAGGGCTCAAATGTAATTTTTTTTTCTTCAAATTTGCAACGAAGTCCCTGGAGAGAAAAAAAGGGTCTGTCGCCCCCCCCCACGGGCGACAGGCCCCTGTCGCCCACCCCAGGGGCGACGGGCCAGTGGGCCCGCCAGGGGGGCCGGTCGCCCCTCCTGCGGGCGACAGGGGGGTCCTGTCGCCCCCCACGGGCGACCGGGTCAGCCCGCCTATATAAGGCCTCCCCCTCCTTCCCTCCTCTCATTTGACCTCAAAAAATCTAGAAAATAGAGGGGTGAGAAGAAGGGAAGCAGCGAAGCTCTGCCGAATTCCGCACTTGTGATCTACCGGTAACTTTCGTATAAATTCGTTGATATTGAATAACAATTTAATTTAATTAGCAGATTAGCTGAATTAGATTTAGTGCTTTAGAACACTGGTTTAGTATTACAATTTGAGTACTATTACAGACTTTTTCAAATAAAATAATTATACATTAGAATAGAATTATGATAGTACCTTATTGATATTGCAGTATAAGACAATAGAATTATAACAGTACCTATATTTTCACGCATCGATTTGGTATACGATATGTGCATTGCTTAAATTATGGTTTGTTATTTGGCGCACCACACTATAACGCCAATGTCTTCGTCAGGATCAACCTATATTCCGTGGAGCAAGTGTAAAGGCACCGTACCCAAAGGAATTGATGTGCCAATGTGCTTCTACGGTTCGTTATGCAAGTTCATGCAATTTGAGGTTTTAGGAGATGACTACGGCATGAGGTTCTTTATGTGTGAGAACTACGAATATGATCCACCTAAGCGATATGGCAAAGATCGGGCCAAGGTAGCAGGACAACATACGCTATTTTTCTATATGACCTAACATTGAGTTATGATTCTAACTTGTGTTGGACAAAGTCTCCTCCGCCTCTTTGTGATTTTATGCAGTGGTTCGACACCGTGCAGTCGCAGCAGGCAAAAGACATTGTCGAACAAAAAGCAAGATGGGCTGCAGAACGTTGGCGCCGAATGAAGCACGAGGAACAGCAAGAGGAGAAGCGCAACAAAGAGCAAGAAGAGATCCGCAAGAGGATGGAGGAGGTGGATCGTAAGGCGGCGGCCGAACGTGAAGCTGACAGGGAGAGAAAGCGAGAGAGGGCACGCCGTGCGAAGGAAGCCGGGCCCGAAGCAATTAGGAAGGGCAAATATCCTAGGTGCACTCAGTAGAGTAGTACCATGTAATCCTGGTATTTTACATTCCATAAGGCATGGTAGGTTTAGATGCAACAAGAAATTATCTTGTCGCGTGCACATGCCACTGCAATTAGTTGTTTGTGTTTTAAGTTGAGAGCTTAACTCTGTGTGTTGTAGCCTTTACCATTAATTTGCAGTTGTAGCCGGGAGTCTATGAAATCTTTGAACTTTTCTTTAATATTTTCGGAGCTTTTCATGTCACTAGAATACTAAAAAACACACATTAATATAACGATAAGAATTAAGAACTAAAAAATACATCAGGGTCTGCTGCTAAAAAGCTCGAATAGCTCAAAATAGGAACCATAGTATATCTAGCTGCGAGTACGAGATCACAGGTTGCCACTGCTCAGCACGGCGATCACGGGTTTCCCAAATATCGCATTTTTTGCCCAGACATACGTGACAAAAAACGACAACCCAATAGCAGTGCTCTTCCAACATTTCAAAAAGATGTGACAACACGGCAACCACACCAGCTCACCTTCAAAGCAGTCTCTCTGGCGAGGACGACGGACCTGTCATTCTACAGCGAAGGTCTGTGGCGTGTAGTGGGGAAGGCGGCATCTAGGCGCGATCGACCGAGCGGCAGTAATGCAGTGCTGTGAGTCTGCATGCACAAAGATGCATCGAGTAGTCATTTCGAGAATCGAATCTAGCCTTTTCAGTGTTAGGTCAGCTAGCCTCTTCACTGTGTTGTCATGTAGGTTTTTTAGGTGCATTTACACTCCACACTCCGAGTATCAGACCTTTGTGCGCCTATAAATACTCCCAAGTTTGTGAACTCCCAGCACAACTCAAACATCAAATCTCATTGTATACCCAATGTCTGGAGGTGGGTATAGCGGGAAGAATTACTATGGTTTTGGGAAAAGAAAAGGGGGAAGAAAGGGAGACCCCATAATATGGGAGGGGCCTCTTGGACCTGATTCCTTTCCGGAACCAGTGTTTGAGTTTCCGCCACAGCACAAGAGTGAATTTACCAATGAAACTCCTCTTCGACAATACGATAACCGTAAAGAACCGCGGCCAAAATGCAGACATGGTGAGGACTGCTTAGTGCAGATGTGCACCGACGGGATGGATGGCGGTCGGCGTTTCTTTAAATGTCCACATGCATGGATAATACTCGGTTGTTTCATTTCTTTATCTTCAATGAGACACCTTACATGGAATTTGTTTTGCAATCTTCCGATGCACCAGAAAACTGTGGTTTTACTAGGTGGGTAGATCCTGCACCAATTGATTCTGTTCAGGAGTTCATCGAGTACCTCCAGATAAAGATCTTTGATCTGGAATGTAAGGTGAACCATTATGAGGAAGTGAGCGAGGGTAACAAAGACGACGAAGTTGATGATATCAGCAATGCAGCCGTTTCACAGGATGAACCATGCACTATTCCTTACTGCAACTGCCCTTGTCACAAGAAGAAGGGCAATGCGCCTCCGGCACCACCTCCTGCACCACCTGCAATGGGTGGATACTGCGGAAAAGGCTCAACGCAGTTTGCTACGTGGGGGTACGGCTACTAGGACTATCCTAGTGCTAGTGACATGCTGTATCATTGTGTTTATTCTGTTTTTTTAAATTACCTAAGGCATGTTAGGTTAGTCCGGAATCTGTTTACCGTAGTTTGTAACGGGTTCTGACATGCCACTGCATGTGTGATGTGTGTTTCATTATCGTTGTATTATGATGTAAAATTTGGTGGTTCACATTACGTAATGCATTTCTTAGTTCTTATTTCTTATCGTTATATTAATTACATGTGTGCTTTTAAGTTACCTGTAGATCAGGAGTACGCAATTCGGCAGAGCTTCGCTGCTTTTCTTCTCCTCACCCCTCTCTTTTTTTTCTGAATTTTTAGGCTCAAATGACAAAGGGAATGGCGGCGAATGGTGGCCAGGGTTTAAGCAATAACGAAAGCAGCAGCAATTAGTGGATTCATGTTGAGTTCCTCGTGTCAAAAAAAAAAGAAATGGTTAAGGATACAATCAATCAAGAAATTATTACTTCGAACTTCTAAGCTCTATTGGTAGAAGTAACTAATAAGTACAAATAAATGATAATCGAAATCGTCCGAATTGCTTCGAGACCTCGTTTTTAGTTTCTAATCATTATAGGTTTGTGTAAATCAACGTGAAATCTGCATCTACCAGACATCTGCGCTGACAAAAAAGTTTATAGTTCGAAATCACATGAAAAGTAGTTTCTCTAGTGTCATCCTTTAGAGGCCGCATCACCCACCAAAATTGACATCCGACACCTTCCGTAAATTTCATGATAATTCGAACTCGATTTCCAAATCCTTCTGCAAATATATCACAATAAATCTTCGGACGCTGGAGGAATTTTATGCAATTCAATAGGTTTTGTTGGCCAAACACAGGATCTTGTCGCCCCCCTCTTTTTTTTTCTCCAGGGATTTCGTTGCAAATTTGAAGAAAAAAAATTACATTTGAGCCCTGTCGCCCCCCATAGGCCCACCGGGGTATATTTTTGAAATTTTCCAAAACCGACATATATTTTTGAAATTTTAATTTTTTTTAAATATAAAAAAGAAAAAATCCCGTCGGTGGCGGCAACGGCCGGGCTGCCGGCCGAGATCTAGGGTGGTGATTGGTGCTTGGTCAGTTGGTCGCGGCAGATTCGTTGGGCCGGGCCGCTGCAGCGAGTGGAGGCAGGCCACAATGGGACGGGGTGTGGGCTGGAAAGCTCTCGTCTTTCAATGTTGCAGGTCCGTTCACGGACAGAGAATTTCTTTTTCCAAATAGCGCAATGATTTTCTGCAGGAAAAAAGATACAATCCGGAGAGTAAAACAATTTGCTCCCGGCACCACCCGTGCAGTGCGGCAGAAACAAAATTCGTATCAAAAAGACATTTGCCCTTGATGCGGGCGGACACTTTTGATCCACCGTCGAAACGCATCCACCATCGAAATTGTATGCCGCCACATGAAACGCGGGTATATGATAGCAGTACGACACAAACAATGTACCTCGCAATTACCTGATACAGGGTGTATTTAGTTGGTGAAAAAGTTTGGTTTTTGGTACCGTAGCATATTTCGTTGTTATTTGATAAATAATATCTAATTATGGACTAAATAAGATTCAGCTTGTGCTAATCAGTTAGACTGTGTAATTAGTTATTTTTTCAACTATATTTAATGCTCTATGCATGTGTCCGAAGATTCGATTTGATGAGTACTGTGCAAATCTTTTGAGAACTAAACAGAACCACATTTGCTATGATGACACCTCACGAATGATGCACCACAGTGGTACCTACCAACCCAGGGATCATTATGGTCACAAACAAAAAATCATCTAGCTACCTTTCCATAAAATAAACAAAATATTACCTTCCTAATTAATTTACTTTTTTATAATTGCACGTGTACATAATTACTCTGTAGATGAAAAATAGGGGGCCATATGCCCCCTCCCAATCCACATACCTACGACGCCTACGTCCTCCCTTGCTGCTACTACACTAGTGCGATATGATTCTTCCTTTTCTCTATTTTTTGATTCTTTTATATAGAACCTTCCAATTTAGAATAATCATATGTGCAATAGAAATAAACCTGAACATTACAAGAAAGTATGTTATTGTGCGTCACAAGAGCTGTGTCGACAACTCACGGCTGGCACGCACGATACAGTGCTTCTTTATCAACCTAGGGTACAATTGCTGTCACAAAGGAAGATAAAAAAGAATCCATAAAAACCATCTAGTAACATCTTTCGATAGGTTATATTCAAAATTTCCTCTATTTGCACCATCAAAGGTAGAATTTTTTAAATAATATTATTTTAACAAAAATTGTAGAAATAAATAATGAAAAATAAAAATGGTAGAAATAAATACTGAAAAATAAAAATTATCCGAGTTCTGTGCCCCTGGCAAGAGGCACTCCCGCTGCCATCTCGATCGGCCCTGCTGCTAGTCCTGCAACCTTCCACCATCCCTCTATAATCTAGCACCATGGTAACTCGGAACTTTAACCACGACACTATGGGTGGCGCGGCAAGCGGCGACAACAATGGAACATCCACGGTGCGGCAAATCTATTTCTCGCGTGCGCGGGTGGGATGTGCCATCGCAGAAGGGGATGCCCTACCCTGCAGATGGGCCCGCGAGCACTATTCATCTTCCTCCATGAGCTCGCGATGGTTAGAGGATAGGGGAGGAAGAGGGGGTGGAGCAACCGCCGGCGATGGGTGGGAGGTGGGAGGTGGGCGGAGTAGCGGCTGATGAGATTGCTGGCAATCGGGGTGGTGGTCGAGGCGGCGGAGCTTAGGGTTCCGGTGTTGCTGGGGACGGGGGTGGCTCCATGGATTTGGGCTCTAGAGGAGGAGGTCGGTGGCTGCAGTGGCCCGACAGTGGTGGCGGTTTGGCTGGCTGCGGAGGCGAGGTGGCGCTTCCTGTGGGGGCTGGACATCCGGTGGACGAGTAGCGAGATTGGTAAGCGGCGGCGGCGTCGAAGCCGAGGGAGGCGGGAGAAGGCGGCGGCCTAGATAGGTTTCTGTAGGATCCCAAGAGATCGCATATGTTATGAATAGACCCTCCCCCTCGGTGGTTTGTTGGCCTGTTGCTAGGCCTCCTTCGACGGGTTGGATCGAGGTATCTTGCTACTTGGGGCTTAGTCGCATACTCGCATATGACTATATGAGCATGCATTGCAGGCAGTTAACTTTGGGCCTGAAACGTGGCAGGAATTAGAGATCAACTGCTCTAGGTAGACACTTGTATTGTAACCATTTGCTCCAAGCTGCGGCGGTCTTTCCCCACAGATATAGTTTTTTAACCATTTGCGCCAAGCAGCCTGCATACTTCTGCCGAACCGCATTCCGATGGACAAATCAACTCGCTCGTCGACTCCACATCTGTAGCGTCGGAGTAAACCAGATCGGTATCACAAAGCCATCGTCGTCCTCGTCCCGATCCGACACCTTGATCTGCCGGCAGCTCCCGTCACCCAAATCGTGCACGACCACGTCGAAGTCCTCGTCCGGGTACCCGAACAGCACGGCCGGCGCGACGTAAACGCAGTTGGGCTGAGCAACCTGCCCCGGCGGTCCGCGGCCCATGGTCGCCCAGAGCGGCCAGTTGCACCGAGGAACAGGGCGCGGTCGCCGAGGCTGGTGACTCGGCGCCAGCGCCGCCCGGCAGCGTCGCCTACGTCGAGCTCGTGCAGGCGGACGCCGTCGCCGCGGAACCGGTGGACGGTTTTGGTGGAGCCGTCGCGGCCGCGCTTCTCGTGCCGGGCGTACCTGCCGTGCGTGCAGGCGAGGACGAGGCGGCGGCCGTCCGCCGATTCCGCCAGGTTCCACTGGTACACCGACTCGCCGTGGGACGTGGCCCCGGGCGCCGCCGGCACGCGCTCCGGGTCCGGGCTCGAGCATGCGGCGCGCGCCAGGTCCCAGGCGAACACGCGGCCCGCGACGTCGACGGCGAAGACCCTGCCCCTTTGCACGACGGCGTCGTCGTAGCCGGTCAGAAAATCGTGGTGGTTCTTCAGCACCGTCCAGCTCCGGTCGCCGCCTCGCGCGACGGCCAGGATCAGGCTCGTGACGATCGCGACCGCCAGGTAGGCTCCGGCGGCGCCCGACGCCGACGGCGTGTCGCACACCACGATCTTGCGGAACGTGTAGGTGTACGAGCAGTGCGACGTCGCGCGATGGTGGACCTTGCAGTGGTAGCCGCTGGGCTCGACGTCGGGGATGGTGGACACGGCCGGCAGGTCGACCCGGCCACCGGTGTAGAGGTTTAGGAGCTGTGCGTTGCAGTCCTCGTCGACGGCGGCGAGCCAGGCGCCCCTGCCACCTACCCAGAACCGGTCGCGGAAGGCTTCAATCACGGCGGGCCCCCAGCAGGTCGAAGGTGTAGTCGTTGTACTCGTCGTCGCTGTCCAGCAGGCACGGCCTCCCGAAGGGTAGGGAGGGCTTCGCGGCGATGACCATCCGGGCCCCACGGCACGCAGATGAGTCTGTTCGGCTAGTAGAATAAATAGTGCTCGATGGCGGCGAGCCGCGCCGCGCTGAGGACGTCGAGGCGGGCGACCACGGCGTCCACCAGCTCCGCCGAGAGGTCCGCCCATGGCCGGGATCTTTTACCCGGCGGCATCCGCGTGACCATGCTCATGCTCAGATCGCGTCGGCTATAGAAGAATCGAGTGTAACAAAGTAATTGGATAGATTAGAAACTTTAGAAGAAGGGAATCAAATTGTTGTGCAATGCGAATCGGATTATATTATTGCTGCGCTAAAAAGATGCTGTGGGCCGTTACAAATAAAAAGATGTCGTGGGCTGTATAAGATGTTGGGCCTTCGCCAGATATGCTATGGGCTCAAGAAAACGCTGGGCCTTCGCCACATTGGAAGCCCTAATAGAACGTGGGCTGGAGCGCAAGACGGTATTGGCCCGAGAATAGATTGGGTTTTTTTTTGGGGGAGGGATTCGGCTGATTTCCAAACTCTTTAAAGTTTTATTTATCGAGTGTTTTTAAGATATTTTAAATATTCTAGGATTCGCGCAAGACGTTTATAAGATTTTATTTTTTTAAGGAGTTACCACAGTCCACAGGCGCCTCGCAGTTGACGGAAACATCACCTATTACAGAAAGCATAATACCGTTAAATTCTAAAATATTCGCTGCCATGGGAAGTCAAGCTTAGAACCTGAGATGCTACTGCTTGTATCCACTAGACTATATGTCCTTTCGTTAAGATATTTTCTTATATCTAACAACTTGCACTTTGTGATCAATGTTCAATATGTTTCGGAAAGTACTAATCAAACAAATTGTTGATAGTTTTCGCGCGATACTGAATTCTCATATCCCATGGGGAGTTTTGTAAGTCTACTTACAGAGTGGACCATCTGGTGAGTGGTGAGAGCATCATCTCGCCTCTAACATAATATGCAATGTGGAGCATGCCAAAGTTATGTTTACTTCCTGCGGGCCACAAGGTGATAGCTTTGCTGACACTTTCCTACGATCATCATCAGATGTCCATGTCATCATGATGACTGTGTTAGCTGGTGAAGCATCAGATTTCCAACCAATCGCTGTAACTGGCAACCCTTATCCGACTAGGCGACACTGATTTGTTCTTGTACCATTAGGTGGTTGTGACTTCTCTGTGTGTGTGTGTGTGTATATATATATATATATATATATATATATATATATATATATATATATATATATATATATTTGCAGATAGTGACTTCTCTGTATCTACCGGCCCGTACCCGACATTTTTGAAGCGTTGAAACTCACATAGCATGCTGGCAGAGCACGCTGGGTCCAACACAATACCTTTATTAATCACAAATGCCATCTAAAATTTCCTTAGATTCCCTCAAGTCTAAGTCACTTTGATTAAATTAAGCCGGTTGTTTGATTAGACACTCTTCAAGTGTGAGGAAAAACAATTAAACGAATTTGTTCATATATATCATTTAGCATTGCGAAATCACCATAAATACAAAATACAATGTAAAGACAATAGAGTGAAAATCAATCTCATCACAACCAAAATTACTATGTACATCTTAACAACAACGAATTGCCAACCCACACTACAAAAAAAAAAACTGAATCACCTTGTCGTCGACCCATACCAAACCCCATTCAAATCATGTCGCGCGCGTATCCCGATCCAGAAAGGCTCCCGGCGAGTCCAACGCGACGGCGACGGCGATCACCCAGCCTTGGCGATGGTGACGGCGCCGAACCACCGCGAGCAGGTGTAGACAGAGCAGAAGGCCTGGAGCGTGGTGAGCAGCAGCATCATGACGGCGGCGAGGAAGGTGAGCACCTGCCACGAGCTGAACACGTACTTGCGCATGAACCGCTTCGTCTTCACGCGCCACCGCGAGTTGTAGTAGCGCTTCGCCTCCTCGACGGCCCTGTCCATGGCCGCCACCTTGGTGAGACGCACCGACCGCGTCATCCCGTTCCACAGCTTGGCGACCTCGCCGTCGCTCTTCATCCGGTTCAGCACCACCCCGCGCCGCCGCAGCAGGGCCACGTCCTCGTCGGCGTCGATGATGCCGTTCATCAGCTCCGTGTACCGCGCCAGCACCAGCGGGCCCGACGCCGCCGCCGCCTCGTAGGCGACCAGGTTCCGGAGCACCACCTCCGTGTTGGAGTCCAGGGTCACTACGGGGAAGTGGAAGGTCGCCGACTTGGCGTCGAAGGCGACGGTCGACAGGTCGCCGGTGGTCGGGAGGAACTTGACGCCGGCGTTGGCCAGCTCAGACACCGAGGGGATCATGATCTCCTCGATCAGCGGCGGCCGGGTCAGGTACCCCGCGGAGGAGCTCGGGTCGCGGGGGTTGTTGGTGCTCCCGTCGCCGGCGGACATGAAGGACCCCACTCCCGGCACGACGGCGAGCATCTTCCACGGCGCCTTGATGGCGAACTCGATCGGCTTCGTCACGTAGCGCATGGGGCCGGCCGTGCTATTGAGCCCCGACACGATGCCCCACACGGCGAGGAACAGCTGCTTCACGTACTCGCAGCCGCCGCCGGCGGCCGGCTTCCGCTGGCGCTGCTCCGCCGCGCCCCCGCAGTCCGCGGCCTGCTCCTCGATGTCGTAGCCGTCGTCGTGGAAGTTGCCGTTGGCGTCGGCCTCCGCCGTGGAGTCATCGGCCGGCTTCGGCAGGAGTATGTAGTAGAGCACCTCGAGCAGGTGCGCGTGCTTGCCGACGTCGACCGCCGGGAAGCTGGCCATCATCTTGAACGGGCAGAGCTCCTTCATGAGGCCGGTGACCATCCGCGCGAGCAGCCCGGCGGCCTCGTCGGCCGACGGGCACTGCGGCTCCAGGATCTTGCGGAGCAGGAAGAGCGGGACCTGGTTCTCGAGCATGAGCATGTCGCGGAGGATGAGGTTGTGCGCGGACTTTCTCCCGGCGAAGTCAACGAGGTGCGCCATCCTCGACGACACCCGCCGCAGCGCCCTGCCGCCCGCCTCGTCGTCGGCCGCGGCGGCGTAGATCTGCAGGAACTCGAGCAGGAACGCGCCGTCAACGACCATCGTCCACGCCAGCGTCTCGCCGCTGAAGTCGAGGTAGCGGTGATAGTGGGCGCGGACCTTGCGCTCCAGCCGCGCGAACTGCTGGACGAGGCCCTCGAGCTTGAGCCCCGCGCAGAGCCGCCGCTGCGCGCGGCGCGCCGCGGCGAGCTTGTAGCGCTCCATCTCGTACAGCTCAGGGCGCCAGTGGTGGTAGGGCCCGAGCGCGATGAACTGCGGGGTGTAGGCCTCGGGCTTGTGCACCCGCAGCTGCTTGGGGACGTTGAACACGGACACCGGAATGCCGTTGTCGTCATCGTCGTCACCGCCGCCGGCGCCATCGTCCTGGAGGGAGTGCCGGATCTGGACCACCCACCGGACCTCGTCGAACACCAGCGGCGGAGTCCCGTGCCGGTCGCCGGCTTGTTGATCGGACGAGGCCATTGTTAGCCCCTCCTGATGTGATGTGTCCTGCCTCGCTCTCACGGTCAGTGATAAGAAAAAGACACTACAACTAGCCAGAAATGGTGGTCGTTGCTTGTTAATCTTACTAGCTTGTGTTATATATAGGGAAAGTACTTGGTGCAAACCTAACTGGGTGGAATCATGAATACTTACTAAAAATATGTTACTTACATGTTTATTCAAAAAATCTATCTATATTATAAGGAATCAAAGTAATTGAAAATATTTTTTACCAAAATTAATATGGTTGTACCCTTCACGGCATCTCCACCTGTCAAGCCTCCAACCTTGAGGACCCATAGTGAACCTATAGAAAATGAAAGATGCTAAAAGATTCCACCAAAACACAAATGTTTTTGTCACCAGGCGCCTGGCTTACCCACCCACCCATTCCCAAAATTATTTCCTTATTTAGTTCCCTCGCTCCATCGTTTGATGCAACGCAATTACCGCTCCGTCCCTCTGATCGCCATGGCAAATCATACGGCAGATGCCCTCCCCTCTCCATCGTGATTCCGATCAGTCATCCGCAATCACAGCCACGCCCTCAGACCTCGCCGCGAGTCAAGCATCAGTAACAAACACTTGCCGCCTCCGACGCCAGCTACGGGAGCCCTGATTAGGGTTTGGGTCGACGGCAAGCTCGGGCAACCGGCGCCACAGACGTTAGCGTCTTGGCGGTCTCGTCCGCGCGGTGGACTCGGGACAGCCTGGCCGCCGTCCTCTCCGGCGGACGGTTTCCTCCAGCAACGTCGTCCTCGCCGGTGAACGGTTTCACTACTACAGAATGCTTAATTTGTTCCGGTTGGGAAATCCATTTTGTCCCGGTTGGAAAATCCCTTTTGTCCCAATTTTCCAACCGAGACCGCCGGGCCGGGATAAAAGGGGATGGGTCTAGTAACCGAGATAAAAAGGACCTCCAACCGGAACAAAAGGGGCTGCCAGCGCCACGTATGAAGTAATTCACTTATATATGTATATATATGTAAATTTTTTTATATATGAAAATGTCTAGGACAAATATTATATAATCAAACATATATATATATATATATTATTGGAGGGCTTATATATATAATACATACATACTCATAAATAGATATTCTTATATATATACACATATATATATATATTTACATATGTATATTCGTTATATATATATATGCGTATATTATCATATTTGCTGCGATTATCAATGTGAGAGTGTCCATCATAGTAGAATTCGCCGTTTGGGTCGAGAATTTGCTCAATAATAAATCCGGACAATTATTCTTGAATCGCTATAATTTTTTCCTCTGGTATGTGTTTATCGCGCATCTCCTCGACCTATGGAAAAAAGGGATAATTAATTTCGACTAATTACAATACGAGTTCAAACATTAACAAGTTTTTTACTTACTTCGGCCTCCCAATCTACCATTTACTTTCGAGGACCTACCAGACCGTGGATGTTCTCGCAAATATAGTATGCGCATAAATTAGTGCCTTGTTTCTGCCTCATACACTTTAAGAGAAAAGAAATTATCAGATATTTGTATGAATATATAATAAAACTAATGAAACGTGCAAAGAATCATCCTAGTGCATACCGCAAAATTTGTCTTGATCTTCAATTCCTTGCTGAATTTATCTTGACGATTTTTAACGAATTGTTTTCAAATCCAGTGCATGATTAGAACAATTATAGTCAAGTAACAGAGTGATTCAAAGTACCGGTCATTGAGGGAGTAGTGCTAGAATTACTTTTTCATCATGTGTAAGAAGATCACTGTATTGTTCTTTAGGTCTCCTCAATGAGTCCATAACCACCAGTAAGCTCATGTCGAGAATTATGATAATTCGGACCCAGTGTTCACTGCAAGATTATACGGAGGCAACTCTTGGTAGTTAGGGTTTAAACAATTCGATGATACAAAATAGAAGGAGTTAGACGGTAGGAATTATTCACGAAAAGTTATAAGGAAATAATATCTTGTGCTTGTTGTTATGAACGCTTAAGTACTTGAACAAGTTTTGGAATATCTCATCGGAATTGTCATGTAGAAGCCTCCAATTACAAGTAATTGGGTCGATGAAGCCGAGGTGAGAGTATTCCTTTCTCCTGCAAGTTTGAATCTCCATTCTACATGATACCAAATAAATCAAGGGATCAGTATATTGAGATCATGCAATACAATACGTAAGGAGTAAAATACTTACTGAACTCACAAGCCGACCATAGAGATGTCGAGGTCCTCCTGATGGAATAGTTGGTAAACTTCTTCCCAGTCTCGACACGTTACGGTCAAATTCTGCTAACTCTGACTGAAATGTATACTCTTACAATTACCATGAAAACATATACACCATTAATTACTCTGACAATTATAATTACAACAAAACAATAATTGCTCTCACAATTACAGCTAAAGTGTATACTTGTTACCACCAAGTCTGAAATGTAAATAAATTAGAGTTGCTATTGAGACATTAGTCATCATTGTGTGCCGTGCAATGTCGCAGCTCTGCCTAAATCCTTATTCTTCATCGCTCCTGGCCTCACCCTATTTACATAATGAAGGGTCTAGAAAAAATTTCGATATTGCAGGCACGATGTGACTAATCCCCCAATAGCAACACTAATTCGTTTACAGTTCACACTTGGTGGTAACAAGTATACATGTATAAAAAAATATTTGAAATAAATCTCTAATTAATTAAAATAAATCTCTAATTAATTGAAATAAATCTCTATAACTCCTAATTATTTTGACACCCTTCAGTTTCAGGCGATCACTCTTTTCAATATCCAAAAACCATCTAGAGGAAAAAAAAAATTATTTCAGAAAATGTATATGTCGGTAACCTCGACCCTGCGGTGATGACACTGCCTTTCGGGGGGACACGGTGCGGTACAAGGACGTCACCAATATGTCAGTCGCAATACCAACATTTACGGTTGATAGGAACGCAGCACTTGGCACAGGCAGCATGCTCGTTGATATGCTCTCAGAGTCTCAGTGCAACAACGGTCACGCTGACTGTGCCAAATGCTGCGTGCGTATCAAACGGAAGTGCTGGTGTTGTGACCAGTCCATTGGCGACGTCCTTATAGCGTATCGTGTATCACCAAAATGTAGTGCCAACACTGTTGGATGGAGATTAACGACGTATACTTGTTTCGAAATAAAGATTTTTTAATCTTCTAGATGGTTTCAATGTGAGCCTGAATAAATACATCAGCACATCACTAGAGTGTCAAAATAATCCATTCATAATACAAAAATTCTATTATACTCCTTTCATTAATTCATTCATTAATACAAAAATTAACTATCCACAATATGATTATATATACAAGTAAATCACATGAAGTGTCTGCACTCATTCTAAAAAGGGGCACGGAACCAGCGTCAAACGGTCAAAGAGAGAACTATGCCATGCAACGAATGCAAACAAAACTTCGCAAAAAAAAAACGAATGCAAACAAAAACAAGTGTCGATGTTTGGCTGGGTACGGAAAATACACATCCAGGTACCTACACGGCTATCATGGTATTTTTTTTTACTCCCACTTCACTTTGTTGCTCAATGTTTTTATAGGCAGCGATTATCCTGGTGAGTACCTAGATCAACAGAACTTGGTGGCATGACTGGACAACCAGATGGAATTGATTACTAATATCTATTTTCCTGTACTGTGCGTATCATAGACCTTTGGAGAGGATTAAATTCAGTGGATGATTGGCATAATAAATCACTGGTCTGAGAGAATCATGCTGTAATTTGGATGCCTGGATAATAAGGTGCAGTGGAGTACACGAATATAAATTAACTACTTCAGACGTCACCTTGGCATGTCACCTTTTGTGCTTGCAGGTTCTCCATCAAGTAATTTATGTTGACTTTTTTTTTTCAAATGTTGCCGTTATATAAAAGTTCCCTTAATATATGTGAATGGTTTCAGTTAAGTCATCGCTGTTATTCGTTGCTGATACCTCAGGGTTGTTTCTATTGTCACCCGGATCGCCTCACCATGAAGGTATATATGTAACAGCAAAGTTTCTGTATCGATGTGCTCACTCTGTTTTTCTGAAAAATAACAATGCTGGTTGCATAAAAGGGAGCAGTGCAAACACAGCATCTCATGCATAGCTAATGTTGCTGTAAATTTCAGGTTCTAGAGGGCTCTTGGGCTTCCTACTATTGTGGATGCATACTATGCATGGGAAATGATGATCAAGGTCTGTCCACATGCCAACGGGTACTCTCAAGTGTATACATCTCATTTATTGTCTCAATTAGTTTGTTGTATTTTCTCTATTATTTTTGAAATCACTTGATTTTAAAACATGTGCGTGCCGCACATGGGCTCTGCTAGTAATAAAAAAGTTCCAAAATGTAGATGGGATGGCGACATTTTTGTGTAAATTGTGTACTTACTATTCACTAAAGGGGTGTTTGGATAATTGGATCCAAGTGCACCCAAAAGTGCTCAAGGTTAGCACCACCATCCAAACATGAGTGCTAATGGTATGGGCTAGAGTTTAGCCAAGATTTAAAAGTTTTAGTAAAGTTATAAGTGCCAAAGTTTAGCACTTAACTTTACCCCATGTAAACAGACCCTCATTGTAAATTAGGAATGCTAAAATCTAGAGATAAAGCTTATGGAGAAGGTTGGCTATCCTTCAACGATGACACTGACTGATGAGATAAGATATGTTTCAAAAAAAGAAAAGAAAAACAGTTGCGGTGAGGGTATAGATATCCAAACAGGACACCCGGCCCGGCCATGGCACAGGCCCGGCATGGTCCGGCTAACTTTGTGCCGGGCCAGGCACGGCACTACACTCCACTGAGCCGTGCCGCGCTAGCCCACGGGCTGCATCGACGGTCCAAGCATGGGCCCACGGGCCGATAACAAACAGCATGCCTGTGGCGGCCCACGGCATATTGTGCCATCCACTACAGCCTCCTCGGCTCCGTTCCTCAACAATGTGTGGCCCTGCGTTGCGTCGCAATAGCCACCGGGACAAGACCTGCAGGCATGAAGGGGAAGGGAAGTCAAGACTCAAGATTCAAGAACACAAACACAAGAATTGAGAACTCGAGATCTAGATCTACGAACTAGGGTTAGGGTTAGCGGGTTACCTGCGCAGCCAGAGCCCGGAGCTGGAGAGAGGCGAGAGGACGACGACCGACGGCAAGACGGCAAAGACAATGACCAACTGCGGCGAGATGCGGGCATGTGGTGGACTGAGGAGGAGAGGACAGAGGATGGTCGGAGTCGGAGCCTTGGAGGCGAGGCGGACAAGAGGCAGCGATAGGGCTGGACAAATATAACCAAGAACCGAACCGGAAATATCAAGAACCGGAACCGAGGAAATTTGGTTCTGCTTCGGTTCCTAGTTCTGAGTTCTTGGGCTCGGTTAACCAAAGAACCAAGCACATCGCAAATTTAGCCCAGCTAGCTAAGGTCCAAGCCAGCCCAACTGCAAACCCTTGCTAACCCTAGGCCATGTTTGGTTTGGTGTGAAAAAAATTTGGTGAAACTTTTCGCAGCTTTGACCACTAATTAGAGGTATTAAATAAAGTCTAATTGCAAAAAAACTCCGCAACTATGGTACTGTAGCATGTACTGTATCTAATAAGGTCTTTGAACGTACGATTAGGAATGATTAGAGCATGATTACTGTAGCATCACTATAGCCAATCATAGATTAATTAGGCTCATTAGATTCGTCGCGCTAAACTGCACTCATCTGTGAAAGGTTTTGCAAATAGCCTTCATTTAGTGCCCCATGCATGCATTGAAGATTCTCTTTGTGAAATTTTTTTCACCTTCTTACCAAACACGGCCCTAAGGAGCTGTTTGGGAGCACTCCACTCCAAAAATTGAAACTCCACTCCAGAAAATCCACTCCACACAATAGCTCCACTCCACCAACTCCAGTCCATTATGTTTGGGAGTGCTCCACTCCACATATCTGAGCAGCCCAACTAGGCTCAGGTCCAGCCCCCTCTCACCTCACTTCCACGTGGGTCCCTTGTGTATGTTTCTTCTTCCTACTCATTTCTATCCCAATCTGCTCCACCTCGCCGCATTCTGGTCCGTCGTCACCAGCACCTTCGTCTTCCCCTGCGGCAGTGAGGTCAGTGGGCGGCGGCGGCGGCGGCGGCGGCGCAAGTCCGGGCACCCGTGGCGGCGGCAGAGCCCACCTGCACGCTGGAGTACAGGCCACCCAATGGGCGTGCGGTGGGGTGCTTCCCGCTGCGGCTGCGCCACGACAGCATGTGGGGGCGTGGGCGCGACTTCTTGGTCGGGGACGAGGCGCTCGTCACCGACGGGTTTTGGGAGTCATCTTGGAACCAGCCTGCCTGAGAGCGTGCTAGGTGGCGAGCTCAGGCTAGTACGGCGCGGACCTCACCGTCCGCGAGTGCGGGATCGACGGCGACGCAGCGGCCGTGATCTTGGTGTCCAGAACCGGGGGCTACGCCTACCAGGTTGCCGGCATCAAGTACAACTACACCCGGGTGGAAGAGGCCAAGAAGCACCACGACTCCATGCCGGTGTTGAGCAAGGAGAGGAAGGGCAGGTTCCCCAGCAACTCGTTCCGGGACTTCGCGTACGCCTCGCCCTGCAAGCCTGCACCCAGGCAACTCCTCATTCCGGGCACCTGCGGCAGCAGCGGCAGCGGCCCGGGCACCCGCGGCTGCGGCGAGGGAGAACTAGGGTGTGACACAGATCCAGGGTGCGGCGGCGGAGAGCCAGAACACAAACGGGTTGACCGATGAAAGAATAGATGAAACATTTTCGTGTGTAATCAGGGGCAGTGGTGGGTAATTTCATCCAACTCCACCAGCTCCAGGAATTGGTGGAGTACCTCTTGAGGAGCTCCACAAAAAAGGTGGAGTGGAGCTAGTTTTTGGTGGAGTGGAGTGGAGTTGGTTGATGTGTTTGGATATTTTTTCATGGAGTGAAGCTAAATTTGGTGGAGCAGAGTGCTCCCAAACACCCCCTAAGTCTCTTCCCACCGGACTCCCAATCCCAGCCGCCACTCCACTCCCCAGTCCCTACCCACCGTGGCGCCCACCCATATGGCAACCTCGACGGCTTTCCTAGGCCACGGGCGGTCCCCGACACCGCCTGCATCCGGCTCCCGCCCCGCGTGGCCACGCGCCCGCGTCCCCTGCCCTGCCCCGGCCATCTCCCTTCCTCTCGGCGCGGCATCCTCCTCTTTTCCCTGGCGGCGCACCACCGCTCCCTCCTCAACTCCCCAACGGTACCCTTGTCCACTCCCCGACGCGCGCCGCCACTCCTTCCTCCACCTCTTCTCTCCGGCGCGCACGGACCCAGCTGTGGAGGGGCGGCGGCGGCAGTAGCGGCTACCCGGCAGGCGCACGGCTTAGCGGCGTAGCGACGGCAGCCACCCCGGCAAGCGCGCGGCTTAGCAACGCTCACCCCGGCAGGCGCGTGGCGAACGCATGCGCGGCTCGGCAGCCCCCTCCGCTCGGATCCATTTTTTATTTTGGTTGATTTTGTGAACTGTGTTGAGAGATAACTTCAGTTAATTTGGTTATGATTGGAAGCGAACTGAAAGAACCGAAATCGAATTTCCTCGGTTTCTATGCCTGAAAAGAACTGATCGGTCCCTATTTTCTAAGAACTGAACTTGTATAGGAACCGAGGAACCGAATTGAGGTTAGAACCGAATGCCCAGACCTAGGCAGCAAGTCCTACACCTGCATCTACTCACCGGAGATGAGGCGGAAGGCAGAGGCGAGAAGGCATCAGGCGGCGGAGGAGCCAAGAGGGATGCGGAGAGCCGGGGAGGCGGCTGTGGCAGGGATGGGGAATGGAATTAGGTACTTAGGGTTGGAAGCCGCGTGCGGCCATGGGGGCATGGAGGGGGAGATTATATATGCCCCCTTCCCAGGCTCCTAACCGTTGGGGGCAGGCGGGCCGTTGCCGGGCTGGGCTACGTGCCAAGCCGGTCCGCCCGAAGTGCTAGGGTGACCGCCCACGCCCAACACCATCTAGCGAGCTGGGCCGGGCTGGGCTTGGACCGAGCCACAAAATCAAGCTTGGATTGGGCCACAAAATTGGATTTCTGGGCGGGCTACGGGCTTTTTGGACATCTATTGGTGAGAGGCGGGCCGCGGGACATAGGCATGGACGTTGTAGCTCACTCAATTAGGAATGAAGGCAACGAAGATGAAGAAAGTAAATGGAGATCTATCAATCAAAACTGTTGAAATTTGGTCGGATAGCCAATTACTCGCCCCGTTTTACAATGCAGATTGAATTACTACAGTTTAGTTGGTGGCAAATCCTTTCGGTATTGGAATGCCAAATACTCCTTTTTCATACGTCTCGCTCGTAGTCGCGTGTCCTGTTGTGGCGATCATTATCACCATGCCCCTGTTGGAATTATGGGCTTGGCCCATTTATTTTCTTCAATGCAATTAAAAGAATTCAAAGCCCACTATTAAATGCTAGGGAATTAATTGCTTAATTTTGTATCGGGATTTTTTTTGAAACAGTATCGGGATTTGAGGAGGATCTCAACCGACATAAAGGGTGGACCCTGTGTACACCACTTGTGAAGCCGGTAACAGGAGGTTGGTGAACCACACGCGCGCGCTCGCTCGCCTCGCCGGGCTGAGGCCGTGGGCGTAGCGTGGCCGGACGTGCGGTGCGGTGCGGTGCATGTGCGTGTGCGTGGCGAGGCATGACCGGACGTGACATGCGGCGTGATGTGCTGAGATGAGAACGTTTTGTTGTTGAATGAAATAATTCAGAGACAATAAACATTGATAGTGATGACTGGAAAATCATGACCTTGACTGTTACTAGTAACAGATGGCAGGGATTCACCAGTAACTGCACTCATCAAAGCCTATTAGAGCGTCCAGATTCGTTGAATCTGAGAGCACCACACATCTATATAAAACCAGCCCTTCATCCACTCATCCACACACCACAAGCACTTGCTTTAGGTACTCCTGCATAGGAGACCTCTCCCTTCTCTCTCAGCTGTTTTCTACAATCCCCATCGCTAGCACTGTGCGCACATTTCTAGCGAGAGCAGGCCTCCGGAACCTCTGCTCGTTGAAGGTCCTGCATGGGATAGCAGGCAATCAGATTTTTGAGGAGCGTCTTGACGCGACTGCTCGCTCCCTGAATGACTACATCATCTACTTCTTGACGGCGTGAACGACTACGACTTCTACATCTCGGCGACCTGAATGACTACTTCGTCTACTTCCTGGTGATTGTTCGTGGGACTGCACTGCGAATATCATCCTGCATCGACGTCGTTCGGCTACATCAAGCAAGGCCAGTTGAATAGAATGAGTTCTATTCCAGCTGGTAACGATGCAACCGGTGCCTCCGACACTGGTTCCATCTTGGGGTACAATATGAAACTCATATGTTTCATTTTATTCAATTTTGTGTTAATTTTGAACACTTGCACCTTCTTAGATTCACTCACTATAGTCATGGAAATATTATTTAATTACATTGTTAATTTTAGAATTAAAATATGTCCGAAACTGCCTATATTTCTAACAATCCAAAAACCTGATTATGTTAATAGGTTTTCGGTATCTAGCTTTGCTGCAACAATCAAACCACCACCTTTTGATGGTTCCAATTACAAACGTTGGCGTGAGCGGCTTATACTATGGTTGACAGCGCTGAGAATGATGCATGTAAAAGAGGGGAGGCCCGAACAATTCACTCCAGAGGAAGGGAGTGCGTTCGATGAGTTCGATAACCTCTTTCGAGGCTGCGTCATAAGTGTTCTCGCTGAAAACCTGGTGGATTCCTATATCCGGCTCCCAACTAGCAAAGATTTGTGGGATGCTCTTGAGGCTCAATACGGAGTGTCTGACGCTGGCAGTGAGTTGTATGTGATGGAGTAGTTCCTTGACTATAGGATGGTCGAAGACCGTTCAGTGGTGGAACAGTCTCTGAAATACATACTCTGGCAAAAGATCTCAGAAATTGTAGCAAATTGTCTCCATGTGTGTTACCCGATAAGTTTGTGGCCGGAGGTATTATCTCTAAGCTGCCACCCTCTTGGAGGGATTTTGCTACTTTACTGAAATACAAGAGATAGACGTTCACGATTGATGGACTCATAGGGACTCTTGATGTTGAGGGGAAGGCGAGAGCAAAAGATATACGTGGGAAATGAGTTGTTGGTGCTTCAAGCGCCAATTTTGTTCAGAAGAACAACTCCCACAAGAATAAAAAAAAAGCCACCACTGAACCAATCAAAGGCTAAGCAGACACTCACGTTCAAGAAGAAGAAGAAGGGAGCTTGCTATGTATGCGCGAGTACGGATCACTTTGCTGCAAAGTGTCCGGAGTGCAAAGGCAAGAAGTCCGCCAACATGGTAATTAGCGAGCCTGGAGGAACATCGGGGTACGGTAATTCATAACCTACAGTTCTTTCAGTATTTTGGTTTGTGCTAATATTCATGTTTGTGCTGATGCTTCTTTGTTTTTTTCTTACCAGGTCGGAGGGACTTCCTCCTTGCTGATGGGGAACGGATCGCATGCGCGTGTTCTTGGTGTTGGTACGGTAAATCTGAAGTTTACTTCGGGGAAGACCGTGCAGCTGAAGAACGTGCAACATGTCTCCACCATCAAGAAGAATCTAGTCAGCGGCTCTCTACTGTGTAGAGATGGTTTTAAGTTAGTCTTTGAGTCCAATAAATATATCTTGTCTAAGTTTTGTACTTTTATTGGAAAAGGTTATGAAAGCGGAGGCTTGTTCTGTTTTTCTTTGTCGGATGTTTGCAATAAAGTTGCGTACATTGTTATTAACGTTGATGAATCAAATATTTGGCATTCGAGGATTTGTCACGTTAATTTTAGTTGTATGATGCGCTTAGCTAATTTGAATTTAATTCCAAAGTTTACTTTTGTCAAAAATTCTAAGTGCCATGTATGTGTTGAATCAAAACAAACTCGCAAGCCTCACGAGGCCGCGGAGGTGAGGAGCTTGGCATAGAATTAATTCATTCTGATTTGTGCGAAATGAATGGCGTGTTGACAAAAGGTGGTAAAAGATATTTCATGACTTTGATCGATGACTGCACTAGATTTTGTTACATCTATTTGTTGAAGTCAAAAGATGAAGTTTTACACTACTTTGAAATCTATAAAGCTGAAGTAGAAAACCCACTTGAGAGAAAGATCAAAAGAGTTAGGTCAGATCGTTGTGGCGAGTACTTCTCAAATTTATTCACTTCATTCTACGAGGAACATAGTATTATTCATGAGAGGACGCCTCCCTATTCACCTCAGTCAAATAGGGTTGCCGAAAGAAAGAACCGCACTCTAACTGATTTGGTTAACGCCATGTTAGATACAACAGGACTTTCCAAGGAATGGTGGGGTGAGGCTATATTGACTGCATGTTATGCCCTAAACCGTGTTCCTACAAAGAATAAAGAGATAACACCATTCGAGGAATGGGAGAAAAAAAAGGCCAAAACTTTCATACTTACGTACATGGGGTTGTTTGGCCAAAATGAGTGTGCCAATAATCAAGAAACGTAAGCTTGGACCTAAAACTGTGGATTGTTTCTTTCTAGGTTATGTTATTCACAGCGTTGGTTATAGATTTTTAATTGTGAAATCTGGAGTACCTGACATGCATGTTGGTACAATAATGGAGTCCAGAGATGTTATATTTTTTGAAAACATTTTTCTCATGAGAGATGAAACAAGTTCATCTAGGCAAGAGTTTATTGAGGATGATAGCTCTGCTGAGCCGATAGAACACAAGGAACCTACACTTGTTGAAAATCTTGAAGAGGATAACAATGATGCTCCTAGAAAGAGCAAGAGATAAAGGACTATAAAGTCTTTTGGTGATAATTTCATTGTATACCTTATGGATGATACACCTAGAACCATTGAAGAGGCATATTCATCTCCCGATGCTGACTATTGGAAGGAAGCAGTGAGGAGTGAGATGGATTCTATTATGTCTAATGGAACCTAGGAGGTTGTTGAACGTCCTTATGGATGTAAATCTGTTGGATGCAAGTCAGTGTTCAAGAAAAAGCTTAGGCCAGATGATACTATTGAAAAGTACAAGGCTAGGCTTGTGGCCAAGGGTTATACCCAAAAAGAAGGAGAGGATTTCTTTGACACTTATTCACCTATTGCCCGATTGACCACAATTCGAGTGTTACTTTCCTTGGCAGCCTCTTATGGTGTTCTCGTTCATCAGATGGACGTTAAGACAGTTTTCCTCAATGGAGAGTTAGAAGAGGAGATCTATATGGATCAGCCAGATGAGTTTGTATCAAAAGGTCAAGAAGGAATGATTTGTAAGTTATTGAAATCTTTATATGGTCTCAAGCAAGCACCTAAGCAGTGGCATGAAAAGTTCTGTCGAACTTTGACGTCTGCTGGCTCTGTTGTGAACGAAGCTGACAAATGTGTGTACTATCATTTTGGTGAGGCTGAAGGAGTGATTTTATGTTTGTATGTGGATGACATTCTGATCTTTGGCACTAGCCTTAATGTGATTAAGGAAGTCAAAGACTTTTTATCTCAAAGTTTTGAGATGAAGGATCTGGGAGAAGCTGATGTTATCCTTAATATAAAGCTGGTAAAAGAGAGCAATGGTGGGGTGATTCTTACACAGTCTCACTATGTGGAGAAGGTGTTAAGTCGTTTTGGTTATAGCGACTATAAACCTGTCTCAACACCATACGATGCCAGTTTAATTCTAAGGAAGAACAAAAAGATAATGTGAGATCAGCTGAGATATTCTCAGATCATTGGATCATTGATGTATTTAGTTAGTGCAACAAGACTTGACATCTCGTTTGCTGTGAGCAAACTGAGCCGGTTTGTTTCAAACCCGGGAGATGATCATTGGAAGGCT
Organism: Panicum virgatum; assembly: GCF_016808335.1. Classification (NCBI taxonomy): domain Eukaryota; kingdom Viridiplantae; phylum Streptophyta; class Magnoliopsida; order Poales; family Poaceae; genus Panicum; species Panicum virgatum. Next base: position 5,833,487 of record NC_053148.1, read on the forward strand.
CTTGAAAGAGTGATGCACTATCTAAAGGGCACAATGGACTATGGAATTCACTACACCGGGTACCCTAGGGTACTAGAATGGTATAGTGATTCAAACTGGATTTCTGATACTGATGAGATAAAGGCCACAAGTGGATATGTATTTACACTTGGTGGTGGAACTGTTTCCTAAAAGTCTTGCAAGCAGACCATCTTAACGAGGTCAAGTATGGAAGCAGATCTCACAGCATTAGATACTGCCACTGTTGAGGCTGAGTGGCTTCGTGAGCTCCTTATGGACTTGCCGATAGTTGAAAAACCGATACCGGCAATTCTGATGAACTATGACAATCAAACGATGATTGTCAAGGTGAACAGTTTAAAGGATAACATGAAGTCATCAAGACATGTGAAAAGGCGGTTGAAATCTGTCAGAAAATTGAGAAACTCCAGAGTAATAGCCTTGGACTATGTTGAGACGGCTAAAAATCTGGCAGATCAATTTACAAAGGCTCTTTCATGGAATGTGATAGACAATGCATCTATGGGATTGGGCTTGAAACCCACGTGAGTCATTCTATAGTGGTAACCTGTCCTACGTGATCGGAGATCCCGTGAAGTAGGATGGTGAAACAAACTAAAGTTTGACTGAGAGAAGAGAACCTTTGTAAAAATCTCATTCTGTGTATAAGGTGTATTTCTCTTCTAATCTGTATGGCAGGTTGGTCTATACCTTAATGTGTTCCAGGTGATTTCTTTAAAACAAATGAGTTGTTTTCTTGAAACAAAGATGTTGTCATATAGAACATCTGAAAGAAACACATATATATGAGTCTGACTACTGGTCATAGTCTATGAGAACTGGGTATTCTCTAGAAACACATGAAAGGTCTGAAGTATGACTTATAAGCTCCAAACAGCGGGGATGCTTATGCAGCCTAGTACCAGTGTAGAGCTCTGGTCAAACTTGTTTGCACAAGACTGGCAATTCAAGGCATAGTCCATTGTACAGTTGTAAATAAGTGTAGCCTTTGTCCTAGATGGAAGTTCAACTTAACAGTCTCTGTCAAATACTGGTATATCATTGAGGGAATGAGAGCATTTCTAGTGTGACTTGAATTTATTGGTGGGGATTGTTGGAATTATGGGTTTGGACCATTTATTTTCTTCAATGCAATTAAAAGAATTCAAAACTCAATATTAAATGCTAGGGAATCAATTGCTTAATTCCGTATCGGTATTTGAGGAGGATCTCAACTGATTTAAAGAGTGGACCCTATGTACACCACTTGTGAAGCCGGTAACAGAAGGTTGGGAACCACACGCGCGAACGCTCGCTCGCCTCGCCTCGCCGGGCCGAGGCCGAGGCCACGGCCGGACGTGACGTGACGTGACGTGCTGAGATGAGAACGTTTTGTTGTTGAATGCAATAATTCGGAGGCATTAAACGTTGACAGTGATGACTGGTGAATCATGGTCTTAACTGTTACTAGTAACTGATAGCAGTGGTTCACCAGTAACTGCACTCATCAAAACCTATTAGAGCGTCCAGGTTCGTTGAATCTGAGAGCACCGCACAACTATATAAACCAGCCCTTCCTCCACTCATCCACACACCACAAACACTTGCTTCAGGTACTCCTGCTTAGGAGACCTCCCCCTTCTCCCTCAGCTGCTTTCTGTAATCCCCATCGCTAGCACTGCGCGCACAGTTCTAGCGAGAGCAGGCCTTCGGAACTTCTGCTCGCTGAAGGTTCTGCATGGGATAGCGGGCAATCAGGTTTTTGGGGAGCGTCTTGACGCGACTGCTCGCTCCCTGAAGGACTACTTCGTCTATTTCCTGACGGCGTGAACGACTACGACTTCTACATCCCGGTGACCTAAACGACTACTTCGTCTACTTCCTGGTGATTATTCGTGGGACTGCACTGCGAACATCATCCTGCATCGACGTCGTTCGGCTACATTAAGCAAGGCCAGTCGAATAGAATGAGTTCTATTCCAGCTGGTAACGACGCAACCGGTGCCTCCGGCACTGGTCTCGTCTTGGGGTACAATCTGAAACTCATATGTTCCATTTTATTCAATTTTGTGTTAATTTTGAACACTTGCACCTGCTTAGATTGACTCACTATAGTCATGAAAATATTATTTAATTACATTATTAATTTTGAAATTAAAATATGTCTGAAACTGCCTATATTTCTAACAGTCCCGTCCTGCATTTTTTCTGCAAGGGGACGCAATCAGAGCTGGAGAGCGCGGACCAGCTATCCAGCTCGGCCTTCTACTTTGCTGCCTCTGTCTCTGTCCAGCCTCAAGCGTTCTGTAATTGTGGTACCTGCCCAAAGCAAATTTGGAAGAATCATGATGAACAGAAACAATGAACACAGGCATAACTCACTGATTGGCGGGTACACACTTCATTGTTCAGTAAACCCCCTCAAACTTTGCCAATCTCCAACGAAACTCGACCAAAAAAAGAAAAAGGCCCAGCTATATAAACAGAGTGGGAACCAGATGGTGGATCGAGTGGTAAATCCAAAATATCGCCACTGATTCGCCAGGATTGACGAGGCAAATGGGAACGGCTCTGGCTCTGAACATCCACATCCTTGCACACATGCACCAGACCCACCAGATGTTGAACCATATCCCTGCGATCCCCCGCTTGATTTTACTTGTTCTGTCCCTCCTTTTTTGCACGGACCCACCAGGGTTGTAATTTTTTTTATATACTACCTCTATCCTAAAATATAACAACTTTTTGACTTTTCAAAGTAAAATCTTTTCATCTTTGACCGTAGAGTAAAAAAGATATAAAAGTTGACAACATAAAAGTGATATTATTTTACTCATAATGAAACCGATTATCATAAAATGTAATCTTTTCTATTTAAGAGTAAATATTTTTTGAGATATTATTAGTCAAAGATGAAAATATTTAACTTTGAAAAGTCAAAAAGTTATTATATTTTGGGACGGAGGTAGTATATAAAACCGGTCTGGTGAAACTTGATGGCAGCTGAGCTAGCGCGGGGCCTGACGACCGGGCCAATCAGTGTTGCTGGGGACGAGAGGGGGCTTGCGATGATGAAGATGAACCATCGTTTTCGCGTGTGGGTGAAGATCGCAGCTGAAATCTGCGGAGATTATGCAGACCGGATCTGGATTGCTTGTTTCGTTTTCATTTCTGACGATTATGCAGCCTAATTACGTGAGCTGCCACCGCCTTCTTTGCGACCGGCGGGGGAGGACAGCAGGGCCGGCCCTGTGTTTTTTGGGGGCCGGGGCAAAACCAAAATTGGAGGCCCCCAATAAAAATAAACATCCATCTAGTTTATATATCAGTTGCAAATTTAATTTTGATGCATTATAAAAAATTCATATGGACAAAACAGTTGCGTATAATTACATCAAAAGTATAACTTGCAAATAGCCGATGGCAACGCTTACCCAATCATTTTGAACAATTCCTATCCCTTGAACAGATGAAAATCCTACTAAAACTCTTTAGAACAAAAATAAATAAAGATTACAATACTGATTGAGATTTTACAGCAAAAAAAGAGAAAAGGATTATGCAAAAATATGATACTAAATCTAGTTCTAATCAATTTGGGAATTGGGATCGATCCTTGCAACCTTCCTTCAAGCGTTAGGGGAAATTAGTCTGCCGAGGGCGAGGGAGTGAGCGACCTGCGATTTGGGTGCGGTTGTGTACTGCAGAGAGGCAGTTAGGGGGAGAGCCAGTGAGGAGCTGAGACAAACAAGCATTTCTTTTCTTTTTTGACTCTAGGAAGAATGGAAGATGGGCGGGCCTCAGGATCGATCGGCTGATTGTTTGAAGTTTTTGTTAGGCGGACAACATATCACAGTTTGACCTTCGTATATATATATACTGCATGCATATAGATCGGGGGGCCCTGCGATTTGGGGGGGAGGGGGGGCCAGGGCGGCTGCCCCGCCTGCCAACACTACAGGGCCGGCCCTGGAGGACAGTCGCGGCGACCGGTGAAGAGGGAACAGAGGAAAGAGATCTTTGAGACTGAATCCTGGTCGCGGGAGCGAGCTTACATTTGGCCACGTCATCATGATATCAGCCTGCAAATGTGAACCATTGGATGGAAATTTATCGGTGCATGTGACAGCAGGCAAAATCAAACCGACTCTTCGGTTCCTAAAATATCTGGAAAGTTACAGTAGAGCAGGTAAATAAATGTTTCTACCTTCTCTCGCAGGCCATAACAAAGACATCCCGCAACCCTCTCGAAGTCTCTCCCTCTCCCAACTCCACCGAGCGACTCAGAAGTTGCTCGGCGTCCTCTCCGGCAGGAGGCCGTGGGGGACGGCTCCCCTCCTCGCCGGCGGCCTCTATGGCGCCTGCGGGGTGGGGGGGGGGGTGGCTAGCTCTCGCGGCTCCTGCGGAGGGTGGTCGGCGTTGGGTGCTGCTTCTACGGGTGGGGCCGGCGTTGGAGGCGATGGTGACGGCCTCAGGAGCGGCAGCTGCGGGGGGTGGTCGGCGTCGTGTGCGGCGTCCCCTTTGGAATAAGATCTCTCGAGCTCCACCCCGTCGGTGGTGATCTCCTTCGGCACTGCCGATGAGCTCGTGGAGCTGGTTCTTCTACGAAGGAAGAGCTCGTTGTTGGGTGCAGCTTCGTCGAGCTCAGTCTTAGATGTCTCAGGCACCCTCTCACGCGTGGAGCCACAATGGGAGGTGACGTCCCTTGTCGCACACTGGATTCTCTGATTTTCGGTGATCTCTCAAAGGACGCGTTTTGTGTTTTGATTGTGTATAGTTGTAGGTCTATTGGTGTATGTAGGGATGTGTTTCCGGTTTGAGTGCGTTTCTATATATGCGAATAGATACTATAATAATATTTTCTAGTTTGAGAGGGTTTGAAAAAAAACAAAGACATCCCGCATCCCATCTCTTCTCATAGAATCGCCATCCCATCTCTTCCAAACGCAATCCTGCTCATTCTGCTGGATCAAACATCAACGCCTTTTTATAGAAGGTAAGAATCGTTTCTTCTTCTAGGTATTTTTCATCCCATTGGCGAGAACAATCGCTTCATTCTCCCTAGCACCTGCATACGCCTAGACATAAGGGGCCGCCAGCCTGCACTGGGGCACTGGGCGCACAAACACGGAGACCACCAGCTATCTGAGCATGAGATTTTCTGCGTGCACTGTGCGGCTGCTGCTTGCTGCGACGGCGGCAGCAGCATGGCAATCGAATCGAGCAGGGGGCGAGACGCCGACGGACTTCTCTCCCGTTCTGGCCGTCGCTACCCCTCGGCTCGGCGCTCCCCCGACGGGCGTCGCTCCCACAGGCCCCCCCCTCACCCTCGGCCGGCGCTTCCCCAACGGGCGTCGCTCCACCTGACCGCTCCGTCAGTGGCCTGCGCGGGGCAGCTCCCTCCTAGGCGCATTGCTAGGCTGGCTCCGCCAGTCGAGGGCGACGATCCCCTCCACCTGGCCGGCTGGCCGTGCCGTCCGCCTGCCTGGCTGCTCCGGCGAGCGCCTAGGCCTCACATCTCTGTCCGGGCGCGCGCAAGGTGTGGGCTGCCTCCGCTTGCCATCTGCTGTGTCCATGGGCGCTACTTGAATATAGCTCTCATCTCTGCAGGCCACCTGTCCGACTAAATGCAAGGCCTCGCAAAGTGCCTCTTCTTTTGCAGCACACGCAAGAAGACGATACAAACTTGAAAAACCATGATGTCAATTGCTCGCAGAGCTGCCCTGCCATTCTACAGCACACACAGTGGTACCTGCCCTCTTACATGGTGCATCTAAACGACCTTTACCATGCCCAGCCCACCCAGATGAGGAACTCGACATGGACTCCAGCCTGTGAGCCCCACAATGCCCAGCGAATCAACTATGTCTCCTTCCCATGCTCACAATAAAAATAAAATTTCAGATTTACTGATATATAAAACACCTATGCCTTTGTCCATTTCTATTCTCTGTTGTCTTTGCATCCTAACATTGACCCTTCTCTGCTTATTTTCCTTGATGTAATTAATTGATTTGTAAAAAAATGAAATAAAAGAAAATAAATTTGTAGCTCCTCAATCTACGGCTTCAGTGCACTTGGATAAATAATATATTACAGTATACCTGGATTTCTTATGTACATCGGTTACATAATTTATGTCATTATCATCTGTATTAGTATAACAATGCAAATAGTAATTATATATTTTAATATGAATAAACAAGAGAGGATCCAAAGCGGGAAGATAGAAGTTTTGTAAAGACAAGAAGGGGCAAACCACTTCACTAAAAGAAAAAAGGTACATCCCTGACTCATACCAATGTTATAAAGTTCGAAATTCAGATCCTACAAAATGGTATTATCTATTGATAAATACAAGATAAAACAACCAAGCTCAACACCATTTTTAAATTCCCTGGTTTATTCTCCACTAATTAAGCTTAAACATTCATATAACTCTATGAAATTGTGCAATTCTCTTGAGCAGTGCAGCATGGTCATTCCAGCACTAGCTTCTTCCCTAATATCATCTGAATATATTTTGTTAATTATTTCTTTTACATTTCTATTTCCTACAAAAAAGCTCACAGTCTGTTACTATGCTATTTTTTAAACAAGGAGCGATAACAACAAAGAGAAAAAAATAAATTTGGGTACCAAACGGGAAAAAAACTCCAAATGCAATGGTAATATTATCTTAAAGCACCACTTTCTTTACTGATATAATCCCCCCAACCAAATAAAAAAGCTAATACATTCACCCTTGATAGGATGATGAAGACTTGAAAGAAAATCAAGACCTCCTTGGATCATCGAAGAGACAGAGAATATAAGCTATTTGTTAACAGGTAAACTCGCAACGTGTCTTTACTCAATATTATACTCTGACACTTCCAGCTTTCAAAGTTACTTACAAATTATGTTGTTTTGGACCAGGGACAAACGACAGCGTGAGGACAATCTTTTGAACAGAAGTGCCTTCTAATGGTGTTTTGTTAAATATATAGTGCTCCATTCTGATGGTTCTAATAAATAGAACCATCCTTTTGAAATATTTCAGACCTTTCTATATTGCAAAGCCCAAATATGTACTTTTGACTAGACTATAAGAACTGTGAAACACGTATGTATATTTTTATGTTCCTATGTCTAATGAATATGTATGTACTTTCACTAGCCTCACCGCGGGAATATTTCTGCGCCGCGCACTGTTCTAGTGGAGACAGAAATGGTGAGATGGAACGGATGCATTCACCGCACGCGGACGATGTGCCTGCTTGGGCCCATGTGGACGCCGCCGAATTGGGTGAATTCTCGTGGAGGGGAAGCAGACCACGTAATTAGTAGGAGGAGAAAGAAAGGTACAAACGTTGCTGATTCTGCCTGTGAACGAGAGCGGAATTACAGGCCAAATCAACAGAATAGCTAGGCAACCATCAGCAGCCGGAGATGAGGCAAAAAAGATGAGAATAACCAACACAATCACTTGATGCCTCGCCTCCTTGTGGGTCACTTTCCCCTGTTCTATTCGGTTTGATGCCTTTCCTCGCCTCTGTTCGATTTATGGGAAAATTGGTCTCATAGCACCGAAAAAAACGGCTTTCGGAAAATACCACTAGAAAATGTTGATTCCGTAAAATACCATCGAAAATGTGCGGCATCACCTGAAAATAACATTCCATCACGGAAGCCGTTCGTCGAGCTCACGGCCTTCGTCCCTTCGCTTGGCCATGCACCACCACACGCACAGGAGTTGAAGCTCCGGGCCAAGGACACCGAGGCCGATCTCCTCCCAGCCACCGCACGCATAGGAGCTCCGGTGCCAGCTGCACACTGGGGCCGCACTCGCCGGCCCTGACGATATGAGCCGCGCCGCCGCCACTTCGTGCGCTGCTGCCGGTGCCTGCTCGGCTCGGCCGTTCGCCGTCCCCTACGAGCTGCCGCCGCCTGCAACGTCGCCGCCCCTCGGCCACCTTTCTTCGCTGCTCCAGTGAGCTGACAAGGGCAGCATCAATGGCCAAGCCAAGGAGCCGCGACCGTCTCCTCACTAACTTCCTATGCGTCCTAGGTGTGGCTGGCGGCTTAGCCATGGCGGGGCCGGAGAAAGGTCTGGGCGCAGTGGCCCGCCCCAGGTTGTGCCCGACTCCGCCAAGCGCTGCTGCTCCTGGAACCCCACGCCCCGCCTAACTCTGCTCGGTGCCGCCGCTGGCGATGAGGGTGAGCGCGGTCTTGGAGATGAGCGGGGCGTGCGAGCGGAGGAGGCGGAAGAGCGCCGAGAGCACGCGGGCACGGGCGAGCGTGAGCGCCGCAGCTCGAAGCGGGCCTCGAAGCGTGCGGGCACGGGCGAGCGTGAGCGCCGTAGCTCGAAGCGGGCCTCAAAGAACGGTTGGCGGGTGATGAGGCGAAGGAGGCGGAGGGGAAGGGCCGTTGCGGGCAGAGACGGTGCGGGGAGCGCGCACGACGGCACGAGGGGATGGAGACCGGGAGCAGACGGAGAGAGATGAGTCGTGAGGTAGACGGACTGCTTCCGTGACGGAATGCTATTTTCAGGTGACGCTGCACACTTTCGGTGTTATTTTACGGGGCTGATGTTGTTTAGTGGTATTTTCCGGAAGTCGCCTTCTTTCGGTGCTATGAGACCAATTTTCCCTTTTGTAATATCTGGGATCAATATGGGCAGTTGTGCTCATGGGCTACACTAGTATAAAAAAGTTGGCCAGGATAATTTACATGATGATATTGTTGTTATTACATTACTAGATGATATGTAAATTTTATGAATCTAACATGAAATTTTCTTAATTCTAATGTAAAGTCAAATAAATGTGATGCAACAACCTCAAATGAGTTTTTTTTGCGAAAGGGAATATTCATTAAATTGGAGCACATACATCCCCTTCTTACAAACTGGACCCCAAGAAAAGGGAAAATTACAAATAAGGGAAGCAACTCCTCTGCAGTACTGCCCACACGTCAGGGACTCAACTGCAGGGTGCAGTACTGTAGAGGATCCTCGCGGCAAATAAGGCCCTAGGAGTCCTGTTCGTCATCTTCATCACCTCCGATCCGCCCAGCCAAGCAGCAGAGGCTGCATCGAAAGCTAGCTCTCCAATTCCTCTGCCGAGAGACTCTAACGCATGGTAAAGCCGCATGAACCACCACCTCGGAGCTCCAGCCAAGATGGATCTGAAGCTTTAAAAGAGAATTGGCGATCTCACTGTCGGAGGAATAAGAGAAAGAACCACCAGCAGAACCGGATCCGGCCGGCCGGAGGAGCAGCTAGCGCCACCACTTCCGTGAAGAAGAGAAGACGCAGCAGGGAATCCGCCGCCGATGACAAAATCACCAGCCCGGAAGAAGAAGCTCCTGGGGGAGCACAAAAGATCCATCCCCATCGAAAGAAGAAGGACCACAAACCTCACAAGATAAATGACGAAGAACACCTCGCCGGATACGCCTCGGAGGAACAAAATCTTCACTCGGCCACCGGAGAAACGACCACCGGAGTTGAAGCCGAGGAAGCCGGAGCACCACGCACCTACCTTGCCGCAGCCGACACCGGATCCACCGCCGTCGCCAGCGAAAAGGAGGTGGGCGCACTTTATTAGCCGGACTAGTGGCAGCGCCACCGCCGGAACCCTAAGCTCCATCGCCAACGACGGCAATGAGCAACCCTAGCACACTAGTTTATACACCCTAGCAGCTAAAGCTACTCCGGGCGTCAATCCGCCCCGTCCCCCACCCGCTCCGGTGCCGGCAAGGCCGGCGGAGGGAGGGGGACGGTCAGATCGATGCCCGAGATGAAGAAATCACCCTTTCGCCTCTCTCTGTACTGTAGCAAGGGAAAGGGGAATGGGCAGTGTACTTAACCTCAAATGAGTTTAGGCATTTCTCACTACTGTTTGTTTGTCTTTTTGTAATATCAGGGATCATTATGCTATAGTCAAGGTTACTGCATGCAACTGTTGGTTGTATCTTAAAGGTTATCTCTTTTGGCACGGTCGTCATATTTATATGCTAAACGCTACTCAGCTTTCAAGCTGGTGACATCATGTATGCCTGCTATGATTTGAAAATTTGGATTTGGTATGGAAGCACGGCTTCCTGCATATGTATAAATAAATTCTATGTTATCCAGTTAAATTTGAATACTCATATGTATCTATGAATTTTGTGTCTTTTAGTTTAAATATGAAGACATATGTTTGATTTACTCAGCCATATAAATTGTCTTATTTTGTTCAAATTTGAATTGTGTCAAAAAGTATATGAGTAAGGTAGATTTTTATTAGCCTTTAGATCTGAATCATAGGGTCCAGAAACCAGATGTTTGAAACCCAACGGACACTCGATTTGCAGATCAGCCAGAATCGAGTGTTTTAGAGGTTTCTGACACAGCGTCAGAGCCCTCTGAAACGCTCGAGTTTGCAGCAGACAGATAAAAAAAACAAGAATTCTAGATTTAGACCGAGTCAAATTTATTTAGCGTATGTTTAATTGGAGGGGCCAGGACAGGATTGGACGATCCACCTTTTGCGAGAGTTTGGTTGAGGGATTGTCGGGTACCATAATACGGGGCACCCTAACCTAGAGATTAAAATGCTCTAAAAAACGCAAACACAATCAAGCAACTAATCTAAAGGCCCCACCCCGGTGCGGTGCCATCATCTATGCTTACACGGCCAATCCCTTGCAGGCCAAAGGCCCACGGGGTACAGTGTCATCATCTATGTTTGGACGTCCAAATCATCTCCAAGTTCCAAAAGGCCCAATACGCACTCAACCCACGGCCCAACACCGGTGCACGGCTCGTCCGAGGCCTCCCGGGATGCGGATCAATCTCCGCCTCGCCCGAGGCCTCCCCGCCGAGGCCCCTGGCAGCGCGTCGCATCTCCGCCTCGCCCGAGGGTAGGGGGCAACCCTCGGAGAACAAGCGAGTTCCACCCTTGGCTGAACCCTCCGCGGGGCCTCGGTTCGAGAGGAAACTCCGCCTCGGTCGAGGCCCCCTAGACATACGAGGATGGTAACCCGCCCACTCAACGGACAGGCACATTTTTTGCCAACCACTCCACCGCATGGCGCGGGTGTCAGACGGTGTCAGTGGCCACGTCGCACAGCAAACAGCACCGGAGTCCCGTCCGCCAACTCCGGTCACTGTGCCACTATTCCCGACGATGTTCCGGTGCTGTGCGGACTTGCCATCCCCTGCGCAGACATGACCGGCACTATGCCGCCAAACCCTTGTACTTCCCCCTCTGTAGGACCCTCGGCAAGCATGGGCAACGACCCTCGGACGCTGTACGGCCCTTGACCAGAACGAGACCACAGTCAGCAACCCCCTCGGCGCTCCGCCCTGTCAGACGCAGAGGACGACGTACCCTACAGCTACCGCTGCACCGTCCACTGGTGCCACAGGACGCCAGCACATTCCGTGCATGGCTAAAAGCCTTTCAGGACGATGGCGACACTCGAAGCCATGCCTCACAGTGTACAGCAACAGCAACCGCCAACTGCTCCCCCCTATTCGGGGAGAGGATGACAAAACCAAGGACATTCCATGCATGTAACCCGCCCCTCCTTGAGCCTATAAAAGGAGGAGGTGGGCTTCTTCTCTGGACACGGCAGAACTGGACAAACTCTCGCACACACACGCTCACACCAAGTTCTCCCCGATATCGGCACTTGCCTCAATCAATCCTAGTGTACGCAGAGACTTGGGAGCTTTTCTCCCTCTCTCACCCAAGCTTGTACCCCCTACTACAAGCACCCCGGTGCAAGATAATATAGTGCTCGCACACCCTGCTGGACGTACGGCCCTGTTGGCCGGAACCAGGATAAACCCCGTGTCATTGTGTTTCTTCTTGCATCAACCATCTGGAGACAGGGACACGCAGTATCATCACTAGTTGGTGCTAGACAGAGAGGTCCAGACACCGACAGTTGGTGCGCCAGGTAGGGGCAGAGCTGCGTGACAGTCATCCTTTGTTCCCTCTCTTTCTCTAGATGGCATACGGGCCATGCCTGCTCCCGCCAGACACGGTGCTCCGTTTCGGGAGCCTTGAGTTCGTGGCAACCGGCAACGGTTACGACATGGAGCTCCTCCCGCCCAGGGCCAATCCCGACACTCCGGCACCACCACCCCGGCGCAGGAGGCGCTCGGGCCAGCGCGCGCGGCAAGCGCGCATGGAGCGACGCAGGGCGGCTCGCCTTAGCTCCCCCACGTGAGTTGAAGCTGGTGTGCCACAACCTGACGTCGTGGCGGGGGACGATACCTCTTCACCACCAAAGGCAACAACAGTGCCTCCCGAGGAGAACGCGGCTAAGCCACCGCTCTTTCCCTTCGGGAAGCGCACTCCTGCTGCGACCTACGCGTCATCCATCAGCATCAACATGAGTGCGTACGAAGACTTGCCCGGGCATCACCTGCTCTCGGTCCGCAACCTCCGCGTCGACACCGGACAGCTCGTACCCCGACTCCGCGGACGAGAGGTACGTCTTCGTAGGCGAACACGTGGCCCCGGAGTGGGACTACTCCTCGTAGGCGAACACGTGGCCCCGGAGTGGGACTACTCCGGGGTCCGCGATTGCGAGGCCTTTTTGTCGTTTCAGGCTGCGGCAGACTACTGCCTCACCTGCACCGATGACTCCAACGAGGGGGATTACGATCCCACTCGAGAGTGCTTCATCGTCGAGAGCTGCAGCAGGCACAGCTGGAGCAACTCCGGGAGCTTGAGGCCAAGCTCCAGAAGGAGCGCGAGCAAACATAGAAGCTGCACGCCACGCTCGAGCAGGAATGTTCTGGCCGCTGTGTGGGTGCCCGAGAGGTAGGACGCATCGCCTGGGATCGGATCCTGGTGGATGGCGGCATTGAACACCAACCGGCCTTGAACAGGGCCAGTGAGAAGCTCACCGCTGCGGCTATCCTACTCCGAGCCATGCCCGAACCCTCTATGCTCGAGGGTCGCAATCTGCGCAACGAGGCGCAAGCGCTCATCGAAGACGCTGCGGTGCAGCAGGCCGAGAGCTCTGCATCTCACATGCGCTCGGCGGCCTCGGCAAACGCTGGCGGAACTGCACGACGAGACCGCGAGGACTCGGTGCACACTCCACCAACGGGCCAGGACAAGGCACCCTTGGTACGCCCAGCGACTGGGGCGAAGGCACCCTCGGTGCACGATCGTATCAAGTTGACTCCTGTAAAGGACGCATCCGGGACACGCGCGGCCACGCCGGCGACGGCAACGCCCGCAATATCCTCAACAAGAAGCAGGACGGTGCGGCCCATGGCTACCACCCTCGACGTGGCTGCCATTACGATAGCAGGGAGGACAGGAGCCCATCATCGAGGCCCCAACACCCGCATGTTCAGCCGAGAAATCCGTGCTGCTCCATTCCCCCCACGCTTTCATCAACCCACCACCGTCACCAAGTACTCAAGAGACACAGACCCCGCGCTTTGGCTCAACGACTACCGTCTGGCTTGCCAGCTGGGCGGTGCGAGTGGCGACACCGTGATCATCCGCAACCTTCCTCTGCACCTTGCAGACTCTGCGCGGTCATGGCTCGAACACCTTCCCGCGAATCAGATCCACAACTGGGACGACCTAGTCAGGACCTTCGTGGGAAACTTCCAGGGCACGTACGTGCGCCCTGGGAATTCTTGGGATCTCCGCGGGTGTCGTCAGCAGCCTGACGAGCCCTTACATGACTACATCCGTCGCTTCTCCAAGCAGTGCACCGAGCTCCCTAGCGTCACTGATTCCGAAATCAATAGTGCCTTCCATCTAGGCACAACATGCTGGGACCTGGTGCACGAGTTGGGACGGAGCCCTCCCTCCAGTGCAAATGATCTGTTCGATGTCGCCACCAACTTCGCCTCCGGTGAGGAGGCGGTCGGTGCCATCTTTGACAGCAAGAAGGGCAAATGAAAGGAGGATGCGCCCGCGGAGGGCAGCAAAAGCAAGACTCCTGCGAAGAAGCAGAACCGGGGCAAGAAAGGAAAGAAGAGGGGCCAGCAGAACCAGCGCTATCAAGGGCAGGGGGAGGACTCTGACGAAGCCCTCGCCGTCACCCCTGATCGCAAAGGTCCCCGAGTACCCCCTCGAGGTGGAGGCCTGTTCGATGACATGCTCAAGAAGCCGTGCCCCTATCATAAGGGCTCGGTCAACCACACCCTCGAGCAGTGTGACATGCTCCGCAAGTACTTCAACCGCCTTGTCCGAAAGGACGACGACAAGAAGAAAGATGCGGAAGACAAGGGTGGCGACGGCTACCCCTTGGTGGATAACGTATTCTTCATCTTCGGCAGAGCAACAGCGAACTTGACCCCTCGGCAGCGCAAGCATGAGCGCCGGGAGGTCATCTCCGTCTACAAGGCCACGCCATCCTACCTCGACTAGTCGGAGGACACTGTGACACCCTAGGTGTCTGCACAGTAGAACTGTATTTCTTTTATGCATCATGTGCTTAAATTGCTTGCAAAAGGGTCTTATTTTAAAAATATAAGGTTAAATGTGTAAATATGAATTTATGCAAGGTCTTTTCTATAGTTTAATTTGAATAAGAGGGGTAAATGCTGCTTTTGTGGAGGGTTTATTTGCAAAATTCAGTGTAATCATTACATGGCAGAAAATTTTACATTTCAGTCTAAATTTGAGGTGAATTTGCTTTGGAAAAGACAAAAGTCCATTAAAATTCAAAATCCTTCCTATGTTTTCAAAATAACTCTTTAACCTTTTGTCAAATCAATTTTTACACAACATCAAAGTTGTAGATCTTGAAAAGTTGAACAACTTTCATGTTGGGCACTTTTTCATTTGAGCCCTAGTTTAGGAGTTATGTTTTTTACAGTAGGATCCCTAGATTTTTCAGAAATTGCAAAAAGGTCCAACAGTCTTCTTCCACCTCTCTCCCTCTCTGCTTCACCTGCCGACGGAGTAGAGCAGTGCCACCGCCGCCGTGGAGGGCCGCAGGCCACCTCCTGCTGCTCCACCGCCACACGCAGCACCCCTGCGACCTCCTGGCCCCACTCCCCTTCGCGCTGGACCTCTCCTCCCCTTGCCACGCCGCCCAGTCGAGCTCCGCGGCTGCCACCTCGCCGCCGCCATGGCGAGCTCGGGAGAGAGCCCCAGCTCCCCATCTCTCGCGCGCATCGGCACCAGCAAAACCCCTCGCGTCTCAATCCTCTCACTCATTCGCCAGTTCCCCACCCCGAACCCCCAGAACACCGCCGCCGTCCACCCGCACGCCGGCGAGCTCGA
This sequence comes from Panicum virgatum, assembly GCF_016808335.1. Taxonomy (NCBI): domain Eukaryota; kingdom Viridiplantae; phylum Streptophyta; class Magnoliopsida; order Poales; family Poaceae; genus Panicum; species Panicum virgatum. The sequence goes on from NC_053148.1 coordinate 5,848,729, forward strand.
GCTCACCGTCGCCCCTCCATTCCAGACCTCCTCCGCCCACGCAGACCCCACCATCAGCTCCGCCTCGCCCTCGCACAGCTCCCCGACCGCTCCTTGTCGCCTATCGACCACCGGAGCACCCTCGCCGCCGATCCCGTACTCCGAACCGCCGCTGCTCGCCGTCGACGACCCCCTTCCGACCGCCTCCTCCTCGACCCAGACCCATCAGCAGGTAGTGCTTGGCACCCTGAAGCTCCACAGCACCTCCACCCTCGCCGCCGATGACCAGAGCCGCGAGAATCGGCCGGTCAACCTCCCCTTCCTGCTCTGACTCCGGCCAAGGGCCTCTCTGCAAGCATCTTTTTAGTTCTAGGGGCCTAGCTGCAAGAGTTCAGTCTTTTTCCTTTTGTTTCTAGGCTAAACTTTGAAAATGTCTAGAAATTCGTAGAAAAATCAGAAAAAATACAAATCCAAATGTTTTGGAATCCTTGTTACAAGGCCTACAACTTTTGTTACATACACATCTTCATTTTTGGTCTGCATTTTAATCCAAGAAAAAGAATAGATTCCTAGAATATGTCTTGTGTTACTAGTGCCTGATAAAAATTTGAACCCTTTTTTACATGTTTAACTAGGTCAAAGTTTCAAGATTCCTAGATCTACTAGTTTTACTAATGTATTTGTGCTGGCAGAAATATTACAGTTCTGGGTGTGAAAATTTTTCCATGCATGTATGCCACTAAAATCTTGCTGTTGCAAAATTTTGAGAAATTTTAGATCTGTTTAGCTATTTATTTGATTTAATGCTTGTCAAGTAGACTTTAATTATGATAAATAGTTTCCTTACTTAGAAAATCTGAGGATTTTTGTAGAACTCTATTTTGGACATATGCTCATGAATGTAAAATTTAGGATCCAGAAATGTTATAGAACTTTTTGTACCCAATTAGTTTTGCCATATGTGGTTTAATTTTGTCAAAATTATTACTTCTGTTTTATGCCTAGATAAATTCTGAAAAATTTATAGGACGTTCATAAACATATGAAGCCTGTTCTGAGAAATTTTGAGCTTCATAAGTGTTATAGTTTCTTCTGTAGAATTTAATCTTTTCTAGGTGCTGTCTGAGTAAATATTTTATTCTGAATAATTGGCTGCATGAAATGGTATGAAATTTACAGGATAGACTGTTCTTTGTAATTCCTGTTTGAAGTAATATTGCTGAATTTAAATGCTATTTGTGTGTTGAGTTATTTATTTCTTAGCAAACCATGATTTATTTGCTATATGAGTTAACTAAAACTTACTTTGTGAGGAAAACCAGAGCCAACAGAACCCTGCATAGTCTAGCTAAGTGGACTAAGTATATCCGTTGACGGTTAAGTCTTGCTGAGTATTAGTATACTCAGCCTTGCTGTGGAATCTTTTTTCAGGAATGAGTTTTGAGGAACAGATCGCTAGTCTGACTTGGCCCTGCTCTTTGCCCCTTGGCTGGTCCGTTGAGTGGTATCCGTCTCCGGTCGGCAATGACCCCGATGAGTGATACCTTGCTTGGGTTAGCTTGGTATACATTTGTAATGTGTTGTAGCCATCGTGTTTTCTTTCCGCTGCTTAACTCTGAACTTTAAACTTATGTTTTGTATAATGTTTTACTGAGTTTGTATTTGTAATAATACTTTGAACTTGTTATAATAACTGCTATGCCTGTGTTGTAAAATATATGGTTGTGATATCTCTGGACTCGCCTTCGTGCGGGGTATGCTTGTTCGATCCGAGATCCGGTGGTTGTATCGGGACATTACCCGACAGACCAAGAATTGTTCCGTTTGAAGTGCGTTTGAGTCGGTGTTGCCTTTATGGTGATGGCCAGCGCACTTGAGCCGGGATAATTCAGGTGGTTCTGCCACAGACACCATATCTGTAGCGAAAATGGCCTCTCATGCCATATTTCAATATAATATTTTGGTGATTGATATAGACAACACAACACTTGGACTAATATGATTGTTAAGATGACCATTCTCAGACTTTTAGGTTCAAGTGATGACAAAGAAAAGATAGGCGTAACTAGGCCGTGAAGAAATTAAGTCAAAACAAACAAGACAGAGACATTTTGCTATCACCGGTTAAACCGATGATGAGCAAATTGTACTCACCGGTGCAATGAACCCAGAAGCTGAGGCTAGGGTTTAGCATCGGTTGAACCGACGATGCCTGAAGACAATACGTCGGTGCAACGGCAGAAGAAGACCAAGGAAAATGCGTACATCGGTTGAACCGATGATACACCGGTCAATTGCGTCGGTGCAGTTGTCCAGAGACTCCATTTTTCGGGGGGTTTCTGAACTTGCACTCACCGGTTAAACCGACGATGAATTCAAGAGCGTTGGTGCAATTGATCAAGTAGCCGTTGGAGCAGTAACGGCTAGTTGCTGGGAAATAGCATTCACCGGTTGAACCGGTGATGACAAAAATGGAGCGTCGGTTTAACCGGCGTTAAGGAATTTTGTCAGCCTTTCCCAACGGCTCTTTTGGGGTGTGTGGGCTATATATACCCCCCAAGGCCGGTTGCTGCACATGGTTGGACGCCAGAAAAGTTGAAGGAAGTGTTGCCCAAGCAAACTAACATCTCCAACCATCCTAGCAAAGCTTAGTGTCATATCTAGCTTGTGAGAAGCTTTGAGAGAGTGCTTTGTGCACCTGTATAGGGATTAGTTCTTGCGAGAGCTCCCTTGAGCAAAGTCTTGCTGTGGCAAGCAATCGTGTACTCGTCGTGTGACCCTCCGACTTGGTGTGGAGAGGCAACGAAACTTTGTGCGGGGAAGGAGACCCCTCTTGGTGAGAAGCTCCAATAGTGAAGACGGTGCCGTTGGTGACGCTTTGAGAGAGACGGTGGCGGTGTCCTTGTCTTGGTGACTTGGCACCACTTAGCCTTTGCTTGCCGGAAGCCTTGGTGGCGAACGCAAGACGGTGATCAAGCGAAGAGACTCGGCATCACACTTGTTCGTGTTGGACAAGTGGCCGTGGACGTAGGGAGGGACTTGTTGTCCTAACCGAACCACGTTAAATCATGTCTTGGTGTCTTCACGGGAGTTTGCATATTCTCTCCCTTACCTCTTTACTTACTGTATTACGTTTCTGCATTTGCTCTATCTTGTGTGCCTTTACTTTCCTAGTTAGTTTGATTAGGATTGGCTATAGGTTGCAAGTCTTTTAGGGGTAAGTAGAGAGTAGCATAGGTAAACCTTAGTCATAACTAGCATGTGTAGGACGTGTTAGGTTTATCTTATGCAAATAGATTGAGCCCTAGGATAGAAAGCGATTAGCGACCCTATTCACCCCTTCCCCCTCTAGGGTCAGACACCCCGGTGATCCTTACAATCTCCTTCAGCCGCGAGGACCACCCGGACTAGATCCCGAATCCGGGACAGTACCCGTTGGTCGTTGATCCAGTCATCGGCAACACTCGGTTCTCCAAGGTGCTCATGGACGGAGGCAGCAGCCTCAACATCATGTACGCGCACACCCTGGAGCTCATGGGGATCGGCCTGGACAAGCTGCGCCCCAGCACGTCGCCGTTCCACGACGTCGCACCAGGAAAGCGAGTCCAGCCCCTCGGTCAGATCGACTTTCCTGTCTACTTCGGCACGCCGGCTGACTTCCGCAAGGAAGTGCTCACCTTCAAGGCGGTGGGATTTCGTGGAGTGTACCACGCTATCCTGGGGCGGCCAAGCTACGCTAAGTTCATGGCGGTCCCGAACTACACCTACCTCAAGATGAAGATGCCAGGACCGAAGGGCATCATCACCATCGGCCCATCGTTCGAGCACGCCTACGAGTGCGACGTCGAGTGCGTCGATGCCCTGGTGTTGGGGACGCCACCTTTGCCTGATGCTGATGGCGTTCGGCTGCGAGCAAGGGAGTGGCGAAGCGACCAGCAAAGGCGAAGAGGGCACGCCCGAAGGGCTTGGAGCGAAGAGTGACGAGCGAAGGTCGTGGCTCCCCGAAGGTAAGCGAAGAGGCGGCGTGCACAGCGAAGGGTCGGGGTGCGCGCCGAAGGAACAAGCCGCGAAGCGACTTAAAGATCCCCTTCGCTTGAGCAGCGAAGACCCTCGGTCACGAAGGGAAGCGAAGTGAAGCGGCCCCACTGTCAGAATATTGTATGGGGAGTACAGCTGTAATTCCACTAATCTGTGTCGGGTGGTGTAACATTACAGTTCTGCCCAGGGAATATTCCTGGATGCTGGCAGTTAGGGGGTAGAAAGGGAATTTAGGCCAGAGAGTTGTTGAGATTTCGGGCTATAAATACCCCCCTTTTGTAATTGAAAGACACATTGAACACAGTGCAATTACCCTATTGCTTTGATTTTCGTGTTGTCTTTGTGCTAGTGTTTTCCTTTCACGAGTTCCTGTCTTCCTTCGTCAGGGCTGTTGTGACCTCTTCGTCCCGGAGAGTATCTTACACCAACGCCTGGCAGGAGATGAAGCCCTCGCCGCCGACTTGGAGAAGATGGCGAACGAGGCCATGGACTCCACTCACCGACACACAAGCAGCTTCGAGCCTGCCGAGGGTGTCAAGGAGGTGCTCCTCGATCCGAACTGCCCCGATGGCAAGGCGCTGAAGATCAGCGCTACCCTCGACAGTAAAAAGGATGTGGTGCTCGTCAACTTTCTCCATGCCAACGCTGACATCTTCCCGTGGAGCCCCTCGGACATGCCTGCCATACCAAGGGAGGTGGACGGGCACTCTCTTGACATCCAGCCCAACTCCAAGCCGGTGAAGCAGGGCCTGCGATGCTTCGACGAGCTCAAGCGCCGGGCGATCGGCGAGGAGGTGCACAAGCTTTTGGCAGCCAGATTCATCAAGGAGGTATTCCATCCCGAGTGGCTAGCTAATCCTGTACTAGTTAAGAAAAAAATAGAAAATGGAGGATATGTGTAGATTATACTGGTTTAAATAAAGCATGTCCGAAAGTTCCCTTTTCATTGCCACGAATTGATCAAATAGTCGACTCAACTGCGGGATGTGAACTTTTATCCTTTCTTGATGCTTATTCCGGATACCATCAAATAAATATGAAAGAGTTCGACCAGCTCACGACTTCTTTTATCACACCCTTCGGCATGTACTGCTACATCACGATGCCATTTGGCCTTAGAAATGCCGGAGCTATGTATTAGCGGTGTATGCTCCACGTGTTTAGGGATCGTATCGGGCGGATCGTAGAAGCATATGTCGACGACATCATAGTAAAATCCAGGAAGGTTAACGACCTGGTAGCCGATCTCAGGATCGCGTTCAACTGCCTTAGAGCCAAAGGGGTAAAGCTCAATCCGGAGAAATGCGTGTTCGGGGTGCCTCGAGATATGCTCTTGGGTTTCATCGTCTCCCAGCGAGGCATTGAACCCAACCCTGAGAAAGTTTCGGCCATCACTCGGATGGGACCGATCCGGGACCTAAATGGGGTACAAAAGGTCATGGGTTGCCTGGCAGCTCTTAGCCGGTTCATCTCACGCCTCGGTGAGAAAGGCTTGCCTCTGTATCGACTCCTGGGGAAAACCTAGCGCTTTTCGTGGACTCCCGAGGCTCAGGAAGCCCTCGACAAGCTAAAGGCGTCGCTCACTCACGCCCCGATCCTGACACCGCCTATGGGCAGCAAGCCCCTCTACCTATACGTGGCAGCGACGACCCAGGTGGTCAGTGCAGCCATCATTATGGAAAGACAGGAAGAGGGAGACACTTTGCCTGTCCAAAGGCCGGTGTACTTCATCAGCGAAGTACTGTCTGAAACCAAGATGCGGTATCCACAGATCCAGAAGCTACTATATGCAGTGGACCTGGCTCGGCGCAAGCTGCGCCACTACTTCGAGGCTCATCCCGTCACTGTGGTCTCGTCCTTCCCACTGGGAGAGATAGTCCACAATAGGGAAGCCGCGGGTAGGATAGCCAAGTGGCCAGTGGAACTCATGGGAGAAACTCTCACTTACGCGCCCCGCAAGGCGATCAAATCCCAAGTCTTAGCAGACTTCATTACTGAGTGGACCGACACTCAGCTGCCCCCGCCGCAAATTCAAGCAGAGTGTTGGACTATGTACTTCGACGGGTTGGTGGTGAAAACTAGAGCAGGTGCTGGCCTTCTTTTCGTCTCACCCCTCGGAGTGCATATGTGCTATGTTGAACGCCTGCATTTCCCGGCGTCCAACAACATGGCGGAGTATGAGGCCCTCCTCAGTGGCCTTTGCATTGCCATCGAGCTTGGCATCAAACGCCTCGACGTGTGGGGAGACGCCCAACTCGTCATCGACCAGGTGATGAAAGAGTCCAGCTGCCATGACTCGAAGATGGAGGCATACTGCAACGCAGTGCGCCGTCTCGAAGACAAGTTTGGCAGCCTCGAGCCCAAACACATCGCGCGCAAGTACAACGAGGGAGCGGACGAACTCGCCAAGATTGCGTCCGGACGCACCACCATTCCCCCGAACGTCTTCACCCGTGACCTCGCCAAGCCGTCCGTCGATTTCAACGAACCCTCGGGGGCCACGGCCACCGAGCCCACGGCAGAGGACCCCTCGGCGGGCGAGTCTGAGGCCATGGAGACAGAGACCGAGATTTCTTCGGCGGACGAGGCCGAGGCAATGCAGATTGACGAGGCCTTGCCTTCTCAAGACTGGCGCGACCAGTATCTCAACTGGATGAACCGAGGGGGTGCTACCCTCGGATCGCGCTCAGGCGCAGCGCATCGGCAGGCGGGCCAAGTCTTTCATCTTGATCGACGACGAGCTGTACAAGCGCAGTCCCTCGGGCGTCCTGCAACGCTGCATCCCCATTCCCGAGGGCTGGGAGCTGCTCCGAGACATCCACACCGGAGTTTGCGGCCACCACTTGGCGCCGCGCACCCTCGTGGGTAACGTGTTCAGGCAAGGCTTTTACTGGCCTACAGCAGTCGCCGATCCCACCGAAATCGTGCGGACTTGCGAGGGTTGCCAGTTCTATGCCCGCAAGACACATCTTCCGTCTCACGCTCTGCAGACCATCCCCATCACATGGCCTTTCGCCGTGTGGGGACCTTACCTCGTCAGGCCATTGCAGAAAGTGCTCGGGGGCTTCACCCACTTGCTGGTAGAAATCGACAAGTTCTCCAAGTGAATCGAGACTAGGCCTATCGGCAAGATCAAATCCGAGCAGGCTGTGCAGTTCTTCACCGACATAATCTACAGGTTCAAGGTTCCGAACTCGATCATCACAGATAATGGCACCCAGTTCACAGAAAGAAATTCTTGGAGTTCTGCGACGACTACCACATACGCGTGGATTGGTCGGCTGTGGCGCATCCACAGACGAATGGTCAAGTAGAACGTGCCAACGGCATGATCCTACAAGGCCTCAAGCCAAGAATTTCCAACAAGCTGAACAAATTTGGCCGAAGGTGGCTCACGGAGCTACCCTCGGTCATCTGGAGCCTGAGAATGACCCTGAGTAGAGCCACGGGCTTCGCCCCATTTTTCCTCGTCTATGGCGCCGAGGCCGTCCTCCCCACTGACTTAGAGTATGGATCGCCAAGGCTCAAAGCCTACCAGGAGCAGTAGAACCAGCAGGCCCGCGAGGATTCTCTGGATCAGGTGGACGAGGCTCGAGACGTGACGCTCCTACACTCAGCGTGGTACCAGCAGTCCCTGCGATGATACCAGGCACAAAGGGTTCGGCGTCGAGACCTCAACAAGGGAGATCTAGTGCTAAGGCTTTGGCAAGATAGTCGAGGGCGCCACAAGCTCACCCCGCCATGGGAAGGCCCATACATCATCACTGAGGTCCACAAGCCTGGCACCTACAAGCTAGCCAACGAGAAGGGTGAAGTCTTCACCAACGCTTGGAACATTCAGCAGCTACGTCACTTCCACCCCTGAAATCCCAAGCTCGTTTGTACATACCTTGTGCTTGTATTTAAGTTTCCAAAATAATAAAGAGTACACTTTACTTGTAAATTTTTCGGGAATCATCCGAACCCTCGGGGGCTCGGCCGCACACGTAACACTGAGTGAGACTTGGCTTTGCCCTTTGCAAAACCAAGCCTCCCTCGGGCTCTACAACGGCGGGAACCCCCCAACCGTCCCCAAAACGCCATCATTTTTTCGAAAAATTTTCGTACCTAAGCCTCTCGTACACTTAGAAAAATGGACGCGAGGCATAAACAACTACGGGACAGGGCTGGCCGAGCCACGGGACCGTCTACGCCTCTGGAATACGGCATCCCCACTGATCACCTCCCTACACCTAAGTCGCTTATGAACACGAAAATCCTCACAGAAAACTTAGTAAATAAAACGATTGCACAAATACACAAAGGCCTCGTACAGCCACACTGTCAAATTTACTTCTTCAATTTCTTTACACAGAAAGATAATTGAAACAAAATCCTAATTTATTTACATGGGCTCCACGTCCCAGACTGTCTACAGGTCACCCTCCCCGTTGCGCGGGCCCTCGTCTTCATCGTCTTCAGCGTCGGGGAGGACGTCACCCACAAAAAGCTTGGCCAAGGCAGAGGCGGCACCCTCGGCAGCGGCATCGGCCTGCTCCATAGCACTGACCGCGGTGTCTTCATCGCCGTCGGGGACGGATGTAGCCCGTGGCCAGTTGCTCGAAGTTGACGATGTAGTGTGTCGAGACAACGCCGAGGGCCTTCTGGACGCCGAGGCGGAGGGCACCCTTGAGGCGCTCGGTTAGCCAATCGCCCAAGGACATCAGGCGACTGGCCAGCGAGCTGCCAGACGAGCCCTCCCTCTCGAGCCCTTGGCATACGGCTACGGCGGCCCCAAGTCCTCGAAATCCTTTTGCGCTGACGAGTATGTGACCTGGAGGGCCTCCTTCACCGTGGTCTTCTCCGCCACCGCCTTCTGCGGCGCTGAGCAGAAACAAAGATAAGTTTCGGCGAACTAAAATTAACTTTAGCGAATTTTAAGCACTTATCCTCAGTATGCCTCCTCTCCTCCTCTAGCTGCGCCCGCGCAACGTCAACCTGCTGCAGGAGCGCCAACATGGAGGCTTCCCTTTCCTTGAGGGCACTCCTCTGCTCCTCGAGGAGGGCGTCCATCTGCTGGAGGGTGTCGGTGAGCACTCCGATGGCCGCGTCCTTGAGATGGAGCTCGGCCGCCTTGGCCGCGAGGGTTTCCGCGTGCTGCCGCAGTGCAGTCGCCTGCGACTCGACCTCCTTGGCCTTCTGCTTGGCCGTGGCTCACTGCGCGTCGCGCTCGCCGTTGGCTCCGGCAAGCTCGAGCTCCAGCGCTCGGTTCCATGCCTCCAGGGCAGACACCTGGGATTCGGCTACGCCCAGCCGCTCGCCCAGGCTGGCGCTGTACTTCCCCAGCCAGTTCACCCTGGAGTATAGCTAGGCCAGCTTCACGCTCTTGTCTCGTGACATGGCCATCAGCTACTGTGAACAAGAATACATGAGCGGATGCCATATAGACGCGATCAGAAATGAGCAGAAAATAGGAAAAACGCCTACCGTGTTGACGTTGAATTTCTCCTGCCAATGGAGCTGCAGGACATTGTCGATACCGGAGTTGATCTGGGCGCCGATGTTGAGCTGTGCGTCCCAGATCTCTCCCTCCTCCCGCTCGGCCTGGACGAACTCCTCGGGGACCCCAGGATGGATCATCGCACAGCGCACCCCCTAATTGGGCCACTCGGACGGTCCGGCCCCGAGGCCACCCTCGGAAGTGGTAGCAATGTTGGCGAACGAGCTGACTGCGCTGAACGCGGTGCTCGAGGCGATCTCTCCTGGATCCTCGACCCGCTCCGGTGCCTCGACTCGCTCCGGCATCTCCAACTCCGGCACCTCCACCTCAGGCGCTTCTTCCACCGGCGCCGTCTGCGCCGGCGCCGCAGCAACCCCCTCGTCCCCGGCTCTCCTGAGCTCTGGGCGGGGACCTCTTCCTCCACCTGGCCCGAGGGCCGCTCCGATGCGGCCCCGCCGGTCTCCTCTCCTTCTTCGACATCCGGCCGGGCAGCATCCTCCGCGCTGCCGCGCTACCCCGGCCGGCGTCTTCTCCGGCATCCGGCCGGACAATGTCCTCTGCGCTGCTCCGACCGGCGTCGCTCGCGCCCACCTGCGCCCGGGCCCTCTTGGATCCCCGGGCCATCGCCGCCCGGTATTCCGCGGCGATCTCCTCCGCCGTCCGAGTCCCTCCGGCCAGGGGATGCGCCGACACGCGTGGCGTGGCGCTTGCCCCCAACTTGAGGGCCTTGATAGGCGCCAGCGAGGGAGGGGCCGCGATAACCTTCGAGCTGGGCCGAACGAGGAGAAGGATCGAGATCAGCAGGGGCGAGGGTGAAACTAAAGGCGAAGAGCAGACAAAAAACTATTTACCTCGAAATAGCGCTCATCCTGCGCTTCCTCGAGCTCCTCGGGGCTTTCGCCGCCCTGCCAGCTCCCGTCAATTGGCCGGCCGGCGGCGCCCCCGCGCCATCTTGCCCCCTCGACGGCGTCGTCCGTCCTAGTGTTGCCACATTCGCCGCTGGCACGGGCGTCCTCTCGTCCGCCGCTGGCGCCGAGGGCGTTCTCTCGATCGCCGCCGGCGCGGGCGTCTCCTCGCCCACCGCCGATGCCGGGATCTCGGTGCCATCCTGCTGTTGGCCCGACGATTTGCCTCCGGCCACCCCCGTGTCGAGATCCTTGAACATCAAGAGGTCGACGTCGTCGGACGAGGAGTCGTCGTCCGGCTCCGGCGTGGACTCGGGCGAGGGCAGCGGCGAGAGGCCCTCCCTCTCCCGTGCCCTATTCAGCTTCTCGTGCTCCTCCTTCCTCCTCCTCTTCCTGTCGCGGCGCTACTTTTACGCGTCCTTACACGCCTTCTGCGCCTCTGCGCGCTGGCGGTTCACGGCTCGGGTCTCGGGGAGCGGGGGGTCCGAGACGTAGCCGCTGCGGCTTAGCCCCTGTAAGCATGACAAAGATTAGAAAGGGAGACACAAAACCGTCAATGATCGAAAGCGATTCCTACCAGCTGGATGAACCCTGCGTCGGGGCGCATCTTGATCGTCCAGAGATCTCCGAGGTTGGATGGGAGAGCCACCATCGTACGCTTCGCCCTCTGGGCGGCGATTTCGCAGGAGAGCAGCACCACCGTCATCCGCGAACCCTCGGACGAGGCCTTGGGCGTTAGCTGGTACAGGGGGAGCTTCCTCCCCATGAGGGGGACCACCCTCTGCCGGTGGAAGTTGGCGACGACGGCAGCCTAGGCCAGCCCTTTGTCCGCCAGGCGGCGCAGCGCGTCGGTGAACACCTTGAGCTTGGTCTGGCGCTCGGCGGTTGACACCCCGTATCCCCATGACTCCGGCCACTCCGTCAGGATCTTGCCGGAGTACGCCGGGAGCCGCCCGTCGTCATTGCGGATGTAGAACCATGCCTTATCCCAATCACGATTATTTGATGTCATCGTGCAGGGGATATACAGATCCTTCCTCTTCTCCCGCACCTGGAGGGTGAAGCCGCCGGCGTGGACGGGCCTCCTCACCCCTCACGAGACGGAGTCGGTTTGGAGCTCCCCCCGGAACAAGTGCCTCCACAAGTCCCAGTGCACGTTCACCCCCAGGTAGCCCTCACAGACGGCGACAAAGACCGCCGCCTGCGAGATGGCGTTGGGGCGAAATTGTGCAGCTCCACCCCGTAATGGTGGCAGAGCGCGCGAAAGAACCGGCCGGCGGGGACGCCGAAACCCCGCTCGTGCAACCGCGCCAAGCTGACGACGTAGACGTTGGGGGGCTTCGGGTCTGTCTCCGTCGATGCCGGAGCAATCCACACCGGGCGCGCCAGGTCGATGTTCGGCGACAGGACCCCGGTGGCGACCAACGAATCCAAGAAAGGACCGGGCGGGGGGGGGGGGGGGAGGCTCGAACAAGGAAAAGGTGCGCGCGCTTCTTCTTCCTCCTCTCGCTTCTCAGCTTTGGAGCTCTGATGCAGGGCAACGGCGATGTGCGAAAGCAAAGGCAAGGTAAGCCGAACGGACGTCTCCACGCCTTTCTTTATATCTGCGGCAACGGGCGGATTCGCCACGGCTGGCCCAAATCAACCGCATTAAAAACGGTAGATTCGGCACTCACCAATTGCAGGGCCCCACGACCATGGGAGCCCGCGCGCACACGTAGTAGCTTCAGCGGTGCGGTAAACGAAGCGGTAATAGGGGCACTGTAGCGGACGTCCCGTCAATCGGCGGCCGCCCGCGCCGTTCCGTCTGCCCGAGGACGCCGCCTCAAAAGGCGCGCCCGCACTGCACGAGGGAGTTCCTTACAAACGTAGGAACGTTATTTCGAGCCCTACTGATCAACAGACGCCCCAGATCAAAAGAGCCAGGGACAGTATGGACGTGCTCATACAAAGCCTAGCCTCGAACACGAGTTCGAGACGTCCTACGCTGTGTTCGAGGCCGTATGAGGGTGCCTAGCACGAGGGATCCCATCGAGGGAGATCATCGAGCCCTCGGACCCTATCTAACGGGTCCGAGCGATGCGTAGCGAACCGTTGCGAGCGCTTTATAGAACGTGTCTCTGGACCATGAGCCGACCCTTATCAAACGGGGCACGGACGTCCACTCGAACCACCCGCTAACAGCTCACCGAAGCATCCATGTCTCGCCACCCGGGCAAGGGAAGCATGGCTTGCTTTACTCCTCCTTGCAAAAGGGCGATAAGGGTCGTAACACAAAGCTGAGGGTACTCCCTGATCGCCTTCACATGGGCTAGGGCTCGGGGGCTCCTCGCACACCATGGCTAAGGCCATACCCTCGAACGAGATCGGCTACCGCCCAATTGTGAAATCCCACGTGTCGAACAAGCCTCCTTGCATGCACGATGAGCTGTTTAAATTGGTCCAAAGAGGGCAAGGACCGCCTAACAAGCTGAAAGGAATGTCGATATCGGCTGAAACGAATGCTGAATGGCTGCGTCACCCGATCAACCACACAAACGCGATATTCATAGCCCTTGGACGAGGATATTTCACAAATTTGAGGACTAAACCCCAAAAGGTCAGCACCCAGGCCACTACCTCGAGGGCTCAAGCCTCTGCAGGACTGACACACACTCCTATAAAGGCTCGGGGGCTACTATCGGGTACCAAAATACGGGGCACCCTAGACTAGGGATTAAAACGCAAACACAATCAAGCAACTAATCCAAAGGCCCCACCCCAGCACGGTGCCATCATCTATGCTTACATGGCCAATCCTCTACAGGCCAAAGGCCCACAGGGTACAGTGCCATCATCTATGCTTGGACGCCCAAATCCTCTCCAAGTTCCAAAAGGCCCTACACGCACTCAACCCACGGCCCAACACCGGTGCACGGCTCGTCCGAGGCCTCTCGGGACGCGGAACAATCTCCGCCTCGCCCGAGGCCTCCCCGCCGAGGCCCCTGGTAGCACGTCGCTTCTCCGCCTCGCCCGAGGGTTGGGGGCAACCCTCGGAGAACAAGCGAGTTCCACCCTCGGCCGAACCCTCCGTGGGGCCTCGGTTTGAGGGGAAACTCCAACTCGGTCGAGGCCCCCCTCGACAGACGGGGACGGTAACTCGCCCACTCAACGGACAGGCACAATTATTGATAACCACTCCACCTCATGGCATGGGTGTCAGACGGTGTCAGCGGCCACGCGGCACAGCAAACAGCACCGGAGTCCCGTCCGCCAACTCCGATCATTGTGCACTATTCCCGACACTGTTCCGGTGCTGTGCGGACTTGCCATCCCCTGCGCAGACATGATCGGTACTGCTCCCTCCACTGTGCTGCCAAACCCTTGTACTTCCCCCTCTGCAGGACCCTCGGCAAGCATGGGCAACGACCCTCGGATGTTGTACGGCCCTTGACCAGAACGCGAGACCACATTCAGCAACCCTCTCGGCGCTCCGCCCGGTCAGACACAGAGGACGATGTGCCCTACAGCTACCGCCGCACCGTCCACTGGCGCCACAGGATGCTGGCACATTCCGCGCATGGCTAAAAGCCTCCCAGGACTATGGAGACGCCCAAAGCCATGCCTCACAGTGTACAGCAACAGCAACAGCAACCGCAAACTGCTCCCCCCCACCCCGATTCGGGGAAAGGATGACGAAACCAAGGAGGAGGTGGGCTTCTTCTCTGGACACGACGGAACTGGACGAATTCTCGCACACACACGCTCACACCAAGTTCTTCCCGATATCAGCACTTTCCTCAATCAACCCTAGCATACGCAGAGACTTGGGAGCTTTTCTCCCTCTCTCGCCCAAGCTTATACCCCCTACTACAAGCACCCCGGTGCAAAATAATACAGTGTTTGCACACCCTGCTGGACGTATGGCCCCGTTGGCCGAAACCAGGAAACCCCGTGTCATTGTGTTTCTTCTTGCATCAACCATCTAGAGACAGGGACACGCAGTATCATCACTAGTTGGTGCTAAACCGCGAGGTCCGGACACCGACAGGGATGTGGTGGGATGGGAATACGCCGCAGGCGAATTTTCACGTCAGATGTAGGTAAAGTTGTCCATGCAACCCAAGGCACGAAGGCCCAGCCCACAGCCCGTTTTTTTGGCCCAGCCCAAGTCCGACACGGCCCGATAGTCTATGGGCCCGCGCTTAGGCCTGACCCCAGGCACATGGACCAACTCGGCACAGCCCGCATTGCAACGGTCGGCCTTGATGAAGAAGAAGGAAGCACTGTTGGGACTTAGTGTGTTGCTGGCTTGCTGCAGTAACTTAGTGTGACTTTTAGAAGATTGAGTGAGTGGGTGTGACTTTTGTAAGACTGAGTGAGTGTGCACTTGTGGTGTTGTCTGTGTTAGACTTGGACTATGGTTTGTAAGACACTAAGACTATGGTTTAATTAAAGAGCTGGCTGCACTCTTTTTTTCCTTTGTAGGGTTTCTCATAAGGGTGAGTTTTACCTACAAAGGTTTTTAATGAGGCAGCATTGCACAAACATCTCATATTTTGTCTAAATTTTTTGTCATTTGTGAATGTTGTGTACTTGTGATCTTTGATCTTTGATCTATTCAATTTTTGTGACTTTGATCTGATATTTGTCATCTATATGAAATTTGAAGCTGAGATTGGTGTTTTGTGTGTCACGGGCTTTGGGTCAGCACGGCCCCGGTGCCTAGGGCCGGGCTTTCTAGGCTAGCCCGGCCCGAATAATGGCCCATAGTGCCGGGCCTGGGCTGACCACGGGGCACGTGGCTCTAAATGGCACGGCACGGTCGACCCGTAGTGTCGTGCCGGCATGACCCTTATCCGGCCGGGCCACGCACGGGCCCGGGCCGGGCCGGGCCGGGCGGCCCGAATGGACATCTATAGATGCGGGACGAGCCCGTCTACCAAAATCAAGCGGACATACTGGTTCCTCATTCACACCGTCGTTATCTGTTGTCTTCCTCCCACGTGCAGGCAACAGTGCGCGAGCAACTCAGGCAGCCATGGGCGAAAAATGAGAAAGGGCGGTGCAAGCCTCTCCAGCGAGGCCACGGCCACCACGAGCCATGGGTTGAGCGAGCGTCGCAGGTAGACTCAAGCTCCAGGGAGGACAGCGAGCAAGCTCTCGACGAGGACGGCGCATGAGAGCTCGAGTTTTGCTAGGTGCGTGCCTCTGCCATGGTCGCGAGCGAGGCCGAGCTCCGCCATGGCCGTGAGCGAGCGAGCAAGATCGAGCTCAACCCAAGACCGTCGTCGGGGGCAGCCCGGCTTAGGGGCACCGCTTCGGGAAAACAGCTCGAGCTATGCTAGCTCGGTAGTTCCGCCATGGCTGTGGGTGAGGCCGAGCTCCGCCGTGGCCGTGAGCGAGCGAGCAGTTCGAGCTTTGCCCAAGGCCGTCGAAGGAGGAGCCTGTGACAGAACCGCCAAATTAATCCAACTTAATTAAGCATAACGGTCATCATTTGAACACATCAGACACATTAGTTTAATTAAAATAACTTGACAGCTCATTCTGAACCCACGGCTCGATCGAAGCAACACCGGTAGTCTCACGCGAAGGTGAGCACAGATGGTACAAGCACGACATAGATTTTGAAAATACAACACATGACACACTACGATACATAAATTTTACAAACTAGTTCAAATGTATATACATAATTCACAAATTTTTCAACTTTCATAACCAAAGTTCGAACAACACGTGCAATCCCACGATCTCCTAGGCTAAGCATCTGGTCCAACCATCTCCCATCCCTCTGTATCTCGGCGGACGAACTTAGCACAGCAAGGACAGAAGTCGATGTCTGAATGGCCTGAAATAATTGTGGCAACAAATCTTGAGCAACTAATACTCAGCGAGGCTTACCCGACTATTGGGTATACTTAGCTCACTTATCTAGACATGCAAAACGTTCTGGCTGGTAATTTATTTTGCAGAAAAAAGTATCTAAAAGTGGATCCTTATTTTTAATATGTTAGCTCAAAATTCTATATAGCTTAACCATCCGCTAAGATTTGCCTATCTAGAGCAAACATGGTAGAGTATCAAATAACAACTCAGAGTCATCATCATCCTATATTATTAATATTTCACTTCATTACTATGATGCGGTGCTGCGATAAAGGTGCTCATATCCGAGAGCGACTGACGGCGAATCGATTCGATTTAACCTTGCAAGGTGGACCTAACCAACACAACACGTATTTACCCCGTCTGACTATACGAGCCAACCATTCTCCTCCCCGCCTCGAACTACAGAACCGCCCCACCTACATATAATCAGCCGAGCCCTACGAGAGACCTCCAAAAATAAATATATGCATCCCCAATTCTCCGAGATCACTTGACTACCCTAAGGGGTGGTGATGAAGTTTTGTACATTCGAAACAGAGCAGTACTAGGCTTACTGGTTCGGACTACCTCCTACTCCCAGTATGCGGTTAGTACAATTCAAATTCGATCAACAGGGCCAGACAACGAACGGTCCTTAATCGACACAGACGTGGCTAAACAATTCCCGCTCGATCTCCAATTCCATTTCCTTTCATTCTTGAATTCAGTAGCTCATATACCGAAATATAAAAACATCCTATAGCTCGCGAGTAACAGGAAATTACTCGACTTCTACCGAGTCCTATTTAGCATGGCATGACTATCGACCTGCACCTACTAGTATAAGACTCATGGAATCTAGGGATTATGCATATAAGGTTTCAAACAACTCCTGAAACGTAATGCACAAGTAATAAATATTTAATGACTCATAATTTAAACTAATAGGTTGTGCACCGGGGCTTGCCTTCGGACTGCTGCCCTGCACTAGGGTCAACCGGGCATTGGGCCGGGTCTTGCTGTTCTGGTGACACCTGCTGCTCCTCGACCAGCTCAGCAACCAACTCGCATACGACTTCTTCAGCTACGGTTTCTACATGAATACACATGTCATGATGGGTACATGCTGATATGATTTCGCAATTCATAGGAGAATAATTGATCGGGCATAAAATAAATCAGCGATTTACATATGTACAAACTCAGAAAACAATTCAGGGTAAAACAGGGGCCCCATTAACATATCTTGCATAGCTTTTATAGCATTTTATCTGCCTTGAGCATAATTAAATTCACTAAAATAGACCCTGCATAAATTCAGGTGATTGAACAAAAGCTAGCACGATAAGGCTATTGATAAAGTGTTCTAATTTAGTTTATCAAGATTTTTCTTAAATATGAACTATGCTTTAACTCGCAACTATACTAGCATATGGATAAAATGATTAACATTCAAAAAAAAATCTTATGGGTATGAAATTTTTACAGTGACTTAAAC